>NC_050102.1:53394701-54019701 GCF_902167145.1 Zea mays | reverse complement strand
AAATTTGTCGATGGCAACTAGTATTTGAGTATATCCTCCTTGAGCTTTTCTTGAAGGGCCCGATCATGTCCAGCCCTCAGCATGCAAACGGCCAAGTCATAGGAATAGTCTGCAGTTGTTGTGCGGGTAGGTGTTGTTGTTTTGACAGGAATTAGCACGCCTTGCACTTATGGACTAACTCGGCCGCGTCATTCTTCACAGTCGTCCAGTAAAACTCGGATCTGAAAGCCTTTCCCATCAAAGTCCTTGATGCTGCATGTACGCCACACTGCCCGACATGAATCTCATCTAATAGCTGCCTCCCGGTAGCCGAGTGGATGCACTTCATGAGGACTCCTCCTGCGCCTCTTCTGTACAACAGGCCCCCTATGATGGTATAGTGGGCCGACTGTCTCGCAATGTGCTCCGCCGTGGCCTTGTTGAAAGGGAAATAGGGTTAACTTTTTCCTATAATTAATTTTGGTGGTTGATCGTCAACACAAACATATGGAATAACTAGTTTGTCTAGAATTCATGTATTACAGGTGCATAAGGTTCAACACAAACAAATAAAATATTCAAGTTAGGGACTAAATTCAAAAGGAGCAAAAGGAACTTGAGTGTGCTGTGGACTGGCGCACCGGACTGTCCGGTGTGCCACCGAACAGTGTCCGGTGCACCCTGACCGTACAGGGGTCAACCAGCCACTCTCAGGAAAACGCGGGTGCGCTCTGCTATAATTCACCGTCAGTGGGCAACAGCTACCTG
This sequence comes from Zea mays, assembly GCF_902167145.1. Classification (NCBI taxonomy): domain Eukaryota; kingdom Viridiplantae; phylum Streptophyta; class Magnoliopsida; order Poales; family Poaceae; genus Zea; species Zea mays. The sequence goes on along the minus strand of NC_050102.1, from coordinate 54,018,954 downwards.
CGTGCAACGGTTGACTCTGACAGCGGGAACAGTGCAGCACAGTGCGCGACAGAAGTTAGAGCCGCGAAGTCAAAGGCACCGGACTGTCCGGTGCCGCAAGAGGACAAAGGTCCAACAGTCGTCTTCGCTCCGAACCCTAACGGTTGGGTGACGTGGCAGGGCACCGGACAGTGCATAGTGCCTGTCCGGTGGCACACCGGACTGTCCGGTGTGCCCATCGCTAGCAGCCTCCCCAACGGCTACCTTGGTGGTTGGGGGCTATAAATACCCCCCAACCACCACTACTTCAAGCATCCAAGTTTTCTGAAGATCACGTTCAATACAAGAGCTCTAGCATTCACTCCAAGACACAATACAAAAGATCAAATCCCTTCCAAGCCCCAAATTCATTCCAAACACTTAGTGGCTTGTGAGAGAGAGATTTTTGTGTTCATTTGAGTTCTTGTCGCTTGGATTGCCTTTCTTATTTTCCCATTCTTATTCTCAAGTGCTTTGTAAGCGAGGCAAGAGACACCAAGTGTGTGGTGGTCCTTGCGGGGTCTTAGTGACCCATGAGATTAAGGAAGAAGGCTCACTCGGTCTAAGTAACCGTTTGAGAGAGGGAAAGGGTTGAAATAGACCCGGTCTTTGTGACCTCCTAAACGGGGACTAGGTTCTTTGGAACCAAACCTCGGTAAAATAAATCACCGTGTTCACTCGCCTTATTTCTTGGTTGATTTGTTTTCCCTCTCTTTTTGACTTGAATTATATTCTAACGCTAACCCCAACCTTAGTGCTTGCTTAAAGTTATAAATTTCAGGTTTCGCCTATTCACCCCCCCTCTAGTTGACTTTCAATTGGTATCATAGCCCGGTGCTTCATTAGAGTCTAACAACTCGAAGTGATGTCGGGAGATCACGCCAAGAGGGAGATTATGACCGGCGACAAGTCCGCATGCTCGGGGAGGACTCTCTCAAGGGAGTGCGGCAACAAGAACAAGGAGGAATCCTCTTCCTCCATCAAGTCACATCGGAGAGGTGACAAGAAGAAGAAGAAGATGAAGAAGGTCGTCTACTATGAGACCGATTCTTCGTCACCCTCCACATCGAGCTCCGAGTCATCCACCGCTTCTAAGTGTCATGAGCGCAAGAAGTATAGTAAGATGCCCCTACGTTATTCTCGTATTTCAAAGCGCGCTCCATTACTTTCCGTACCCCTAGGCAAGCCACCATATTTTGATGGTGAAGATTATTGTATGTGGAGTGATAAAAATGATGCACCATGTAACCTCACTCCACGAAAGTATTTGGGACATTGTTGAGTATGGAGCGTAGGTACCTAAGGTGGGGGACAAAGACTATGTTTTGGATGAGGCCACCCAAATTAGGCACTTTAACTCCCAAGCCACGTCTATACTCCTCGCCTCCTTGTGTCGAGAGGAGTATAACAAGGTGCAAGGATTAAAGACCGCCAAGGAAATTTGGGACGTCCTCAAGACCGTGCACGAAGGGGACGAGGTGACCAAGATCACCAAGCGCGAAATGATCGAGGGAGAACTCGGTCGATTCGTCCTCAACAAAGGAGAAGAGCCGCAAGCAATGTACAACCGGCTAAATACGATGGTCAACCAAGTGCGCAACCTCGGGAGCACCAAGTGGGATGACCATGAGATGGTCAAGGTTATTCTTAGATCACTTGTTTTTCGTAATCCCACTCAAGTGCAACTAATCCATGGAGACCCTAGATATAAATAGATGTCTCCTGAGGAAGTAATTGGCAAGTTTGTGAGCTTTGAACTTATGATCAAAGACTCCAAACATATTGTCAACTTGGAGCAAGGCGCCACCTCTACACCAGAGGTGCAACCTGTCGCATTCAAAGCGACGGAAGAGAAGGAGGAGTCTACATCAAGTAGGCTTCCAATAGACGCCTCCAATCTTGACAACGAGGAAATGGCGCTCATCATCAAGAGCTTCCGCCAAATCCTCAAGCAAAGGAGGGGGAAGAACTACAAGTTCCACTCCAAGAAGGTGTGCTACCGATGTGGTAAGTCCGGTCACTTTATTGCTAAATGTCATGTTTCTAGTGAAAGTGACAGGGACGAAGACAAGAAGGGGAAGAAGAAGGAGAAGAAGAGGTACTACAAGAAGATGGGTGGCGATGCCCACATATGTCGGGAATGGGACTCCGACGAGAGCTCCACCAACTCCTCCTTCGACAAGGACGCCGCCAACATCGCCATCAACAAGGGCATCCTCTTCCCAAACATCGGCCACAAGTGTCTAATGGCTAAGGACGGCAAGAAAAAGAAGGTACACTCTAGAGCCATCCCAAAATATACAACATCTAGTGATGAGGGTAGCTCTAGTGATAGTGAAGACAATTTAATGTCACTTTTTGCCAACCATAGCATGGACCAAAAGAAGAAATTGAATGAATTAATAGAAGCTATTAATGAGAAGGATGAACTCTTGGATAGCCAAGAGGACTTCCTAATTAAAGAGAACAAAAAATTTGTTAAATTGAAAAATGCTTATGCTCAGGAAGTAGAAAAATGTGAGAACTTAACTAAGGATCTTAGCATTTGTCATGATTCAATTTCTAGCCTTAGAAATGAAAATGCTAACTTAAATTCTAAGGTTAAAGAATTCAATGTTTGCAAGATTCCATTTCCTGTCTTAGAAATGAATGTTAGATTAAATGCTAAGATAGAAGATTTAAATGCTTGCAAATCATCTACATATACTATTGAGCATGTTTCTATTTGCACTAGATGTAGTGATATTAATGTTTAAGCTATAGATGATCACCTTGCCATGATTAAGAAACAAAATGATCACATAGCTAAATTAACTGCTAAAATTGCCGAGTATGAGCTCAAAAATGAAAAATTTAAATTTGCTCGTAGTATGCTTTATAATGGGAGACGCCCTGGCATTAAGGATGGCATTGGTTTCCAACAGGAGAGCAATGTCAAGCTTAATGCCCCTAAAAGATTGTCTAATTTTGTCAATGGCAAGGCTCCCATGGTTTAGGATAATGAAGGCTATATTTTGTACCCTACAAACTATCCCAAACACAAAATTAGGAAGATTCATGCTAGGAAACCTCACACTATTTTTCACCATGCATTTATGTATAAAAATGACGCTTCCAGCTCTAGGCATACCACACATGTTAAAATGCCTAGAAAGAAAATTCCTGCTGCATCAAATGAACATAATGTTTCTTTTAAGACTTTTGATGCTTCATATGTTTTAACTAGCAAATCAGGCAAAGTAGTTGCCAAATATGTTGGGGGCAAACACAAGAGCTCCAAAACTTGTGTTTGGGTACCCAAGGTGCTTGTTTCTAATGTGAAAGGACCCAAGACCGTTTGGGTGCCTAAGAACAAGGCCTAAAATTGTTTTGTAGGTTTATGCATCCGGTGGTTCAAGTTGGACAATCGATAGCGGGTGTACAAACCACATGACAGGGGAGAAAAGAATGTTCTCATCCTATGAGAAAAATGATGATCCCCAACGAGCTATCACATTCGGGGATAGAAATCAAGGGTTGGTCAAAGGCTTCGGTAAAATTGCTATATCCCCTGACCATTCTATTTCCAATGTTTTTCTTGTAGATTCTTTAGATTACAACTTGCTTTTTGTTTCTCAATTATGTAAAATGGGCTACAACTGTCTTTTTACTGATATAGGTGTTACTGTCTTTAGAAGAAGTGATGATTCAATAGCATTTAAGGGAGTGCTAGATGGTCAGCTATACTTAGTTGATTTCAATCAAGCTGAACTAGACACTTGCTTAATTGCTAAGACTAATATGGGTTGGCTCTGGCATCGCCGACTAGCCCATGTTGGAATGAAGAATCTTCACAAACTTCTAAAGGCACATTTTAGGACTAACAAATGTTCATTTTGAGAAAGGCAGGGTTTGTAGCGCATGTCAAGCAGGAAAGCAGGTTGGAGTCCATCATCCACATAAGAACATCATGACGACTAACAGGCCGCTCGAGCTACTCCACATGGATCTATTCGGCCCGATAGCTTACATAAGCATCGGAGGGAGTAAGTACTGTCTAGTTATTATGGATGACTATTCTCGCTTCACTTGGGTGTTCTTTCTGTAGGAAAAATCACAAACCCAAAAAACACTAAACGAATTCTTAAGTCGAGCACAAAATGAGTTCGGATTAAGGATCAAGAAGATGAGAAGCGATAATGGGACAGAGTTCAAGAATTCTCAAATAGAAGGATTTCTTGAGGAGGGCATCAAGCATGAGTTCTCTTCTCCCTACACACCTCAACAAAATGGTGTAGTGGAGATAAAGAACAGAACTCTACTGGACATGGCAAGGACCATGCTTAATGAGTACAAGACACCGGACTGGTTTTGGGCCGAGGCGATTAACACCACCTGCTACTCCATCAACCGGTTATATCTTCACCGAATCCTCAAGAAGACATCATATGAACTCATCACTGGTAAAAAGCCCAATGTTTCATATTTTAGACTCTTTGGGAGTAAATGCTTTATTCTTGTTAAAAGAAGTAGAAAATCTAAATTTGCTCCTAAGGCTGCAGAAGGCTCTTTACTAGGTTATGACTCAAACACAAGGGCATATAGAGTCTTCAACAAATCCACTGGATTAGTTGAAGTTTGTTTGACATTGTGTTTGATGAGAGTAATGGCTCCCAAGTGGAGTAAGTTGATCTTGATGAACTAGATGATGAAGAGGCTTCGTGCGTCGCGCTAAGGAACATGTCCATTGGGGATGTGTGTCCTAAGGAATCCAAAGAGCCCAGACAAGCACAAGATCAACCGTCATCTTCCAACCAAGCATCTTCACCTACCAAAGATGAGGAACAGGCTCAAGATGATGAAAATGAAGATCAAGAGGATGAGCCACCTCAAGAGGAGGACAATGATCAAGGGGGAGATGAAGATAATGAAAACAAGGAAGATGATCAAGAAATTCAGGGTCAAAGACCGCCACACCCAAGAGTCCACCAAGCAATTCAACGAGATCATCTCGTCAACTCCTTCCTTGGTGACATTCACAAGGGGGTAACCACTAGATCTCGAGTTGCTCATTTTTGTGAACATTACTCTTTTGTTTCCTCTATTGAGCCATACAGGGTAGAGGATGCACTAAGAGATCTGGATTGGATGCTGTCAATGCAAGGGGAACTCAACAACTTCACGAGGAATGAGGTATGGCATTTAGTTCAACGTCCTAATCAAAATGTTGTAGGTACCAAGTGGGTATTCCGCAACAAGCAAGATGAGCATGGTGTGGTGACAAGAAACAAGGCCCGACTTGTAGCCAAAGGTTATTCACAAGTCGAAGGTTTGGATTTTGATGAAACTTATGCACCCGTAGCTAGGCTTTAGTCAATTCGTATATTACTTGCCTATGCTACTTACCATGGCTTTAAGCTTTATCAAATGGACGTGAAAAGTGCCTTCCTCAAAGGATCTATCAAGGAAAAGGTCTATGTTGAGCAACCTCCCCCGGCTTTGAAGATAGTGAGTACCCTAACCATGTGTATAAACTCTGAAAGGCGTTTTATGGACTCAAGCAAGCCCAAAGAGCATGGTATGAATGCCTGAGAGATTTTCTTATCACTAATGGCTTCAAAGTCAGTAAAGCCGATCCTACACTCTTTACTAAAACTGTTGCAAAGGACTTGTTTGTATGCCAAATTTATGTTGATGATATTATATTTGGGTCTACTAACAAGTCAACTTGTGAAGAGTTTAGTAGGATGATGATACAGAAATTCGAGATGTCAATGATGGGGGAGTTGAAGTATTTCCTTGGATTTCAAATCAAGCAACTCCAAAATGACACCTTCATCAGCCAAACAAAGTACATTCAAGACATACTTAAGAAGTTTGGAATGAAGGATAGCAAACCCATCAAGACACCCATGGGAACTAATGGGCATCTCGACCTCGACACGGGAGGTAAATTCGTAGATCAAAAGGTATACCGGTCAATGATAGGATCTTTACTCTACTTATGTGCATCTTGACCGGATATTATGCTTTCTGTATGCATGTGTGCAAGGTTCCAAGCCGATCCTAAGGAAGTTCAACTTAGGGCCGTGAAGAGAATCATGAGATATTTAGTTTACACTCCTAAGTTTGTGCTTTGGTACCCCAAGGGATCCACATTTGATTTAATAGGTTATTCCGGTGCTGATTGGGCAGGGTGTAAAATTGATAGAAAAAGCACATCAGGGACTTGTCAGTTTCTGGGAAGATCCCTGGTGTCATGGGCTTCAAAGAAACAAAACTCAGTAACTCTTTCCACCGCCGAAGCCGAGTACATTGCCGCAGGCCATTGTTGTGCGCAATTACTTTGGATGAGGCAAACCCTTAGGGACTATGGCTACAAATTGAGCAAAGTCCCTCTTGTATGTGATAATGAGAGTGCAATCCGTATGGCGGATAATCCCGTTGAACACAGCCGCACTAAGCACATAGACATTCGGTATCACTTTTTGAGAGATCACCAACAAAGGGGGATATCGAAATAGCTTATGTAAACACCAAGAATCAATTAGCTGATATCTTTACCAAGCCAGTAGATGAGAAAACCTTTAGCAAACTTAGGAATGAGCTAAATATACTTGATTCTCGTAATTTTGATTGAATCATTGCACATATAGCTCATTTATATACCTTCGATCATGTCTCTTTCATTTTGGTACAAATACATATCTCTTATTATTCTTGTACCAAGGCTACGACTAATATGTTTTCAAGTATATTTCTATACTAAGTCGTAGATTGAAAGGGAAATGGAGTCTTCGGTAAAGAACAAGGCTTCCATTCCACAACTCTGACGGTATCATCTACCCATTGCCGTTGTTCTTCCACTCTCAATTGGTATAACCCTTCACTCATATTTATATTACCTTTTGAGAGAAAGATGCAAAAGGGCACTCAAGGTCTCTGTTTTTGGCGCTTAATGCCAAAGGGGGAGAAAATATTAAGCCCAAAGCAAAAAGGACCGCACCACCATAATTTCAAAAAATTTCGAAATGAAGTTTTTAATTGATATTTTTTACATTGGTATCTATGTCATGGCAATTTCTCAATTGTATCTAATTTACAATTAATTCTTCAATCGGTATCTTTAAAATTCAATTTACAAAATTGGAATCTATTTCAAAAACCCTCTTGAAAGGTAACGGCAGAATTTCATTCAGGGCGAGTTTTATTTAGTCAAAGGAAAAGCATTTGAAACAGGGGGAGAAATTTCAAATCTTGAAAATGCTTCTTGCAATCTTATTCATATAACTTTAACTATTTGCAAAAATACTTTGAAAAGATTTTCCAAAAGGATTTGCAAAAACAAAACAAGTGGTGCAAATGTGGTCCAAAATATTAAATAAAAGAAAAAGCAATCCATACATATTTAGTGAGATATTCAATTGGTTTAACTACAAGTAACCATGCACATTCTAAATGCAAACTAGTTACATTTCTGCACTTATTATTTTCTTTGGTTTGTGTTGGCATCAATCACCAAAAAGGGGGAGATTGAAAGGGAAATAGGGTTAACCTTTTCCTATAATTAATTTTGGTGGTTGATCGTCAACACAAACACATGGACTAACTAGTTTGTCTAGAATTCATGTATTACATGTGCATAAGGTTCAACACAAACCAATAAAATATTCAAGTTAGGGACCAAATTCAAAAGGAGCAAAAGGAACTTGAGTGTGCTGTGGACTGGCGCACCGGATAGTGTACGGTACACCAGGACCGTACAGGGGTCAACCAACCACTCTAGGGAAAACGCAGGCGCGCTCCGCTATAATTCACCGGTGTGCCACCGGACTGTCTGGTGAGTCAGCGGACAACGGATACCTACACGCAACGGTCGACTCTGGCAGCGGGAACAGTGCAGCACAGTGCGCAGCAGAAGTCAGAGCCGCGAAGTCAGAGGGCACCGTACTGTCTGGTGTGGCACCGGACTGTTCGATGCTGCAAGAGGACAAAGGTCCAACGATCGTCTTCGCTCCGAACCCTAACGGTTGGGTGACGTGGCGGGGCACCGGACAGTGCACAATTCCTGTCCGGTGGCGCACTGGACTGTCCGGTGCGCCCATCGCCAGCAGCCTCCCCAATGGCTACCTTGGTGGTTGGGGGCTATAAATACCCCCCAACCACCACAACTTCAAACATCCAAGTTTTCTGAAGATCACATTCAATACAAGAGCTCTAGCATTCACTCCAAGACACAATACAAAAGATCAAATCCCTTCCAAGCCCTAAATTCATTCCAAACACTTAGTGGCTTGTGATAGAGAGATTTTTGTGTTCATTTGAGTTCTTGTCGCTTGGATTGCTTTCTTCTTTTCCCATTCTTATTATCAAGTGCTTTGTAAGCGAGGCAAGAGACACCAAGTGTGTGGTGGTCCTTGCGGGGTCTTAGTGACCCGTGAGATTAAGGAAGAAGGCTCACTCGGTCTAAGTGACCGTTTGAGAGAGGGAAAGGGTTGAAATAGACCCGGTCTTTGTGACCTCCTCAACGGGGACTAGGTTCTTTGGAACCGAACCTCAGTAAAACAAATCACCGTGTTCGCTCGCCTTATTTCTTGGTTAATTTGTTTTCCCTCTCTTTTCGACTTGAATTATATTCTAACTCTAACCTCGACCTTAGTGCTTGCTTAAAGTTATAAATTTCAGGTTTCGCCTATTCACCCCCTCTAGGCGACTTTGACTTGTCATCCGATTCCTCTTCGTTTTTATGTATCTAATGATTGGCTCTCTCTAGTCATTGGGATCTACCTCTGCCTGACTCAGAGCTTTGCATTCCTCCATCCGATATGTGACAATACTCGGTTGCTGTATTTCTTGGAGGAAGACCCAAGGTGGAACTTGGGCTCGACTGGATCCCAGTTTCGACAATGCATCAGCCGCTGCATTGCGATCCCTTTCCACGTGGTGGAATTCTAATCCTTCGAACTTGTCTTCCAACTTCCGGACGACTACACAATATTTGTCCATTGAGTCGATCGAGCAGTCCCAATATTTGTTTATTTGACTTATTACCACCAGTGAGTCATTGTATACCATTAACTTCTTGATGCCGAGTGAAACTGCGATGCTCAGCCTGCGGACTAGTGCTTCGTACTCTGCTGCGTTTTTGGATGTTGGAAACAAAAGCTAGAGCGCATACTTGAGTTGTTCACCTCCGGGGGCGATAAAAAGAATCCCTGCCCCTGATCCTTGCAATCTCAGGAAGCCATCGAAGTACACCCTCCATATTTCAATGACCTCTAGGCTTTCTGGGGCCTACTGCTCAGTCCATTCTGATATTAAGTCAACCAGTGCCTAAGTTTTTATCATTGTGCGGGGTCGGAACTCTATGTCATGAGCTCCGAGCTCGCAGGCCCACTTGGTTATTCTCCCAATAGCTTCTTTGTTGTGAAGAATATCTCCTATTGGAAATCTTGTGACTACTATGACTTTGTGGTCGTCAAAGAAGTGCCGGAGCTTGCGAGCGGTTAGAAGTACCGCATACAACAGCTTCTGAACTTGAGGATACCTTATCTTTGAGGGCCCGAGGACTTCACTAATGAAGTAAACCAAATGTTGTACTGGGTATGCGTGCCCCTCTTCCGCCCGCTTGACTATTACGTAGTGCTTACCATGTGAGTCGTGCAGGAGATATATAGCAGCGAATCTTCTACCGGCTGACCGGGCGTAGCTCGGCATGGTGGCTTGAGTATTGGCGGAGTGGTCAAGAATTTCTTCATTGCTTCTAGAGCCTCCTGTGCTTCTATGGTCCACTAAAATTTGTCCGCCTTCTTGAGCAATTTATAGAATGACATTCCTTTCTTGCCTAGCTTTGATATGAACCTGTTTAGCGCTGCCATGCACCCATTGAACCTTTGCACCTTTTTTTGTGACCGTGATGCTTCCATTCTCATGATGGCCTCGATCTTCTCTGGATTTGCTTCTATTCCTCGATGACTGACATTGAAATTGAGCAGTTTTCCGGCTGGTACTCTGAAAACACACTTTTCTGGGTTTAGCTTCCACCGGTAGCGCCTCAGGCTATTGAAGACTAGTTGTAAATCCTTGATGATGTTTTCCGAGTTTTCTGTCCTGATAACCACATCGTCGACGTAAGCTTCCACCTGCTTGCCCCAGTGATCGGCTAAGCATGTTTGGATGGCTCTCTGGTAAGTTGCTCCAGTGTTCTTGAGGTCGAACGACATGGAGGTATAGTAGAAAGTTCCAAATGGTGTGAAGAAGGCAGTCTTCTCCTTGTCTTCTTTTGCCAAGTTGATCTGATGATACCCGGAGTAGCAGTCTAGGAAGGAGAGCATAGAGCATCTAGCAGTCGAGTCAACTACCTGATCTATCCTAGGGAGCCCGAAGGGATCCTTCGGGCAATGTTTGTTGAGATCAGTATAGTCGACACACATGCGCCAATCAACTTTATTCTTTTTGAGTACAAGAATAGGGTTTGCTAGCCACTTAGGGTGCAGTACTTCTCTAATGAATCCTACTGACACTAAGCGAGCTAACTCTGCACGAATAGCTTCTCTTTTATCAGACGTGAAACGACGCAACTTCTATCGAATATGTCTTGTCTGAGGATACACTTTAAGTTTGTGCTCGGCCAGTTCTCTCGGGACTCCCTGCATATCCGTAGATTGCCATGCGAATACATCCCGGTTATCTTGCAGGAACCGGACGAGCGCGCTTTCCTATTTGCGTCGAGGCTGGAGCTGATGATGGTAGTCTTGCATTCATCGGAAAATCCCAGGTTAATCCTCTTAGTTTCTTCAGTAGGCCGTATAGAGGTCACGACCTAAGCTTCGTTTGAGGGGATCATGATATTTGCTTCCTCCAGCCCATTGTTCGCCTATGCGGGAAGGGCTACTGGGGGCCCGACGGTGAGAGCTGTTTGGATGGCTCCCCGAAAGCACTCCGTGGCACCTTGGAAATCAATGCGCACGGTGATGACCCCTTGAGGTCCTGGCATCTTCAATATCATGTACGGGTAATGTGGAATAGCCATGAACTTTGCCAGTCCTGGTCTTCTGATGATGGCGTTGTACCCGCAGTCGAAACGTGCCACCTCGAACCTCAGGAACTCAGTTCTGTAGTTCCTGGGGTTCCAAAGGTGACAGACAGATAGATGTCTCCAAGTGGGTACTCCCCTTCAGTCGGCACGATGCTGAAGAAGGGAGTATCTGACTCAGTGAGGTCTTTGACAGTGACCCCTAGGGCTTAGAGCGTCCAGGGGAAAGTGGCGTTGATGCTGCTTCCCCCGTCGACCAATACTTTCTTTACCCGGCTTTCTCGGATCATCGGATCAACGAGCAGCGGGTACTTGCCGGGATGATCAACATTAAGCCATTGATCAGCTCGGCTGAAGGTTATTGCGTGCTCTAACCACCAGTAAGGAGCTAGGGCACTGGTGGTGGCCACCAAGATCTGCTGGTCGTTGAGCTTTTGTTGCCTACTATTTTCTTGTGCTCCATGACCTCTGAAGATGATGTTGACCTCCCTGTCAACGCGCGGGAACGCTCCACCCCTCCCATCTTCCTGCTGCTGAGGCTGCATGGGCTTGCCAGGCTCTCCTCATGGCGGGGAGGCGGTAGGGGCTGGAATGGTGGGCCATGCCCGGCGGAGTGCTTGAAGTCCCTGCAGTTCCGCAGGGTGTGGTGCATGTCCTTGTGGTACGAACACTGGGAGTCGAGGATTTCATCCAGTGTTCATACCCCTCCACGGGGTGCGCCGCGGGCTCGAGCGGTAGGAGGCCCGACGGTGTGCACCTCCTCGTGAGGCCTCTTCTCCCTGCGCCTGTCTGACTGCTGGTTCGCATCCCGCCGTGGCATAGTTGGTGCGGATTTCGTACCTCCAATGAGGTCCTGGGCCTGTTCATCCGCAGTAATGTAGATATCCGCCTCCCAGAACAACTTTTCGGAGGTGGCTGGCGCTTTCTAGAGTATGGCTCGGACGAAGGCCGAGTCGTTGGACCCCCGGTAGAAGTCTTCAATTACGGCCGCCTCAGCGAATTTGGGGATGCGATTCCTAATTCTTTGAAACCTCTTGAGGAACGACCGGAGGGTCTCATTGTTTTGGCGCCTGATGGATTTGAGGTCCTGTGGCTGCACCGACTTGATGGAGAGGGACTGGAAATTGGCGATGAAGCGACGACTGAAGTCGCTCCAATCATCAATGCAGTGTTAGGGTAGGTGTCGGAGCCACTGCAGCGCGTCTTGCCCCAGTACAATGGGCAAGTACGCCGTCATGACGTCCTCTGTCGCCCCGGTGGCACGGGCGACAGTCGTGTAAACATTCAACCAGTCGCCCGGGTCCTGCTTAGGCTCGTACTTGTCGACATTGGAGACCTTGAAGTTGGGAGGCCACTGGATGGCCCAGAGACGTGGAGTAAGAGTGGAAATTCCACACGTGTTATCCTGTCGGTGTTCGTGTCGCCGGTCCCAAGGAGGGGAGTCGATAGTAGGTCGTCTCGTTCGTCCCCGGAACGGCCCATTAGTTGAGGCTGCAGCCGACTCAACTCGGGTGGTGCGACTCCGTGCTGGTACGCCGTGATCCCGGTCGTACTCCTCTCGGTGCCTTATCACATTTTCATGCCATCGATCACGCGAAGCATTGATGGAGCTCCACGTGTCTCGCTGGCTGTTTATGGCGTGACGCAGGTCGTTCGCAGTATGAGCGAGGGGTAGAAGGTGATTAGCTGCCTGAGTAAGCAGTCGTCGGTAGCCTTCCGTGTCTGGGGTTCGCGAGAGATCGTCAGCTATCTGTGCCAGTACCCCTCCGAATTCACTCGGCGTGTTCATTGCTCGAGCAAAATCAGGGTACAGGTTCCGAGCGAAGAGAGGGTTCTCTCGTCATAGCCTAGCGTTCTGCTCGACTATCTCTCGCTCCTGGTCTTGAGCTTGTCGGCGATCGCGGCGGCGAGGGTTACGCCTTTCCCAGTACACTCGTTCGTCGGGAGTTTCTCCTACTTCTGAGGCTTCATATCAGGATACGGGTTGCGTCGGATCCCGTTCCCCAGCTTCATGACATCGTTGCATGTTCTGGCGTTTGTTCCTCTGTCGCCGCGCTTCACGCTGGGGAGGCTCTTCCCCTTGCATGGTAGGCTCATCGTCGGAGATGGGTGCTGACTCCAATCTCCCCTAGATGAAGTGGATGTCGGGGTAGAAAGGAGCCGGCGCGACGGTGCTCTTCTTTCCATCCTCCTTTGAGGGCGGAGGTATCGAAAAGGTGGCTCGTCGTGTTCTCATCCCCTAACTTGGGACATTTGTTTCCTTCTTTTGAGTGATCTGTGTCCACTCCTTTGTGGGCGAGGTGGACAATGGAGTTCTTCGGGTAAGCGAGATCCCGACCGGTCTATCTTTCTTCTCCCAAGGGTTCCCGGTCCTTGGTATGTGAGGGATCATCTTCCCCCGAGCTACGGGCGGTGGCGCCGCCCACTGTTTTGCTCTGGCTTCCCTCGGGATCCCCGAGGAAAGCTTTTTCTCAGGTGGATCCGCTACGCGGTGTAGAGTCCCCTCTTCGTCTACTATGCACGAGATGGTTCCAAAACAGAACATAGTTCCAAGGCAAAGAGCGATCTTGCACTTAAAGGTGATGGTCATTGAGCTAGCTCTAATCAACGACACACCCCTGTAACACCCCGGGCTTTAAGGGACAAAGCCGGGTGCATCTCATACATGCGCCAAAGAAGACAACATATATAATAACATAGTGTATAGAGATAAATGTCATAGTATAATCAGAGTACTTATTACATAGCGGAAGTCTTACAAAATAAAAGATTAATATAACAGGATCTAAAATCCATCCTTGGCGCCAGAAAGTCAACTGGGAGACGCCACCTAGATCGAATCGAACTCCTCGATACGTGGCTCCACTTGAACCACCTGTTCTTCTCCTGTGGGGGGTGTGAGACAGCAAGGGTGAGCTCACACATGTTCATCGCTCAACAATTTGTGGGGAATAATGTGGTATGAACTCACCAAAGGTGGGAGTTCATGTGATGTGTAAGGCTGATCAACAACAGAGGTTAAAGCTGAGCATTGCTTTTAATAAGTTGGTCAAAATTTTATTAGCAGTTACTAAATGTAAGTAAATACCAAACCATAATAAATAATAATAGAACAAAATTAATAATAAATCCCATGCAATGCATATGACAAAATTGAGTTTAAGTTCCATATTTAATCATGCGAGAGTCCTGAGCTGCTCATGATCGTGAGCTCGGCTAGTATACCAGTTTTATACTCTGCAGAGGTTGTACCCTGTACACACAAGTCGTGTATCCCATGTCGCCAGGGTTTGCAAGGCCCTTAGACACTACCGAGGTGAATGGCTAGGGATCCACTACGAGGCCTTTACAAAGTTCCACTAGCTTCAGAAAACCCGCTACAGTTTATGGGAAGAGCACTTGCAAGAATCCCCCGTCTGACCGCCATCGCAGCAAAATCAACCCGAGAACCTCCTTGCATGCAATCCCCTACTGCCCTTGCCCCTTTCGGGTAAGTTATTCTTCGACTAGCTTTCCTAATTAGTCAGCCAAGGGCGTCCCATTAAACCCTTTTGGTGGCACGTGTTTCTCAAGTTAAGCTTCATGTTCCAATTAACATTAATGATCTTGACATGAACATAAATAGAATAACAAAATAATTGGAACATGGATATAATGAAATAATAATCCCAAAACCATATAAAGCAATAGCAAAAACTACTCATGTGATTTAGGGGTAACAAGGTAAAAAGGATAAACAGACTAGGGTGACCTATTGGATCCCATCAAAATTAAACCTATGCATTGAATAATGATAATAAAGAATATTATTGGGTAACAAAAGTGGATCAAGGGCACAACTTGCCTGGCACTTGAGATTCCAGTTACCAGGGTGATTCTTCAGATCCTCGTGACCTCACGCTAGTCGTAGCAATATAAACATACATGGTATAAACAAAATTAACATCACCAAACATAAGTACAAATTGAATAATAATAATTTACGCGTTGCTACGGGATCACGGGATCGATAACTACTAAGATCGGAGTCGTGGTTAAGGAGTTATGATTTTATAGAGGATTTATGTGATTAAAATGTTAAACTATATTATAAATTGGTTAATATAAATCATATAAGAGGTTATTCTATAAATAATTATCTCAACTTTAATCTGAGTTATAAATTGACCATAGATCATCTTCTAGTAGATTATAATGATAAGTAGATTAACAAGACTAACCCACATAAAATTAAATAAACATCTAATTAGAAAAGAATGAGACATGGTATAATAAATGTTGTTATTGCATAGTAAATACTTATACAAAACTAACGCAACAGGAACGAGTCAAATCGGAATTGAAACGGGGGAGTTATGAATTTCTGAAGTCCTTGTGTGTTTGGTACAAAAATATTTGTGTGATAAATTTTTAATATGGTTTTCATGCTAGAACAGTGTTACTCAATGATGGACAATATTACTACCAAATTATAGAAACTATAATGGACTAAAAAGGAGCTAATATGAATTTTCTAGACATTAAACACTATTCTAGATTTATTTTTATATTAAAAATCATTTCCTATATGTTTCCCATTTTCACCTGGCTCTGGACTGCGCACAAGATATCAAAAAGGCCAGGGGCTATCTCAAAAGATTCCCTAGACACAGGCTATTCCGAGTTGGATGGCGGGTTAGTTATGGAATTATGCGGGGACTCTTTTGAAAACTATCCATGGCGAAGGGGTACGGGTAAACTCTAGCCGTCCGATTAGAAACCTAGGGCTCAGATTAAATCTTCCCTTATCCCGAACTGGTACGCCACGCGTGCGCTTGGATCACGATCCTGCGATCCAGATTTTAAAATCCCGCGGCAACCCAGGATTGCCCGATCCCAATCCAACCGCCCGAATTGATCCCCACCAAACGGATGTGCGACATCTAATATGAGCCCTCCATTAGCCGATCAACGATGCCCGCGGCGCTTTCCCCACCCGACATAGTGCTGCGGCGGCGCCGCTCAGTAACACGACGGAGCATCGCCGGCGGACACGCAATCCGATGCCCGGACGCACCAAACCTAAAATTGACCGGTGCTAGATCGAGAGGGGATGATGGCGAACTCGAATGGAGCACATACCGCGGACGGAGATCGATGGGACGAGTAGGCCACGGTGAATGGCGGCCGCGAGGTGTGAAATGCGCGTCGACGAGGAATTCCCCTGGCTTTGGAACCACTCAGCCCACCCGATGGCATAGATAGCCTCCTCGGACCCTGGCGCTCCTTCACGGCCACGCACGGAGGACCGAAACACCGGCGAGGACGGTTTTCACCGGCGGCGCGATGGAAGAACTCACGGCGGCACCCGCTCTCTCTCTCTGTGCTTCGACTCCCCGTTAGTGTTGGCCAACGTATGGCTTAAAAACTGGAGGGGGAGGAAAGAATGGCACCCGACTTTTAAGAGCGGGACTGGGGCTCCCGAGCGCACAGCGGGGGAAGTGCGGATGAGGCGGCGTTCTGTTATGCTGGCACGCAGTTTTCGCGAGGACGATGACCAGGCGAGGGAGGCCCACTGGCGGAGAGTGAGGAGTCGCGAGAGGTCGGTCGTGGGTGGCTCTAACGGATCCCACGACGTGCGCCAGGAACGAGCTCGTCCGAGCGGCGCGGCGAAGGAAGGGGAGAGATCCGACGACCTGGGCCTGTTCGTCAGTCATGCGGAGAAGGAAACGCGGTTAACTTGGCTTCAACTAACTGAGGGGATGACTAACCCGACACGAGGGGCCCAGGCGGCAGTGAGTGCCCGCGGTGGAACTTGGGCTGGTCGCTAGGAATGGGCCAAATTGCACCCGAGCGGCCCAGGAATGTTATAGTTCCTTTTTCTTATTCCCTTCTATGTTTTCTAGTTTTCAAATTTTGATTTCAAGTTCAAATTCAACCATGGTTTTGGAAAGTCAACTTTACAGTTAAATGAATAGCACAGAATCCAACATAATTCAAAGTATATATTTATTTATTATTTATTTATTTGTTTATTATCCTACATAAGTAAATATTTTTGGATATGTTGCTCCACATAATTATTTTGAGAAAAATATTTTCAATTGTATAATCTCGATTAATCGATGCTCTAATATTTATCCTTATATATCATTTATCAACTTCAACAAATGATAATTTATATATGAATCTCTTTTCTTTATCAATTAATTAGTTACTTACTAATTTAATATTATTGTTTGAATATGAGGAGGGAGAATCCTAATAGATTTCAAAGGTCATCGAAAATTCTCACCACACTTAATATATATATATATATATATATATCTTTATTTTATTATTTCATGATATATTTTTTTTTTCAAATTTTGGGCTTTACAAATCCTACCCCCTTAACAGAAATCTCGTCCTCGAGATTTGTAAGGAAAGGGTGTATACTCATATTGTCTCAACACATATGTACAAACAAAAATTTCAGCATGATGCATAATTTATTAGCAACACATAGGTTCAATGAAACCTTATTATTCCCCCTACAATAGTATCACACCGACTACTAACTAAACTAACACTTAGATCTTATGGATAGTAGTAATATACATATATGTAGCTTGGTGGAGCTGGTGGTGGTGGTGGAGGTAGTGGAAGATTGGGAGAGCATAGGTATCCAGCTACTATTTATGTGGAATATAAACTGAACAGGTTGAGATAAGAAAGATTATGGCAAGGAAAAGACTTTATCCAAAATGTTTAAGTCCTGATTCATCTCGAGATTCATTTTGACTGTTATACCCTTCCTTGTCGATGTTGATCTTTTCTCCTCCGGTCTTGGTCTCATTGTTTCGAGGTTAGTGTATATTATCGGGGTTGGGAAATATGGTTAATATAGATATGGATGAGATAGACTACATGATGTAGGTCAAAAGTTTGTTTGATGTTTGGGGACAGATAATTAATCAATTCATCGTGACTCTAAGGTTGGGTTAACTCTTTTGCCATTGGTCGAGTTGTTCTAATGCACTAATTTGTTTTTTAGGTTTAAGTGCGTGAGGAGAGAACAAAGTTTATAGGAGTAGGATCTAGTTTATTTCACTAGTGTTAACTTGTTAAGTGACTCTCTTTAGATTCTATGATTCTATTTATGAATACCATTTAGTTGAGCATATCAAGCTGACTTTATTTTTATGAAATTCCAGTATATATATATATTTTAAATGGAACTTCTGATTAGTATATATTTCTTTAAAAATTTTCATGCCATTAACAAGTGGGGCATAGAAAACAGGGGTACCTCAGATTTTAGCTATTAGGTGAGTGTTGACATGGAATGAGTGTACTATGGCATAATCGAGCTTCCTTTGAAGGTCTAAATTAGGGACCATCGGTCATGGTGTTAGATGCCATTATCCGAGTTGGGATATCGATTGTGATATATGGGGTAGGTATATTGAACAGAGTTTTACTCTGCTTGTAAGATAAATGGGTTGGGCAACCTATAACATAGGCGGTGTCGTGATTTCATGGACGAGTTGGTCTAAGATACTCGTTTAAATTTAAACCCATTTATAGAAATATGGTTTAGTTAATACTTGTAACATAGATTAGACCATATTAGATTAGGTAGGGTCTAGATTAGATTGGATATAACTGGATTAGACTAGTTTGAGTTAGATAGATCTACCAGGGTAAATATGACATGTTAGAATCTTTTAAGATAGGATGGATGACATGGGTAGGTAGATCAGAATCTTTGTTAGGTTAATGAGAGGAATTATGCAACCACAGATGGTTAAGGTAGTTTCATATGGCCAGGTTGTTGTATGTGATCTAGTCTAAATTGGAATCTTAGTCCAACTTGGATTAAAACATATTTATAAGAGTAGGATCCAATCTTATTTTACCAGTATTATCTAACATGTTTGTCCATTAGGTTAGATCTGAGCAGATTAGATGGGATCAGAATTAAATGGGTGTAATCAGATTAAACTAGATAAGATCTACTTGATTTATTTTGGAATAGATCATGTTTGTTACACTGTTATGAGATAAGCAAAGTGGTTGGGATAAGTATGCTTATTAGGACAAGATGAGTTTCTAAGAACATGATAGAATCTTTTGAGATTAGTTAGATCTATTAGAATATAATAGAATCTTTTCGAGATAAAATGAATCTATTAAGGTAAGAAAGAGTCTTTTAAGATTAGATAGGTCTATTAAGATATGAGGGAATCTTTTAAGATAAGATGATTCTGTTAAGATAAGAAATAATCTTTTAAGATAAGATGGATCTATTAGGATAAGATAGATTCCTTTAGGTTAAGAGGGATCCATTATAATAAGAGTGAGTCTTTTGAGATAAGAGGGATCTATATAAAATAGATACACTTTAATGGAGGATAATCTAAGTTGTTTAGTTATCTCATGAATTTTATTTATTTATATTTATGCCTATATTTATATACAGATGTAATTGTGGACACTATGTCACAACTATTCACACTCAATCAAAGATCCAAATCAGACAAATATCATAAGAACAAACACTCAAGTGTATGGATAACTATAAAAATAGTTTTGTTTTTGTTCCTAAGAGTAGGTCTCCTAGTCCTAAAGGTCACTTTAGGCACAAGATTTCAAAGTGTGAAATCCACATTTGTCTTTAGAAGGAACAGGTAAGAATAATCAGAGTACAGCGGAAATAGATGAGAAAAGAGTAAGTGTTGGGGGTCTGGTTCGTCGCCGAAGGTCCTGTAAGAAGAAACACCTTCGGAAGATCAATATAGAAGCAAAACCGAAGCTACCATCCAGGGAGCTTCAACATAATGACACGCCTTGAAACGAAGGGTGGCACCGACTTAAAGATGAAAAGACCGATTGGCCCATGATAATCTGTGTCATGATTGTAATCAGTTATAAAGGGCATGAATGTAATTTCTCACAGGCTGCGTCCTGTGGCTATAAATAGATGAATAGTACCCCCGTACTGTTCACGCTGACTTGTATTCACTCGCACGTCACACTTGGATTTTTACCTTCTGTCAAGCCGAAGGTACAAATGTAATTCAATATTGTTTATATTCATTTATGATTAAATAGCAGTAAATGTACATTATAACATCATTCTGTTATTCATGTTGTATCCCATGTTTTGTATGCTTCGTCTTTCGTCTAAGTATACTGTGATCATGAAGGTATATCCTTCATGACCTTCGTCCGAAGATAATTATATCCTCAGTGAAATAATGCTTCGAAGGACGAAGGGTATTAACCTTAAACCCATCTTCTGTGTTGCCTTGTTCTTAATTCATAGCAACTGGGAACAAGTCTCCAACAGTAAGATAAGTTTAGGAAAGAATCAGAGTAGCAAGGTAAGGTTAATAAGAGTAGAATAGTAGAAGGTGAAACATGATCAAGATAAGTATAGAAAGAATCAGGGTAAGGTAAGTAGGTAATGGTTGTGTCCATTTCTATCTAGGTTTCGTCCTACAGTCAACATTCCTCTAATACCACTTCTGTAACACCCCGGGCTTTAAGGGACAAAGCCGGGTGCATCTCATACATGCACCAAAGAAGACAACATATATAATAACATAGTGTATAGAGATAAATGTCACAGTATAATCAGAGTACTTATTACATAGCAGAAGTCTTACAAAATAAAAGATTAATATAACAGGATCTAAAATCCATCCTTGGCGCCAGAAAGTCAACTGGGAGACGCCACCTAGATCGAATCGAACTCCTCGATACGTGGCTCCACTTGAACCACCTGTTCTTCTCCTGTGGGGGTGTGAGACAGCAAGGGTGAGCTCACACATGTTCATCGCTCAACAATTTGTGGGGAATAATGTGGTATGAACTCACCAAAGGTGGGAGTTCATGTGATGTGTAAGGCTGATCAACAACAGAGGTTAAAGCTGAGCATTGCTTTTAATAAGTTGGTCAAAATTTTATTAGCAGTTACTAAATGTAAGTAAATACCAAACCATAATAAATAATAATAGAACAAAATTAATAATAAATCCCATGCAATGCATATGACAAAATTGAGTTTAAGTTCCATATTTAATCATGCGAGAGTCCTGAGCTGCTCATGACCGTGAGCTCGGCTAGTATACCAGTTTTACACTCTGCAGAGGTTGTACCCTGTACCCACAAGTCGTGTATCCCATGTCGCCAGGGTTTGCAAGGCCCTTAGACACTACCGAGGTGAATGGCTAGGGATCCACTACGAGGCCTTTACAAAGTTCCACTAGCTTCAGAAAACCCGCTACAGTTTATGGGAAGAGCACTTGCAAGAATCCCCCGTCTGACCGCCATCGCAGCAAAATCAACCCGAGAACCTCCTTGCATGCAATCTCCTACTGCCCTTGCCCCTTTCGGGTAAGGTAGTCTTCCACTAGCTTTCCTAATTAGTCAGCCAAGGGCGTCCCATTAAACCCTTGTGGTGGCACGTGTTTCTCAAGTTAAGCTTCATGTTCCAATTAACATTAATGATCTTGACATGAACATAAATAGAATAACAAAATAATTGGAACATGGATATAATGAAATAATAATCCCAAAACCATATAAAGCAATAGCAAAAACTACACATGTGATTCAGGGGTAACAAGGTAAAAAGGATAAATAGACTAGGGTGACCTATTGGATCCCATCAAAATTGAACCTATACATTGAATAATGATAATAAAGAATATTATTGGGTAACAAAAGTGGATCAAGGGCACAACTTGCCTGGCACTTGAGATTCCAGTTACCAGGTTGATTCTTCAGATCCTCGTGACCTCACGCTAGTCGTAGCAATACAAACAGACATGGTATAAACAAAATTAACATCACACCAAACATAAGTACAAACTGAATAATAATAGTTTACGCGTTGCTACGGGATCACGGGATCAATAACTACTAAGATCGGAGTCGTGGTTAAGGAGTTATGATTTTATAGAGGATTTATGTGATTATAATGTTAAACTATATTATAAATTGGTTAATATAAATCATATAAGAGGTTATTCTATAAATAATTATCTCAACTTTAATCTGAGTTATAAATTGACCATAGATCATCTTCTAGTAGATTATAATGATAAGTAGATTAACAAGACTAACCCACATAAAATTAAATAAACATCTAATTAGAAAAGAATGAGACATGGTATAATAAATGTTGTTATTGCATAGTAAATACTTATACAAAACTAACGCAACAGGAACGAGTCAAATCGGAATTGAAACGGGGGAGTTATCAATTTCTGAAGTCCTTATGTGTTTGGTACAAAAATATTTGTGTTAAAAGTGGTGCAGGAGGTGGGTTATGTTAAAAAGCGGTGCAGGAGTTGGGGTTTGAACCCACACCCTGATAGAAGAAGGGTGGGAGACACTAGACAAATTTGTCTAACCATTAAGACATCATGCTCAAGTGTTTATAATATTGAACATAAATTGTACATATGTATATATGATTTTTTTGTAAAATAAAAATAATCGTGTCGGGTCGGGCCAGCACTACGGGCCGAGGCTACGGCCCAAGCACCACACGGCGCTCTTGCCAGGTTGGCCCAGGCACTATTAAATGGGTCGTGCCTTGGACCGGCTCGCCAGACACGGCCCATCTGGCCATCTATACCTCCGCACGATAATGATGGTCCTCGCCTCAGTTGCCACCACCTCATTCGCCATTCTACTTATTTTCTCTCTCCCCTCATGCCTCCACCTCCGCAACAACCCATTCTCGGCAGAGAGCGTGGGAGCATGCGCCTCCTCCCCGTATTCGTCTGACACCAGCCCCAACACCGACTCGCGCAGTGGCTATTGCACGTCCACGAGGATGTTTCACATCATGCGCACAACATCGTTTTCGCCGTCGTGAGACGTCCCGTTCGTCTTCCCAGCCTTTGCCCTGTTCTTCCTCCCCAACCTGCTACCCACGGTCGTAGCCGCGAGTTGACCGATGTCGTCGATGTGGGTACGGGGCGAGTCGGTCATGCTCCTGGCCTTTCTTCGTGTGTGCCATCGAGGAGGACATGGTGGTGCCTGCCACGCTTAGGTTATCTTGGCAATGAGGAGTCCAGGTCCGAGATATTGGACAACCAAGGCCCGTAGCGTGGCAACAGTTGGTGGTGGTGTTGTGTCGTTTCGACGGGTCCAGGGCTGGGAAGACACTCGCATTCTCTCGCCCTTCTCGGACTGACGCTTGGTGTGGGTGCCTCTCGGTTTGGAGCTGCTCCGGTTGGGTTTCTTTCTCTGCTTGCGTGCTCTCTCCCTATATATCTAGCGGTATACTACCTATGTCGCCTCCAGATGCTCAGGTCTTCGTCGTGTCCTTCTCCGGCAACGAATAGGTATTTTCGCATCTTCCCATCCCCTCACGCTCTACGAAACCTTGAAAATGGAGGAGACGAGGGATGGGGTCTCTGATTTGCTGCCTATGGTACCCGTGTGTTCATAAAATATTATGCGAAGAGCGGAGACAATCAATAAAAAATCTTGAGATCATTTTGGTGGATAATTTACGTGGATATTGTTGTGAGCCGTTGGAACGTACGAGTAACAGACTATATATATAGGGCAGGTATAAAGGGAGCCCTGGGCTTCCAATAGTTAAAGTAAGCCCAGGCTGACCACCCTGCAACGTGGTTCAACCCATCGCGCCGACTCAACCAGGTCAGGTGCGCCACCCGTCCCACGTCTGTGCGCGCAAAAAGGAATGCATGCATGAGTCAAACACGTTCCCTTGCATGCGCATAAATTTAGAAAAGATATATGTGACAGTTTCTATTTTTAAATGCTTTATTTCCTCCATAAATTTAGGATCGCTACAACAGCCATGCAGCTAGACTCGTAAGGACTATTTTATGATATATACTGATATTAAATATGCTACACTGTGTAGATAATTATGCAATTCGGTATACTGCATAAAAATCTGTTACCAGCTGCATGCGCACGAATTTATGATGGAAAGAATGTGCTGAAAGGAAATGAATTGCACGCATAGAAACAAAAAATCGTATTTAATGTTTTATTTCGTTCATAAATATAGTATCCCTCCAACAGCCATGTAGCTAAACACATTAGAACTAGTTTATGATATATACTGATACAAATTATACTACACGGTGTAGGTATTTATTCATTTTGGTACACTGTGTAAAAAATATGGCATGTTGTTCACTGGTGGACGCATCTCTGGGTTGGAGCGTAAAAACCTTAAGTTTTGAGTATAACATCCCTCAATTATAAGCGTAAATACCGAGCCAATGTGAGAGGTTGATAGCTCTAGTAGGTTGTTATTACAATCCTATTTTTATGACAGATCCAAAAAACATGGCAGCCACATGCATTACAGTTTCTATTTTTATACAGATCCAAAAATTATGGCAAAATCGTGGGAGTTTCCATTACATGCGCGCAAATTACGAACAACATAAATCAAGGAATTTCCTTTCCAATGTGCATGCAAAAAATATGCATGCAGTAAACTGATATACGAACTCCGTGTTCAAGCATAAAATCGTACAGTTTTTAGCGTAAATAATACATGTGGTAGGCATAAAACACAATAATCGAAAAGAAAACACGAATCGAATGAGGTAGTGGCCGAAGGACGTCGTCGATGACACAAGCACAAATGTAGGTCGTCACTCGGGCCGCCCAAACTGCGCCGGATCGGAGGATGTCACACGCGATCATCGTTGCGTGCATCTCGCGCCTTCTGTGACGCCGCTCGCTCGAACCTCGCGCCTCATGTGTCGCCGTCGCTACTCGCAAGTCGACGGGCGCCGCTTGCTCGCCGGCCTTGGAAGTGCCGCCTACTCGGGGCCTCGGGGACGCCGCCGCTTACCCGCACAAGGGCCCTGCTGTCGCTCGCCCTCTGAATCGGGGAGCCACCGCCACCAACCTGGGAACCGCCGCCACTACTCCGGATCGAGGAACCTCCGCCACCGTGTGTCGAGGTCATGGAGCTGCAGCCACCGGTTGGGGGGCCACCGACGCGCACGCTCAGGGGCAACCGCCATCGTCGCACGCGGCATCGCTAATGAATCGGGGTGGACCGTAAAAAATTGCACCATAACACTACGGGTCATGTTTTATAGACGTTCGGACCTGATCCGACTCGACCGAATTGCACCGTCCGACATTAGTTTTCTCTAGTTATTGGAAGCTCAGACCTCTTAATATATAAACTATATATATAGTTTATATATTAAGAGCCCTGGGCTTCCAATAATGGAGGAAGCCCAGGCTAGTCAATATGGTCATTTTGGTTGAACCACACCGGGTCAACAGTTCCCAGTCACGGCGCCGTTACACCGTTTCCTCCGTCAGCCAGCCACCTCTCCCACGTTTCTTGTTTCTAAAACCGTCTTCGCGCAATCAACGGAGGCAAACCCGCGCCGATAGGAAGAAAACCCCAGCCGCGCAGTCTTTCCTTTCGTCGGAGGCGACTCGCTAGGCGATTTCCGCTGCTCCAATCCAGCGCCGCTCCAATCCAGCGTCGTTCCAATCCAGCTTACCTCCTTCAATCTCCCAGCATTGGAGCCCGATTCAAGAAGTTCCAGGTAATCCAACATTGAAATACATCGAGTTTGCCGTCGATTTTTTGAAGCATTTCGGCCGATTGAAGTGGATTTGATTGTAACCCTTATTCTCCAGCTAAATGTGTGATTTATATCCGTTTATACATCTCTCTAATCGGGTCATTGCAACGCGCATTGCATCTCTTTTTTGTTCAGGAGCCCCGATATTAGAGCATATGTATTTATTCTAGATCCCCTCTATCGCCCGACATTCATAGATCTAGACAAAGGCTGTGGATTAGGTGTTTATTGATGAGTTAGCAGAGAGTACTCTTACACAACCCAAGTAACACATATATGCTTATTGTATTTGATATATATGCATATCCTCAGTACTGTTTATGCACATTCACTTGAGTCATTTGTTTACACATTTGTTTTATTATATATGCATATAGTCAGTACTCTTTATGCACATTTACTTTAATGATTTGTTTTCACATCTATTTTATTATCAAATATGCTTATTGTATTTCATATATATGCATATCCTCAGTACTTTTTATGCACATTCACTTAAATCATTTGTGTACACATCTGTTTTATTATATATAAAATATACTTATTGGATTTGATATATATGCATATTGGCAGTAATGTGTATGCTCATTCTTACACAAGTTTATGAACATTTCGCAATATAATAAGCATATTTGCATTGTTCTATTTACTTGAATAATTAGTTTACACTCCTGTTTATTATATATAAATACATACAGATACTGTTATTTAAGCAAAAGTTATTTAAATATTCATGTTTGAATATGAGCTAAATGTTTTTTATTACTATGAACCAGTTATTAAAATATGTTGTATAGTTAGTTGATGCAAAAAAGGCTCTTATTTTATCATGATCCATTTACAATTATATGAAATATTAAATCAATCTTTATGTTTGTATATAACCATTGTTCATTAAATGCTCTCGCATAAATGTAAAAGGTAGTTTAAGTTATGTAATTCCATTTAGCATTATATAGTATGCATTTTAGATAGTTATAGTAAAAATTAGTTCTTTTTTGGCATATATTCATGCATAAATCACTGTATTTAGAAACAACTTTTTTTCAACAGATTTATTCAGTATTTAATCATGAAGTCTGTTGATCGCCGGCCCAGTAATCCAAAAAGATTAACCATTGAATCCAGTCAGGAGGTTTTTTCAATTGACATTTCCAGACGTACAAGATCCAGCAGCTCAGCTCACCAAGATGATATTCCACAAAATCAGGAGCAGAATGAGCCACAACCAGCCCCAATCCATCGTTTTCGCAGAAAGGCTTTAGCTTGTCGTTTAAAAAGAAAACCTCCTGCTCCATCCACACTGTCCGACGACGATTTCATGGATGCTCCATCGTTGAAGCGCCAATTCAGATCTGCCTCACCTTCTCCTTCAGAACAAATCAGTGCAAAGAAGATAAAAGTACCTTCTCCTCAAGTTCCGAGCGTGAAAAGAAGTCCAAAGTCTAATATCATTACAAAAAAAAACTCTCCTAAACAGAAGACTCCTAGAAAATCACAGGTAATATGTATATATTTCTGTTTATTCATGTTTTAATTTTGGTGCTCAATCAATTTTGTATTTTCCCCCACTTTAAATTTATGTATATTATTATCCAAAAATATGCTGTTTACTTTTTTTAGTGTTGTAGACTAGTTATTTACAAGCCTGTAATAAATATCCCTTGTATGTAAATATAGTATCATTAGTTCTAACAATATATATACTTTGTGTATTAATGCATATTCATTTATGCTTCCAGAAATTGAATATCCGCTGTATTCCCTATGATGTTATTGTATCATCTTGGATAATGACCGATCGGCAGCGCGATGCTGTCGCTAGGTTGGGATTTTCTAGTATATTTGATTTGCGAACTGATGCCTTAGAGAGCAGATCACTCATTAGGTGGTTGATGGATAAATTGGATCCACATGACATGACCATACGCCCAGGGGCTGGCAAGGAACTGAAGATAACAAAATATACGGTTCGTCTGATTTTGGGTTTGCCATGTGCTGGAGGAGGCAGGAAGTTTACTGATTGGTACGGTGAAGTGGATGCTGCTGCAAAACTGAGACGTGATCTCAATGTTGGTAAAGAAGAATTTGATGTTGTCAAGCTTCAAGACAAGATAGTGCTTGGCAATGATGATGAGCTATCAATCAGATGCTTTTTTCTGATTCTATTCAATCGACTTCTTTTTCCTTCTGCTTCTTGGGGCATTACAAACAATGAGGTACTAATGACTTTAAACATGGCCCGAATGGCTGATATTGACTGGTGTCAACTAGTTTACACGGATTTGTGTGATGCTGCCACACGTTGGCATAAAAGGAACAAAACAAACATCACAGCAACAATATATGGGTGTTCACTCATTGTTCTAGTAAGTAATTTTTTGTTTACTGTGCATATATATGATATGCAAATATTTGTTATGTACTAATTTTATATATTTGTGCATTCTTTTTTTCAGATTTACTATCTTGATCACCTACATCACCCTGCATCTCCTGATAACAAATATGGTACTCCCCGCATTAAGTTTTTTGATAATGAGACCATAAGAGAGTTGGCTAGGGGTGACAGACGTCCCCCCGTAAAACTGGTGAACCATTCGGCTATGCAGAGGTTAGACATAAACAATTTTTGTCCTATTATGCAGATGTTAAAATTTTATTACTGCTAACTGTTCTATCTGACTTTATACAGTTTCGTAGCCGTTCAGAAACGTGTTACGTCATTGCTCCAGAACGGCCTGTTTCTGCCGTTTTCAACATATATGTGTCATGTATCAAGCATTTGATTGGCAACAAGTTGCAATGTTTGCCCTCCCAGCATCGGCCAATGTTTCAATCAATGTTTGATGCTCATGACAAAGAGGTGGATAAGTATTGTGATTCCCTTCAGCTGAGCCATCAGATGATTGTTTCGAAGCAGATTGAACTCTCTGAAACATTTGGTGAAATGATCGTTGAAGTACTGAGAGCTGCAACGCAGCGCGATTCACAGCAAGAAGGTTTTATTATTTATGTTTATTTTTTTTAAACTGATCAAGTTCACGAATTATTGCGAGGAAAATTATATATAGTTATACGATCTCAAATAATTTATTATATGCAGTTTTGTATATACAACTTATGCATTAATTTATACTCATACAAGTAGCAACACAGTTTTCAGTTGATTTTATTTTTGAAAACTGTATTTTATTTATGCATCCTGATAGTATATTGATGTAGTTTGCAAATGTGTATGTTTAACCATTTTTTATAACGATACATTTATATTCTAGTTACATTTCAGTAACAACTACTTTATTATTATATGTTCCAAATGTAGATAACCCCCCACTACCTCAATGCCTCCAACAAATGCTCCAGTATCCTCACCACCTGTTCCAACACCTGACAAACAGCAACATGATCAGGAAATTCATGTTCCTACTGATCATATCAAAGTATCAGATCATGTAAGTTTTTTCATACAAACTATATATACAATGCATATATTATATTTAGCATACAAGTTACTATTTACTCAAATCTCAGTTGTTTCCATTACAGATTGTCAGTGGGAACGTCTGTAAAAAAGATGAAGTTATGGATGCCCCTATATTTGACCAGACTCCAAAATCAAATGTTTGACTTCCTTATATCAAAATTATTATTATTTCATTTACAATGTATGCAAGTAACAGTAATATATATGCATGCTTTATTTTTTTAATTCACCAGGCTCCCACAACCGACAAGCCTGCTGCTCCTAAGTTAACACCAGATATAAATAGTGTAAGTATTTACACCTTCATCATATTATGCTAATATTAATTATAACCTATGTTTCATTACGTTTATATTAATAATTTTATTGGTTACAGGAAGGACAAAAATCTGTTACACATGATACTCCTGTATCTGGTGCACCTCAGTTCGATAAAACCCCACTGACAGATGTAAGTCATGTCGTTTTATATTCTCATATTTTCCTATATATACACTAAAAACATAAATATTTATGCAATTGTTTACTAACATATATTCATATATTAGGCAACTACTGACCTTGTTGCAAGGGATAGTTCCTCTAAATCTGCAGTCGCTGAACCTCCCCACGTGTCACGTGAAGACTGTGCTCGCAACCTACTTAAGTTCATTTTGTCAGGAAAACTAGATCCGAGCAAGTATGTATTAGTTATTCAAATTCCAATTAAGTATAATTAAAGTTTTATTTTTTCCTAGGTCTATCATTAATTTTGAAGGATTTGGAGGTTCTGTCCTCGATGTTGTCCAGTCGTTTGGTCCTAATAAATGTCTTGAGAATACTTTCATGCAGGGATTTATCGACTGTATTCATGATGATGATGTATTATACAATCTAGATTCTGTAATCAACACTCTAATACTGAATGTCAATGTTGGGGTAATTTTTTTCTCGACAACTTTGTATCTTATTGCAACACTTACTGTATAAATATATAATACTAATCAATTTATTTTTTTGTCCAGACCGTTTTGAATATCGAGGAGTTCGAACAGCACAGTTCAAATCCCCAGCCCTTCTCAACATCACTTCTTAAAGAACAACTTGAACCGACGCTTCCTCCAGATGAAGTTCTGAACCAAATTAAATTGATGAGCCCCAATCAGTTTTATTTGTAATAATGTTATAATGTTCTTTTGGTCATTAGTTTTATGTTGTCTTAGCTTTAATTTTTCGTATGCATATTATTATTCATTCATAAACTTACATATATCTTAACAGATCCTGGTTCCTATGCTACGCCGTAGTCACTGGACCCTTTATGCAATCAACTTTGAACGTCGTCGAATAGACATCTTAGATTCAAATCCTTATGGGACATTGCTTGGAGGCACTACCTGGAAACAAATCCATAATGATCAAATGATGATAAATGGAACGAAGATACCTTGGTCCAGATTAATAATGAGAAGACTTAGCATTGTGTTACATGAAGCTCGACCTGATTCAACTGTACCAAAGTTTGGCAACTACAAGATTGGGCTTCTTCCCAATTGTCCAACCATGTCACTAGGGTCAAATGATTGTGGTTTTTTTGTCGCAAACTTCCTCCGCTACTACGATTTTGATGATGGCGACTTATCAGAATTTTATACTCCGGTATGTTACTAAATTAGTGTTTTGATCTTGCATATATTACTCCTTCAGATTTAATCTTAGCATTAATTTGATATTATGACTATTTCAGGATGAACCATTGGACCAACGTGCCTTTGTTTTGCATTACCTGACCTTTCATCGCAACAACAGGGTTGCCCCCCTTCCTGCAGAACTGCTGCCTTTCAAGTATGCTCCAAGGAGACGACGTTGTTTGAAAGCCAAGACTTAGATATCATAGCTGAACATGATTCCCTATGGGATCCACAAAACTGTTTATGTTACTTATTAAGTCACTTATGTCAGGCGTTGCTCATGTGTATGATACTCCATGTGCCACTTATGTTCGATGTGTCCAGTGTCTATGCTACTTCGTATCAGTTTTTATTTGAAGTGTGTCAAACATAAGTGTTACCAGAATGTCTAGTTATGTTATCTGTTAAGAAATTCTATGCTTTTTCATCTCCAGATTGTGAGATGATTAATCGTTTGCTTCCAATGTTTGGCGTATTTGTATTATCATATTGTCTTTAATATTCAAGTTTTATGCAAAATATATACTTCCTTATTTTATATACATTAGGTTCATCTTTTATACATTTTCCATGCTAATTATGCTAACTGTAACCAGTGGTTATGCTATATCCTGTTTGGTGTATCTGAAGTGCGAAACCGAAGTATGTACTCCCATTCGATTAGTATTGTTAAGTGTATACAGTTTATATACCATTTATGTCCAGAACTGCCGATTGCTAAACGTTCAATGTCAATTTGTTCTACATATTCAGTTACATAATTTGTGTAATTGTCTAGATTTATGCAACATTTTATAGTTTTATATCAACGCATTATATAACCCTGTCATGCAAACTATTTAATTTCCAACAAACTAAAAGATATGTCATTGTGCTATTACAAGTTTCTACTAACTCGACCACTCTTTAGTCACACTTCAAATTATTCACCTAATTCCATATGCTCATCGGCTTCTTCATTTTCCACTTCTTCATCAATACGATGTTTTTTAGCCGTAGATGTTTCATTCCACTGTGGAGCAGTTGTTTTATCGTTTAGTCTTGATCGGGCTGGTCGTCCTCTCTTTCGATTAGCCAGTTTTGCTAGCCTTGCCCTGTTCTCTTCCACAGACAGACATGTTCTGCTGTTATGTCCATCTGCTATACCACACAATTGGCATCTCCTATTCTTCTTTTTCTCTCCTTTCGCACCTAGTCTCATAATCCTATCTTCTGAATTTTTTATTGTCCGTCCTTTTGGTCTTGCACGATCTGGCATACTCAGATTTATAACATCCACATTAAAATTCAACCTCTGCACAATAATAGAAGTTAATATTTAGTACACGCATATTTACATAAATTATATTTATACCAATCAGTAAAATCATTTGTCAATGCTCACCTTTTTAGCTTCTGAGGATGCAGCAATATGTTCCATTTGTTCATGTGCTATGTGACACAGAGAACTTGTATCACCAACCTCATGTGGAATTCTCATGTTGTCCTCCTTTATAGCCCAACCCAATTACATCAACATTTACATGCAGCATAAATATATATTTTCATTTTAGACAAATGAACAATATTTTTTTAATATGTACCTGGTTACCAGTTGTTATTAATGTTAACGCATGTTCACATCCAGTCATGGTGTTATGCTCA
The DNA here is from genome assembly GCF_902167145.1 of Zea mays. Classification (NCBI taxonomy): domain Eukaryota; kingdom Viridiplantae; phylum Streptophyta; class Magnoliopsida; order Poales; family Poaceae; genus Zea; species Zea mays. Next base: position 53,986,536 of record NC_050102.1, on the reverse strand, counting down.
TCCTACAAAATAAAATTTGCTTATTACATTGATTTTATACAGTCATGCTTATTACATTGATTTTATATATTCATTATATAAAATACTTCATGCAAACTTATATATTTATCTTTTACATACCTTTTTATGGCATGTAATTGTATTGTCATCTTCCATCCCATCGCAAGCATTATTTTTATTCAATTCTACTTCCTGGTACAATTAACATGTTACTATGCATAATTTATGTTACAAATAGTATAACACTTAAAACAACTGGAATATTATTACCTTGTCTTCCTCATCATCACTAACATCTGTTGACTCATTACATCCAATATCTGGCTCTAATCGGCATAGAACGACATCGAGCTCATCCAACACATCCATCGCCTTATCGTACCCTGCTTTTGACATACACGCCTGGCGAACTACTTTCATTGTTTTCGTTAACAACATTTTCTGTCTGTATGATTTAGTAACTCCATCCTTTCCCCTGAAGCTCTTATCAATTCTTTCAAACGGAACATCTTTTCTTGATGAGACAGTGTACCTTTGCAATATATACTTTGAAGGTATCTTTTCAACTTGAAGATGCATGAAGGCTCTTAAAAGATGAACACACAATAGACCTGAAAACATGAAAACCAACCATTTTTTTCAACGATATACATTAATTTGTACTACAATCATCAAATTCTTTAGTATGCAAATTTATTCTGTTAATCAACATAATACGTACAAACCTGTATGTTCCCACTATTTGCACTCGCATGTATACTCCCAAGCTTCTATGTCTGCTGTTATCTTGAATTGATGTTGTCCCCACACAATTTTATTAGTCCTTTTTGTATGTTGTACGATCCATTCATTATCACAACCGTCTGCGTCCTTTAATATTTTGTATGCAGTGGCGTATTTCATTGATTCCTCAAATCTATTCATAACAGCTCTGGAGTATGCTCTAGAGACTCTCACTTCGAACCTATACAATGTATCTGTTGTCCTTGGTCCCTATAATACATTATTATCATAATTAAACACATTATTTACATAAATGTATGCCAAACGTTATTGATAACAAGCACGACATACCTTGCTCACCAATGCCTCCTTTGATTCTTTCATTTTCCTGCTGTGCAACATTTTCATCATTTGTTTAGCGAACTCATGCAGTGGGGTGTTCGCATCTACATGTGATTGCTTCACTAATCTGTTCATGCTCTCACTTCGTTGTGTAGATACCATTACCCCACAGAAGTCGTTTTTAAAAAATGCAGGTATCCATTCTTTTCTTATTTCATATAATTTGCGTAGAGTCATATCTTCATGAAGATTGAACTCCTCTAGCATCATTTCCCAGGCACATTCAAATTCATGAGTAGTTAATGGATGATGTATAATAGACTAGAATGTTGTTTTAAAATCCTTAACAACAAGCCTTGCATATATCTCATTTAGGAATGACATAAATCTGTTCTGTACATGCCATAAACACAGTATGTGAACTGTTTTTGGAAATACAGTTCTTAGAGCAATTGGCATTGCAGAATCTTGATCTGCAATTGCTCACAAATTATTCATTTATTTTCACAATAAATTAATTCACTGTTTTGCATAACAAATTGATATATCACATACCTGTAAGCATAACTCTTGGACCCTCGCATCCCATACATGTTTTGAATGAATTGAAAGCTCATTCAAAAGTCTGTACTGTTTCATCTCCCAACAAAACAAATCCAAACACTGTACACTGCAGATGGCTGTTAGCTCCAACAAACATGCCCAGTGGTTTATCATATATATTTGTCTTGTGTGTTGTATCAAATGTCACAGCATCACCATAATCTGCATATTCCCCCTGCATACTTGCGTGTGACCAAAAAATACTCACTATTTTCCCATCATTGTCTAGCTGGAAATCACAAAAAAATTGTGGATTCTGTTTCTTGCATTCTCTAAAGAAAGCCAAAAGTTTGGCTACATCATTTGCGCAGTTTTCTCTTCTCCTGGCTTCCCTCCTACATTTGTTTGCACAAAAAATGATTACACACACATTTACTATAGTAATATTTATGGCACTTGATATATACACATGTAACAAAAAAAATATTGCTTACATGTTTTTCAGATCTTGAGCAGTTACCGGTACGTTCTCCGGCCCATCATGCATTTCTGATATAAAATCAACTATGCAATGCTGCGGCACTCGGCTATCATGCATTGCATCAACAAAATTTATGAACTCAGCATCCCTAATTTTGTTGCAACGTAAATGTTGTTTCTCTGCTTCGTCAGTTATGAACTCATGGTTATGCTCCAAGTTTACCAGTTCAATTTTTGCAGCTACAACCATTTTTTTCATCATCATATATTTTTTTTTTAATTTTATTTCAGCTTTACATTGCGTACGCCCCGATGACCTATTCCTCATCCTAGGTGTATCATTTGATTTTGGTGCACTTTTACCTTCACGTGAACAATTTATCCACTTACTGAATGTCTTCTCTCTGTATTTCTTCAGTGGAAATCCAACTTCATATGCATACTTTTTATAGAATTTATATGCATCATCAACATCCTTAAAAGTCATCCCTACCGTTGGCACTATAGTTGGATCAATGTTTTTTTCCTGCTATTTCATTGTCATTGTTGTTTGTACCATGGAATATGTTCACAACAATCTAATCAATCAAGAATCAAATACAGCGATTGGACTTACATGTGAATGCAGTATTTGAGGCGTATCCATCTCCCTGGAGCTAATATTGGACATAGGAGGTCGAACCCTTTGTTCTCCTTCTTCCCCTATGCTCATCTCGGCAATCACAGGACCCAGTAGAGCAGGAGGTGGTGTGACCAGTGAGTTACCATCAACTCCTCCCTCTGTCTCTGGATCAAGACGAACACCATCTCCTTCCATCGTCGACGACTCTCCAGAGCCGGCCATCTCCAACTCCAATTAGTTATGCAGGCTTAGTGGTCTTTTTTTCGAATGAAAGGTAATCACGGATACTATAAAAGTAACTGCATCCACGTTTACAGGGTCTCCCCATTATTTCCGAAACCGTCCCGATATTATGGCGATGTCAATGTCAAACTAAACGGTATATACTATTTATGCAACTATTATGCCGTTTCGGTTTTATGTCATAGCTTTCAACATCTTATGCTACATTTTTTTACCTTCCGCCATTACTTCCCATGCAAGATTCATAAATTACGCGCCCACGTATCATAGTAATCACGTTTGCATGTGGAAACTATTCCCTATGGGCATGTTCGGTTACACCAATCCAGATGGGGATTGGAGGGGTTTAAATCCCCTTCTAGTCAAAAATGACTAGGCGGGGATTAAATCCTCTCCAATCCCCCTCTGGATTGGTGTAAACGAACAAGCCCTAATTCTGCGCCTTTCCCTTATGTTTACCGCCTTGCCATTCAAACAACCGCGTAACGACGCCGTCTGTCCTGCATGCCGCCTCTCAGCACTACGTTAAACACAGGCGCGCCTGTCCCAGCGGACCAGACCTCGGAACCGACCTGGGCTTCCATTAATATCCGAAGCCCAGAGCTCCCGTCATACCTGCCCTCTCTCTATATATATATATATATCCCGCCACCGACAACAATGCCCTTCTCGGGGCCGTACCGTTGCAGTGGGCGGCGGTTGCGGCGAGCAGGAAGGAGAGCGAGGGAAGAGTATTTTAGTTCGATCAGGTCTCAGGTCTACTTATCAGACGTGTTAATCACTCGGTTGGGTACTTTGATAAGTAGAGTGAACTTGAGCGGCCAATTTTTACAATGGTGAGGAGAGCCAGCCTATTTTGACAAATTACTCGAGACAATGCTTTCGGTCCGGCTACGGAAAAAGCCCAAACGAGGAGCCAGATCAATTAGAGCTGACCCACCGAATCAGATTCAAAATAATGAGAACCAAACCGGAGGAACCAGACGACACAAGGGAAAGTAGAGTCACCGGAGCGAACCATCACCTTCCCTTCTGCCGGCGATCTCCAGCCACGGCACACATGACATGGCGTCGGCGAAGCTGCTCTACATTGTGGTGGTTGACGAAGACGCCTCCTCCTTCCGATACACGCGCTCCCTCCTCCACAGCACCCTCCAGCTGATGGGATGCAAGCGACGCCACGCCTTCGAGGTCCGTCCGTCCGCCTCTCGTCTTCGATGTCGATCGCCCCTGACGTCCGATCTTCCATGTATTTTCGTCTGATTCGATTCTCCGTTCCCTCCTTTTTCTCTTGTATAGATCAGCCGCAGGGTGTAAGGTGTTCGATGTCATCCGGGGTGACCAACAGGGCCTCGGCGACACGGCCACCTCCGCCCGGGTGCGGAGGTACGAGGTCGCCGAAGCAACCCCGACCACAAGTTCCCGTCAGTTCCAGTTCGAGCTATACAAGCGCCGGACCACCGTCCTCCTCCCCAGGGACCTCTTCCTCGACCTCGTCCTCGACCTCGACGCCCTCGCCCTCTACAAGTTCGTCGCCCCCAACCAGCGCACCGATCTCATGCTCGCCTGCAGGTCAGTCCAACCGCACTCTCCCCCCCCCCCCCCCCCCCCCTTTCCTCCCCTCTTCCCTTCTGCCACTGCAATTCAAAAACCCCTCATTTTGCTGAGAAAATAATTATAAATCCTCTATTTTGCGGCAATATGCTGTTTCGTTGCCATTCATGCTTGTTACGTCGTTCTGAAACATTCAGCAGCTCATACATAATATAACCGGATTTCTGAATGTGATTCTCTGGACAGATAGTTCAGGACACGCCACGGTAGCATGGTGGTTTGATTACTTAGCATAATTAACATTAATGTTACTCTTTGGAAGAGATGACTATGCAAACTATGGTTGTTTGGCGATTGGACGAGATTCAATTTGTCTCATTGCAATTGCTATAGGTGCTAAACCCTATAACTTATTTCCATACTTGTGTTGTCACTGTGTAGACTGCACTTACTGTTTCAGATCCACAAGCATTCTATTGCCTCTGGATTGATCACAAATATTTCAAATGGAACTTTTAAAGGTGTTCATATTGTATCCTTGCCCCTGTCACTTATATTCTTTCATATTGCCTTAGGATTCGTGAACGAAAGGAATCTATCACAGTTCTTTGCGGAACTAGTGGCAAGTCTACTCTTTCTATGTTGCTGGTAATAATTTTAGTTAACCTTACCTCATTACTTTCTTGTGCCCTTTTGCTCCATCTCATCCTCCATTAGGACCTGTCTTAGACCTATTCATGGATGGAGCATTGTTGTGAGAATGTAACAATAGACTGGAGATGCAGATGAGGTACATATTGTATTATTACCACATGGAAGTCTGTCACACCAGGATAGAACAAAGCAACGTTACTAGCAAATTAAGGAGGTGTTTGGTTTGATTAATCACTACATTCAATATGAGGTGGTGCATCATAAGTCTATTCCTCAATTTTGGTGGGATTAATTCATTCCTTATGTTAGTACTAATTAACTAACTATGAGGAATAGGGTGGTGATGGACCAATTCATTCCATTATAAAAATCAAACAAATAAAAGTGAGAAGTGAGAAGATGATGGACTAGCTTATTACTCAAACCAAACACCTCATAAGTTTCCCCCTTGATTGGTTTTCTTTTCTCGCGAATCTTCCTCCATATCTGGTATTGGAAAGACATAGGAAAAGTAAATTATGTTCATTCCGAAACTAGATTCTGTCCATTGCACGTGTGGACAAATTTTAGCTTTATTTTTTCCAGAGTTCTTCCTTACAGAGGTGTTAACGTCTCAACAGGGAAGCAGGTTAGGAATTACAACTGTAGTTTCCACAGATTCGATACGTCACATGATGCGAAGCTTTGTTGAAGAGAATAAAAACCCTCTTCTCTCGGCATCAACTTATCATGCAGGTGAATGTCTTGACCCAGTAGCAGTTGCTGAAGCAAAAGCTAGGAGTAAAGTAAAAAAACGCTCAGGCGTATCAAGCAACTCAAATATTGATTATGCGAAAAGTGGGGCTCTTACCGAAAAAGTTGATGGGAAATCAATCGGGAAGAAGCAAATGGCCATCGAAGGTTATAAAGCACAGAGCGAGATGGTGATTGATTTTGATTGATAGTTTGGAACGGTTAATTACTGCATGGGAGGACAGAAAAGAATCAGTTGTTGTCGAGGTTGTTCACTTAGCCTTAATTTTGTGGTATGTGCTTCCAAAAAACTATTCATTTGCACATCTTTCCTTTCATTTCAGCTATTATTATTTTTTAGATCATATCAGACCCACTATGAAGTGTAGATTTGGTGCGTGGTAAGAGTTGTCTCACTGAGTCACCAGGTCACGGGTTCGAATCAACCTCTCCACATTTGCTTGGGGAAGGCTTACCTCGGTTTATCTTTACCCTAGACTTCACTCATGTGGGAGCCTCTGCCACTGGGTGTGCCTATCTGCCATATCAGAGCCACTATATTGCATTTGTTTTGCTAATAAAGGTGGAGTTGTAACTTTCATTGTTTACATGCCCACTTTATTCCACATTTCGTTTTAATTATTTCAGATGGGTCTAATGAGGAAACATCCTTCGATAATACCTTTCATGATCTACATATCTAATGAGAGTAAGCACACAGAGAGGTTTGCTGTACGTGCGAAGTACATGACACTTGACCCATCGAAAAATATGTTAAATACATCAGCAACATTAGAACTATCCAGGAGTACCTTTGCAGTAGAGCTGACAAGTACCTAGTTCCCAAGGTCAACAACACTAATGTTGATCAGAGTGTGGCTTCGATCCATGCCACTGTCTTTAGCTGCCTCCGTAGGCGAGGTAATGGAGATAAGTTATATGATCCTGAAGCAAATACTGTTGCTATTATAAATGAAGAGTACAAAAACCAATGTGTGGCTAATTCCATGAGTTCCAAGGGGATGTTTAAATTGATCCAACGGCTTGGATCTTGAAGAAAGCTCATGGCCATCATTAATGTTGATGGTTGTGTTTCTAAGGCCTGGCCAGTTGAGTCCAGTGGAGATGGAAAACGCAGTTCTGACAACAGTAATAAGAATCCAATTTATGGACCTCTCAATATTTGCAGAGCAGAGTCAGTCAATCTGCAGTTTGGCACCTTTGGGATAAGTGCCTGCCCTACTGATACGGGCTGTACAAGTGAAGCTGGAAATGCCGATGAATCATATGCAAATGCTGCTGAAGGCAGTAGCAGACATGTTCTTTCTTCGTCTGGTTCTCCGAAGAAGTCGGATGGTCATTGTAAAGAGGTACTAAGTGCTACTTGTACCATGGCTGTGTTGTTTCGTCTTTCTTTTCTGATTAATCTTCTTTGCAAGGTTAGTGTCCTATTTTGAATTTTATTTATTACTTTCTGGGGGCTAGATCAAAGAGTCGTCAGCAGCATATTGCAGCGATGAAGTAGAGGAAGAAGAAGCTGATGTACGGCCTAATTCAGGGAGTGATGAGGACCTAAGTGAAGAAGACAACAGGGAGGTCGATGATGAGGTGAGATGAAGTCTTTTCTTGGATTATTACATGCTTTTTGTTTTTTTATTTTAAACAGTCGGTAAAAGGATTCACTCATGTAGTTGCTTCACTGCACTCTATGCTCCGAATCCCATCGTAAGCATATTCGTGGATGTCTGCATGACATATGGAAGGGTCTGTCGATGAGGACGGCAACAGGTCCGATGAGAAATATGACGACCTGGCCATGCTGGACAGTTTGGAGAACGGCTGTTTAACTGACGATGGCGTGTTTTATTCTGGTTTAAGCAAACCTTCAAGCAGCAAGTTCTTTAGTCGCAATCAACGAAGCCACAGCATGCCAAAGAAACACAAGAGAAGTTAGGTACTGGTGTTCCTGAGACGGCACACTCTTCTGCTGCTGCAATCGCTGTCGGTACAAGCATCAAGCGGCATGCCGCTAGGAAGTGGAAGCGCTCGCTGAGTGACTCAATCCCGTTCGCGGCCACGGAGTGCTCCGGAATTGGTGTCAGTATGCAAGGGATCGCCGCCCGTGCCTGGGCTCCAGATGAGAGGTAGCTGATGCGGTGATGCCTGATGAGCTGCACAAGACATACTGTCATTTTTTCGAGCATAAATTGCAAAAAGGAAATACGAATATTATTTCCGTGGCACCATGGATGCGAAAAAGGTACTAGGTTGTTGATTTTGTAGGTGTGATGGTGGTTTGTGCAATGAACCCACTTTTTAGATTTTTTTGTTTGCGGAATAAAATGAGTTGATCTATTATTAGTTCGCCATCTTATTTTCCACAAACTGATAATTAGTACTGTTGGTGCCTTCTTCTCCGCTGTAGGTCCTCAAGGCATAAAACACCTTCGATAAAACAGTACAAGGGCAGGTGTAACATGAAAATATAAGTTGAAGCTACGATTGAAGGAGCTTCGACATGATGGCATGCTAAAGACGAAGGACGATACCGACTTAAAGAGGAAAATACTGTGTAGTTCCTAATGATCTGTACTGTAAATGTAATTAGTTGTTAGGGACATGGATGTAATTTTGTCCGGGCTGCGTCCCGTACCTATAAATAGATGAACAATACCTCCGTACTGTTCAGGCTGGATTGTAATCATTCTTGCGTTACTCCTGCTCTTCCACCTTCTGTCAAACCAAATGTACAAATGTAATATATATACTATTGATGTTTACACATGTTTATAAAATAAGAATATAAATAATCTAATGATTCAAAATGATTGTTTATATTCTTTTTGTGTCTCATATGTAGCTGTTTACATCTTTTACTCACTGAATGACGAAGGTATGTCCTTTATGATCTTCGTCTGAAGATCATTATATCCCAAGGGAGATAATGCCTCGAATGACGAAGGTCTCTAATCATTAACAATTGTGTTGATTTGTTCTTGGTGTATATTATCCTAGAACAAGTATCAACATTGGCGCCCACCTCCGGTGAACTCACTTCCACAGTTGTGACGATGGCTTTGCACAACAACCAAGCTGTAGCACCTTCGGGCACGAAGCTGATGCTCCCAATCACAGGTGGTTTAAGCTCTGAACTAGCCAACAAGAAGCAGAAGAAGGAAGCACAAAGAAGAGTGCAACATGTTGGGGTGCAAGGACCCCTCATCAAATCCAAGTGGTCTCACATTCCAATTACCTTCTCATAGGAAGATCTTCAGCTCAAAGATTATCCTCACAATGATGTCATGGTTATATATTGTGTCATTAAGGGATTTCTGGTACACAATGTTCTGGTTGACACAGGCAGCGCAACGGACATCATCTTTGCAAAGGCTTTCAGACAAATGCAAGAGCCAGAAGACAAGATACATGATGCAACACACCCTCTTTGTGGCTTTGGAGGAAGACAGATTGTGGCACTTGGCAAGATAACAATGTTAGTTACCTTCAGCTACGTCCATAACACAAGAACTGAACATGTTGTCTTTGACATTGTTAATATGAAGTATCCATACAATGCAATCATTGGTCGAGGGACGCTTAATGCCTTTGAAGTCATACTTTATCCAGCATATTTATGCATGAAGATACCTTCGTAACAAGGGCCCATTGCTGTTCACGGGAGTCAAGAAGCTGCCTGGAGGGCCGAAGGGAGTTAGACGGATTCAAAGGCTATCCATAACATAGATGAAGCCGAAGCTTATCAGCAGTGTAAGCACAAAAGAGAGAAGGCTGCTTCAGCAGATCAGCCGAAGCCTATGCTCTTGTGTGAAGACATAGCAGACTAAAAGGTACTGATGGGATCTCAGCTATCTTATGAACAGGAAAAGACTCTGTTAAGGTTCTTATTCAACAACAAAGATGTCTTCGCTTGGACAGCTAATGATCTCTGTGGTGCCAATATAGACGTCATTGAGCATTCACTTAATGTGGATCCATCCTTCAGACCAAGAAAGAGAAGCTTCGAAAAATATCTGATTATAAAGCCGAAGGTGTATGAAATAAAGTAAAGAGACTTTTCAGTGCCGGCGTTATCAGAGAAGTAACATACCTAGAGTGGCTGGCTACCACCGTTATGGTGAAGAAGGCTAATGGGAAATGAAGAATGTGCATTGATTTCACAGACCTCAACAAGGCATGTCCGAAGGATGAGTTCCCTCTACCAAGAATAGACTCCCTTGTAGATGCAGTAGCTTATTCAGAACTTATGAGCCTATTGGACTACTACTCGGGCTATCATCAAAATTGGATGAAGAAAGAGTATGAGCCAAAGACAAGCTTCATAACTTCTAGTGGTACCTATTGTTACCTTCGGATGCCCGAGAGGCTAAAAAATGCTGGAGGAAGCTTCAGCAGAATGACTGCCAAGGTTCTTCACTCTCAAATAGGTAGGAATGTGCTGACTTATGTTGATGACATCATAGTGAAAAAGCACAAAACAAGAAAATCATGTTGCCGATTTGCAAGAGACGTTTGCCAATTTTAGACAAGCTGGTCTCAAGTTGAACCCAGAAAAATGCGTTTTCGGAGTGAAGAAGGGTAAGTTTCTTGGCTGCCTGGTATCAACAAAGGGTATCAAAACTAATCCAAGCAAGATCAAAGCTATCCTTCGGATGGAACCACCAAATTCAAAGAAGGGGGCTCAACGGTTGGCAGGAAGGCTGGCATCATTGAATAGATTCATATCAAGATCAGCAGAGAGAAATTTAACATTCTTTGAAATACTGAAGTCAGCCAAAGTCTTTCAGTGGGGTCCGGCTCAACAGAAAGCCTTCGAAGAGTTAAAACAGTATCTGACAGATTTGACAACCCTAACTCCACCTTCATCAGGAACTCCGCTACTCCTATATTTGGCTGCTTCCCATGCTGCGGTCAGTGCGGCACTTGTACAGGAGAAGCAAGATGGCCAAGTAAAAATACAAGCACCGATATACTTCGTCTCCGAAGTACTCAGCTTATCAAAGAAAAATTACACAGAATTGGATAAGGTATTGTATGTTGTATTGATGGCCTCCAGGAAGCTTCGACACTACTTTCAAGCGTATCATATAATAGTGCCTTCATCACAACCCCTCAAAGACATAATGAGGAATAGAGAAGCTACAGGAAGGATCAGAAAATGGGCCGCGGAACTTGATGAATTCACCATTGATTATGTACACAGATCTTCAATTCAATCTCAGGCGTTAGCAGACTTCATTGCTGATTGGACGCCAGGGGCTCAGGGTGTAGAAGCAACAAAAGATGTCGAAGCTTGGACGGTATTCTGCGACGGGTCTTGGGGAACCTTTGGTGCAGGAGCAGCTGCTGTTCTAGTAGCACCCTCTAAAGTCAGAACATGTTATGTAGTAAAGTTATACTTTAGTTGCACAAATAACATTGGCCGAGTATGAAGCTCTTCTTCTAGGGCTTCGGAAACTAAAGACAATGGGAATAAGAAGGGCAATCCTCAAAACCGATTCACAAGTTATTTCTGGCCACGTGGATAAAAGTAGCAAAGCAAGAGATCCGGAGGTTGAAAAATATTTGGATGCAGTCCGAAGGTTGGAAGCTTCTTTTGAAGGATTTTCTGTCAAAAATATCCCAAGGGGGGGAAATGAGCATGCTGATATGCTAGCTAAGTCAGCGACACATGTGCTCCCTCTGCCTTCGGAAGTATTTTTTGAAACAATAAAAGCACCCTCAGTTGAACTCATGGAGAGAGCAGTGCTCACAATATCACCTGTATATAGTGAAGACTGGAGAACTGATAATGTCTTTCCTCCAAGACAACCACCTCTCAGATGACGAAGCTTATAATAAGAGAATGGAGGTAAGAACAAGACCATATGTAATAATTGAGGGGGAGCTATACAAGCATGAAGTTTGTTCCCCATTACTTAAATGCCTCTCCAGGAATGAAGGACATGAATTAATGAAAGAAATACATGCAGGACTGTGTGGAGCCCACATCAGATCCAGGCCTCTATTGGGAAAGGTCTTTAGACAAGGTTTTTATTGGCCGAAGGCATCTTCGGATGCAGCAGACTTGGTCTAAAAATGTGAAAATTGTCAGAAGTGCGTGAAAGCATCTAGGCCCCTGGTTGGTTTTAGTAATTAATGACAACGTAATGTTATATGTGACTAACGTGTGTTTTGCAGAGACAAATGGTAAGTTAGGTCGCATGACAGGTAGAAGTACTACAACGGTGAAAACAATCCCAGAGATAAGAACTCGAAGCGACGGCTAAAACGACGAAACAAAAGGTGAAGGACTACGGAGTCCGAGTGTCAGGAAGATGTGGACACTCGTGATTTAGTTAGGTCTTTTATTCTCTTTTAGCCGTACTATAAAGAGGGGTTGTCGATGAGTAGTTTGACCAAGAGAGTTCTAGTGTAGTGTTGGTGCACAATCACACTCATACAGTGCTAGGTGTCACTCTAGAACTCACTCACAAGTTAGAACGAAAACCGATTTGAATATCAGCTGAAAAACAAGAGTTAGAGTTTCTGTCCCTGGGGCACCGGACTGTCCGGTGTGCACCGGACTGTCCGGTGCACCCTCTGCCAGGTGGGGCCAGGCTGGTCCGGGGAAGAAACTTCCCTTCACAGAAACCCGAGAGCTCCTATTTCAGAAAGGAATTTTAGTGGCGCACTGGACAGTGCACCGGACAGTGCACCGGACTATCCGGTGTGCCATGAGTCCAACGGCTAACTGTCAGAACTAGCCGTTGGAAACGACTGTTGGCGCACCGGTGGCGCACCGGACTGTCCGGTGCGCCATTGCGCAGTGAGATGCCTGTAACGGCTAGTTGGTGGGTGAGGGCTATTTATACCCCCTCCACCCACCATATTCAATGTCTTGCACTCCACATTTATTCCAGCACATTGCTAGAGCATTGCAAGCACCAAAAGCCTAGTGAGGAGATTAGAGAATCTTAATCCGCATTTGTTCCTCATTAGCGCTAGCGAGAGCCACCTTAGCACACACCACTTGCATTAGGCTTCTCTTGGTCAAGCGAAAGTCTACGACTTGTTACTCTTGGTGATCGGCATCACCTAGACGGCTTGGTGGCGTTGGGAGCTCGGTGATCACCGTGAAGATCTTGTTGGTGACCCGACTCAAGTTTGTAAGCGGTCTCGAGAGATCCACCGCGCCGGAGTGGCAAAGGATCATCTCGTAGTGAGCACTTGGTCCTTGTGAGGACCAAGGGGGAGCGATACCCTTGCGCGGGTGCTCCAACGAGGACTAGTGGAGAGTGCCGACTCTTCGATACCTCAGGAAAAATTGGAGGAGTCTTCTAAACTTTGCTTTACATTCCGCACTTAATTCAAGCACTTTTCATTGTGTATTTGTTTAGCAAGTATTTGAAGTATTGTCTTAGCATTATTGTATTTCTAGTATTATTATCTTAGTGCTAGTTGTTGGGGTGAAGTTGGGCTCGTGCTTAGCTCTTGCTTAGCTTTTAATTAGCGTTGATTTTTAGAAAAGCCCAATTCACCCCCCCTCTTGGGCATCGTGATCCTTTCAATTGGTATCGGAGCCTTGTTGCTCTTAGATTAGCTAGTTGAGATAACCGCCAACAAAGCGAGATAAAAAGCTTAACTCGGATCAAACTTGACAAGTCTTAGTTTTAAGCTTTTAGCACTTAAATTCTTACTTTTTATGCAATTGTTGGTTCTTGAAATATGCATGAGGTACTGCACTTAGGGGGAGTATTCAAAACTCAAATCACTCATGAAAACCCCTAGTGCAAACCAAAATGCAAATTTCACCATTTGCCTATTTTCTCTAAAAATTATCTAGCCTATGGCAAACTATTTTGAAAAATATGAGAAAATACATGAGGGTGCCAATACCTGTCCCAACAAGTGTTATTTTGTGTGTTTATAAGTTGGGATTTGGTTTGGTTGGGAACTAGATAGAAAAATTCAAAAAATCCAATTTTTCTCTCTGTCTGGGCTCACCGGACAGTCCGGTGTGCACCGGACACTGCACTGTGCAATGTCCGGTGCACCGGCAGCCGCGCGCGAAAATTCCCTTCTCCTGTGCGCTGTCCGGTGGTTCACCGGACAGCTACTGTGCGCTGTCCGGTGTGCACCGGACAGGCACTGTAGACTGTCCGGTGCACCCATATCCGGTTTTTAAAAAATCTTTCCCCTCTCGTGCCCGAGGCCTCGCATTCCTTCTCTCTACTCTGTCTCCACTCTCTGTCTCTGGCGATCTTCCCCCCGTCGCCGGCGACCTCCCCTCCTCTCCGGCGATCTCTTCACCAGCGACGTCCAAGTGCATCTCCTCTTCCATCTCTGGTGTGTATCCCCTTCTTCCTCTTTCCCCTGTCTCTCTGAGTTCCTGCCACCAGTAAAACTCCTCTCTTCCTCCCCTTATGTGTTTTCTTCAATTTCTTGTGAATCCCTATGAAATCAACTGGTTGCAAATGTTCCTCTGTGTGCCTTGAACATTCATGCAGGTTCCTAGCTCCTTCGGGAGGGTTTTCACACCTCAAATAGCCATTTCCCTAAAACCCTAAATCCTCGCACACCACGTGTTCGGTGAAATGCCCAAACCAGCCAAAAATGCCCCGATTGAACCCAAATTTTTCAGGCACCTTCACAACACCTCCAGTAACATATTTGCCAAATTTCACGCCAATCCGATATTCCAGGCTTCAATTTCACTCAATTCCCCGTTTTGAGCGATCGTTTCCGAGCCGAGTGCCCAAATCTCATTTTCTTCGCCTAAATTCAAACCAAGCACACACTTCACTCATATTCACCCTTATAAACCTATTCGTGAAGTATCGGCTCAATTTCATGTCATTTCGTGCCTCAATTCGAATTCCAAACCTCCTATGGCACTTTTTTCGTTCAAACGTCGTTTTCACGTCGTTTGACCTCTCGATCGTCTCATCTCTTGTTTTCTGTGCCCTATTTCTCTGTGTATGTATTTATTCACATTTCATATACTTATGACTATGTGACTAATACGTGCTCACCTCTTGTGTCATTTCAGTGACCTTGATTGCCTGTGTGCCATCTCCTGTCCTGCCTGGATCGTCACCTCTCGTGTGAGCTTTCCAGGTAGTCATCTCATCCTTTGATATTCTATCAGATATTATCGATCTGTGCTTAGTCTCTATCTCTCATTTGCAGTCATCAGGTCAGGATGCCGCGCACGAAGAATGTGTCGGCGCCAGGGGGAGGCGATGATGAGGATCCTCGTCGCCCCTTCAGGCAGGTCAAGGGCAAGACAGTTCACTTGGAGCAGCAGGAAGGCCGCAAGAAGCGGTGTATGGACAGAGCAGCCCGTGCAGCGGCAGCAGCAGCAGCAGCCGCTGCGCAGGCCGAGCTTGGAGATCAGCCACAGACTCCGTCAGATCAGATTGCATACCGTGTTCGTCGTCTCGCCTCCCGGCCTCGCTCCTCCACTCACACCACTGCTTCCACTCCACCACCCACTCTGCCTGCTCCCGTCACCCCTGTTGCACCATCCACCACCACAGCCATACCCGCTACCTCCACTACACCAGCTTCCACTGCTCCTCCTCCCGCTCCCGCTTCCGCCCCTCCTATCCCTCCACCTCGATTCCGGGAGCGCGATGAGACTGAGGTACGACCCATTGCTGCGGATCCCAGACTTTTTGACCTTCAGCGTGCTACAGCGGCACAGGTACGTAGGTTCAGATACGTACCCGTAGAGTCTTGGTTACCGACTCAGAGGGACCCTACAGCAGTTGACCTATTCAGCACCCGTATTCAGGAGTCCTTCTTCAGGGCACAGTTGTCTGCACAGATTGCTCTGCGAGTGCACCGGCTTTTGGATCTTCCAACTTTTCTGCTTGCCGCCGGTGCTGACTCTGAGGCGCACCTCACATATCTGCCTGGCCTTCTGACCCTTTTGACTACCAGCGGCAGGTATGTTGAGGAGTGGGTCCGAGTCTTCTACGCGACTGTATGGATAGACCCGGATCATCACTGGATGAAGTTTCGTTTTGAGCGAGAGGATGTCACTATTACTGCCAGTCAGATTCGCCAGCACTTTGGATTTCCCGAGTCGACGACTCGACTTCACATCCTATGCTACGACACCTCTGACCCTCCTCGTCGCCCTCACGGCGGTGTGGCTCTGGGTACAGCTCATGTCGCGGCTCTGTTCCGCCCGCCCTTCTCAGATGGGTCGCGACGTTCACCGGCAGATTTCACTACAGCAGCCAAGTACTTATTTGAGCTTATCAGACGGACTCTTCTACCGAGGATGGGATATAGGGAGGCTACCACACATATTCAGCTCTGGCTCCTTGGTGCCCTGGTCTCTCACTCTGAGTTTGACATCGTGGATTTCCTCATTTGTGAGATCGAGGACACTGTCTTGGATGGTCTGCGTGCTCGACGCCAACTGCCGTATGCTCACTACTTGTGCCACATTTTTGCGTAGCTGATTCAGCCTCCCCAGTTTCAGGGCACACTTGAGGCCTTACGCCTTGTCTTTGGGTCCTACCGTCCTGCGCCTGAGGCTCCTGTGCCAGCTTCTGCTCCAGTTTTTGACTCTCAGGCCGAGGATGCTGCTCTTCAACAGTTCGAAGCTCAGGATGCAGCAGTTGATGATGATGATGATGATGATGATTTTGGGGTTCCTCCTCCGCCTCCGCCTCCTATGCCTCCACGCTCACATGACCATGAGGCTGGGAGTTCTAGTGCTACCCCTGCTGCCCCTCCGGCTATTGACCCTGCTATTGCTTCGATTCTCCAGTTTCTCACACAGCAGCAGGCTCACCTGGCAGCCGAGCAGACCCGGTTATCCGAGCGGATGCTCTCGATGTTTCAGACCATCCAGGACAGGCAGGATTCGCTTCAGCAGCAGCTACTCCAGGATCGGGCTGAGAGCAGGGCATTCATGGCTCTTATGCTACATCATTCTGGTGTCTCAGTTCCTCCGGTTCAGTCTGCTCCACCTCCTCCGCTTCAGGCTCCTGTTGTGCCAGTGATTCAGTCAGGACCCCCTGTTCCTTCTATTGGTCCTTCTTCCTCTCCGCTCCGGCCGGTCACCCTGGCTTTCACGTCACCGGTTCTCAGCTCTGTCTACCCTCAGCCGCCAGTGCCACCAGCTTCTGCTGTTACCACTCCTGCTGTGGCAGTATCTGTGACCACTTCAGTTCCGGCAGCTCCTGCAGCGCGGCCTCAGTACGAGTCAGTACCAGCTCCAGCTTCTACCGCAGATCCTGGATCCGAGACTGACTCTGACCCCCCGCCGGCGTTCGCTCTGCTGCCTCGACCACGACCGGATGCGCCCCCGCCGCCTCCTCCCGCTTCAGATGTTTAGGTTCGGGTACCCTTTTGGTGTTTGACGCCAAAGGGGGAGAGATATGAGTTGTGAGAGCTAGGGGGAGTTAGAGAGTTAGTAGAGAGTCATTTTGATGTAATATATGTGCTTGTTACTCTCTGTACTAGCTTGGTGCTTTTGGCTCACAAACTCTATAAATACTCTCGTTGCTTATGATTGACTGTGTGTATTATGTTTTCACCCTATATTTTATCACCAGTCTTCTAGTTCTTGATTCATTGATTTAACTTCACTTTTATATGAACAAGAATCTTATGATGTGTATGCGCTCACTCTTATTATTATGGTACACGTTCTTTCTGTCAAAGATTACTGAGTATAACTAACCATCCTTTCTATTGACAGAAACTTCAAAACTACTCTCACAAATCTTGTAGGGTTGTCATCAATCACCAAAAAGGGGGAGATTGAAATCATCTAGGCCCCTAGTTGGTTTTAGTAATTAATGACAACGTAATGTTATATGTGACTAACGTGTGTTTTGCAGAGACAAACGGTAAGCTAGGTCGCATGACAGGTAGAAGTACTACAACGGTGAAAACAATCCCAGAGATAAGAACTCGAAGCGACGGCTAAAACGACGAAACAATAGGTGAAGGACTACGGAGTCCGAGTGTCTGGAAGATGTGGACACTCGTGATTTAGTTAGGTCTTTTATTCTCTTTTAGCCGTACTATAAAGAGGGGTTGTCGATGAGTAGTTTGACCAAGAGAGTTCTAGTGTAGTGTTGGTGCACAATCACACTCACATACAGTGCTAGGTGTCACTCTAGAACTCACTCACAAGTTAGAACGAAAACCGATTTGAAAATCAGCTGAAAAACAAGAGTTAGGGTTTCTAGCCCTGGGGCACCGGACTGTCTGGTGTGCACCGGACTGTCCGGTGCACCCTCTGCTAGGTGGGGCCAGGCTGGTCCGGGGAAGAAACTTCCCTTCACAGAAACCCGAGAGCGCCTGTTTCAGAAAGGAATTTTAGTGGCGCACTGGACAGTGCACCGGACAGTGCACCGGACTGTCCGGTGTGCCATGAGTCCAACGGCTAACTGTTAGAACTAGCCGTTGGAAACGACCGTTGGCGCACCGGTGGCGCACCGGACTGTCCGGTGCGCCATTGCGCAGTGAGATGCCTGTAACGGCTAGTTGGTGGGTAAGGGCTATTTATACCCCCTCCACCCACCATATTCAATGTCTTGCACTCCACATTTATTCCAGCACATTGCTAGAGCATTGCAAGCACCAAAAGCCTAGTGAGGAGATTAGAGAATCTTAATCCGCGTTTGTTCCTCATTAGCGCTAGCGAGAGCCACCTAGAGCACACACCACTTGCATTAGGCTTCTCTTGGTCAAGAAAAAGTCTACGGCTTGTTACTCTTGGTGATCGGCATCACCTAGACGGCTTGGTGGCGTTGGGAGCTCGGTGATCACCGTGAAGATCTTGTTGGTGACCCGACTCAAGTTTGTAAGCCGTCTCGAGAGATCCACCGCGCCGGAGTGGCAAAGGATCATCTCATAGTGAGCACTTGGTCCTTGCGAGGACCAAGGGGGAGCGATACCCTTGCGCGGGTGCTCCAACGAGGACTAGTGGAGAGTGCCGACTCTTCGATACCTCGGGAAAAATTGGAGGAGTCTTCTAAACTTTGCTTTACATTCCGCACTTAATTCAAGCACTTTTCATTGTGTATTTGTTTAGCAAGTATTTGAAGTATTGTCTTAGCATTATTGTATTTCTAGTATTATTATCTTAGTGCTAGTTGTTGGGGTGAAGTTGGGCTCGTGCTTAGCTCTTGCTTAGCTTTTAATTAGCGTTGATTTTTAGAAAAGCCCAATTCACCCCCCTCTTGGGCATCGTGATTCTTTCAGTGCGCTAGAGACCAGAAACAACCTTCGTCTTTGACACAACTGATCCAACCTACTTGGTCGTTGCAAAGATGGGGCCTTGATTTGTTAGGACCGCTCCCACCAGCACAAGGGAATTTAAAATATGTTGTGGTAGCGGTGGAATATTTCTCGAAGTGGATCGAAGCTAAACTTCTAGCTACCATAACTTCGGCCACAGTCCAGAAGTTTTTCTGGCAAAATATTGTTTATCGCTTCGGTGTGCCGAAGGCTATCACAGTCGACAATGGAACTCAATTTGATGCTGAAACGTTCAAAGTTTTTTGTGACTGTTGGGGACTTGTTCTCAAATGCTATGAATCAAGAACAAGGCAACACAAAAATGTTAATGGTTAAAGTCCTTCGTCTTTCGAAGCATTATTCCCTTTAGGATATAATGATCTTCAGACGAAGGTCATGAAGGACGTACCTTCATCATCGCAGTATATATAAATGGAAGTAGAAGTATATGAAGCATGAGAAATAACATGAACAATCATATAACACTATTCATATCTCTTTATTATATCATTACGAATGAACATGAACAATATTGAATTACATTTATACCTTCGGCTTGACAGAAGGCAAAAGTCCAAGTGTGACGCACAAATGAATACAAGTCAGTGTGAACAGTACGGGGATACTGTTCATCTATTTATAAGCACAGGGCGCAGCCTGTGTAAAATTACATTCATGCCCTTCATGTTTACTATTGACTTAAGGACAATCTATCGAGGACTAGATAGCCTTTTCCTCTTTAAGTCGGTTCCTTTTTCTGCTACAGAGCCGAAGCTTCCTTGCGTGTAGCTTCGGAACTGGTTCAACCTTCGTCCCGACCATGCTTTTTATATTGTGTACAGCTTCATTCCGAGTCCGAAGGTTCCTGTATATATATTACACTTGGGAAACATTGTTAAACATGTTTTTGAGGACCTTCAGAAGACGAAGGCCCCCAACAGTGACCGAATTGGTACAAGAATACATTTTGCATCATTAAGGCATCCCGAATCAAATGGGCTAGTAGAGAGAGCAAATGGAATTATAATGATATGAATAATGAAGTTAATCTTCAACCAGCCTAGAGGAAAGTGGCCAGATGAGTTGATCAAAGTGGTGTGGAGCCACAACACTACCGTCTCATGGTCAACAAGTTTTACTCCCTTCAAGCTCCTGTTCAGTGACGAAGCAATAACACCAGAAGAAGCAAGAACAGGATCAATAAGAACCACAGCTTCAGCAGAGGACGAAACTGATTCTCAAATAACAAAAGACACTATAGAAGGGACCGGACTTCAGGCTATAGAGAACATCAATAAATATCAAGCCGAAACAATAAAATGGCGTGATAGGAAAGTTCGATTCAAGAATATCAAGCTAGGCCATTTGGTGCTTCGAAGGGTAGCCAACCTAGATATAGTGGGTAAGCTACAACTAAAATGGGAAGGTCCTTTTCTGGTAGTATCTTTGTCAAGACCCGGTTCTTACAGATTAAAGGATATGGACGGCAACGACATACCCAGATCTTAGAATGCGGATGAGCTTCGACGATATTATGTGTAATTGATGTAATCTTTTTTATTTTTCCTATGGCACCCTTTTCCTTTCAGAAGGGGAGAAAGGTTTTTAATGCGGCCATAGTTTGTAATTTTCATTCTTATTTAGCCCTATGTAATACAAGGGCCAAAATCCCCCAAAAATGTAAAATATAATATCAGAATCTGCACCATCGAGTGCAAAAGAGAACAGGGAAAATGTCAAAAGACATCCCTAAGGGGATGCAGAGCTATAATCACTCCAAGGGTGACGAAGCTACAAAAGTCGTTCCTAAGGGAGCGCAGAGTAAGTTCTGAAGCTACAAAAGTCGTTCCTAAGGGAGCACAGAGTAAGTCCCGAAGCTCAAAAGTCGTTCCTAAGGGAATGCAGAGCCAAATACCACCGAAATAGAAGGTGAAGAAGCTCCAAAGTCGTTCCTAAGGGGATGCAGAGCTTAAATGCCACCGAAATAGAAGGTGAAGAAGCTCCAAAGTCATTCCTAAGGGAATGCAGAGCTTAAATGCCACCGAAATATAAGGTGAAGAGACTGCAAAGTCGTTTCTAAGGGGATGCAGAGTCTGGGTATGGCTTCGTGTGCGTTTGGGTCATACATTTGCACATTACATTACATCATTCATTGCACTCATACAGACATCCATTAGACATTCATAGGGTCATCATCACCATGACATGAAGCATGAACGATAATATCGACAGAAATGGTCTGGCTTCGACGACAAAGTGCTTCGTTGAAAACAAAGAAGCTTCGTTTCAAACATGAATACAGGCATCTTATATAAGGAAATGCTTTGATGTGTACGGAAATAAGGGAAGGTGTTTTTCGCTTTCGGCTCAAAAGTCATATGGATTTTGTCCATAGCAAAGCAATTCACATATGGATGGAAAGGTAAAATTATATTACAAGGTGTGGACAAATATACATACTATTGAGTTCAACTATCAATTATAATTTTTTGCAAAAATAATGCAAATATATTCTAAGCTCTATACAGGAAGGCATAAAAGCAAGCTTCGGCCCAGCAACATTCGGAATGTGCTTTGGATTATCAACCTTCGGCACCACCATCCTACAGACAAACAATGGTATAAGGTAAAAGTGATGACAAAAATCAATGTAAACAACAGGTACAAGTTTCATACTGATTTAAGCAGATTCTGAGCTTCGTCTCCAGCCAACTCTCGTCCGCCTTAGCCCAAATTTGAGTAATGAATCTATTTCCGATACTTCGGGCCTCACGAGGAATATTAATCAAATCTGACGGCGACAGACTGAAGGTTGGCTTGTTTACTGTTTTTGCGTGCGTGCATCCGGCCTTCAAGAATGCAGCAGTTGTGCCACGAGAAGCTAATAGAGCACAGAAGTCACCATGCCTAGTTATTACTTCATCGAGAGCATCAACTTCATTTTTAATGTGCTTGAAGGTATCTGATATTTCTTCAGCCGAAGGGGAAATTTCATCAGAACTGGCCCCAACCGAACTGAAGATTCCTTTTAATCATTGCACGCATCAGCTACCTAATTCCAAGCATTTGTTCCGAAGCTTCTTCAGAGATTCCTGTAGCTTCGTATTCTTATCAGCTTCGGCTTTACATTTTGCTTGCAGTTCTTTCTTCTCTTGTTCAAAGCACTCTTAATTTTTCTTTAAGGTTGCTTGAGCTTAGAGAAGCTCCTTGTTTAATCTAGCATTTTCAGCTTGAAGCTCCACGAGGGAACCCTCCGTTGCCTGAAGCAAGAAGTCCTTCTTCTTGAGAGAAGCTTCGCAATCTTTGATCTTGCTTTCCAAGCCCTCAATTATGATCTCATTTTTCTTGTCCTCGAGGTCTTGTTGCATTCTCAATGCTTTACTTAGCAGCATACTCTTTGGAAATAGGCTGACTTCAGAAAATTTTAATTTATCACAAAGATAACAAAAATTTAGGCAAAAGAATTTTATCTTGAAATTGGAATAAAAGAGGCTGCTGACGATATGTTGCTGCCGATAACCGCTAATATCGAACTCTAGCTTTGGGAAGCCAACACTCTCTGATAGAGTGCCAATTATTTTCGCCCCAGCTCGGTCGCGGATACACCCCAGAATTTCCTCATCAACACCACCAAAGAGCATGGATCCTGGCTGGTACCCACAAGATTTTGCATATTCTTCCAGCTCCTCTTTCTCTGCCTCAGACAATTCTTGACCCTCCAGGTGCCGAAGGTCAAATTCTTTTCTTTCCGACGAAGTATCAGCAACTTCTTTATCTTTGCCGGGCACCGGGGCCACAACTTCCTCTGCGGTCGCAACTGCCTCCTCTGCGACCATGTCTGATATCAGTTTGTCAATCCCTGACATTGTGCTCATAAGATTAGCATCTTCTGCAACAGTTGTAGCATCGGCAGTAGTTCCAGCTTCGGCAGTAGTCTCAGCCTTGGTACTTGCAACAGACATTATTTTAGAGGCCGAGGCTGGAGGTGGTGTCCGCTCAATGGCATTCATAACATTGACAATTCTTCGCCTCTTTTGACCTCTAGGCTTCTCCTTTATTGCCGAAGGTTGATCGTTCTTCTGTAAAAGTTTTGTCAGTTCTGGTCTAAGAGGACTTAGCAGCTGGATGAGCAAGTATTCAATCATTACCTTTAGAATTTCTACTACTTCAGCATCAGAGGGCGTTGGAGTTTCTTCTCTAGCCTCAGCTACCTTCGGCTCCAGCACTTCAAGCTTTCTCTCAGGCTTCCTCTTTTTTGAGACTGCCGCCTTCGGCTCAGGAGCAGATTTTGTCTTCTTTGCAATCTTCTCATCCTCCTTAACCAGTCTGGCAGCCTGTCTGTTTAAAATACTAACAACTCTCTTCCTCTTCAAACCTTCGGCACCCTTATCAAATCTCTCATAGTCTGGATATTCAAAATCTAGTGCGTCCATCACGCGATTCAACCTTCGTTTTGGCCAGGTGCCGAAGGCAGCAGTCATCAGTTGGTCCTCCTTCTTGGTATAATTACCAAGGATCTCGTTGCACATAGTTTTAATCATCTCCAGCCACTCTTGGCATGGCTTCTTGAATTCTTTTTCAAACTTGAACCGGTAGGGTAGCCGAACAAGTTCGTGCTTCTTGCTTGCATCCTTCTTCTTGGGCATCCCCCAGCCACTAGAGGTCGGGAATACCCTGTTTGCCAAGAACTCTTGCACCAAATCCCTAGTACTAACCTCGGCCGCCACCACTCTAAACTCCACTTCATCTACTTGGCATGGGGAGCCAAGCTGCATGTGGCATAAGGGCCTCGTCATTCCGAAGCTTAAAGTCAGTGGACTCATAACCATACCCATCAGCTTCTCTCTCTTTTTCTCGTCTGCCTTCATGTAAAACCATTCACTCTTCCAACCAGTTGGCCACTTGGTGCGGTAGTTGAGAACTGGTGCCTTTGTATCCTTTCGATACACAAAATTGTAGCAGCCAAAATTTTCATGAAGGCCATCTTCTCTGGCCTTCGTCTGATAGTGCAGCTCATGCACTCTGCAGAAAGCTTCGACATTAGGGCTCATCCCCTGGCTTCGGAGGGCCCAAATGTAGACACTAAGTCTAACAATGGCGTTGGGTGTCAATTGATGAAGGTATATTTCGAAATTCTTCAAAACCTCCCATATCATATCATAAAGAGGGAACCAAAGCCCCGCCTTGAAGAAGCTTTTAAACACGATAACTTCATCATCCTTCGGCTCTGGAACCACTTCTTCGCCAGCAAAACGAACAAGCCTACTCTCGGCTTCTCCAAAGTAACCCAATTTTTTCATTATAACCATATCATCTGCTGTCACAGTAGATTTACCAAAGTCAAGGTGACTAGGTTTTTCTGGGATCAAGATAGTGTAATCTTCTTCGTCTTCATTACCACTTCCCTCTTCAACTGTGACTCCTTCAGCTTCGGCAGTCAGTGTACCTTCGGTAACAGGCTCTTCTGATACAACAAGACCCGACTGCCTCATCACCTCTGATATTGGTGCTGTCTCAGTCATTTCGACCTCATCTCCCTCACGAGACACCCTAGCAGTCGATCGCACTCTGGCCATCTTAATGTTTTCACTTTTTGACGAAGCTAAATTCAAATGATGAAGCGTTTGCTCGAGAGCGTAATGCAGAAAGCTTCGGCTATGGTTAAAATTTTAACAGCGCAACAGTGCAACGACAATGAATACTATGGTAACTCCTCACCAACCTATCTGTTTATATAGTGCCGCAGGGGGGAAGGTGAACCGCCAGGCCGCTCGCACTCGCTAAACGGTGGGTCGTCTGGCGCCTGGAATATTACAATCGTTTCTCGACAACGAGCTCAAGAAAGGTGTTTTTCGGACCTTCGACATTCCGAAGCCTTCGTGTTTTTCGCGGATCGAGCTCGTTACGAAAAACGATCTAGCACTGCGAAGGAGCTACTGTTGGGGGCCTTCTTCTCCGCCGAAGGTCCTCAAGGCAAAAAACACCTTCGGCAAGACAGTGCAAGGGCAAGTGTGACATGAAGATATAAGTTGAAGCTACGATTGAAGGAGCTTCGGCATGTGTGGCATACTAAAGATGAAGGACGATACCGACTTAAAGGGGAAAAGACTGTGTAGTCCCTAATGATCTGTACTGTAAATGTAATTAGTCGTCAAGGACATGGATGTAATTTTGTCCCAGCTGCGTCCCATACCTATAAATAGATGAATAGTACCCCGTACTGTTCAGGCTGGATTGTAATCACTCTTGCGTTACTCCTGCTCTTCCACCTTCTGTCAAGCCGAATGTACAAATGTGATATATATACTATTGATGTTTACACATGTTTATAAAATAAGAATATAAATAATCTAATGATTCGAAATGATTGTTTATATTCTTTTTGTGTCTCATATGTCGCTGTTTACATCTTTTACTGTGACACCCGGGTTTCGGGGCACCAAGACCCGGGCGCGAACATAATCACCAGGTGTGCTGGGACCAAGTCTCACACATATGATGAATCATGGCACAGGATCGAATGTCACAACTTTACTATATAATAGGAGTTCTATACAAAATAAATAAATAATTACATTATAAGGAGACAACGGTCCAGCAACCCAAAGTTGACTGGGAGACGACGGCCTAGACTTCTCACGAACTCCCCACAGCATCCTCCATGCGCCTCATCCTGTGGTACCTGTTCTTGACCTGTGGGGGGGTGTGAGACAACAAGAGTGAGCTCACATACGTTCATCGCTCAACAAGTTGTGGGGAATAATGTGCATGAACTCGCCAAAGGTGGGAGCTCACGTGAAGTGTAAGGCTTACCAAAGAGGATGGTTAGAGCTGAGCATTGCTTTTAAAGTTGGTCAAAATTTTATTAGTAGTTACTAAGTATAAGTAAATACCAACCCAAATAAGTAGTAGAACAGAAGTAACAACATCACCTGCGATGCAATGCATACGACAAATTGAATTTAGTTCCATAAATTAATCATGTGAGGGTCCGAGCTGCTCATGACCGTGAGCACGGCTAGTATACTAGTTTTACACTCTGCAGAATTTGCGCATCTTTACCCACAAGTCATGTTACCCATCTGCCAAGGGATCATGACTTCCCATACACCTCTACCGAGGAGGCAAGGCAGGGTAACACTACGAGGCCTTTACAAAGTTCCACTAGCTTCATAAAACCCGCTACAGTTTATAGGAAGCTCCAATGCAGGGTTCTTGCCTGACCGCCATCGCAGCAAAATCAACCAAGGACCTCCCTACACTGACCACTCCCCTACTGCCCTTGCCCCTTTCGGGTAAGGTAGTCCTCCACTAGCTTTCCTAATTAATCAGCCAAGGGCGTCCATAAACCCTTGTGGTAGCACTGTTTTCCCAGGTGGTCGCTCCATGTTCCAATTAACATAATGTTCTTATCATGAACAGTGATAATAAACAGATAATAAAAGTATAATCGTGAACAATGTATCTTCATACCCAAAACCACATAAAGCACTAGCAAGTACTACCCAAAAAGTTCAGTGGTAAACAAGGTATAAAGATAGACAAACTAGGGTAACCTATTGGTCCCATCAAAATTAACCTATGCAGATCATTATGATTAATCAGAACATGGCTGGGTAAAAAGAAGTGATCAAGGGCACAACTTGTCTGACACTTGAGATTCCAGGTACCAACTTGCTCTTCAGATGACACGTGATCTCACGCTAGTCGTAGCAATACAAACGAACAATGTATAGGCAAAATTAACATCACACCAAACATAAGAATAAACTGTGTAATACTAATCTACGCGCTGCTACCAGATCGTGGGAACAAGAATCATTAAATTTGGAGTTACGGTTACCAAGTTATGGATTTCTGAAGTTATTTAGTGCTTAGAATAGATTAATCCTACTGAACAATTTTAATTCAAGTTTCATGGCTAAACAGTGTTACTAGTTGATATACAATATTAATACAAAATTAATGCCACAAGAATGGACCAAAAAGAATTTAAAATGAATTTTCTAGGAATTTATTGAGTTTCTAGGTTTATTTATGTACTAAAAAGTATTTACTATATTACTTTTACTATTTTATTGGTTCACTGGACCGGGCGTCAAATTCCAGAAAGGTTAGGGGCTAAGATATAAATTTTCCCAGACACAGCTTTAACCCGCGGTGGACGGCGGGTTCATTTAAAACAAACATAGGGGCTTATGTGAAACATGGTTCGGGTGAAGGGGTACGGAAGCTTTTCAGACGTTCGATCTAACTCTAACGCCCTCGATTAAATCGAAGGCCGCTCAACTCTCCCGCCGCCCGATTAGGATCCAAGAGCCCGAATCGTCCCAGTTGTATATACGCCCTACGGTAGATCCGGGCCGTTCGCCAACAGATCAATGGTTCATGCAGCTTCTCCTACATCTCTCAGCTACCCGTGGTGCCGCCGCCCAGACCTCGCCGGACCAACTCCGGCGAGTCGCAACTTCGGGATGGACACCCTATTTCACCTAATCGGGATTGGCAATCTAATGCAGCGTACGTATAGAACTTATTAAACGCCAACTCACCTGATGCTAATATGTCTAGGTACGCCGCCCACGGAAGATGGCGATGCAGCGGCGGTGATGAACTCCGTCGACGAATTCCCACTGTTCCGATGGTTAGCTCACCCGTGATTCGCATACCGAGAGTCCTCGTGTCTCCGATAATCCCAGTGGTGCCCTCCGTGTGCCCTGGATCACAGCGGACGCCGACAGCGCCGACCATGGCGGATCGCCACGACAGTGAGCAATTGGAAGGTCCCCGCACGATCCCTAGGTCACGAAGCCACACCGACCGAATCCGCAAGGCTTGGCGAACACCCGCGGCAACTTCTTGGACTTGGATCGGCAGTGTAGAAGAACTATGGTTGTGGCATTACTCTCACAGATCTTCCTCACGGTGGCGGGGAAGAAAACTTGCCGCAGGAGCACCCGGTCACGACTTGATGGGTCCAGGTGTGCGCGGGGATACGCGATTTTATAGCACAAGGTTGAATCGGTTGCAGCCGCCGCGGAATCCGCGCAAGGACTGGCGCCGTTCCCGCCGGGCGTGCGAGTTGTGGCGACGGCGCGGCGAAGGGGATGACCTTGCGGTACCACAACACAGACAGGCGCACGTCGTGGGTGGATGACGGAAAAGGCCCACGCGGAAGAGGACGGAAGGGACTGCAAGATAGGGCCCGCACGCCTTCCACGGTGCGTGAGTGTGAGACTGAGCAGCTGGGATGTAGGTCCCACCCGACAGCGGGTGCCAGGGCGCGAGTGCATGCTCTGGTGGGTCGAGCGGCTGAGGGGAAATGGGCTGGCGGGGGAAAGTATGGAGATGGGCCGAACAGGGGAAGTTGGCCCAAGTCTGGACGGTGAGCTTGTCTTTTTCCTTTTTTTATTTTTTTCTATTTTTATTTCCTGTTTCCTATTTTAATTCAAATCCAGGTTTGAACTTCAAAATTTTAAGTTAGATGCACAAACAAACTCCAACATGATGCAGGTATAATTTATTTTAATTAATTTATTCATTTATTCATGCAAAAAAATGATCCAATTATGCAACCCAACCAATATTTTTCCCATAAGTTATTTTTTAAGGAGTGCATTTGTATGTAGTTCATAAAGGGAATATTAAATAAATAAAATTCTTCCTTGTGTTTATGGTTCCAAGCTTTTAGTTTTATGTTTTTTTCCTAGAATAACATTTAAAAATGAGGATTCTTATATTAAAATACCTTAAACCTTATAAAGAAATATTTATAAATCTTAGAATACGATTTTGGGTGTTACAAATCCTACCCCCATAACAGAAATCTCGTCCTCGAGATTTGTAAGAAAAGGGATACAAAAGAATTAGTTTACAATTCAACTTTTTAGTTTATAACTGGTTCAAAGATCCAAAGTCTCACATTTTTTTATAGTCAATAGTGGGTGATTAGTAGAGCATAGGTATCAGCTACCTATTATGTAGAATATAAGAGATGGATAGGATAGGGCAAGAATAGCCAAAGGTAAGAAAGTTTATGGTGAGGAAGAACTCCGTGCT
Organism: Zea mays; assembly: GCF_902167145.1. NCBI lineage: Eukaryota > Viridiplantae > Streptophyta > Magnoliopsida > Poales > Poaceae > Zea > Zea mays. The sequence continues at coordinate 53,957,312 of NC_050102.1, read as the reverse complement.
GGGTGGTAATGCATTCGAAGGTTGAGTTTGACTTCTCTCCTTCCTTGACGAGGTTGATCTTTTCTTCTCCGGTCTTGAGCTCATAGATTCGAGGTTTAGTGTATATTATTGGGGTTGGGAAATATGCTTGCTAGGTCAAGATGAGTCTCTAAGATCATGGTAGAATCTTTTGATATTAGTTAGATCTATTAGGGTGACATAAGATCTTTTCAAGATAAGATGAGTATCTTTTAAGATAAGATGGATCTATGAGTGTAGGATAGAGTCTTTTAAGATGAGATAGATACGGAATACTAGTTACCTTTTAATGGGGATATTCTAGATTGTCCAGTTATTTTATAAATACTATCCTTTATGCCTAGATGTATATGCAGATGTAATTGTGGACATTACTCCACAATCGATCACACTCAATCAAAGATCCAAATCAGACAAGTATCATAAGAACAAACACTCAAGCGTATAGATACCTATAAAAATAGTTTTGTTTTTTTTTCCTGAGAATAGGTCTCCTATTCCTAAAGGTCACTTTAGGCACAGGATTTCAAAGTGTGAAATCCACATTTGTCTTTAGAAGCAAAAGGTAAGAATGACCAGAGTAAAGCGGAAATAGATGAGAAAAGATTAAGAAAAGTTTAGAAAAGAATCAGAGTATCAAAGGTAAGGTTAATCAGAGTAGAACAGTAGAAGATGAGACAGGATCAAGAAAAGTATAAAAAGAATCAGAGTAAGGTAAGTAGGTAAGAGTTTTGTCCATTTTTATCTAGGTTTCGTCCTACAGTCAACATTCCTCTGATACCACTTCTGTCACACCCGGGTTTCGGGGCACCAAGACCCGGGCGTGAACATAATCACCAGGTGTGCTGGGACCAAGTCTCACACATATGATGAATCATGGCACAAGATCGAATGTCACAACTTTACTATATAATAGGGGTTCTATACAAAATAAATAAATAATTACATTATAAGGAGACAACGGTCCAGCAACCCAAAGTTGACTGGGAGACGACGACCTAGACTTCTCACGAACTCGCCACAACGTCCTCCATGCGCCTCATCCTGCGGTACCTGTTCTTGACCTGTGGGGGGGTGTGAGACAGCAAGAGTGATCTCACATACGTTCATCGCTCAACAAGTTGTGGGGAATAATGTGCATGAACTCGCCAAAGGTGGGAGCTCACGTGAAGTGTAAGGCTTACCAAAGAGGATGGTTAGAGCTGAGCATTGCTTTTAAAGTTGGTCAAAATTTTATTAGCAGTTACTAAGTATAAGTAAATACCAACCCAATTAAGTAGTTGAACAGAAGTAACAACATCACCTGCGATGCAATGCATATGACAAATTGAATTTAGTTCCATAAATTAATCATGTGAGGGTCCGAGCTGCTCATGACCGTGAGCATGGGTAGTATACCAGTTTTACACTCTGCAGAGGTTGCACATCTTTACCCACAAGTCATGTTACCCATCTGCCAAGGGATCGCGACTTCTCATACACCTCTACCGAGGAGGCGAGGCAGGGTAACACTACGAGGCATTTACAAAGTTCCACTAGCTTCAGAAAACCCGCTACAGTTTATATGAAGCTCCAATGCAGGGTTCTTGCCTGACCGCCATCGCAGCAAAATCAACCAAGGACCTCCATACACTGACCACTCCCCTACTGCCCTTGCCCCTTTCGGGTAAGGTAGTCCTCCACTAGCTTTCCTAATTAATCAGCCAAGGGCGTCCATAAACCCTTGTGGTAGCACTGTTTTCCCGGGTGGTCGCTCCATGTTCCAATTAACATAATGATCTTATCATGAACAGTGATAATAAACAGATAATAAAAGTATAATCGTGAACAATGTATCTTCATACCCAAAACCACATAAAGCACTAGCAAGTACTACCCAAAAAGTTCAGTGGTAAACAAGGTATAAAGATAGACAAACTAGAGTAACCTATTAGGTCCCATCAAAATTAACCTATGCAGATCATTATGATTAATCAGAACATGGCTGGGTAAAAAGAAGTGATCAAGGGCACAACTTGCCTGGCACTTGAGATTCCAGGTACCAACTTGCTCTTCAGATGACACGTGATCTCACGCTAGTCGTAGCAATACAAACGAACAATGTATAGGCAAAATTAACATCACACCAAACATAAGAATAAACTGTGTAATACTAATCTACGCGCTGCTACCAGATCGTGGGAACAAGAATCATTAAATTTGGAGTTACGGTTACCAAGTTATGGATTTCTGAAGTTATTTAGTGCTTAGAATAGATTAATCCTACTGAACAATTTTAATTCAAGTTTCATGGCTAAACAGTGTTACTAGTTGATATACAATATTAATACAAAATTAATGCCACAAGAATGGACCAAAAAGAATTTAAAATGAATTTTCTAGGAATTTATTGAGTTTCTAGGTTTATTTATGTACTAAAAAGTATTTACTATATTACTTTTACTATTTTCTTGGTTCACTGGACCGGGCGTCAAATTCCAGAAAGGTTAGGGGCTAAGATATAAATTTTCCCAGACACAGCTTTAACCCGCGGTGGACGGTGGGTTCATTTCAAACAAACATAGGGGCTTATGTGAAACATGGTTCGGGTGAAGGGGTACGGAAGCTTTTCAGACGTCCGATCTAACTCTAACGCCCTCGATTAAATCGAAGGCAGCTCAACTCTCCCGTCGCCCGATTAGGATCCAAGAGCCCGAATCGTCCCAGTTGTACATCCGCCCTACGGTAGATCCGGGCCGTTTGCCAACAGATCAATGGTTCGCGCAGCTTCTCCTACATCTCTCAGCTACCCGTGGTGCCGCCGCCCAGACCTCGCCGGACCGACTCCGGCGAGTCGCAACTTCGGGATGGACACCCTATTTCACCTAATCGGGATTGGCAATCTAATGCAGCGTACGTATAGAACTTATTAAACGCCAACTCACCTGATGCTAATATGTCTAGGTACGCCGCCCACGGAAGATGGCGATGCGGCGGCAGTGATGAACTCCATCGACGAATTCCCAGTGTTGCGATGGTTAGCTCACCCGTGATTCGCATACCGAGAGTCCTCGTGTCTCCGATAATCGCAGTGGTGCCCTCCGTGTGCCCTGGATCACAGCGGACGCCGACAGCGCCGACCATGGCGGATCGCCACGACGACGAGCAATTGGAAGGTCCCCGCGCGATCCCTAGGTCACGAAGCCACACCGACCGAATCCGCAAGGCTTGGCGAACACCCGCGGCAACTTCTTGGACTTGGATCGGCAGTGTAGAAGAACTATGGCTGTGGCAGTACTCTCACAGATCTTCCTCACGGTGGCGGGGAAGAAAACTTGCCGCAGGAGCACCCGGTCACGGCTTGATGGGTCCAGGTGTGCGCGGGGATACGCGATTTTATAGCACAAGGTTGAATCGGTTGCAGCCGCCGCGGAATTCGCGCAAGGACTGGCGCCGATCCCGCCGAGCGTGCGAGTTGTGGCGACGGCGCGGCGAAGGGGATGACCTTGCGGTCCCACAACACAGACAGGCGCACGTCGTGGGTGGCTGACGGAAAAGGCCCACGCGGAAGAGGACGGAAGGGACTGCAAGATAGGGCCCGTGCGCCTTCCACGGTGCGTGAGTGTGAGACTGAGCGGCTGGATGTAGGTCCCACCCGACAGCGGGTGCCAGGGCGCGAGTGCGTGCTCTGGTGGGTCGAGCGGCTGAGGGGAAATGGGCCGGCGGGGGAAAGTATGGAGATGGGCCGAACAGGGGAAGTTGGCCCAAGTCTGGACAGTGAGCTTGTCTTTTTCCTTTTTTTATTTTTTTCTATTTTTATTTCCTGTTTCCTATTTTAATTCAAATCTAGGTTTGAACTTCAAAATTTTAAGTTAGATGCACAAACAAACTCCAACGTGATGCAGGTATAATTTATTTTAATTAATTTATTCATTTATTCATGCAAAAAAAATGATCCAATTATACAACCCAACCAATATTTTTCCCATAAGTTATTTTTTAAGGAGTGCATTTGTATGTAGTTTATAAAGGGAATATTAAATAAATAAAATTCTTCCTTGTGTTTATGGTTCCAAGCTTTTAGTTTTATGTTTTTTTCCTAGAATAACATTTAAAAATGAGGATTCTTATATTAAAATACCTTAAACCTTATAAAGAAATATTTATAAATCTTAGAATACGATTTTGGGTGTTACATTTACTCACTGAATGATGAAGGTATGTTCTTTATAACCTTCGTCTGAAGATCATTATATCACAAGGGAGATAATGCCTTGAAAGACGAAGATCTCGAATCATTAACAATTGTTTTGCTTTGTTCTTGGTGTATAGCATTTTAGAACAAGGACCAATAAGTACTAATATAAGAATTGAGTAAATTCTATTGAATTCGAGAAATGAACTCTGCCGTACATTATCTCATCTAAAATAGATTGTTTCTCCAAACCAAACAGGTGTGATTTGTGGTACCCACCACTTATTAACCGCCTCCTCGTAAAGGAAAAAATGAGTACTTTTAAGGTCACCATTATATGATCTTGGAGATAGACTACGAAGGCCTTAAGTACACGTCTGCGCGCATTAGAAAGAAGTACGTGGTAAACAAAGTTGTCTGGCTTTTGGTGAGCGGCCAGCGGAATCGGAACATAGAAGTGGACGATGGTCGATTGTCGAATAAAGAGGACAACGGGAACAGTGGGCCAGAAAAGAAATAAATAAAGGAAGGAAAAAGATAAAAACAAGTGTATTTTAGATATTATCTGTAAGGAGAAAGTGTTCAACCAAACGTTTCACTGAAATAGCTTCTGCTATACACGGAGCTGAAATTTTTTTAAAAAAATCTAGTTAGGGCTTGTTCGGTTAGCTCTCAATCCATGTGGATTGAGCGGGATTGGATGGGTTTGAATCCCAAACAGCTCAAACTTCTTCACAATTTTTTCCAATCCCATCCAATCCATGTGTATTGGGAATAACCGAACAAGCCCTTAAGGGATGGTTTGGGAATTGAAGGGAACTGAGGGTGTGTTTGGAAGTAAATAATTTTCATACACCATATGATCTAAAATAGTAATCATTTTAGCTCTTAGTTTTTATGTTTATATTCAAATAGATGATAAATTTAGACACATGTGTAAAACACATACATCAAATATTGTATGAATCCATTAATTAACTAAAACTAATTTTAATTTAGGACAGAGGGACGTGACAGAACCGCCCAGATTATTGCAGCTTAAGTGCTCGAGCATCGATTTGGAGTCAATCATACACTTAAATCGGAATAAACTGTCAGTCTGTTGGATCGAGTCCGATAAACTACTTAACAAGGATCGAGTACCATTTTCTCACACAAAAGTGAGGCACAGAGAATTACAATAAAACCAAAAAACCACAGATTAAAGGAGTACTTAAGTTATTACATAAATCAGAGTTTGATAATAAGAAAAACAGTTTTTTTTCAAAATGCAGCGGATAACAAATATTGTCGATAAATGGGGAGTAGGGCAAAGCCTAGCCCACTACTCCTTCTGGTCCTCTCCTACCAAGGCGACATCCCACTCCACTGTCTAACCTGGTGGCAGGGTGGCTGGTCAAGTCACATCATCAACCATGTATTGTAACAAACCTGTAAAATTATGCCACAAGCAAGGCTAAGTATAATAATACTCAGCTAGACTTATCCGATTTGAGAAGTCTACTCCTCTACCTCTAGACCATGAAGCTGTTTGGCTGAGGGGTTTGGTTTGCTAAAAGCACTAGCCAAGTCTAAAACAAGTTATAGGTTTGCCAGGTTCTATAATATTCCTTAAGCTAGGTCAGCATCATTCTAAACATGCATGGTGACAAGCATTTAGTACAAGCAACACTTTATATAATGAATTCTCATTTCACTTCTTACTCGATGTAGCAGCATGGATCAAGCAGTCTCATTACCTGTGAGAAGGAGATGATTCGAATCGAGTTTTAACATTGCAAGGTAAACATAAATACACGATATGTCAGGGCACTCCGTCCCCACACACATCAAACGTCCCCATCAATTCCATGGCAACAGAACAGGGCACGACCTTGACAGACAATGCTCCACTGACCCCGGCTGTCGTCGTGCAATGACTGCACTTATACCCACCATAACTAGCATGGGAGACTCCGTCTCAGGACCAATGAGGGATAAAGTCTATGGGTAGGTTTAATCAGGTACTAGCCTTATCGGTTACCATATTTCCCGAGATGTGTTTAGTACGTTCAAATGTTTGACTCATGGAACCACATATTAATCCTTAATTCCATTTTCGTCTCATAGACATGGCATCCACCCGGACCCATGTCCATAGACAGTCATAGTTCTCGTTATCAAGATGAATACAATCAATTCCTGATCTCACGTGAGTGCTAGAAAAATCACTCGACTTCTACCGAGATCCTTAAATTAGCAAATCCACTACTCAACCTAGCATACTAGTATTCATCATATAAAGGAAATCTTGAGTTCATGCAACTATGGTTTGAAGCAATTCCTAAACTTAAGTGCACAGTACAAGCCTATAAATAGTAGTTGCAGTAAAATAGCATATTAAAGGTTATGCATAAAACTGGGGCTTGACTTTAGGTGCAGGTGCAGCAGGGAATTCCTCGATGACAGGTTTGGTTGCTGGCTCCTAGGCTTCTCCTTGCTTAGTTCCTTGCTCCGGAATCAATACGTACTCTCCGTCCGTAAGGTTGCACTCTAACGAATGCGATGCATAAGATGTAGATATTTATATATTATCATATGCAAAAAATCTTACTGAGAGGTGATAGTAAGTAGCACTAAGCCTTTTAATTGGAGCTGGAAATCTATGCTTATTTAGGTTAACTTCCAGGAAGTGGCATCTAGCTAAGATTTTAAATAAAAGTGGATTATCACCTAGGTTACTTGCTACAAGGGTCTTGATATGCTTTTGGGTTTGCTGCTGGTTTCTTTTAAGTTCCAGGATTATCTCTCATTCCCACTTTTCTTCCTTTCTTAGTAAGCTTTTAATGGTGGTTTGAACTATACTTAGGTTTTAGAATTTTCCAAAACATCCACAAAATTACAATAGCTCCCTATTGATTAAATTAGGTTATCCTATGAATTTAGGATCCAGAGAAATTAGGGTCTGGTTTGGTGAAAAATGACAAGGGTTAGGGCAGAGAGTGCACTTTGAACTACACCTCCTATGTAGAAGTGGCTACTGTCCTAGTGGTTATTTTTCCTAGTATCTAGGTGTAATAACATGGTCTTGTGCCAAATTTTATCCATGGATATCAAGTGGATATTTAGTGGTGGTTTTCTAAAGTTTTGGGGCTAGACGGTGCTTGTAACTAACTTTCTTTTTGAAAAATGTCAAACAACAGATTTGGTAATTTTTCTAAACTTTTCTTTACACAAGAGCAATAATTCCTAAGGTTGGGAATTTTTCTTCATAAGGAAGGGTTTCTATGATTTTCTAAAGTTTTCTCTAAATCTCTCATGGGGCAGGGGGGAACCATATTTTATTGTGGAACTATAACCTTTTTATATTTTTCCTTGAAACTAAGCCACTTAAGTATTCTAGGAAAAATAGACTTCCATGTTGTTTTGTACTTTTAGGCCTTGTTTCAATTTTCTAAATAAATAGGCAGAAACCTAAATCAATTTATAAACCTCACTTAATTGGGTGAACTGGGGTGTATAGCATTTTTGTGGGGGTTCGCTATTTAGTAGGCATCTACCATATTTTTCCTAGCCACGGTGCAAAAGTTCTTACTATTTTTACTTTTATTTTCACATTTTAACTCATAACCTAAATTAAATAACAACTTCCAGAAACAGTACTGGACTAGGGGGTTTCTATTTTTGCTCTAATGTTTAACTTTACAGAGCTCAACAAAATTTGTTTGGCCAAATTTGGATAATTATTCTTCAAGTTATGCCTTTTCTAAGTCTGTTGCAAATTAATAGAATTAGAAATAAAAAGGGAAAATGAATATATGTTTAGTGCTTGGGTCCCTAGCAAAGGCTTCTTTCTTTCCTCACAAGTAAGTCCTTGTGGTTCTATTCACCTGAGTCTTGGGCTTAACAGAAAACCCCTTGGATTTCTAAGATTCTAACCTGCGGTCCCTGGTTGGAGGAAACAGTACCCGTGGCAAAGAAAGTGGTGGCGAGGCTTACCAGCGGCGGTAGCACTCCGGTGAGGTGGTCAGTGAGGGCGGGGAGGTTCTGGGGATCACGTCGGTGGTTGGATTGTTTTAGGAGATGGTCGGAGCTGCTCGGTCCACATTCGCAGGCGGCGGTGGTCGATGGCGTCTCCAAATTCCAGCCAACGACGGTGGTAGAGCTTCCTCAGGTCGGCGGGGAAGCTCCATAGGGTTGGTGTGGTGCTGGCTCTCAGAGGAATTGGATGATGGTGGGCTGTGCAGGCTGGCCCATGTTCATTGGCGGAACGCCGAGCTTCGGTGATGCCGATCCCACTGTTCGGATGGGTTATAGCTTGTTGTTGGGGGTATGCTTCGTCGCCGAAATTCCTATAAGAAGAAACACCTTCGGCAGATCCTCTCAAAAGCAGTGCCAAAGCTATCACCCATAAAGCTTCGGCATAGTGACATGTCTCAGGACGAAGGAGTGAACCGACTTAAAGATGAAATGACCAATCGACCCGTGATAACTTGTATTATGATTGTAAGCATTTGTAAAGGGCATGAATGTAATTTCTCATAGGCTGCATCATGTGCCTATAAATAGATGAACAGTACCACCGTACTGTTCAGGCAATCTTGTAATCGCGTGCACGCGACACTTGGATTATTGCCTTCGGTCAAGACGAAGGTATAAATGTGATTAAATGTTATGTTTTAATATTTAAGTTTGTATGATGAAGTATATGAATAAGTTTTAAGTGTTTTGATATATTATACTTTCATGTCTCATATTTTATATATTTTTTATCCTTCATTATTTCATAACTCTAACCACGAAGGTGTGACCTTCGTGACCTTTGTTCATGACCTTCGTCCAGAGATCATTATACTCTTGGGGAGATAATGCTTCAATGGACGAAGGGCTTTAACATTTAACATTTTATGTCAGCAGAAAGAAATTTACCATTCTTTGAAGTACTAAAGTCAACTGAAGTTTTTCAATGGAGCCCAACTCAACAGAAAGCTTTCGAAGAGCTGAAGCAATATCTGATCGATTTAACAACATTAACTGCATCCGTGCTAGGGGCTCCATTGCTATTGTATGTGGCAGCTTCGCACTCTGCAGTAAGTGCGGCACTTGTACAAGAGAAGCTCGAAGGACAAGCTAAAAAGCAAGTCCCAGTATACTTTGTCTCCGAAGTTTTGAGTTTATCAAAGAAAAACTATACAAAATTGGAGAAGGTGTTGTATGCTGTGTTAATGGCGTCCAGGAAGCTTCGACATTATTTTCAAGCATATCACATAATTGTTCCTTCATCACAACCCCTGAAGGATATCATGAGGAATAGAGAAGCTACTGGAAGGATTGGAAAATGGGCCGCGGAGCTTAATGAATTCACTATTGATTACGTGCACAGATCTTCAATTCAATCTCAAGCGCTAGCAGATTTCATCGCTGATTGGACGCCAGGGGCTCATGAAGAGGGGACAAGCAAAGATGCCGAAGTTTGGACAGTGTTTTGTGATGGTTCTTGGGGAGCCTTCGGTGCAGGAGCAGCTGCGGTCCTAGTAGCACCTTCAAAAGTCAAAACATGTTATGCAGTCAAACTGGATTTCAGTTGCACAAATAATATTGCTGAGTACGAAGCACTTCTATTGGGGCTTCGAAAACTAAGGGCAATGGGAATAAGAAGGGTCATCCTAAAGACTGATTCTCAAGTTATTGCTGGCCATGTGGATAAAAGCAGCAAGGCACAAGATCCGAAGCTTGAAAAATATCTGGATGCAGTTCGAAGGTTGGAAGCTTCCTTCGAAGGATTTTCCGTCAAGAATATTCCAAGAGGTAAAAATGAGCATGCAGATTTGCTAGCCAAATCAGCGGCTCAGGTGATCCCCCTACCCTCCAAAGTGTTTTTTGAAACAATAAAAGCACCTTCAGTTGAGCTCATGGAGAGAGCAGTGCTTACTATTTCTCCAGTACACAGTGAAGACTGGAGAACTGAAATAATATCTTTCCTCCAAGGCAATTGTCTTTCAAGTGACTAAGCTTATAACAAGAGAATGGAGGCAAGAACAAGACCATATGTGTTAATAGAAGGGGAATTGTATAAACATGGAGTTTGTTCACCACTCCTTAAGTGTTTATCAAGAACTGAAGGTATGGAATTAATGAAAGAGATACATGCAGGTCTGTGTGGATCTCATATTGGATCTAGGCCCTTGTTGGGAAAAGTTTTTCGATAAGGATTTTATTGGCCGAAGGCAGCTTCAGATGCAGCAGAGTTAGTCCAAAAATGTGAAGGCTATCAAAAATGTGCAAGAGACCAGAAGCAACCTTCATCTCTCACCCAGTTAATACAACCCACTTGGCCGTTGCAAACGTGGGGCCTTGATTTGCTAGGCCCATTTCCACTAGCACAAGGAAATCTAAAATATGTTGTGGTGGCGGTAGAGTATTTTTCCAAGTGGATTGAGGCGAAGCCTTTAGCCATAATAACTTCGGTCACTGTCCAGAAATTCTTTTGGCAAAACATTGTTTGTCGCTTCGGAGTACCGAAGGCTATTACCGTAGACAATGGAACACAGTTCGATGTTGAAGCTTTCAAGGAATTCTGTGAACAAATTGGCACGAAGATTCATTTTGCATCGGTCAGACATCCGGAGTCAAATGGACTTGTTGAAAGAGCTAATGGCATTATAATGACGAGAATAATGAAGTTAATCTTCAATCAGCCCAAAGGAAAGTGGCCAAATGAATTGATCAAAGTGGTGTGGAGTCACAACACAACAATATCAAGGTCAACAGGTTTTACACCATTCAAACTATTGTTTGGTGACGAAGCAATCACCCTAGAAGAAGCTAAGGCAGGATCAATAAGAACAGTGGCTTCGGCAGAAGACAAAGCTGATTACTCTGTGGCAAAAGATGCTATAGAAGGGATCAGGCTTCAGGCCGTGGAGAATATCAATAAATACCAAGCCGAAACAATAAAATGGCGTGACAGAAAAGTTCGGCTAAAGAACATTAAACCAGGACATTTGGTACTTCGGAGAGTGGCCAACCTAGATACAGTAGGCAAGTTACAGCTCAAGTGGGAAGGACCTTTTCTGGTAGTATCTTCGTCAAGACCCGGTTCTTACAGATTGAAGGATATGGACGGCAACAACATTCCTAGATCTTGGAATGCGGATGAGCTTCGGCGGTACTATGTCTAGCTTGATGTAATCTTTTTGTTTTTTGTATGGCACCCTTTTCCTTTCCAAAGGGGGAGAAAGGTTTTTAATGGGGCCGTAACATGTAATTTCTCTTTTTCTTATTCAGCTCTACGAGAGCAAAACCCCCCAAATATGTAAATGTAAAAATTGAGCATGCACCATCGAGTGCAGAGAAAAAGGAAAAAACAGGGAGAAGCTCGAAAGTCGTCCCTAAGGGGATGCAGAGCACGACGAAGCTACAAAAAGCCGTTCCTAAGGGAGCACAGCGTAAGTTTTCTGCTCAAAAGTCGTTCCCAAGGGAATGCAGAGCTTACAGCGAAAAGTCAACGATGATACGGCTGAAATATAAGGCAAAGCGCGAAAAGTCAACGCGATACCGCCGAAATAGAAGGCGAAGAAGTTCAAAAGACGTTCCTAAGGGGATGCAGAACTTACAGCAAAAAGTCAGCGCTGATACACCGAAAAATAAGCGGTGAAGCCGAAAAATAAACGACAAAGAGACTTCGGTCATTCCCAAGGGAATGAAGGCTATAGTTGTGGCTTCGTATGCGTGTGTTTGGACATTCATTTGCATGACACATTACATCATACATTTGCATTCATAAACATTCATTTAGACATACATAGGATCATCATCATCATAACATACAGACACAGGCAGATGCTTCGGCTATAAAGATAAGGCTTTGGCAAAAAGGAAAAGAAGCAGTTTCATGCTTCGTTGTGTATGAAAAGAAGGGAAGGTATTTTTCGCCTTCGGCTAAAAAATACTAAGTTTCGTCCACATCAAAGCAGTTCATACACGGACAAAAAGGAAAAAATATATTACAAGGTATGCACAAATTTACATAATTAGTATCTGATTCTTAAATTACAAGTATTTTTACAATGATGGTACAAGATTTTCCCTAGAATTTTTTCAGCAAGGTCTTCAGCTTTGACATCATTAAGCTTCGGATCATCCGAGCTTCGGATCACCAGTCAACCTTCGGCTCGTTTTTCTTCAGCATCATCATCCTGTACATATTAAAACGGTATGAGAGAAGTGCAGACTTCAAGGAGAAGGTAAAGAAACAGGCATAAATTTTTTACCGGCTTAAGGTGGCTTCGAGCTTCGTCGCCAGCCATTTTTCGCCCGCCTTTTACCCAAATTTGAGTTATGAATCTGTTTCCTATACTCCGAGCTAGGCTAGGGATATCAATTAAATCTGTCGGAGATAAGCTAAAATTTGGTCTGTTGACAATCTTTCCATGTTCACAGCAAGATTTCATGAAGGCAACAGTTGTGCCCCGAGAAGCTAGCAGAGCGCAGAAATCGGCGTGTCCACCTATAACTTCGTCGAGTGCATCAACTTCGCCCTCAATATGTTCGAAGGTTTCTGGCAGGTTCTCAACCGAAGGACTGAATTTCTCAGCGCCGGCTCCAACTGAGTTGAAAACCTGTTTTAGCCGTTGCAAGCACCGGTTGCTGAAGCCTACGCATTTTTCTTGAAGCTCTTTTAGTGATTTCCACAAATTTGAATTTTTCTTAGCTTCAGCTTCGAGTTTGGCTTCGAAATTTTTCTTTTCCATGAAGAGTTCACTATTTAATCTAGCAATTTCGGCCTGGGCTTCCGCCAGTGAACCTTCCATGGTTTGCAATACGAAGTTTTTCTTTTCCAGAGTAGCCTCATGGTCTTTAATCTTCTTCTCCAGGCCCTCAATTATAACTTCGTTCTTTTTGTCCTCGAGGTCTTGTTGCATCCTCAGGACTTTGCTTAGCAGTAAGCTCTGATAACATAAGCTTCATCAGAAAACAATCTTCATATCAAAACAATGAAAAGTTAAGAATTTTACCTTAAAGTTAGCATAAAATAGGCTACCGGCGATATGTTGCCGCCGGTATCTGCTGAGGTCTGCCTCAACCTTCGGGAGGCCAACACTCTTTGATATAGTGCCGATAACCTTCGCCCCAGTGTGGTCTCGAAGGCATCCTAAGCTTTCTTCGTTAACTCCCCCGAAGAGTACTGCACCTGGTCTGTATCCGCAAGATATAGCATACTCTTTCAGTTCTTCTTTTTTAGCCTTCGACAATTCTTGCCCAAGTATATCTTGGAAGTTGAAGTCCTCATCTTCTAAAATATCCTCGGTTTTCTCCTTTCCTTTTCCAGCCACTGTGCTCGGGATCTCTTCAGCGGCTGCAGCAGCTTCTTCCGCTGCCGCATCTAGAAGCATTGTATCAATTTTAGAGAGCGTGGCATCTAGATTCACATCTTCAGCGGTGTTAGATTCGGTACTTTCGGCTTTGGCGGGTGCAGCTTCAGCAGCAGCAGAGCTCTCAATAGCTGGAGTCTTTGACGCCGATGCTAGCGGCGGCGTCTGCTCGATAACTTCAACTACACGAATAATTCTTCGTTTTTTCGGCTCATCTGGCTTCTTCGCTGCCGAAGGCTCCTTTTCCTTCTGAAAAAGCTTCGTCAGATGTGGCCCTAGTGGACTTATCTTGACAGGCAAAGATTCAGTCATTACCTTTAAAATTTCTTCTACATCGATAGCAGGAGGTGTTGAAGGAGCTTCATCCTCAATTTCAGTTGTTTTTCGTTTCAGAGCCGAAGCTTTCTTTTTCTTCGAAGCAGTTATCTTCGGCTCAGGGCTTAATTTTCTTTTCTTCAAAGTTTCTTCATCCTTTTCACCAATTTAGCAGCCTCTTTATCCAGGACGCTAGCAACTCTCTTTCTCTTCTGTCCTTCAGCACCTTTGTCCAGTCGCTCCTAGTCAGGATACTCAAAGTTCAGAGCATTCATCACCTGGTTTAGCCTTCGCTTTGGACGAGTGCCGAAGGCTGCAATCATTAGTTGATCTTCTTTTTTAGAATAATTCCCAAGGATCTCATTACACATAACTTCAATCGTGTATAACCATTCTTGACAAGGTACTCTGAAGTGTTTCTTGAATTTATAATAATAGGGCAACCGAACAAGTTCCTTCTTTTTCTTTTCCCCTTTGAGCTTCGGCATGTCCCATTCTTTCAAAGTTGGGAACACTCTAAAAGCCAAGAATTCTTGCACCAGATCCCTAGTACCAATGTGCTCTGCAATAACTCGAAATTCGCCCAGTGCAATTTGGCTTGGACTCTCAGGTTTCATATCACACCGGGGCCTAGTCTCTCTGAACATTAATTCTAATGGGCTTTGAACCAACTTCTCCTTCATCTCATCAACTTTGACATAAAACCATTCAGTCTTCCAGCCAGCTGGCCACTTGGTACGATAGCTGATAACTGGGGACTTTGCATCTTTGCGATAAGCAAAATTGTAGCAGCCGAAGTTTTCGTGCAACCCATCTTCTCTAGCTTTTGTTTGATAATGAAGCTCATGTACTCGGCAGAAGCCTTCGGCAAACGGTTCTACCCCTAGCTTCGGAGGGCCCATATGTAGACGCTAAGCCTAACGATGGCGTTAGGAGTTAGCTGATGAAGATAAATCCCAAACTTCTTCAAAACATCAGCAATCATCTCATTCAAAGGAAATCTTAATCCTGCTTTGAAGAAGCTTTTAAAGACTACCACCTCATCCTTTTCCGGCTTCGGAATAATTTCCTCTCCGCCAAAGCGAATAAGCTCCTTTTTGGCCTCACTGAAATAGCCTAATTTCATCAACTTAGGCATATCGTCTTCGGTAATGGTGGACCTCCCAAATTCCAGGTGGCTGGGTTTAGATGGCACGGCACTATAATCATCTTCAGATTCATCTTCCTCAGCACCAACCTGCTCAGCCTCAGTAGCAGGTGCACCTTCGTCAGAAACATCTTCTGACACTACTAGCCCCGACCGTTTCATCACTTCGGAAATTGGAGCAGTTTCAGCAGTTTCGGTTTCTTCTCCGTCACGTGTAACCCTAGTAGTGGAACGTACTCTTGCCATTTGGTGATGAAGTTGTTGACTTTTTTTAAAAAAAATTCCGAAGCTCTTCCTTTTGTGACGAAGCAAAAGCAACAGCGGTGCTTCGGTTGAGTGCGACGAATAAGCTTCGGCTATGGTCAAATTTTTGGCAGCAAAACAGGGCAATAGCAATGAATGTTGTGGTAACTTTACACCTACCCGTCTGTTTATATAGTGCCGCAGGTGGGGAGGTGAATCGTCAAGTCTTCCGCACCGGACGAACAGTCGCTCGCACTCACTGAGTGGTGGGCCACAGAACCCGAGAAGGTGAATCGCCAGGACGCGTTTACCCGCTGCATGGTGGGACCATCTCGCGCTCGAAATTTTGTGATCGTTTCTCGGCAACGAGCTCAGGGAAGGTGTTTTTCGGATCTTCGGCTCTCCGAGGCCTAGGAGACTTTTTCACGGATCAAGCTCGTTACGAAAAACGATCTAGCACCGCGAAGGGGCTACTGTTAAGGGTATGCTTCGTCGCCGAAGATCCTGTAAGAAGAAACACCTTCGGCAGATCCTCTCAAAAGCAGTGCCGAAGCTATCACCCATAAAGCTTCGGCATAGTGACATGTCTCAAGACGAAGGAGTGAACCGACTTAAAGATGAAATGACCAATCGACTCGTGATAGCTTGTATTATGACTGTAAGCATTTGTAAAGGGCATGAATGTAATTTCTCACAGGCTGTGTCCTGTGCCTATAAATAGATGAACAATACCCCTGTACTGTTCAGGCAATCTTGTAATCGCGTGCACGCGACACTTGGATTATTGCCTTCTGTAAAGACGAAGGTATAAATGTGATTAAATGTTATGTTTTAATATTTAAGTTTGTATGATGAAGTATATGAATAAGTTTAAGTGTTTTGATATATTATACTTTCATGTCTCATATTTTATATATTTTTTATCTTTCATTATTTCATAACTCTAATCACGAAGGTGTGACCTTCGTGACCTTTGTTCATGACCTTCGTCCGGAGATCATTATACTCTTGGGGAGATAATGCTTCAATGGACGAAGGGCTTTAACATTTAACATTTTATGTTGCCTTGTTCTTAATTCGAAGCATTTGAGAACAAGTTCCCAACACTTGTGCTCGGGCCTGGGGATCCTTCACAGTGCTCTAAGGAAGTTGTCGATGCAGCTGAGTGGGGTGGAACACGATCAAAGCAGACTGACTGATGTGGCTGTTGCTCGGAGGCAATGGCAGGGCACATTGAGCTCACCGGAGTTGACAAGGTCTCGAGCAGAGCATGGCACTGGGCTGAGGGGGTGTCTAGGGTAATGTCTGAGGGTTTGGGCAGCCTTTATAGGCGCGAGCCCGGGCGAATAGAGGACTGGTCGATCGTGGGTGCCGGTGCGCGCGCACAGGTTGGGCGCGCTCTGGCATGCAATCCTGGGTCGAACACGTGGCCCATTTGCTTGAGCTCACCTTCTCGCGCTTGTAGTCACCGTTTCAAGCCCGATTTTGAAAAGATCTCTATACATGGGGTGTTCTCCTAACTCCAAGCAAGCTCTTTTGTATGGGGGTCAAGGATTTCGGTCATTGGTGTAAGAGATATGGGGTATGGAAATATATGGACCGTCAGCCTGCTCGGTTCTGAGGCAAAACCAATGTTTTGTCTTGTCCACCGGTTTGGTCTTGGGACCACCTTTCATCAAGAGTTAGATTAGGTACTGAGACACAATTTTGTTAATTGGGGCATTAGGTTTGAGGCCTAGATCCCAGTGAACATGTAGTGTCTAGTTAGAGGGGCTGAAAACTTAGTTAGCAAAAATCTAGTTTTCCATTTATCCTCCCACTTGTGTGACCTATTTGGGCATTTTGCAGAACCTTTATGGTATATCATCCTTACTAACTTTTGTAAGTAATTTTGTGTGCTACAGCTTTATTAATGGTCCATGCTCTGATAATGTAGTTTGTATAGTTTTCTTGTTTCATATTGGTGTTCCTTTGCTCAAGGTAAGATGTTTAGAGTTTTGGTTACTTTCTCCCCTTTTTATTCGCATAAGGCGACTAAGGTAGGTCTTTCAAAATGATTTGCCTTACTTAGGGCCTTGATTCCTAAGCATGGCATATTTTTCTCAAACTAACCTACATGTGATAACAGAGTTTGTTAAAGTGCTGAGCAGAAATCCTAGTAACACATGGGGTGTTACAAGGGAGTAGTTTCTAGGCAATATTATGGTTTTTAGCATTACCATAATATTTTATGCCATAAGGGCTTGTTTGTTTCAACAATAATCCATGTGGCTTAGAAGGTATTGAATTGGTTTAAATCCATAGCAAGTCAAAATTCATCACAATCCATCCGAATGCACTCCAATCCACATGAAATTTAAATAATCGAACAAGGCCTAAGGTGTGTGGTTACATTTCTGAAAACTATGTCAACTATGGTACTCTAGTTGCCATAATATTTTCGGAGTATTGGAAACTCTACTCCAAACTAAAGTTTTCATGGTATGGCTAGCTTTTTCCTAATACCATGTTTTACAATGTTGTATCCAAATAATGTTATTCAAAACCATGATATTTTTAGATTTGGCCAAAATTATGGTATTGTCATTACAATTGCAAAGTATAGTATTGTAAAACCATGGTTTTAAAAAAGACATTGTTGCCAAACAGACCCTGAGACCTTGTTCGGTTGCGTCTGGATCGAAGGGTATTGGAGTGGATTAATGGATTAATTTAGAATTTAATCCACTCCAATCCCCTTTGATCCAGACACAAACAAACAAGGGCTGAGAAGGTGAAAATATCTTGCCATTCAAATTTGAATAGTAAGATATTTCCTCACACTTGATTCCCTCCAATTCCTTTATTACCAGACCAACCCTCATTGGTAAAACAGAGCGGTACTGAACTCACTGTTTCCCATTCGAGCTCTGTATCTCTTCTTTGCGATTTCACCATGTTCACAACTCCACTTTACTAATGGAACTAATTTTTTGGTTTTAGTTCTATGAATAGTTTCACCGGTACAGTTAAAGTTGTTTTTAGTAATTTGTTTAATAAAAACAACTCTATTGTTTTATTGTGCATGACTGATTGAAGTCGATTTAAGTCGTTATAACAACTAAAGTTGTATATTTGTACTATATATGGTTCTTTATTGGGAATTATTAATAAACTTCTTTTAAAGTAATACAAAGTAGAAGCAAGCAATACTTGTTTATATAGCATAGTCATGACCCATTAACAAAAGTGCATGTATTGTTATCATACAAACACATATGCTTATGATGATCTAGAATGAAAATTTGCCCATGCAAGGACATCTGAAAGTTCACCGGATTCTAAAATTGATATATCACCTGCATTTTATGAAAAACAATACTTTTTATACCTTAGAGGTGTAGTGGGCACATAATTAGGATTCTGATCACATTTACGAAAATCATTATCCTTAGAATAGGTATTGTTGGGGCCTCCTTCTCCCGAAGGTCACCAAAACACCAAAATAATAGTTATTCTCTAGCTTATTTCTTAGTGTAATAGGTATACTTACCACAAGCACCTTCGGACATATCAAATACAGACTAAGGGGCAAGCTTCGGGTAACATTAGGAAGGAACAAGGGATGAAGCTAGAGAAAGCCAAAGCGGATTTTCAAGAATCCAACTGCCAAGACGACATTACCCTTCCTGTACTAAATAGATCAAAAGTATAGGTTCAAGGATGTAAATCTAATTTTACCAAGGCTATACTTTGTGACTATAAATAGAGAAACAATGCCATGCATTCGATCATTCCGGAATCGGTGGAAGAGTGCATGGTCTCTCTTACGAAGCTGGAACCTCTCTTTGCCTTGTAAGCCTCGTAAAGACCGAAGGTACAAATGTAATTTTTAATTCACTATATGAGGGAAACAAAGAGGATAAATGAAATGTCTTGTTTTCGTGTTAATATCCTTCGACTTATTAACCTTGTTGACATTTTCTTTATTAACCATATTCGCACCTTCATCCTTACGTTCAACCTTCATCTCTAAAGAAGATAAGCTTAAGGATGAAGGTGAAAATTAATGTTTTTACGTTGTCTTGTTTTTTTTGTCTTTCTTGGGAGCCAATTACAAGTAGCAAACATCATACATTTGCTCTTGTCCCATGTCCTCTCCCTTAAATACCTTCTTGAGTAATTTAAGGAAGAAGGTCGCAATCTTTTAACTCACATTGCCTTGTTTTTTATTTCATGAAGCAATCAAAAGCAAGTGCTCAACATTTGGCGCCCACCTCCGGTGAACTCACGTCCACGACCACAAAAAACTTCGTCATGCCGCCGAAGAAAACAACAGCAACCGGCTCCATCCTCACTCCCTAGGACATTAACCAAGGAGAATAAGTGCTCATTCGAGAAGCGCAGAACCAAAAAGAGGAAGGCAATTAGTCCCACACCAGTAGACAAAGCGTTGGACAGAGAAATTCAAACATTGAAACTATGGGAATATAATATAAGTGAATTGCCCTCTCTTCCTATCAGCCTAAGCTTTTAGGTTTGACTGGTTGGTGCATGCAACTTAATATGGTATCAGAGCCAGAGGTCATAAGTTCGAATCCTGGTTAGCGCAATTAAATAAAATAATTGTTGCTCACTCATATTCCACGTCTGAGACCTAAAAGAGGCTCGACGTGAGGGGGAGTGTTGGAATATAATATAAGTGAATTGCCAACTCATCATATTTGCCTAACTTTTAGGTTGCATTGGTTGGTGCATGCAACTTAATATAAACAATCTGTCATCAAGTGGAGAAACACAAATAAAAGATGCTTTGGCTCTCCGAGCTTCAGAGACATATTGATGAAGCCACTGAACAAATGTGTAACATTGCCCAAGACATGGAGCAACCAAAGTACCAGTATCAACATAGGGACCTTTGGTATGAGGACCACAATCACGACAAACTTCGGTACGAAGGTTTCAACCACAATGATTTTCTCTATCACGATGCATCCCCCTAGCTATGGAGTTGCAGGCTCTGCCTTGGCCAACTTTGTATAAACCACCCTAGCTACCAATGTACTATGGCCACTCTAATCCGTAGCAATTTTTATGAGCTATGAGGTCGCATTATCTTCAAATGGGGGCAACTCAGTAGTGATGGCAAAATCCTTCAAAATGGAAGTTAAGAATTGTTGAGCGCCTTCCTCTTCCGAAGGTCCTCAAAAATATGTCTAACCATATGTTTTCAGCATGATTATGAATAGTTACATGAAGCTTTGGCTTTGGGATGAAGAACTTCTCTTATGGCGGAATGAAGGGAGATAAAGAGTGGGCAACGAAGCTAAAAGCCAAGGACCTTCGGCCTAACATATTGACGAAGCTCAGAAGCATGATGATGACTGAAAGGGGCTAAAGACCTTATATTCCTCAACATTCCAGGTTAGGATTATAGGCAGTTACCAGGGATATAAACGTACTTTTATCCGGGCTGTGTCCCATGCCTATAAATAGATGAACATTAACACCATACTGTTCACGCTGGATTGTAATCGCTCTCGAGCCATTCTCGTTCTTTCGCCCTTCCGGCAAGCCGAAGGTACCATTGTAATATGAATATTATTAATGTTTATTCATGTTTAATGAAGATAAATGAATCATAAATATATGGCGGATATTATCTTGATTCCTGTGTATTCCTTCATCCTCTTATTTATATTCATATTCACATTTCATAAGATGATGAAGGTATGCCCTTCATGACCTTCGTCTGAAGATCATTATATCCGAGAGGAAATAATGTTTCGAAGGACGAAGGTCTTTAACCATTAACAATTGTGTTGCCTTTTTCTTAATTAATAGCATTTGAGAACAAGTGAACAACATTTGGCGCCCACTGTGGGGCTCGAACCCACTTCCATAACCTTCGGAAGAGCAGCCATCTTTGACGTGCCGTCGAAGTAGGCAACGACGCCAGGGGCTGCTCTACTACCACTGGACACAAATCAAGATGCTCTCTCTCTGTGAGAGGCCAGGAACCAAAAGAGGAAGGCCACCAGCCTAACTCTTTAGGAGGAGTAAATTGACCAGGAAATCAGGGATTTAGGTGTCATCCATCAGCAAGTGCAAAGGAAAAAGGAGAAGATGGCCCGGCTGGCCGACCTTCAGAAGAAGATTGACGAAGTCGCTGAAGAAATGCGTCATCTTACTCAAGATGACCAGGACCGAAGGCCTTAGCACAGGGAGCTTCGTTAGGAGAGCTCATTCAACGAAGATGAATGGTACGATGACTTTCATCATGGTAACTTTACTTTTGATGATGCTTCTCCCCTGACAGCAGAATTATAGGCCATCCCATGGCCACAATACTACAAGCCACCCCAGTTGCCCATGTATGATGAGCACTTGGACCCAAAGCAATCCTTGATGAGCTACGAGGCGACAATATCCTCATATAGAGGCAACGCCGCTGTCATGGCAAAGTCCTTCGTCATGGCAGTCCGAAGTGTGGCCTAGACATGGTACTCCTCTCTTCGACCAGGAACAATTACATCATGGCAGAAGCTCAAGGATATGTTGGTCACTAGTTTCCAAGGTTTTTAGACAAAACCACTTACTGCTCAAGAATTGTTTCAATGCACGCAAGACCAGGAGGAATACCTTCAGGCGTATGTCCGAAGGTTCTTGCATCTAAGAGCACAAGCACCCACAGTGCCCAATGAAATCATCATTGAGGCCATGATCAAGGGACTTAGGCCAGGACCTTCAACTCAATATTTTGCTAGGAAACCTCCACAAACCTTGGAGAAGCTTGTTCAAAAGATGGATGAGTACATCCGGCCCGATAATGAGTTTCGCCAAAGAAGGGAGGAAGCCTATAGGTTTTCCGAGATGACCAGGGGCTTCAGAGGGAGACTTCATCCCAGGCATGTCCGATCAATTCATAACTCCAATGCCAATGATGAAAGGGCCAGCAATGTTCAGCATAGCCATCACAGTTCTCAGTCTTCAAGCATGCAACAGACTTCTTTCAGACCACTGGCTCCGAGGGGCAGGGGAGGAAGAAGTTTCGGTGGAGGACGATTTGGCAATCAACCCAGAAAGTTGTACTATCTTTTTGTGGTGAGGACAAGGGCGACACAATAAGAACATGCCAGGTTACAATTCAGAAGCAGAAGGAAATTGCCGAAGCTGAGGCGTGACAGAGTCAACTGAAGCAAGTCCTCCACACTGCTTCGTGTTATTCCCCATACATCCCAGAATACGTAGGCAATCAACAACCTACGGCTTCTGTTGCTTCGGCAAGCCATTCCCCAGCTTCCTAGCCCCAGTTGCAACCACCACCACCACTGATCAACAATCAACAACCAGAAGGGCGCAATCATATTCAGCAACAGCGCGACCTTCGGGAGGAGTCCAAAGCTCGCACAGTCAAAAGCATTGTGCCTGAGTCGAAGCATATTTACTAAAAGGAATACAGTGCCTCAGCCAAGGAATATGATGATTTGATGTATCTTAACTCTTTCTGCCTTTTATATTTTCTTGAAAGAAAAACAATACAGGAGGGATAAATTTTCAACTTGATGTAATAATATTGTCGTTACATCATCGAGTATGACAGAACTAGGTTTCGAAGCTACAAAGTCGTTCCTAAGGGAGCGCAGAGTAAGGTCCGAAGCTACAAAGTCGTTCCTAAGGGAGCGTAGAGTAAGTTTCGAAGCTCAAAAGTCGTTCCTAAGGGAGCGCATAGTAAGTTCCGACGCTCAAAAGTCGTTCCTAAGGGAACGCAGAGCCAAAATACCACCTAAATCAAAGGTGAATAAGCTCCAAAGTCATTCCTAAGGGGATGCAGAGCTTAAATACCACCTAATCAGAGGTGAAGAAGCTCCAAAGTCGTTCCTAAGGGGATGCAGAGCTTAGCTCCAAAGTCGTTCCTAAGGGGATGTATAGCTAAAATACCACCTACGTAAAAGGTGAAGAGACTCCAAAGTTGTTTCTAAGGGAATGCAGAGTCTGGATGTGTTTTCGTGTGGGTGTTTATTGTCGACATAGACATCATCCTGCATCATATCATCACATCATTTCGCATAGCATTACATCATACATCATATTGCATCAACAAGTTGTGCGAAAGGAAAAATGCTTGTTGGGGGCCTTCGGCTTCCGAAGGTCCTCAAAAACATGATTTGACAATGTTTTCCAAGAGGAATATGTGAACAGGTATCTTCATAATCGGGTTATGAGTATACAAAAGCATGGTCAGGACGAAGCTTGAGTAAGACGGAAGGCGATTATGACGAAGGATAAGATGATCACGAAGCTATGTGCAGAAAAGCTTCGGCATGGCTGCAGAGAAGGGGAACCGACTTAAAGATGAAAAGGCTATTCAGACCTCGATGGGTTACTATAGAGTCATTAGCAAATGTAAAGGGCATGGGTGTAATTTTACATGAGCTGCTCCATCAACAGGTCCAACGGAAGAAGGAAAAGATGGCTCGTCTAGCTGACCTACAAAGGCAGATAGACGAAGCCTCTGAAGAAGTTCGTCATCTTGCTCAAGATGACCAGAACCGAAGGCCTCCGCGCAGAGAGCTTCATCAGGAGGGCTTCTTGAAAGGGAAATGTGCCTTTGGGCCATTTCTAAGTATTTTGGTGATTAAGTGCCAACACAAGTGCTTAAATGTGAATCTATGCCCATGGATGAACAAAGTGAAAATCACAAGTAAAGGTATGTTTCTAAGCCTTAGTACATTGGTTTTGTGTACTAATATATTTGTCTAAGTGTTAGAAACAGAGAGAAGAAGAAAAGGAGAATGTTGGCTGTGTACAGCCAACAGGCTGTTTCGGTGTGGGGCACCGGACTGTCCGGTGGTGCACCGGACAGTGTCCGGTGCGCCAGGCTACCTCGACCTGAAGATGCCGCTCTCGGGAAATTGCCGACGGCGTACGACTAAAATTCACCGGACTGTCCGGTGTGCACCGGACTGTCCGGTGTGCACCGGACTGTCCGGTGAGCCAACGGTCGGCCGAGCCAACGGTCGGCCGCGGAATCTGCGCGCGACACGTGGTCCGGCCAATGGTCGGAAGGAGGCACCGGACTGTCCGGTGTGCACCGGACTGTCCGGTGCGCCAGATCTGCAACGGTCGGCAACGGTCGGCTGCGCCTGTTAAGGAAAGAAATCGGGCACCGGACAGTGTCCGGTGTGCACCGGACTGTCCGGTGCGCCCGACGACAGAAGGCAAGGATGGCCTTCCAGATTTGTTCTCAACGGCTCCTAGCTGCCTTGGGGCTATAAAAGGGACCCCTAGGCGCATGGAGGAGAACACCAAGCATTCCTACAACATTTCTAAGCACCAAGACATCGATCTCGCGCATTCGTTTCATTGTGATAGCATATAGAGCTCTTGTGGAGTTGTGAACTCTTTGAGTTGTGTTGCGAGCTCTTGTTGCTGCTTGTGTGCGTGTTGTTACTCTGATTTTGAGTCTTGTGTGCGTTGCTAGTTCCCTCCTTACTCCGTATTTCTTTGTGAATCTCAAGTGTAAGGGCGAGAGGCTCCAAGTTGTGGAGATTCCTCGCAAACGGGATATTGAGAAGAAAAGCATAACACTGTGGTATTCAAGTTGATCATTGGATCACTTGAGAGGAGTTGAGTGCAACTCTCATCCGTTGGGATGCCACAACGTGGAGTAGGCAAGTTTTGTACTTGGCCGAACCACGGGATAAATCACTGTGTCTTCTCTGTGTTGAACCTCTTGTGATTATCATCTTGTGCAAGATCTTCGCTCTAGCCACTTGGCATCAACTGTGCTAACGCTTAACAAAGTTTTTGTGGCTGTAAGTTTGAATTTTACAGGATCACCTATTCACCCCCCCCCCCTCTAGGTGCTCTCAATTGGTATCAGAGCCGTTCTCTTCAAGAAAGGGACTAACCGCCCGAAGAGATGGATCCTAAGGGGAAGGGAATCGTGATCAACGACAAGGAGAAGGAGTCCTTCGTCAACGAGCCAAAGGATGACAAGTCCAACGACTCGGGCTCAGGCCATAGACGAAAAGATGGGAAGAAGAAGAAGACAAGGCGCATCAAGGAGATTGTCTACTACGACAGCGACGAATCTTCCTCTTCCCAAAAGGACGACGACAACGACTATAGGAAGACGGTCAATTCAAACTTTTCATTTGACTATTCTCGTATTCCACATAATTCGAATTCGCATTTGCTTTCCATTCCTCTTGGCAAACCTCCACACTTCGATGGGGAGGACTACGGATTTTGGAGTCACAAAATGCGTAGTCACTTATTCTCTCTCCATCCAAGCATATGGGAGATTGTAGAGAATGGAATGAAATTTGATAGCTCGGATAGTCCTATGCTTATAAATGAACAAATCCATAGAAATGCACAAGCTACTACTGTTCTCTTAGCATCTTTGTGTAGGGAAGAATACAATAAGGTGAGCGGCTTGGACAATGCCAAGCAGATATGGGACACCCTCAAGATCTCTCACGAGGGCAACGACGTCACCATGCTCACCAAGATGGAGTTGGTGGAGGGCGAACTTGGGAGATTCGCTATGATAAGGGGGGAGGAGCCAACCCAAACATACAACCAGCTTAAAACCCTTGTCAACAAGATAAGAAGCTATGGAAGCACGCGATAGATGGACCACGACGTCGTCCGCCTAATGCTAAGGTCCTTTACCGTTCTTGATCCTCATTTGGTGAATAATATTCGTGAGAATCCCAGGTACACCAAAATGTCGCCCGAAGAAGTTCTTGGAAAGTTCGTAAGCGGGCGAATGATGATCAAGGAGGCAAGATACGTGGACGACGCGTTGAATGGTCCTATCCATGAGCCTCAACCCATTGCTCTCAAGGCAACAAGGAGCAAGGAGGCGCTACCAAGCAAGGTGGCGCAAATTGAGGCGGCCGGGCTAAATAATGAGGAGATGGCCCTCATCATTAAGCGCTTCAAGACGGCGCTTAAAGGTCGCAAGGGACAGCCAAGCAAGACCAAGACAAAGGAGAAGCGCTCATGCTTCAAATGTGGTAAGATCGGTCATTTCATTGCTAACTGTCCCGATAATGAAAGTGACCAGGAAAAAGGGGACAAGAGGGAAAAGAAGAAGCATTACAAGAAGGCCAAGGGCGAGGCGCATCTAGGCAAAGAGTGGGACTCGGACTGCTCCTCCTCCGACTCCGATAATGAAGGACTCGCCGCCACCGCCTTCAACAAGTCATCTCTCTTCCCCAACGAGCGTCACACATGCCTTATGGCAAGGGAGAAGAAGGTATGTACTCAGAACTCTACCTATGCTTCTTCAAGTGAGGACGAATCTAATGATGAGGATGAAGTAGATTACTCATGTCTGTTTAAGGGCCTGGATAGAACCAAGGTAGACAAAATTAATGAATTGATTGATGCCTTGAATGATAAGAATGTGCTCTTAGAAAAGCAAGAGGATTTGTTGTATGAAGAGCATGACAAATTTGTAGAGGCACAAAAATCCTATGCGTTAGAAGTTAAAAGAAATGAAGTGCTTTCTAGTGAACTATCTTCTTGTCATGAAACCATTGCTACTTTAAAGAATGTTAATGATGACTTAAATGCTAAACTAGAAGTAGCTAGTAAATCTAATTCTTGTGTAGAACATGTTGAGATTTGCACTAGGTGTAAAAATTTCGATGTTGATGCTTGTAGTGATCATTTAGTTTCAATTTCTAAATTAACTGAGGAATTGGCTAGTCTTAATGCCCAACTCAAGACTAGCAAGAATGAATTTGATAAACTAAAATTTGCAAGGGATGCCTACACGATCGGTAGACACCCCTCAATTAAGGATGGACTTGGCTTCAAGAGGGAAGTCAAGAACTTAACAAGCCATAAGGCTCCCATTCCCGCTAAGGAGAAAGGGAAGGCCCCTATGGTTACTAGTGTTAAAAAGAACCATGCCTTTTTGTATCATGATAAGAGACAAACTAGAAATGCTCATAGGAGTTATAATGCGTACGATGATTTTTCTCATGCTATGTTTGCTTCTAGTTCTTCATATGTGCATGATAGAAATGTTGGTAGAAGAGATGTTGTTCATAATATGCCTAGGAGAAATGTTGTTAATATTCCTAGGAAAGTTAATGAGCCTTCTACAATATATCATGCTTTGAATGCTTCCTTTGCAATTTGTAGAAAGGATAGGAAGGTAATTGCTAGGAAATTAGGGGCAAGATGCAAGGGAGACAAAACTTGCATTTGGGTCCCTAAGAATATTTGTGCTAACCTTGTAGGACCCAACATGAGTTGGGTACCTAAGTCCCAAGCCTAAATTTGCCTTGCAGGTTTATGCATCCGGGGGTTCAAGATGGATTATTGATAGCGGATGCACAAACCATATGACGGGGGAGAAGAAAATGTTCACCTCCTACGTCAAGAATAAGGATTCCCAAGATTCAATCATATTCGGTGATGGGAATCAAGGCAAGGTAAAAGGGTTAGGTAAAATCGCAATTTCTAATGAGCACTCTATCTCTAATGTGTTTCTAGTAGAGTCTCTAGGATATAATTTACTATCTGTCAGTCAATTATGCAATATGGGATATAATTGTCTATTTACAAATGTAGATGTGTCTGTCTTTAGAAGAAGTGATGGTTCACTAGCTTTTAAGGGTGTATTAGACGGCAAACTTTATTTAGTTGATTTTGCAAAAGAAGAGGCCGGTCTAGATGCATGCTTAATAGCTAAGACTAGCATGGGCTGGCTGTGGCATCGCCGCTTAGCACATGTGGGGATGAAGAACCTTCACAAGCTTCTAAAGGGAGAACACGTGATAGGTTTGACTAACGTACAATTCGAAAAGAATAGACCTTGTGCAGCTTGTCAAGCAGGTAAACAAGTGGGAGGAGCACATCACAGCAAGAATGTGATGACCACCTCAAGACCCCTGGAGCTGCTGCATATGGACCTCTTCGGACCCGTCGCCTATCTGAGCATAGGAGGGAGTAAGTATGGTCTAGTTATTGTTGATGACTTTTCCCGCTTCACTTGGGTGTTCTTTTTGCAGGATAAGTCTGAAACCCAAGGGACCCTCAAGCGCTTCCTCAGGAGAGCTCAAAATGAGTTTGAGCTCAAGGTGAAGAAGATAAGGAGCGACAACTGGTCCGAGTTCAAGAACCTTCAAGTGGAGGAGTTCCTTGAAGAGGAAGGGATCAAGCACGAGTTCTCCGCTCCCTACACACCACAGCAAAATGGTGTGGTAGAGAGGAAGAACAGGACGCTCATCGACATGGCGAGGACGATGCTAGGAGAGTTCAAGACCCCCGAGTACTTTTGGACGGAAGCCGTGAACACGGCTTGCCATGCCATCAACAGGGTCTACCTTCACCGCCTCCTCAAGAAGACTTCGTATGAGCTGCTAACCGGTAACAAACCCAATGTATCTTACTTTCGTGTATTTGGGAGCAAGTGCTACATTCTAGTGAAGAAAGGTAGAAATTCTAAGTTTGCTCCCAAAGCAGTAGAAGGGTTTTTATTAGGTTATGACTCAAATACAAAGGCGTATAGAGTCTTCAACAAATCATCGGGTTTGGTTGAAGTCTCTAGCGACGTTGTATTTGATGAGACTAATGGCTCTCCAAGAGAGCAAGTTGTTGATCTTGATGATATAGATGAAGAAGATGTTCCAACGGCCGCTATGCGCACCATGGCGATTGGTGATGTGCGACCACAGGAACACTTGGAGCGAGATCAACCTTCTTTCTCAACTATGGTGCGTCCCCCAACTCAAGACAATGAACAGGTTCATCAACAGGAGGCGTGTGATCAAGGGGGAGCACAAGTTGATCATGTGATGGAGGAAGAAGCGCAACCGGCACCTCCAACCCAAGTTCGAGCGATGATTCAAAGGGATCATCCCGTCGACCAAATACTGGGTGACATTAGCAAGGGAGTAACTACTCGATCTCGATTAGTTAATTTTTGTGAGCATTACTCTTTTGTCTCTTCTATTGAGCCTTTCAGGGTAGAGGAGGCCTTGCTAGATCCGGACTGGGTGTTGGCCATGCAAGAGGAGCTCAACAACTTCAAGAGGAATGAAGTTTGGACACTGGTGCCTCGTCCGAAGCAAAATGTTGTGGGAACCAAGTGGGTGTTCCGCAACAAACAGGACGAGCACGGGGTGGTGACAAGGAACAAGGCTCGACTTGTGGCAAAAGGTTATGCCCAAGTCGCAGGTTTGGATTTTGAGGAGACTTTTGCTCCTGTGGCTAGGCTAGAGTCTATTCGTATCTTGCTAGCATATGCTGCTCACCATTCTTTCAGGTTGTTCCAAATGGATGTGAAGAGCGCTTTCCTCAACGGGCCAATCAAGGAGGAGGTGTACGTGGAGCAACCCCCTGGCTTCGAGGATGAACGGTACCCCGACCATGTGTGTAAGCTCTCTAAGGCGCTCTATGGACTTAAGCAAGCCCCAAGAGCATGGTATGAATTCCTTAGAGACTTTCTAATTGTTAATACTTTCAAGGTTGGGAAAGCCGATCCAACTCTTTTTACAAAGACATGTGATGGTGATTTGTTTGTGTGCCAAATTTATGTCGATGACATAATATTTGGTTCTACTAACCAAAAGTCTTGTGAAGAGTTTAGCAGGGTGATGACGCAGAAATTCGAGATGTCGATGATGGGCGAGTTGAACTACTTCCTTGGGTTCCAAGTGAAGCAACTCAAGGACGGCACCTTCATCTCCCAAACGAAGTACACGCAAGATCTGCTAAAGCGGTTTGGGATGAAGGACGCCAAGCCCGCAAAGACTCCGATGGGATCTGACGGACACACCGACCTCAACAAAGGAGGTAAGTCCGTTGATCAAAAAGCATACCGGTCCATGATAGGTTCTTTGCTTTATTTATGTGCTAGTAGACCGGATATTATGCTAAGTGTATGCATGTGTGCTAGATTTCAATCCGAGCCTAAGGAATGTCACTTAGTGGCGGTAAAGCGAATCCTTAGATATTTAGTTTCTACGCCTTGCTTCGGGCTCTGGTATCCAAAGGGGTCTACCTTTGACTTGGTTGGATACTCAGACTCCGACTATGCTGGATGTAAGGTCGATAGGAAGAGCACATCGGGGACGTGCCAATTCTTAGGAAGGTCCCTGGTGTCATGGAATTCTAAGAAACAAACTTCCGTTGCCCTATCCACCGCTGAGGCCGAGTACGTTGCCGCAGGACAGTGTTGCGCGCAACTACTTTGGATGAGGCAAACCCTCCGGGACTTTGGCTACAATCTGAGCAAAGTCCCACTCCTATGTGATAATGAGAGTGCTATCCGCATGGCGGAAAATCCTGTTGAGCACAGCCGCACAAAGCACATAGACATCCGGCATCACTTTTTGAGAGACCACCAGCAAAAGGGGGATATCGAAGTGTTTCATGTTAGCACCGAGAACCAGCTAGCCGATATCTTTACCAAGCCTCTAGATGAGAAGACCTTTTGCAGGCTGCGTAGTGAGCTAAATGTCTTAGATTCGCGGAACTTGGATTGAATTGTAGCATACATGTGTTTATGCTTTTGATCATGTTCATTCTGCATTTTGTTTATTGTGGTGCTCAAGTTGTACAAACACTCCCTGGACCTCACAAGTCCGTTGCAAAGTGATGCACATGTTTAGGGGGAGATGTGTTACAACTTGACCCTTTGAGACTAACCATATGCTTGAGTTTGCTTGATTTAGTCTCGAAGGAAAATTGAAAGGGAAAAGGTGGACTTGGACCATGAAAGACTTCCACTGCACTCCGATGAGAGGGTAACTTATTCCAAGTCCATCTCATGAACTCTTATTGCCATTTGCTCTTATTGAAGATTTTGGTAAGGCAATGGGGTTAAAGGGCCAAGATTGATCCCGTTTTGGTGCTTGATGCCAAAGGGGGAGAAAATAAAGGCCAAAGCAATAAATGGATCAGCTACCACTTGAGAAAATTTTGAAAATAGTAGAATAGAGCTTGTGGTGTAGAATAGAGCTTTTGGTTTATCAAAACTCTTGTATTGTCTCTTTTATCAAAAGTTGGCTTCTTGTGGGGAGAAGTAGTAATTATGGGAAAAAGGGGGAGTTTTTGATCAATCTCTTTTGGAATGACTCTCTTTATGCTTCAACATGTGTGTTTGACTTAAAGATAGAGATTTGAACTTGTTTTGCAAAAACAAACCAAGTGGTGGCAAAGGATGATCCATATATGCCAAAATTGAATAAAACTAAATTTATTTTATTTGAAGTGATTTTGCACTTGTTTTAGTTGCTTTATGTTGTGTTGGCATAAATCACCAAAAAGGGGGAGATTGAAAGGGAAATGTGCCTTTGGGCCATTTCTAAGTATTTTGGTGATTAAGTGCCAACACAAGTGCTTAAATGTGAATCTATGCCCATGGATGAACAAAGTGAAAATCACAAGTAAAGGTATGTTTCTAAGCCTTAGTACATTGGTTTTGTGTACTAATATATTTGTCTAAGTGTTAGAAACAGAGAGAAGAAGAAAAGGAGAATGTTGGCTGTGTACAGCCAACAGGCTGTTTCGGTCTGGGGCACCGGACTGTCCGGTGGTGCACCGGACAGTGTCCGGTGCGCCAGGCTACCTCGACCTGAAGATGCCGCTCTCGGGAAATTGCCGACGGCGTACGGCTAAAATTCACCGGACTGTCCGGTGTGCACCGGACTGTCCGGTGAGCCAACGGTCGGCCGAGCCAACGGTCGGCCGCGGAATCTGCGCGTGACACGTGGTCTGGCCAACGGTCGGAAGGAGGCACCGGACTGTCCGGTGTGCACCGGACTGTCCGGTGCGCCAGATCTGCAACGGTCGGCAACGGTCGGCTGCGCCTGTTAAGGAAAGAAATCGGGCACCGGACAGTGTCCGGTGTGCACCGGACTGTCCGGTGCGCCCGACGACAGAAGGCAAGGATGGCCTTCCAGATTTGTTCTCAACGGCTCCTAGCTGCCTTGGGGCTATAAAAGGGACCCCTAGGCGCATGGAGGAGAACACCAAGCATTCCTACAACATTTCTAAGCACCAAGACATCGATCTCGCGCATTCGTTTCATTGTGATAGCATATAGAGCTCTTGTGGAGTTGTGAACTCTTTGAGTTGTGTTGCGAGCTCTTGTTGCTGCTTGTGTGCGTGTTGTTACTCTGATTTTGAGTCTTGTGTGCGTTGCTAGTTCCCTCCTTACTCCGTATTTCTTTGTGAATCTCAAGTGTAAGGGCGAGAGGCTCCAAGTTGTGGAGATTCCTCGCAAACGGGATATTGAGAAGAAAAGCATAACACTGTGGTATTCAAGTTGATCATTGGATCACTTGAGAGGAGTTGAGTGCAACTCTCGTCCGTTGGGACGCCACAACGTGGAGTAGGCAAGTTTTGTACTTGGCCGAACCACGGGATAAATCACTGTGTCTTCTCTGTGTTGAACCTCTTGTGATTATCATCTTGTGCAAGATCTTTGCTCTAGCCACTTGGCATCAACTGTGCTAACGCTTAACAAAGTTTTTGTGGCTGTAAGTTTGAATTTTACAGGATCACCTATTCACCCCCCCTCTAGGTGCTCTCACTTCTACAATGAGGACGACTGGTATGAAGATTTCCATCATGGAAATTTTGCTTTTGATGATACTTCTCCTCTGTCAACAAAACTGTAGGCTACACCTTGGCCCCAGTCTTACAAGCCACCCCAGCTCCCCATGTACGACGGTCATTCAGACCCGAAGCAATTCTTGATGAGTTATGAAGCAACCATATCTTCGTATGGTGGCAATACTGCAGTCATGGCAAAATCTTTCGTCATGGCTGTCAAGAGTGTTGCGCAAACCTGGTACTCCTCTCTTCGGCCAGGAACAATCACTTCATGGCAGAAGCTGAAGGACATGTTGATAACCAGCTTCCAAGGGTTTCAAACGAAGCCAGTCACTGCTCAAACTTTATTCCAGTGCACCCAGGACCACGAAGAATACCTTCAGGCGTATGTCCGAAGGTTCCTGCGTCTGAGGGCACAGGCACCAACAGTGCCCAATGAAATTGTCATTGAGGCCATGATTAAGGGGCTTCGGCCGGGACCTTCAGCTCAGTACTTTGCCAGGAAGCCGCCTCAAACTTTGGAGAAGCTGCTCCAGAAGATGGACGAGTATATTCGAGCTGACAATGACTTCTGCCAAAGAAGGGAGGAAGCATATAGGTTCTCTGAAATGACCAGGGGCTTCGGAGGAAGATTCCATCTGAGGCACGTTAGGTCAATTCACAACTCTGCTCAGAGTGATGATAGAGGGAGTCAACAGCAAAGGCCACAGTACTCCTCGCAAGCTTCGGGGCAGTAGCAAAGCTCTTTCCGGCCGCCAGCTCCAAGGGGCAGAGGCGCCAGGGGCTTCGGAGGAAGATTTGGGGATCAGCCAAGAAAAATTTATTGTCTATTCTGTGGTGAGGACAAGGGCCATACCACTAGGATGTGCCACGTTACCATCCAGAAGCAAAAGGAGATAGCAGAAGCTGTAGCGCAGCAGAGTCAGCCGAAGCAAGTCATGCATACTGCTTCGTACCATTCACCTTATATTCCAGAATATGTAGGCAACCACCCTGCAGCCTCTGTTGCTTCGGCAAGCCAACCCCAAGCATCTTGGCAACAGCCTCCACCTCCACCACCAATACAACGAGACCAGCGGCCAGAAGGGAGTCAGCACACTCACCTTCAACGGGACTTCAAAGAAGAGTCTGAAGCTCGCATAGTCAATAGCACTGTGCCAGAGTCGAAGCACATTTACTGACAGATATCCTACCCCGACATCAGTTTTTCGCATTCAGTATTATTTTCTTTTTGATAAGGAACAATTATGGGAGGCTTAAGTGTTTTTTGTCGTTTTTAATCTCTTGTAACAGTTTCGCTTTTTACCATAATGAAAATATATCTTCTCCATAGGCTTAAGTTGCCGAAGCAACAGAATTTATGGTGGCAAGAAGGACCTACGAATTATCAAAGATTTTGTTCTAAGGAACGCAGCGTAATTTCTTCGAAGCAGCAAAAGTCGTTCCTAAGGGAACGCAGTGTAAGTTTTCTGCTAAAAAGTCGTTCCGAAGGGAATGCAGAGCTTACAGCGAAAAATAAACGCTGATTCCGCTGAAAGTAAAAGGCGAAGAAGCTCCTAAGGGAGGCTTACAGCGAAAAATAAATGCTGATTCCGCTGAAGTAAAAGGCGAAGAAGCTCCTAAGGGAGGCTTACAGCGAAAAATAAACGCTGATTCCGCTGAAGTAAAAGGCGAAGAAGCTCCTAAGGGAGGCTTGCAGTGAAAAAATGTCAACCTTCGGCAACTATCATTTTGCATAACATCACATCATTACATCATTTGCATAACATAACATCATACATCATATTGCATCAACAACGTAAGAAGGGGGTCTCGGTATTGATATTCGAAGATTGTTTTGAAGAAATAGTGGCAAGGCACAAAAAATAGCTATTGAAGAGTTATACCTTCGTCAAACTCTGAAATGGAAAGATCTATTGATTATCGATTTTACGAGGATTGGTTACTGATTTTATGAGAACACGATATTATTTACGAAGCATGAAAAGAAGGGAAGGTGTTTTTTCGCCGAAGGCTCAAAAACGGTATGTATATGATGTTTCATGCATCGTAAAGAATAGAGCTATAAACAGCTAATATATTACATTCAAAGTTACAAAATATTACACACAACAAATGTTACATTCTAAATGTTTTTTACAATAACAGCTAATCTTCCCTTAGAACTATCTGTGCAGCTTCGTTTAGTAGTCGATCAACAACTTTATCCATGATGGCTTCGGCCATTTTCCTAATTTCGTCGTCCCCCTTCGCGTGGGGGTCCGCAGATGACTCGGCAGGTTCTGAGGGAAGAGAAGATACGGCTATATTACTATTACAAACTGTGAATATTACAAACCGTGAACAAATTCGAAATCAAAAAATTACAACAAAAAATCAAAAACCACTAGTCAATACCTATTTGCCCTTCGGGCTCTGCACTTTTTTCAGCGGCCTCGGCTATTTTTCTAGCATCTTGAATGCCTTTTTCGCTTTTTCGAATAATTTCTTGGGCCATTTCCTGGCCACCATTATCCCAGATGTCGGTGAAAAATTTCCCACCGACCAGGCTTGCTTCGGCCGAGGGGTCTTTTATATCTTCGGAGGATAAGGCAGCTTCAGATTGTGCCAAAAATTTCACATGCTCACAGCCTTTCCTCTCCAAA
Source organism: Zea mays (assembly GCF_902167145.1). Lineage (NCBI taxonomy): Eukaryota > Viridiplantae > Streptophyta > Magnoliopsida > Poales > Poaceae > Zea > Zea mays. Next base: position 53,921,846 of record NC_050102.1, on the reverse strand, counting down.
GTGGTTGCAATCCCCCTGGCACCTGAAAAGGCACATATGTCTCCGCGACTATTCAAAATTTCTTCAAAGACCTCAGCTTCGTGGCTGATCCATTCGATTGGGCCTTCGGGGTCACCCCTTGTGAAGTTCTCTTCACTTGAGAAAGCGCCAACGCTGGCGAAGCTGGTTTTTACTTTTTTAACACATTCTATAGATTTTTCATAACATCTTTTCTTAGATGCACAAAGCTCTTCAACATTTTTCTCCAAATGATTTGCCCATTGTTCACTGATTTCTCGTTTTGTTTCTTCAAGGGAGCGCTCCTCTTTAGCTCTGGCTAGTTGTTTTCGAAGATCTTCAATTTCACGCTTCTGAGCCTCAGCTTGAGCTTTAAAAGTAGCTTCGTCTTCTTTTATTCTATCTATCAATGAATATAATGTTTTATCTTTTTCGAGACCTTCGTTCCTTAGTTCAATTACTTCGGAACAAAGGTTGCTCAGGGCCATAACGCACCCTTCGTCTTCAGCATCTTTCTGAGTCCTGAGGGCATTGCTAAGTATAAGACCCTGCAAAAAGTTTGGTTTCAATAAGTTAAATAAATGAAAAATTTTGATTTCAAGAAATAATACGAAGACCTCATTTTTGCACCTTTAAGCTATTATATGCCAAGCTATCGGCTAGCTCGTCTTTTGATAATATCGAGAGCCTGTTTTCTAGTGTTGGGAATCCGAAGCTCTTGCTCATCTCCCGACAGACAGAAATCTCTTTGCTGTCAGGAAGACAATACAAAAAGTCTTCTTCTCCACTGCCGTTGAAAATCAACGCCCCCTTTGGATATTTCATTTTTTGGGCGTAAAACTGGGCCTCTTGCTTTTCTTTTTCAGATAATTTTTTCCCTGAAGCATGACGTAAAATATAATCGAAAGCTTCGAAAGGAGCTTCGGGGAGCGGCAGTACCAGTTTCTTTAGCCGAAATTTGTTCTGTTATTTCTGTTTCTTCGACCTCCAAGGATTTCACCTTGGTGGGCTCTGAAGGCCCACCTTCAGTCTCAGATTGATGTTTTGAAACTTCGGCATCAGGTGTTTCAATATGCACTTCACAAGATTCAACAGTTTTCTTCGGAGTTGTGCTTGAAGACTTTATTGTCTCCAAAACATCCAGCACGTTAACCATCCTTTTCCTTTTGGGGGTCACTGCTGGCCCCTTTTGGCTTGTTGCTACCCCAATTTTTGCTGAAGGACTCAGAACTTCCAATGTTTTTGGATCTTCAGCCCTCGGTTCCTCTATTTTTTCTGTCGCCGGCACTTTGGCCGGCCCTTCAATAGTCGGCAGGGGAGTTGGTTCTTTAGCTTCGATGGCCGAAGAGGTTTCACCGACAAAATCAGGCACTGTGGCCGGTTCAATATAACGTGGCTGGTGTGTGAGAACCTTTACCCTTTTCCTCTTCGGCATCGGCTCGCTAGGAGCGGCTGAAGCAACTTCCTTAGCAGAAGATGTATTATTTCTTTTTTGACCCCGCATTGGATAACGGTAGTCGGGGTAGACAAACCCAATTGCATCAAATACTCGGTTGAGTCTCTTTTTCTTTCGGCCTCCGAAGGCCGCTGATAATGCAGTATCTTCGGCCTTTGAGTATACTCCAAGCAATTCATCACTTATGGCCTCAATGCTTTTTAGCCAGTCGTCAACTGGCTCGACGAATTTATCTCCATATCGGAATGTTTAGCTTAACTAATCCACCTTCGTCAGTTTCTTTAATGGTCTCCTTCGGCATTTCCCATTTTTCTACAAGTGGCCATACTCTGAAGGCAATGTGTTCTTGGACCAAATCCCTTGTCCCAATAAAAGAGCAAACCACGCCGAAGGCTCTCTGGCATTCTTCGGCTACTTCATTCATTTCCACCTTCAGCCTCCGGAGGCCGAAGCGTTGCCAGATAGGGCGCATAATGATATCTTTAATATCTTCCCGTGTTTTCAAGTCATTCTTCACATAAAACCATTCCATCATCCAGTCGCCAGGCCACCTCTTTCGAAAGGTTGGCACGGGACAGCTTGACCCAGATCGGGCGCCGAAGCTGTAGCAGCCAAAATTGTTGTGATACTGCTCTTTACCCCAGGGTTTCGTCTCGTACAATAGCTCATGTATGTTGCAGAAACTTTTTGCATTTGGTTCTAAACCTTGGCTCCTCACGGCCCACACAAAGATGCCCATCCTTATGATTGCTTCGGGAGTAAGTTGATGAAGGTATATTTCAAATATCTTCAGTATTTCCACGACAAAACTGCTCAAGGGAAATCACAGTCCAGCCTTTAAGAAGCTTCGGAATATCACGACTTCATTTTCCTTGGGAGTCGGACAAGTCTTCTCTCCTTCGTCAGCCCTCACAATAGACAAGTCCCGAAAATATCTGCCCCTCATATTGACAAGATGGCTTTCTTTAATACTTGATTTACCAAAAACCGCATGGCTTGGACGCCAAGGTCGATCTTCGGAGTCTTCACTACCACTATCCACATCATAACTGTCACTGTCACCAGTATCTTCAGATAAACCCTCCAAAATCTCCCTAGTAATCTTCTCTGTATTGGTCTTTGACATTGATTGAAGAAAGCCCAGATGCATCTCCTCAGAAAGGCTCAGCTTCGGATCACTAACAACTTTCTTATCCTCAGACATCTTCGCAAACACTGAGAGAGTGCTCTCGAAACCGAAGCTTAAAAATTTAAAAAGCCAAGCAAGTGTTGTTGCGCACAAGCTAAAAGTTGAGTGAGCAAGAGCAGATGGCAAGAAAGCGTGCCAAATAAACTCGTGGTGAGCTCTTATTTATACACCTAGTGCGTTGAAAACTGGAGGGTCCCGCTTGTCAATGACTGTTGCTATTCTAGCAAAGGGAAGGTGTTTTTTCGGACCTTTGGCTTAAAGCCTTCGTCCATGTCGCAATATGAATTTATTATTCCAGCAAATTAATATTGCGAGGGGCTACTGTTGGGGGCCTTCGGCTTTCGAAGGTCCTCAAAAACATGATTTGACAATGTTTTCCAAGAGGAATATGTGAACAGGTATCTTCGGAGTCGGGTTATGAGTATACAAAAGCATGGTCAGGACGAAGCTTGAGTAAGACGGAAGGCGATTATGACGAAGGATAAGATGATCACGAAGCTATGTGCAGAAAAGCTTCGGCATGGCTGCAGAGAAGGGGAACCGACTTAAAGATGAAAAGGCTATTCAGACCTCGATGGGTTACTATAGAGTCATTAGCAAATGTAAAGGGCATGGGTGTAATTTTACATGGGCTGCGTTCCGTGCCTATAAATAGATGAACAGTACTCCCGTACTGTTCACGCTGACTTGGCATTCGCTTTTCGCATCACGCTCGTACCTTTACTTTCCACCAATCCGAAGGTACTTTTGTAATTTGTTATTCTGAATATGATAATGGAAATAAAAATAAGTTGATGATAACATCTATATTATTCTTTGTGTTCCATATATGAATTCTTCCTTATCATCTATCTATCTTACGAAGGTTTCTTTTTTCATAACCTTCGTCCGGGATTCATTATATCCGAAGGGATATAATGTTTTGAAGGACGAAGGATTTTTATACTTAACACCTTTCATGTTGCCTTGTTCTTAACTCTTAGCATTTGAGAATGAGTCACCAACAATGCTCCTCCGAAAATATCCGATGGATTCTGAAACAATGTGCTGAGCACAAGGTATACCTTCAGCAGACACAATTTTACACAACAGGGAAATCTTCGTCAGCAATGTTATTATACAACAGCCGTGGCAAAGTGTCACACCCGGATTTGAGAAATAAAGCAGGGTGCGTCTCATATGTGCGCCAAGGAAGAATAACACATATAATAACAGAGTGCATAGAGGTAAATCTCATAATTGTCATAAATGTACTTATTACATAGCGGAAGTCTTACAAAATAAATGACAAAATAAAGCGAACTAAATATTATTCCCTGGCGCCACAAAGCTGACTGGGAGACGCCACCTAGATCAAGTCGAACTCCTCGTTAGGCGGCTCCTCTTGAATCACATGTTCTTCTCCTGTGGGGGGTGTGAGACAGCAAGGGTGAGCTCACATATGTTCATCTCTTAACAAGTTGTGGAGAATAATGTGCGTGAACTCACCAAAGGTGGGAGTTCATGTGAAGTGTAAGGCTGATAAATAAAATAAAGGTTGCAGCTCAGCATTGCTTTTATAAGTTGGTCAAAATTTTATTAGCAGTTACTAAGTGTAAGTAAATACCATAGTAATAATAAATAAAAGTAATGATAAAATAAACCCAATGTGATGCAAATGACAAATTGAATTTAATTCCATAAGTTAATCATGTGAGTGTCCGAGCTGCTCATGACCGTGAGCACGGCTAGTATACCAGTTTTACACTTTACAAAGGTTGTGCATCTTTACCCACAAGTCGTGTTACCCATTTGCCACGGGGTTGATCGGACCCCATACACCTATACCAAGGAAGCGAGGCAGGGTACCACTACGAGGCCTTTACAAAGTTTCACTAGCTTCAGAAAACCCGTTACAGTTTATAGTAAGCTCTAGTGCAGGGATCCCTCGCCTGACCGCCATCGCAGCAAAATCAAACCAAGGACCTATCTCCATGCCCAAAACCACATAAAGCAATAGCATATACTACCCAAAAATTAACTATCACATTTAATTCGACATTATCAAATATAAATAATATCTACCATTTAGTTCGATTACTCCGCTATACTAACAATTGTCTGTTAAATAAGTAATTTAATTAAAACGAGAGAGTTTAAGCGAGACGAATTTACGACGCGCGCAACAGCACAACAGCGTGTAGAACGACGTGCGGACACGCACGACATAGCACGCTGACGACACACGAAACAGGGTGCGCGACTAACGCGAATGGCGCGAAAATCAGCACGACACCATGTGTGGAACAACACGCGCGACACATGCAAAACAACGTGCACGACAGCGCGCGACACGGCTACGACGCGAACAGCACGATGACGCGCACACGATGCACGACTTATACATGAAATAATGTGCGCGACAACGTGCGATACTCGCTAACAGATAACGTGATTATACTAGACACGAATTAAAGGAAGAAGCATTTAAGTTGGTATTAATCAAGTTAACCTTTATTTATAAAAGCACGAGTTAAGAACTATAAAACAGAATTAATAGCTAATCAAATAATATAAACTTGTGACGTGATGAAAGAACATTATTAATATATTGACGATATCATTATGAAATTAACGTAACGCGAAAAGGGTCGTAACAGATTTAATAACGCGTGCGACTGCGCGAAACAACGTAAACGACGAGCGCGAACGACACGCGGATAAACACGTAACCATGTGCAAAACCACGCGTGTGGTACGCAAGAATGACTAACTACATGTCGTGCTTATACTAAATACCAAATAGATATTAAAAACAACATTACATTAATTTGGGTTGACATCTATTTGTAAAAAGCTCGAGTTGATAACTATAACTATAATTTAGTTTTAACCAGTGCGACAACCTGATAAGCATTGAATAAATAAGTAAATAACTAATTAAAATAGGTGATATGATTAAGCAATACTATATTTTCTAAGTTGATTTTAGTTAGCATAAATTATTTGCGTGAGCTATTATCAATTATTCAATTAATTACCAAGCACGAACGATTATAGTGAAACAACTAACTAATGTGCGCGGATCGCGTGTGCGACAAAGCGCGAATGGACGGTGACGGCGCGCACCGACCGCGCACGCGAACGGCAACAACGACACGTGCGAACGACGCGAATGCGCGCACGTGCAGGGGGGTAGACGAGGTAGACGGGGGGTAGACGGGGGTAGACGGGTGTCGTCTACGGGTAGACGAACATCATCTAAACCCTGACGACACACTATGCACACGTGGATGTGGGTACGTCCGCGACACGAGCACGACAACAAGCGCGTAGCTACGACGACGCGGTTTGGGACTGGGTTCGGCGACTTGCGCATGAAGTAGACGGAGAGTAAACCGGGGTAGACGAAGCTCACCTCGGCGACGACGAGAGCGACGTAGACCCTGCTGCGCGGCGATGACAATAGCGCGACGACAAAACTCGTGGCGAGAAGCTGCTGTGGCGAACAGCGGTGACAGCGAGCGCGTGGGCTGCACCGTGGCGGGCGCACGCAGCCGCACCGGGGGCATAGCTGGCCGCGCCGGGCGCATGCCACGCCGAGCGCCGGGCCGTCGCGCAGGCGAGCCATGCCGAGCCGCCGCGCAGGCTGGCCGCGTCGAGCCGAGGCCGCGCGCCTGCGCCGCGCGCTGCGCTGGGCGAACTGCGCCAGGCCGCTGCGCCGGCTGCGAGCGCAGGGGAGGGAGAGAGGCATTGAATGGAAGAAGTCATGGGCGGTATTTCTTCCGTAGACGCGAAGTGCTCGGACGGTTGGAGAAGAAGCCAATTGCCCAGGCAGCCAGGGGACGTGCGGCGGCTGGGCGAGCCGCGAGCGTGCGCGACACACAGCTCCGCTAGGCTGAGTGGGCTGCACTGGGGGCGCTGCTGGGCCGACAGGCTGGGCGGGGGGAAGTGGCGCAAGCTGGACCGACCACGCCGGCAGTCCAAGGCGAGGGGGCGACGTTGGGCCAGGCACGCGAATGGGCCGCGCGGCTGCTCGCGCGCGACCTGGGCCACGGCGGGGGGCGCGTTGTGGTCGCGGGGGCGCTCGGCCGCACGCTGCGGGGTGGGCCGGGGGGGAGCTGCTGGGCCGCGGGGAGGAAAAAGGGTAAAACGGGGTGGGCTGCGTGCTAGGGTGCTGGGCCGCCAGGCCGAGTTTGGTTGAGAGGAGGAGGAGGGGCTGTTGGGTTGGTTTTGTTTTCCCTTTTCTATTTGTTTTCCATTTGCCTTACTTATTTTCTTTTCTTTCTCTTTAGACTCAAACTCGAGCATGACACACAAGTTAAATAAATGTACAACAAATAAGTTCATCAATCGAAATATGTGCTCCAGCATGTGATGCAACATTCAAGAATCCTCTATTATTTTATTTTACTAAGCTTACACCTACATATAAAATAAAATAATTCTCCACTTTGGGAAAAAGATAAGGAAAGCATAGAAATGACAGAGTAACAACCTGAATTTGGTGGATATTAGAAAAGAAATTTTATACCCCCAAATTCAGGGTGTTACAAATCTAACCCCCTTAACAGAATCTCGCCCTCGAGATTCAAGAAGAGGCTAGCAAGATAATGAGATCGGTTCATCGGTCTTTCATAGCTTCTTATAACCCAGCTTTGACTCCGTTGGCTTGACTTGTGGATTGGTTGCCTTGACCTTTAGATGCTTGAGACTGATTGATGCAATTCTTGAGGATCTCCCGGACCTGTGGGTTAGGACCCACACACGCTTTCGCTGCGCCACTCTGATCTTGTTGGTTGATGTTGATCGCATTGTCTTCATTGGGGTTAGCGGCTAACCCCCTTAACAGGAGCATTGATATGCACTTGATGAGGATGCAGCCGACTCCGATCTTGACTGATTGGGAGAGGTCGGAGGTTGCCAACTGGGTAGGTGCAGGAGGGAAGGGTATAAATAGAAAAGGTAAGCATAGATGGATTAAAGAGAGAAAAGGGAGAGCACCCAACTATCAATCTCTATGGCACTCAGCTAGTAAACGGATGCCATTGCGGACCCAAGGGCCACAACACACCAACACTCATCACAAAGAAGCAAATCAGTCATAACACAAAGACAAACAGCACAAGCATACAACAACAAACATCTCGTTGCTATACGTAACTTTTAATTAAATGGTGGTCTTTCTTTACCAAGGGGAAATATTCTAAGGCCATCGAAAGGCAAGGGGAATAATAAGACATACAGAATAGGGGCATGAGCACTATAAAGGACGGAGCTAAAGCAAGGATTGTAACCGACAGGGGGAGATTGTAACCAAGGTCAAGATAGGTAAAACATCATTCTCAAATTAAGATGGAAAAGATGATAATTCAAAAGGTAGGCATAAGATAAGCATCCTAGAAAGATCTAGTGATTACAAAGGTGAAGGAGGTAACAGGCAAAAGGACATGAAAAGATCGAGTTAAGACAAGACTTGCAACGCGGCAGAGAAAAAGGGAACGAACAAGAGCGGGATAGGCAAGACATCACTCCTAAAATGAAATGGGAGAGGAGGCTTTAAAATGCAGGTGCAAGATAAGCATCATGGTAAAGATCAAGGGATGACAAGGGTTAAGGTGATAACGGACAAACATACAACAAAGGATGTATTTTATACAAGACTTGCAAGGCATCGAAGAAGGGGAAGCAATCAATGGTGAAGTAGGTGAGGCATTATCCTCAAATAGCGATGAAAAAGAGGAGGCTTTAAAGGGTAGGTTCAAAGTAAGCATGTGGGCAAGGGCATAGGTAACACGAGTGTTTTGAAGGTAACAACAGACAAGGATGTAGGCGAGGAGGTAAATGTACATAAGAACCGTCCAAGGGCTAGATAGGTAAACTGCCACTCTCAAATTGAGGTGGAAGAGAGGGGATTTTTTAGAGTGGGAATAAAGATGAGTATCAAGGCAAGATCCATGGATGACAAGGTTATGGTGATAGCAAATAAAACACAACAAAGGATGGAATTAACACAAAACTTGTAAGGCGACAAGAAGTGAAAAGGAAATCAAGGGAGGGATAGGCAACCCGCAGCTCTCAACCTGGGTTGAAAAAAAGGGGAGGCTTTTAAAGGATAAGTTCAAGGTAAGCATTCAAGTAGAAGACATCAATATTGCAAGGGTCAATGGCGATAATAGACAAGAGTATGAGAGAAAAGATGAAGGCATTGAAGAGCCAGCGGTACAAGTACAACCAAGAATGGGGTCACGACAAGACTTTCACATGGCAAAGATGAGGTTACGAACAAGGGCGGAATAAGTAAAACACCACTCTCGAACGAGGTAGGATACAGTGATGAGAAGGGTAAAGGAGATGACAACCAAAACACAACAAAGGATAGAGTTAAAAAACTTGCAGGTGATAAAGAAGAGGATATGACCAAGGGAAAAGTAGGTACAATACAATGCTCAGATTGAGATGGAAAAGAGAATATTTTAAAGACCGGTATAAGATAAACATCAAGGTAAGATATAGAGGTGATAAGGGTAAAGGTGATAATGGTGAAAAACATAATCCATGGACAGAGTTAAGGCAAGACTTGCAAAGTGACGAAGTGGAAAAAAAACAAGGATAAGATAAGTGAGGTTCCAACATAAGAGTTGAAGTAAAAATTCATTACCGAAGGAAGTTACGAGGAATTAACGAGAATCACCCAGGATGTGCGAAATAAGATGAATGCTCATGGATCATTGAAAAACAAGGGTGGTCAAGGGCATGTAAGCTGAAATGTTTTTGTTGAAGGCTAAAATGAGCCTGGCGGACGGTCCGGCCCTGAGGTCGGACGGTCCGCGGTCCGGACTGTCCGCGGTGGTGGCGCGGACGGTCCGTGCGCGCGCAGAGTCAGTTAGGGTTCCTAGTTTCTCGCGGGATTTGTTACCTAAAACCGCGGGATTAACTCGGGAAACAGTTGGAAACGGATCCAGACCTCCCCCTTTATATAGATGAAGGGCTACGGCCGATTGAACCCCCAACAATCGAACAAATCAAGTCTATTACTCGTTTTTACCTTATGCATTAGGAGTAGTTCTAGTCTAGTTCTAGTTTAGCCCTAGTTTAGTATTCCAATCCCCAAATTCTCCGCCTCTCCTCGACTCTACGTCGATTAGAGGAGTCTAGGTCGGCCTGCCCGAGCCTAGACAACTCCTAGGATCTCTCCTCCTCGACGGGGTCCCTCCCGGGAGCGAGATCCAGGCGCCGTCGGTGATCTACCGCCGCCCCTGCGCACGCGCGGACCGTCCGGCCCTAGGGCGCGGACCGTCCGGCCGTCAGGCAGGGAACCCGAGCTCCTGCACCAGGTCACGGACCGTCCGGCCCTGTGCCGCGGACCGTCCGCGTCTGACCAGAGAGCGCCGCCGCCTCGCACCAGGCCGCGGACCGTCCGCCCCTGTGCAGAGGGCACCGCCGCCGGTTCTTCTTGAGTGATTGGCACTCCGAAAAAGCGTCAACATACTTTTGGCGACTCTGCTGGGGAATAGGTGTCTAGATCTGCTAAAAATCGGCCCATAAATGGTCGGTTCTAAGGATCACACCAAGATCTCCACTACCAACATCATCAAGCCGGCCATGGAGGCGCTCCCGGCTGATGACCAAAGGCCCTTTGAAGACCTCGTAATGCACGATGAGAAGGAGGTGATGCGGCAATGGAATGAACAACGCGACAAGGAAGAGGCGGAACTGCTGCATAAACTCTCCGAACGGCGCAAGGAGGCGGCGGACAAGTACTTGTCACACTTCACGGTGGATCGCCACCAGAAGATCGTCCGTCAAGGGGAGATCGATATGGAATCTCTCCTACCTCCACTGCAGGGTCCCGCTGTAAGTACTCCAGATCTATCTCTTACGACTTTCATGGATCAACGAGGAGATCAGTTAAAGCGATATGTAGATGAATCTATTAAAATGCATTTACGTGCATACGAGAAATCAGCTGCTCCTAATTTTCCATCGCGAGAGTCTAATACAGTGCCACCCACGTCAAACACATCGGCTATAAACGGGTCACCTTTGACCCAGCCATCATATGGTATGCCGATGCACGCTTTCGTGTCACCATCACAACCGCAACCACTAGGCACGCGGCAGGTACTGGACACGACCGGACCTTCCGAGCATCATCTCAGACAGTCCGGTTATACCGCGGACCGTCCGGCGTATTTCGCCGGATCGTCCGACCAGATGCAGGCCCGCACACAAAACACTCAGGTCGCACCGTACATGGCCGGACCATCAGGGTACAACCCTGAACACTTCGGCCCCATCACGGACCGTCCGGTGCATCACGCCGGACTGTCCGGATATGTTGCGGACCGTCCGCCATCTTACGTCGGACCGTCCGGATATGGCATGAACCGGCCGACGTATTACGCTGGACCATCCGACTCTACACGAGTCCATGCGCAGACTGCCCAAGTCATGCCATATATGGCCGATCCATCCGGGCACAGCCCTGGACCATTCGGCCCGATCGCAGACCGTCCAGTTCTTTACGATAGACGGTCTGAGTACGAGACTACCCACGTAACACCATATACGGCTGGACAATCCGGATATACCTTCAGACCATTTGGCCAGGTCGCGGACCATTCGGCCTCTTACGCCGGACCGTCCGGATATGCATACGCAGAGCCGAGAGCTGCGCAATACGCACAGTTCCCACATTCATCGCAGCAACATTATGGTGCCCCACCAGCAACACATTATAATCATGCCATACCACCTCATGGACATAGGGCTGAATACTATTCGGCCACAAGAGAGCCTGAGGGGTATAGGGCAGGAGCTGGTGACATTAATAGGACACCTAACACACACCTCAAACATACCTGGGAGGAAAGCCGACAGAGTAATGTTAGGCAACCTGAAATCTCCACCCACAAACTTAATGGATGGTCGCCAGACATGGCAGAGAGGGTCAGAGACGAGGTAGCCGGGATGTTCAGGGACAAACTCGGTGTTAGTGTGTCAGGTACAGGGCAATCGTATCGGAAGCCTTATAGCCACCGATTCGACACCGTGCCATACCCACAGGGAACTAGAATACCAGACTTCTCTAAGTTTTCTGGTGAAAGTGGGAAAAGCACACACGAACATATAAGCCAATTCATAGCACACTTGGGAGAATTGGCTGATGGGGAAGCCTACCGCGTTCGTTTAGTCTCGTTGTCCCTTACTGATACTGCATTTGCATGGTACGCAGCTTTGCCACCAAACTCTATTAACTCTTGGGAAGAATTAGAGCAGAAATTTCATGAACACTTCTTCTCAGGAGAACATGAGTTAGAATTGGCTGACTTAGCTTCAGTCCGACAGGGGCCTGAAGAATCGGTTAATGACTATATCCGGAGATTCCGGGACACTAGAAACCGATGCTTTCAGATTCATGTCGCAGAAAAACAATTGACAGGGCTAGCTTTCAATGGGTTGCGACCCTACTTAAAAGAAAAAATAGATGGCACCAAATTCTTTTCATTAGTGCACTTACACCAGCGGGCTATGACCTGTGAAAGTCGAAGTAAGGAAACATCAAAATCAGCTAGCCATAAGATGCATAGTGGGATACGATAATTCGGACGATGAATCCACGGATGTATACACCGCCGAACTGGTTTGGCCAGGACAGGCTAAACCTTCAGCGTGTTCTGCTTTACAGTCGATTCGAAAGAATCGACAAGAGGAAGTTAAGTTTACTTTTAATGTTGCCAAATGCGATAAAATATTTGACGAGTTACTGAAAAACGGCAACATTAAATTAACTCATACTATTCCTCCTCCTGATGAATTAAAGAGGCGTGCTTATTGTAAGTGGCATAATTCCTTTTCTCATGCCACCAATGATTGTAATGTTTTTCGTCGACAGATACAATCGGCCATAAATGAGGGTCGATTGGCTTTTCAGGAGATGCAAGTAGACACACAACCCTTTCCTGTTAATACAATAGAACTCACATGCAAAAAGGTCTTGGTTTGGCCCGAAATGGCTGATAAAGGCAAAGGCAAGGGCATCGTCATCAGCAATCCTCGCATGTCAGATATATCACAAAAGGAGATTGCTCGAAAGGCTTCGGACGAGAAGGCTAAAAGGTCCGAAGACGCCGGGGGCAGGCACAGTTAATAAACAAAACACATCAGCCTAGCCCCAGCATCGTAGATGGTCCGGCACCTACGTGCGGACAATCCGGTGCTCAGACAAACGGTCCGGCTAACTCAGCCGGACAGTCCACCTATGACCAAAGGCGTCAACCTCTACACAAAGCAAGGAAAAAGACGCAAGGTCAAAGCACATATAATCGGCTGATCAAAGCCGATCCTACTTTTGATCAGTTGCTCTCCAAAAATACTAGCAAAAAGACTGTTCCACGTGATCGGTCAACAAAGAAGCCCCGGTCACCTGCTAAAACAAAACGGTCAAACAAAACGACCCGAAAGGTGACACAACAAGCATCGCCTATTCATTCTATGAGACCAGGGTACTTTCCACCTATTTACTCATCGTCGGTATATTATCCTGTTCAAACATGGAATGGCATGACGATGAATCCATGGTACATGTATAGTCCCTTTGTCTATCCAGGCTGGGGGGCACCTCCATTCTATTCATTTTGATCCATTGATCAAATGGTCATGGCCGAGAAAGATACAATCCAAAACGACCTTTATACATTGGTGCTTTATTGAATGATCTCTATTTTGAAAAGCCGATGACTTACATCAGGTTTAGTTCATATGCTTTTGGTTCGTCAAACTGCACCAAAAGGCAGGGGGGCATATGTTGAAGGCTAAAATGAGCCTGGCGGACGGTCCGGCCCTGAGGCCGGACGGTCCGCGGTCCGGACTGTCCGCGGTGGTGGCGCGGACGGTCCGCGCGCGCGCAGAGTCAGTTAGGGTTCCTAGTTTCTCGCGGGATTTGTTACCTAAAACCGCGGGATTAACTCGGGAAACAGTTGGAAACGGATCCAGACCTCCCCCTTTTATATAGATGAAGGGCTACGGCCGATTGAACCCCCAACAATCGAACAAATCAAGTCTATTACTCGTTTTTACCTTAAGCATTAGGAGTAGTTCTAGTCTAGTTCTAGTTTAGCCCTAGTTTAGTATTCCAATCCCCAAATTCTCCGCCTCTCCTCGACTCTACGTCGATTAGAGGAGTCTAGGTCGGCCTGCCCGAGCCTAGACAACTCCTAGGATCTCTCCTCCCCGACGGGGTCCCTCCCGGGAGCGAGATCCAGGCGCCGTCGGCGATCTACCGCCGCCCCTGCGCACGCGCGGACCGTCCGGCCCTAGGGCGCGGACCGTCCGGCCGTCAGGCAGGGAACCCAAGCTCCTGCACCAGGTCACGGAGCGTCCGGCCCTGTGCCGCGGACCGTCCGCGTCTGACCAGAGAGCGCCGCCGCCTCGCACCAGGCCACGGACCGTCCGGCCCCTGCGCGCGGACCGTCCGCCCCTGTGCAGAGGGCACCGCCGCCGGTTCTTCTTGAGTGATTGGCGCTCCGAAAAAGCGTCAACAGTTTTGAACAGTCATTGGGGTATGAAAATAATCATACATAAGAATATAAGAGTATGCAAGATTCCAAGGATACGTGCATACTAAGGTAAGGGAATAGAAAGAGCCAAAGGATAACGACTTAGCAACGGAATGGGAAGGGATCTCAGAAGACAAGAAGTTCATGGACATATAAACTGAAGTGTTCAAGTAGGCAATACAAATTATGATGTAAGCATTTGAAACAAGAGTATTGAGGAATCTAGGGGTATGGGCAGGTTAATACCAAGGGAACAGAGATGGTCAAATGTTAGCGATTTAATAATGGAAGAGACAAGAATCACAAAAGACAAGAAGGTTATGGTCAGGGGGCATCTACAAAGATGTCGCAAGCACAAGAGTGAGATCAGATCTAATAGATTGAGAGAAGTATAGACCATACTAGAATAAAATACTTTTTGGCAAGGGGGCATATAGGAGCACAACATAGAATTAGTTGAGGTGACTAATATTTTGAAGCAGAATCAAGGATGTGGGGAAGTAGTAATCAATAAGTCCTTAAAACGGCCAATGCTACTCTAGGCTAGCGGTCCTACAGTCATCACGGCTTTGATACCACTTATGTCACACCTGGTTTTGGAAGGTAAACCGAATGCGAACCATGTACGTGCCAAGATCAGTAATTCACGTACACAACGATTACATAAATGACTCATCATAGCACAATGCTTCGAATTACAATAAAGAGTAAGTAATAATATTACAGACTAGAGCCATTTACATAATATAAATCAAAGTACACAGAATCGAAACGTAGCCAACGTAAACAACCCACCACAGGCAGCTGACTGGGGGAGGTCGCTAGCTTAATCCTCGAACTCATCGATGTCCTGGAACTCCTGGAGATCCACCTCGACGCCTTCTTATCTTTGTTTACCTGAGCATAGATTGCACCAAAGGCAACCTGGTGTTTTGTGAAAGCAAGGGTGAGTACACATCAACGTACTCAGCAAATGTCCCGTTTGGCTGTAGTGGACTAGCTTTATGTGGGGTTAAGGTCAAGCAGTTGCTTTTAGTTGATCAGGTAATTATTACTAGTATAGAGCTAGGTTTTAACATTAACCCAAGTTGTTAATCCAAAAGTACCCTTTCCAAACGGAAAGAATACCATAAACCATAATCATAATCATAATCACAATAGAAACCAGCATTATCCTCATCATCATCTGTAAACAAAGTAGCCCTGATTCAATGTGTCTCTAATCAATGGAGCTCCCTTGGTCGCTCATAACCGTGAGCACGGCTGATATATCAGTTTCGTAACACTCTGCAGAGGTTGCACACTTTACCCACAAGCCGTGATTCCCTCTCTAGCCCGAGCATGCAAGACCCTTACTCACTCCCAAGGTGAATGGCCAGGGATTCACTACGAAGCATTTACAAAGATTCCCTAAGGTTGTAGCTGCTCGTTAGGTTTCCTAAATGCACCGCACTCCTCCCCAAGGGGCGAACCAACCTTGGCAGAGCGAGCCGCATACACCGAGCCCCATTAACGGCACGACGGCAAAGCGAACTACACCCCAGTTCCTCTAATTATTCATCTAAGGGCGTCTCATTCCACCCTCATGGTTGCACTGTTTTCCCGGGTGGTCATCCAACGAACCAGTCCTTATGGAGAGGCACTCGAGAAATAGCTCGAGTCCCCTTAAATGCCACAAGTATATCATCATATCCAGAATAAAACCATAGTATCATCATTGTATCTCATCATGTTCATTGATTAAAGTAAAGCGCTAGCATGAAACTAACCATAGTAACACAAAAGGCAATCAAGGACAAGGTAAATAGAAAGCTAGTTAATCCTTATGTTGTTCATAGTATGCGGGACAGTGAATTATACAGTAAATGGGACATAATAGGTCAGAGGACACTTGCCTTCACCAAACAGATGCTCAGGGTCTTCAACTTCGTGGAACTCGAAGAGCTAGATCACTTGGTCGCCGAAGCTTGACCGTCGATTCCTCGAAGCTCGGAAATGGATCGCAGTCTATTTGCGACGCATAGCGAATACAAACAGGCACAAACAAACAACCATATATATACATAAGAACATTACACCATTCAAGTAAAACATAATCAAAACATGCAATACGAAATAGAGCGTGTTACTATAGTCACACGAAGAAAAAGAAATGCGATAGTCGAAGCTACGGTCGAGAAGTTAACGGGCTTAGGCTAAACAAATATTAACTATCACATTTAATTCGACATTATCAAATATAAATAATATCTACCATTTAGTTCGATTACTCCGCTATACCATTTAGTTCGATTACTCCGCTATACTAACAATTGTCTATTAAATAAGTAATTTAATTAAAACGAGAGAGTCTAAGCAAGACAAATTTACGACACGCGCAACAGCACGACAGCGTGTAGAACGACGCGCGAACACGCACGACATAGCACGCTGACGACACACGAAACAGCGCGCTCTACTAACGCGAATGACGTGCAAATCAGCACGCCACCACGTGTGGAACAACACACGCGACACATGCGAAACAACGCGCACGACAGCGCGCGACACAGCTACGACGCGAACACGGCGCACGACTGATACACGAAATAATGTGCACGACAACGCGTGATACTCGCTAACAGATAACATGGTTATACTAGACACGAATTAAAGGAAGAAGCATTTAAGTTGGTATTAATCAAGTTAACCTTTATTTATAAAAGCGTAAGTTAAGAACTATAACAGAATTAATAGCTAATCAAATAATATAAACTTGTGACGTTATGAAATAACATTATTAATATGTTGACGATATTGTTATGAAATTAACGTAACGCGAAATGGGGCGTAACAGATTTAATAACGCCCGCGACTGCGTGAAACAACGTAAACGACGAGCGCGAACGACACGCGGATCAGCACGTAACCACGTGCAAATCCAAGCGTGCGGTACGCGAGAATCACTAACTACATGTCGTGCTTATACTAAATACCAAATAGATATTAAAAACAACATTACATTAATTTGGGTTGACATCTATTTGTAAAAAACTCGAGTTGATAACTATAACTATAATTTAGTTTTAACCAGTGCGACAACCTAATAAGCATTGAATAAATAAGTAAATAACTAATTAAAATAGGTGATATGATGAAGCAATACTATATTTTCTAAGTTGATTTTAGTTAGCATAAATTATTTGCGTAAGCTATTATCAATTATTCAATTAATTACCAAGCACGAACGATTATAGCGAAACAACTCACTAATGTGCGCGGATCGCGTGCGCGACAAAGCGCGAATGGACGGTGACGGCGCGCACCGACCGCGCACGCAAACGGCAACAACGACACGTGCGAACGGCGCGAACGCGCGCACGTGCAGGGGTGTAGACGAGGTAGACGGGGGGTAGACGGGTGTCATCTACGGGTAGACGAACATCATCTAAACCTCGACGACACACTATGCACACGCGGATGTGGGTACGTCCGCGACACGAGCACGACAACAAGCGCGTAGCTGCGACGATGCGGTTTGGGACTGGGTTCGGCGACTTGCGCATGAAGTAGACGGAGAGTAAACCGGGGTAGACGAAGCTCACCTCGGCGACGACGAGAGCGACGTAGACCCTGCTGCGCGGCGACGACAATAGCGCGACGGCGAAACTCGCGGCGAGACGCTGCTCTAGCGAACAACAGTGACGGCGAGCGCGTGAGCTGCATCGTGGCGGGCGCACGCAGCCACGCGCAGGCCGCGCCGGGCCACCGCACACGCACCGCCGAGTCGGGGCCGCACGCCCGCGCTGCGCGCTGCGCTGGGCGAACTGCTCCAGGCCGCCGTTGCGGGCGAGCCGTCGCTCTGCCGCGGGCGAGCCTCGCCAGGCCGATGCGCTGGCTGCGAGCGCAAGGGAGGGAGAGAGGCATTGAATGGAAGAAGTCGTGGGTGGTTTTTCTTCCGTAGACGCGAAGTGCTCGGACGGTTGGAGAAGAAGCCAATTGCCCAGGCAGCCAGGGGACGTACGGCGACTGGGCGAGCCGCGAGCGTGCGCGACGCGCAGCTCCGCTAGGCTGAGTGGGCCGCGCTGGGGGCAATGCTGGGCCGAGCAGGCTGGGTGGGGGGAAGTGGCGCGAGCTGGGCCGACCACGCCGGCAGTCCAAGGGGAGGGGGCGACGTTGGGCCAGGCGCGCGAATGGGCCGCGCGGCTGCTCGCGCGCGAGCTGGGCCACGACGGGGGGCACGCTGGTGGCCGCAGGGGCGCTGGGCCGCGCGCTGCGGGGTGGGCCGGGGGGAGATGCTGGGTCGCGGGGAGGAAAAAAGGGGAAAACGGGGTAGGCTGCGCGCTAGGGTGCTGGGCTACCAGGCCGAGTTGGGCTGAGAGGAGGAGGGGCTGTTGGGTTGGTTTTGTTTTCCCTTTTCTATTTGTTTTCCATTTGCCTTACTTATTTTATTTTCTTTCTCTTTAGACTCAAACTCGAGCATGACACACAAGTTAAATAAATGTACAACAAATAAGTTCATCAATCGAAATATGTGCTCCAGCATGTGATGCAACATTCAAGAATCTTCTATTATTTTATTTTACTAAGCTTACACCTACATATAAAATAAAATAATTCTCCACTTTTGGAAAAAAAGGAAAGCAGAGAAATGACAGAGTAACAACCTAAATTTAGTGGATATTAGAAAAGAAATTTTATACCCAAATTCAGGGTGTTACAGTAGTCATCCACTAGCTTTCCTAGTTAATCAGCCAAGGGCGTCCCATACCACCCTTGTGGTAGCACTGTTTTCTCGGATGGTTATCCATGTTCCCATTAACATAATGATCTTACCATGAACAGTAAATAATAAATTGATAACAAAAGTGTGAACATGAGTAATGTATATCTCCATGCCCAAAACCACATAAAGCGATAGCATATACTACCCAAAAATTCAGTAGTAAAACAAGGTATAAAGATAGCCAAACTGTGGTAACCTATTGGGTCCCATCAAAATTAACCTATGCAGATCATTATGATTAATAAGAACATGACTGGATAAAAAGGAAGTGATTAAGGGCACAACTTGCCTTCAACGAGCTCCTGCTCTGCAGTCTCCACCAGTTGAACCCCTAGGTCCTCTGTGGCTTGCTCGTCCACTCACATCAATACAAACATACATAGTATAAAGGAGAAATTAACATCACACCAAACATGTAAACAAAATACACATTAATAATCTACATATCAAAGTAAGATCATAGGAACATGAATCATTAATTTTGGAGTTATGCATTTTAAGTTATGAATTTATCAAGGTTTCATGTGCATGATACAAGATTAATCAAGAGATAAATTTTAATGTGGCTTTCATATCAAAACAGTGGCACTATTTGATGAACAATAACATTACAAAATTATAGGAACTGGAATGGATTAATTTAAACTAAGCATGAATTTTCTACAAATTAAACAAGTTCTAGCATTTATTTATACATTAAAAATCAATTTATGTTATTAATTATCAATTTCCTCTGTTCTCTGGACTGGGCGCATAATTACAGAAATCAGCATGGATCTCAGTGTAATTCTTCCTAAGACTCAGATCCCAACCACCAGGACGACGGGTTGAATTCCAGAAAGATTAGGGCCTCTTTTGCAAGGTTACACAAGCGAAAGGGTATGGCACACACTCGGCCGCCCGATCTAGAATCAAGGGCTCTGATTAGACCGAGCCCTATACGAACCGGTATGCACGCGGTGTCGTTGGATTTACATCTGATGGTTCAAATCTAATATAGCCCAGTTCTAATCTCGTGCATCCGATCCGAAATGGACGACTCTCGCTACTCTAACCCAATCGGTACACCATTTTCTAATATAGACCGTACGCCCTAGATCCAATGGTCCACGATCGGCGTCGTCTACCCGGCTCATGGCCACGGCGGCGCCATTCCTTGTGGCAAGAATCCCGCCGGCGATCGCCGCCCCGACTATTTCGAGCACATCACACCTATTGGTCTAGCCCAAAACCAAGGGAATGGTCGCACGAATACGGAGGTCGGGTGCTCACCGGCGATTAGGGCACGAAGGTTCCCGGCGACGGCGAGGTGCGGCTCCGCGGCGAATGGAGAAGTCCAGCGAGCAATTACTCGTGTCTCGGTGGAGTTTAACTCGAATTGAGGGCACCGGCAGCTTCCCCAGGAGAAGACGATCCTCCCGTCCAAACACCGAGGGCAGACAATACGCGGTGATGAGATTCACCGGCGGCGGCTCGCACCCTTCTCTCTCTCACGGAACTCTCGGCGACCGGGTTAATGATGGCAACGCATACGAGGAACTGGAGGAGGAGAAGTCGTGGGCGAGCTCCACATTTATCCACCGAGCCATCGGAGTCGGGAACATGGCCCTGCATGCGTTGTGGGAGCGGGATGACAGGTGGGTCCGGTGTAACAGCGACG
This sequence comes from Zea mays, assembly GCF_902167145.1. Lineage (NCBI taxonomy): Eukaryota > Viridiplantae > Streptophyta > Magnoliopsida > Poales > Poaceae > Zea > Zea mays. The sequence continues at coordinate 53,901,239 of NC_050102.1, read as the reverse complement.
CGAGGAACACGGCACAGTCTGTTTGTGGTGCTGACGTGCGGGTCCTGCGGAGTAGTGAAAGGGGAAACGGTGTATGCGGTGGGTCCCTCGCGTTGGTGAGAAGCTGGTCGCGTCGAGAGAGGCTGACTGGCTGCTGGGGCCCGCCTGTCGGCGCACGAACGCGGTTGAGGGTGGGCCACGCGGGTGGTACATGAGAAATGGGCCAGAATAGTAGCGATCGGCCTGCTTAGGTTAGATTAGTTTTATTCTTTTCTTTTTATCTTCTATTTCTTCTTTTCTATTTCCAAGTTCAATTTGAATTCGAATTTAAATTCAAACTTGTGCCAAATTTATTCTCGAATTATATTGTGAAATTAAGAAGTACCCATTTTGGAAATATATAAATTTTCTTTGTATTATATACTCTCTTTTTCTTTTCTTCCCTTTTTCTTCAAATCTTCATCTCATTCTTATTATATTTTTAGTCATATTATTATTGTATTAAATGCACAAACAAAACTCCAATATGATGCAATGGTTTATTTATGTTTTAGTAAATATTTACTCATTTTTGAACATGATTAGTCACATGTTTCAAAGGTAAATAACAAATCACATAAGAAGATCAACCCTTTTATAAGCTCTATAATTTGGGTATTATACTAAGTATGAGGTATTCAATCAATAGAGGAGGCAATTTTTCTTCGCGAAGCATGAAAAGAAGGGAAGGTGTTTTTTCGCCGAAGGCTCAAAAATGGTATGTACACAAATTTCATGCAGTATTTGATGTTCGACTCATATATAAATATTACATTTCCTAGTACACAAGAACTTAGTCTTCCTTCAGTATCCTCTCGGCGGCTTCATGTAAAAGTTTGTCGATGACTTCATCAACAACTTCATTAGCAATCTTCATTACGTCTAAAGCCTCTTTCATTATTGGATCTGCCTCAGGATTGTATGGCTCTGGTGGTGGTGAAAGGCCGACTGTAGTAAAAAGCATAATGATGAATTTTTGAAGCCATAAACAAACAACGAGACAAAAAGTTTTTAAAGGATACCTATAATCAATGCGAGTTCAGTAGCTTCTTCAGCTTCCTTTGCCTCCACTTGTGCATCATGAGATTCTTTTTCGCTCTTCTTTATAGCTTCATCGACCATCTCATGGCCACCCTTCATCCAGATATTGGAATAGAACTTCCCGCCCATTAAAGTGGCTTCGGTTGAAGGTTCCTTCGTATCGTCTATGGAGAGGGTGGTTTCTGCCTGGGCTGCAGCCTTAACATGTTCACAGCCAGTCTTTTCCAAAACTGCTGCAACCCCTCGGGCACCGGCGAAGGCACAAAAATCTCCACTGTCACTGAGTACTTCTTCAAAAGCTTCGACCTCTTCGCCGATCCATTGAATAACTCCTTCGGAATCGCCTCGGATAAATCTTTGCTCCGATGAGTATGCACCCTCCTTTGCAAAGCTATCTTTAAGTTTCTTCGCGCAATTTATGGATACTTCATAGCATTTTTCTTTGGAATCCTGAAGTTGTTCAATATTTTTTTGCACCCTGGCCATTTCCATTTCACTTATTTCTTGTTTTGCTTTCACAACTTCAAAATTTTCTTCATTTCAGTGAGCTTCTTCTTTAAATCTTCAACCTCAGCTTTATGAGCTTCGACTTGTGCATTAAGCTAGGTTTCGCTGGTTTCAGTCTATCCACCAAGGAGAGTAGTATTTTGTCTTTTTCAAGAGCTTCATTCCTTAGTGTAATAACTTCTAATCGAAGATTTCCAAGCGCTAGCTTGCAGCTTTCATCTTCGGCTTTCTTTTGGGCCTTTAAAGCCTTCCTCAGAATTAAGCCCTACAAAACTAAAGGATGAGCACATACTAAAACGGAAATAAGCTACAAAAGTAATCTGCTTCTTAACATCAAAGTGTTCCCACCTTCAGACTGTTATAAGCAAGGCTATCCGCGAGTTGGTCCTTCATCATTGTAGATAAACCTAACTCAAGCTTCGGATATCCTATATTGTCTACCATCTCTTGACAGACATGAATCTCTTTGTTGTCGGGCAGACAATAAAGGAAGTCATCTTCATCATCCCCACCATACACCAAGGATCCTCGAGGGTATTGCAGATCCCTGGCATAGTGTTGTGTTTTGGCAATTTGCTCTTTTGATAATTTTCCCTGAAGCATGACGCACTATAAATTCCAATTCCTCAGTAGATGCTCCAGGGCGGGGGACTCAGACCTTTCGGTAGCCTTCTCTTCTTCTAACACAACGAAGCTTTCGCGACATCTGAAGGTCCTGTTTTAGCACCCTTTTCAATAGCCTCCGTGGGTCTTGCTTCGGTGGGAGCCGAGGGCCCAACCTCAGCTGCAATCTATGTCATGCCAACTTCGGTAGATTTCTTTATATTTTCTCCTTCCACGTTAGGTGCCTCGGTAGAAACATGAGTTAACGCCCTTGTGGACTCCATAACAGCATCCAATACATTGGCCATCCTCCAACTCTTTGGATTTATTGAAGCAATATTTTGAACCTTTGGCAGTTCTGCTTCTTGCAATGAACTCAAAGTTTTTGGCTGCTCCGCTGCTATCTTCGGGTTTGGCTCTTCCACCCTAGCTTTAGCAGTAGCGGGGTGACTTGACTCGACAGCAGAGGACCCTTTAGCAAGCCTCGGCTCTTCTGCTTTTTCCGTGCGCTTAGGATGATGTGTTAAAACTTTAACCTTTTTAGGCTTCGGCGTAGTGGAAATTACCGAAGCGGCAGCTCTTCTTTTCTTTCCTTGCTTTCGTGAAGGATAACTGTAATCTGGGTACACAAAACCAATAACTTCAAAAACCCTATTCAACCTTTTCTTGCCTCAGCCTCCGAAGATTGTTGTCATGGCATCATCTTTGGCCCTTGAGTAGGCGCCAAGCAACTCATCGCTGGTTGCATCAATGGCATCTAACCAGTCGTCGTTGGGCTCATCAAATTGGATCCTGTATTTGAATGTATACTTCATGTAAACCAAGCCACCTTGGCTAGACCGAACAGCAGCCTCCTTCGGCATCTCCCACCCACTCCCGAGCAGCCACACCTTGAAAGCAATGTGCTCCTGAACTAAGTCCCTGATGCCTATGTAAGTGCATACAGTGTTATAAGCAGCTTGGCACGCTTGTATGTCGTTCCCAATGGCAAGGGATGGTCTCCTAATGCCAAAGTGGGACCATATAGGGCGTTGGATAATCCCCTTGATGTCTTCCCTCTCAACTAGATCGTTCTTCACATAGAACCATTCTTGCATCCAGGCTCCCGGCCATCTCTTGCGGAATGTTGGAACTGAGTTGCTTACTTCAGAACGAGTTACGAAGCCATAGCAACCAAAGTTGTTGTGATATTGTTCTTTTCCGGTGGCCTTCGTCTCATAAGACAATTCATGCATATTACAGAAGCTTTTTGCATTTGGTTTTTGTCCTTGGCTCCTCATGGCCCAAATGTAAACCCCTATCTTGATGATGGCTTCAGGGGTAAGTTGATGAAGGTAGACTTCAAAGGTTTTCAGCACTTCGACCAGTATACTATCCAAAGGAAACCGAAGCCCCGCTTTCACAAAACTTCTGTAGACAACCACCTCGTCAGCTTCGGGCGGAGGGACATTACTCTCCCCTCCAGCCCGCACAATAGAAATGTCATGTAAGTACCTTCCCCTCATGGCATCAATCTATCCTTGTTTGATTGTTGACTTTTCGAAGACAACATGACTTGGCCTACAGGGCCGATCTTCGGCACCCTCATTTTCACTTTCTGCATCAAAGTCTTCGTTGTCACTGGAACCCTTAGATATTCTAGCTAATGTCTCATGTGCGATCTTTTCTGCATTAGTCCTCTCCATAGCTTCGTAAAAATCGGACAACGTCGGGTCGACAGCTTTCTTCTCACCAGCCATCAAATCAAATCTTGTTGAAATGCCGAAGCTCAAACTCGTGACAAAACAAGAGGGTTTAAAATAGCGAGCGCAGTGTAAGCAACCGAAATAGCACAAGAAACGCTTTCAATACGAGCTCATATTTATATGCATAGCGACCCACGGCTTGGTGGGTCCGGCATGTCAGTGTCGTTCGCTATTCTAGCGAAGGGATGGTGTTTTTCGGACCTTTGGCTAAAGGCCTTCGTCCACGTGGCAGTCTAAATTTGTTACAAGGAAACAAATTAATACTGCGAGGGGCTACTGTTGGGGGCCTTCCTCTTCCGAAGGTCCTGAAAATTGTCTAACCATATGTTTTCAGCATGATTATGAATAGTTACAGGAAGCTTCGGCTTTGGGATGAAGAACTTCTCTTATGGCGGAATGAAGGGAGATAAAGAGTGGGCAACGAAGCTAAAAGCCAAGGACTCCGGCCTAACATATTGACGAAGCTCAGAAGCATGATGATGACTGAAAGGGGCTAAAGACCTTATAGTCCTCAATAATCCATGTTAGGATTATAGGCAGTTACCAGGGATATAAATGTACTTTTATCCGGGTTGCGTCCCGTGCCTATAAATAGATGAACAGTAACACCGTACTGTTCACGCTGGATTGTAATCACTCTCGAGCCATTCTCGCTCTTTCGCCCTCCGGCAAGCTGAAGGTACCATTGTAATATGAATATTATTAATGTTTATTCATGTTTAATGAAGATAAATGAATCATAAATATATGACGGATATTATCTTGATTCCTGTGTATTTCTTCATCCTCTTATTTATATTCATATTCACGTTTATATTATATCATAAGATGATGAAGGTATGCCCTTCATGACCTTCGTCTGAAGATCTTTATATCCGAGAGGAAATAATGTTTGAAGGACGAAGGTCTTTAACCATTAACAAGTGTGTTGCCTTGTTCTTAATTAATAGAATTTGAGAACAAGTGAACAACAAGAATGTTGCCGAAAAATGGTACTCTTCCCTCCGACCAGGGATAGTGTCCTCCTGGCAAAAGCTGAAGGATAAGTTGATAACAAGTTTTCAAGGTTTTCAAACGAAGCGAGTCACTGTTCAAGACTTATTCCAATGCACACAAGACCATGAGGAGTACCTACAAGCCAATGTACGAAGGTTTCTTCAACTCCGATCTCAAGCACCAACAGTCCCAAATGAAATAGTCGTAGAGGCCATGATCAAACGACTTTGTCTAGGACCAGCAGCTCAATACTTTGCTAGAAAGCCCCCCAATCTCTAGAAAAGCTTCTCCAGAAGATGGATGAGTATATCAGGGCATACAATGATTTCCATTAGACAAGATAAGTAGCCTAGAGATATGCAGAAATGACTAGGGTCTTCGGGGGGAAGGTTCCATCCAAGACACGTCAGGAATATACATGTAATACCCAAAATTATGAGGGTATATACATAAATGAATACAATAAAGCCTTGGAAATTATGGATTTCTATGTTAATATTTGTTTCCTTTTCCTATTTTTGCACACCAAAATAAAGGGGACAAAATTTAAACAACTAACAATGACAAAAATAAATTAAATATATAAGTTAAATGTACATTCCATGTTGGGTTTTTGAGCTGTTGCATATACATTTAAGACAATGATACAAATTATGATGAAAAATTTTGAAATATGAAAGAAATAGAATTGAGAGAATAAAAAGGAACTAGGTCAGTGCCCGTGCGTTGCAACGGAATCATATAATACCACGATAACTTATGAATAAATGTGTATTATACTGTGATGAGATGGAGGATGGCGTTCTCAAGCTGTTCGGGATGATGTCGAAGCGAAACTCGAGCCACGGTCGAGCACCAAGCCCGCGATGCGAGGTCGCCCGTCTGCGAGGCACGCGAGGTGGAGGGGGGCAGTCTCGGGGAGGGGGCAATCTCCGGGATATGGTAGTGGAGTGGCGGCGCGCGGTCGAGAAGGTGTACGTGAGAGCCAGTGGAGGGATGACGCAACGGGCGGTAGAGAAACGTCAGGGTAATTTTTCCATCCAATCCAATAGAGCCATGGAATTCCCGAGCCGTTGTGGCTGTACCTGTACTGCAGGAATACGAAAACTCGCTATTCACTCAGTTTATTTTCCATAATAAGATTATGTAGGAGAGATGGCCGAGCGGTTCAAGGCGTAGCATTGGAACGGCTATGTAGACTTTTGTTTACCAAGGGTTTGAATCCCTCTCTTTCCGTTTCTCTTAATTCATCAATGTTAGCGATCACAATGTATCAAATTAAATAACAATTTATTCCAACAATAATACCTTTAATTAATAGAAATTCTCTATAACAAATTTCTGTGGTATGTAAAATACACATCGAGGAAATAACAAAAAAGAAAAAAAGTATCCTAGGGTTAATCTTTTTCTGCTAGGTGAACGGGAAAATACGAATTAAGAGCCTTAGGTCGATTTGTACCCTGGCGTTTCTCTACCGCCCGTTGCGTCATCCCTCCACTGGCTCCCACGTACACCTTCTCGACCGCGCACCGCCACTCCACTACCATATCCCGGAGATTGCCCCCTCCCCGAGACTGCCCCCCTCCACCTCGCGTGCCTCGCAGACGGGCGACCTCGCATCGCGGGCTCGGTGCTCGACCGTGGCCCGAGTTTCGCTTCGACATCATCCCGAACAGCTTGAGAACGCCATCCTCCATCTCATCACAGTATAATACACATTTATTCATAAGTTATCGTGGTATTATATAATTCCGTTGCAACGCACGGGCACTGACCTAGTACAAAACAATAGGTATCATATTGTTTAGTGATATGCAAATTAGATTAACATGTGGAAATAAAAGAATGAACAAAGCCTCATCTGAAGGTAAGTAATGGCTTTTGTAAAAAACAAAGCCTCATTAAACGTTAAGTAATAGCATCCTCGTGGCAAATCATCTTCTCAACATAGAATTTTTCTAAACATAACAGTAAATTAAATTGGATAACAAAGAACACAATATATTTCTGTTTTATGAGCTTAATCTTAGTTGCAATGTTGAATTCAGTGTTCTGCAGACATAGGTATCATATTGTTTCGATTGAGGCACATGCAAACATAGAAGGCTCATACTGAACCCCAATGTGCATGTCTCCAAAACAGTACCCGGAGGAACTCAGTTTACATGGGGAAATCTTTTGGTTTTAAATAACCTAGTTGCCAAATCATCTCTGCAATGCATTTTGTAATAACAAAGCTTCATCTAAAGGTAACTAAATTCCTTCAGTAAAGCAATATCATAGTAGTTATCAGTAAATTATTGTGACACATTATAAATATAAAATGATTTATGTACAATAGAAAAACTGAGCAAAACAACATCACAAGTGGTTTATTCACAATAGCACAATAATTGCGATACCATTAAAAAAACAACATAATTTGAAAAGTTACAGTACAATATATTCGAAGTCATGATTTATGTTACCTAGAAGATTTCAGACAGTCTTTGTATCGATACTCTCGCTGGTTCAGGTTGAAGTTCCTTTCGATCCTGCACAATTTCTATTTGTAATTGGACAAGAAATAAGAAGAAACCATAACAATAAAAACAATAGGTATCATATAGTTGTTGTCTGCAAATTAGTTTAACATGGGGAAATCTACAGACAACAACTATACTCATCACAGGAGTTGCTCAAATCACATGTTTTGGTCACTGATTCATATACTAATAGGAGTTGCTATTAGTAAAACAGAAACTGCATTACCAAGTGCCAAAATATGTCTGTTAAAACTACAGTACAAAGTTCATTTAAATCCAAGATACATATTGTTTAAGTCTGCAAAACTATGCATCAGTAGTTTAAACAGTACAAAGTTCATTTAAACAAAAATCTGATTCACTTCACCCAAAAGATAGTAATAGCAGCAGCAAATTTTGCAGTGGCAGTTTGCATGAGTACCTGACTATCTGTACATATACATTGTACCCAGGGTGCAAAAAGATGGTGACAAGTTTGAAATCTGGGACCGAGCTTATTGGCAGGAAACTTAATAATCCATATTGTATTATCGATACTTGCAATTCCTTCCATTGGTAGCATGAGCACTTCCTACTGTGTACAAATATTTCATTTACCAGCATATTAACTTATTAAGAAGGTAAGAAAACTTAATAATTCCTGTGCTAACTCATGTTCAGCAATCAGCAACTCGATCGTTAGCCGCACGTCATCGATCACAGGGCCAGCATATCCTCCCCGAGTATCTGTAGACTGCATCAAAAGTACACTGGCATCAGGTACTGACGTGCTGTAGTGGCTCTATCTCCAGATTGATTATATCATAGCTCACAGAAAAATGTCATCAGCACTTTAAGGATCCAATTGACAAGATAATTTCTCGGGGTAAAAGATCCAATCTAGTACTACAAGATATATAAAAAAGACATGCTACACCAGTACAACATCCATGCAGGCTGTCACAGAAGTTGCATATGTTCTTGAACTGACTCCTCCGAGAGTAAGAGCGCAAACGCCACAGGTGCAGTGGGAGCAGCAGTATCTTGCCGATGTGGGTGCTAGCTTCCATCAACCTATGAGCCTCAGCAGCTTCACATAAGGGAAACGTCTTGTAAATCATCGGCTTCACTTTGCCAGCAGCGACAGCAGGCCACACGTTCTTTTCCACCTCACTAACAATCTCTGCCTTTTTGGCAAGGCTTCTGTTGCGCAGTCCAGTAGCTGCACACAATCATGGAAAAAAACTATGTGAAAATTTTAATCAAGTGCAAAAATAGGAGTGGCGTTTAGGAACGTAGAGGTTGGTTGCTACTGACAAAACATAGTGACCAGCAAACTGGCATAAAAATCCCTACTGAGCATCACTGAAATGTAACAGATGATGCCATTGCATATAGGCTTGTGCAACTAAAATACCTTGTATGGTCAAACGGCGTGCAAGCACAGCTTGCAGGTTCACTTCAGCTGCTATGCCCCCTTGGAAGCCAATGATGAAAAGTCTACCATCAACACCTAAGTTGTTTAGATTGCGCTGGAGATATGATCCTCCAATATTATCCCGAATCACATCAACACCTGGTAGTGAGATTTTTTAGATTATAGTCAGGGAGTTTGCGCTATTTGATGATAATGCTCGATACATAATAGCTGCCAAAAAAGAGAGCATCAAAGTAGTTCCTACAAAACGAACTATCAGCATCCATATATCAGTAGTTGCATGCCTTCATAAGACAACTCCGACCTTACGTACAATGTAAAAGACCAAAAATAATCAGGTGGGACGTTATACCCTTTCCGTTGGTTTCTTGTTTGATACGTTCAACGAAGTCTTTAGTTCTATAGTTAATGCATACATCGGCACCCAAAACTTTGCAGGCTGCTAGTTTCTCTTCACTTCCTACCATAGTACAGAAAATTACTCGGGGCATTACCAGGAACATTTGATTTTATATTATATCCATAACCCTGAACAAACCTGCAGTGACAAAAACCTTAATTCCGAGGTACTTGGCAATCTGTATAGCGAATGTACCAATTCCACTGGATCCTCCATGGATCTGCAAATTTGAGATACACAATCATCAGGAACTAACGCCGGCAAAGAACACATATTGTGTGCACCTTTTCCTTGTAGTTAAGTAATTGCGAAGAGACTCTGCACCTTCAGCAACTGAAGTTACTGAACCTCAAACACCAGTGTCACCTTGGCATGAGATAGTAGATTTCGCCTTGGTCCAAATTGCAATTCAAATAAACCATCAGATTCATGCAGAATTTACATTTTGGAACTACTGCACTGGTGCTCCTTGAAATGAAATCTAGATAGTACAACATCGAGATTGCGCACCTCTTCTGATATGGGCTTCAATGTCTCACTGAAGTAGCATCCCGGCTAGCGACATGCATGTGAAATATAATTTGGAACTGAAAGAGTACTAAGCAATTAAGCATCAATACTCAAGCAAAAAAATATAAGAGCAAGTGTGATCAGTAAAGTGCAGCAGATCAACTAAAGAAAAAAATGACACAGTTAACTGGATAGTGTTTGTATGCAAGTGCACAACATATCAAGGCTTAGTAGTACCAAAACTCTTTAAAATGCATTTGAACTCATTTCATGATACACCAAGAAACAATTTTCCCAATCCATAAACAAATCTGATAGAACTGATTTAAGAGAACTGAACGTACTAACAGAACAACTCCACCTACTGACAAGACACTAACAACACCATTTTAAGAGATCTAAACGTACTAACTGAACAAGAACCTAATAGATTCACCATTTCATGAAGCACAAACATAAGCACATATTGCAGTTTAGTACAAAAACAATCCTAGTGCAGTCTAGAAAAATTGGTCACCTCCTCAACGATTGATGTGATGTCACGTTGAAGGATCATGGAGCACAATGGCCAAAAAGAGACATGTTACTTGAGCCTGTATACAAAGATAGAGAAATCATTTAACCAAGTTGAAAAGATATGATAAATCATCTGCAGCTCGTATCAAATTCAATTATAACTATGGCAGAAGTGATATGTAACACATGTTTATTAAAGAAACTAAATATTTATATTTATTACACATAAGTTATTTTTGACACAAAACACTATGGAATAACTCACTTTTAATCAGAACTACTACTATCTAGAAACGAAGTGATAAAAAAATCAACAACCCAGCTTAGCATTATATCAGGAGCAAGAATAATGTACCCTTGATTCCAAGTTCATCAGAACTGCAGATTTGATTGCCTCTTTAGCACAATCAAGTTGTTCTTGTGTAACTACAAGAGGTAAAAGATGGAGGACAAAGGAACGCGAATGATAATGGTCAATCCAACATTGAAATAGGATAGTTGGCAAGAAAGAAGCCTTTTCCAAGAGGCACAATCTCTAGGAGTTCCCCTGCTGCCAAATCCATAACCTTTGTTGAAAAGTCTAGGCTCTATTAAATGATAATAATTAAAAAAACCAGTCAGCTATATTAATTGTTTGAACAAGGGCGTACACAATTTAGATTATGCTCTAGGAGAGTGCTAGCTTGTCGGCTTGTCCAATTAATTAAATTGGTCTTACCTTGACTCAAACAGGTGCTAGCTCAAGTTCCAATAAATCGGTGGAGTTTAAACAGACCATAAGCCTACAGATGCGAGCAATATCTTGCATGAAGCAGCTCAAAGCAGGAATTACTAAGGCTATAAGTTGCTTACATCAGCTTGGGGGAATTCAACCTGACACTATTGGACCACCTGATCGTGGACCCTGGCCTCCGCATGGTTGGCTGTAACAACAAGCTCAACGCCGGGTACGCTGCAAACAGGTACACACACGTGGGGCGTGGGCGCCTACGTGGTTGGTCACCTTCACCATGGCAGTGAAATCATAAATTCTAACAATGAAATAAATCAGCAGAAACTCGATGCATAATGTTGGCAGATGCAAAAAGAAAGAACAGTGGCAGTGATGTGTAAACTGGCATTGACATCTTACTTTCACTAAAATGGATCCAATTGTTGAAAGGATTTGAGACACAAGTGCCTATAAGCATCCAAGAGCCTTGATAGCCTAAAACTAATGAATTGTGTTCAATGTAACTTTAAGGGTCTCAAAAGCCAAAAGAAAACTTTTGCTAACAAATGATAACATGTGCACAGGGAAATTTTATAGAATGACACAAAATATTGCATAGAAAAACAGACTACATAAGTACAAAACCATCAAAAGGTAAGGGATTTGCTTTGGGGTGGTACTAAAATGCTCATCGATGGCAATAAGTGCTTAGATAAAAAGTATATCACTACCACATATACGTCAATGTTAACTCATCTAATAATTATTTGTCTGGTCAGCTCCCAAATGCAATCAAAAAGAATTTTGTACATAGTGGTTATTAAAAAATGAGTAAAGTACTTGAGCCTTCCAATTCTGACAAAAAGCGTACCTCTAACACTTCGACAACATCAATGCTGATGAACAGGTCAACAATGTGGTGTGCCCAAACATCCAGTATGATTGGAGAAATAACATACTCAATTAAAGTTCATTGTGGCTCCACCTACATTTTCAGATGAAAAAACAACACAAAATTCTAGTGTCGATACAGTACATATGACATCTTTTTTCTACAGAGTGGATGCACAAACATGCTGCCATACCATGCTAAAGACATGAAGCATAAGATATTTTCTACAGAGTGGATACACAAACATGCTGTCATACCATGCTAAAGACCTGAAGCATAAGTTATGTTGAACAACATATGTATGTGATCAAGGCTTTGACTGATCATTCTACAAATGCGACAACATGCATAATAGCTGGCAGTTTATACAACCCCTCGATGTACATATTGTAGATGATGGCATCAGGGAGGTAACCAGAGTGCCTTGATGTACATATTGTAGATGATCGCAGAGCCATATACAGTTCATGTAAGCTAAACATACTGTAAAACTGCAGAGAAACATTTTGCAGGCCAAACTGTCCAGCTCCACAATATGCATTCAACACGTCGTACAAACAAATAAACCAAAAAAGTATCAGTTTAGTCCAAACACTGACATACATCAAAAACTCTAAATAATACCCTAACTTTGTATAGAGTTACTACTATAACTCTAAATAATTACTATAATATGACAATAATGTGGCATTTGGTGCGGCCATGCTTACCAGTCTTGTAGGTAGAAACCTCCACAACCTGTAGCATATGTTGTTTTTATCAAACAAATACAATAAAACAGCAACACATACCACACAAAAGATTTTCTAGATTTAAGAGATAGTCTGTTATGCTCATGCTGTCAAAGAACAATCAGTTGATACCCATACAAGCAAAAGTAAAGCTCAAAATGGAAAGACCATGCATAATGGTCATATTTAATTCTTCGTGCTCTACTTTCTTGGGTATAACTCTCAGCACACATCTAGTCCTATATATCAACCCTTCTAAGCATGCTATTAAGATCTCATGCTGTTAATTTTTTATCTACTCTTGATGCACAAATATGTGTAAAACCAAAACTGTCAATATTATGAACCATTCTGGGATTACATTAAAATAAAAAGAGCAGCAATCCTCGAATCAATGACAAGAAACAGGATTTTGCTGCTAAGCCTACCTCCACTGATACTCAGCAACTGATCAGCTTCACCTTCCAGACCCAAACTGATACTTGAGTTCACCACTCAACGTGTAATATGCCAAAATATCCACCTCCTGCACACTATCAAAACTGACAGTTGTTTCCATGATTGAATCATATAAACACGTGATTGATCAAAAGGATAAGAAGAAGAAAATAGACCTCTTGTAGCTCTATTTCTATGCCCATATCTCAACTCGTAGCGTGCTGCTTCTTCAAGTATTGGAACAGCCAATTAGTGGAACAAAAAGAAAATGCATCAATCTCTTACGCATCCCTGGGTGGTTTTGGATTCTTGCTCATCTCCTGAATTTGTCTTGATGGTTCCACCAATAATACTACCATCAGCTTCTTTCAACCACCAAACCTTTCCAAATGCAGCCTTCATACCGAGCTTAGCACACTGCTGGTATTAGTGGAACAGATGATACAAGCGTTGCATATATAATTAATACTTTGGTCCGATGGCATACCATCGAAGGTCTAACACTTCCAAAATAACTTCATCAGCCTTCTGATCCTATAAAGAGAGAAAAGATTTCAGGTTAAACATGTCAAATGAGAATTTGGCAATCATGCATACAAGTAATTTCATATGATATACTCTAAGCAACAAAGGGATGTGCCGAATATTCGTTACATCATGGAGATAAATGATATTTGGTATCTGCCAAATAAAATCAAAGTCAGGGTTGCTGTCGCATGATGCAAACCTGATATCGTTAAAAAAGCCTTGAACACACAACAATTCTACTGGTAGCGTTAAGAGTATGCATCATTTGGAGAAAGCATTAAATGCAGCCAGATTCCCAGCCCGACATATATAGGTACTAAAACATAAACATGCCCTAGTAGCTGTTTTACTATGCAAATAAGACAAATTGTGCTAGGTTAGAGACACACTGGTCCCAAATGTACAGAGTTTAAGGGCAATCCAAATCACAAATATGAACAATGCAGACCATTGTCAACATGAAAACATGGTAGACTAGAAAATGTCACAAAGATGTAGGTTATGCATCTACGCCATCTGGAGACAACAACAAATGCAGTCGGATCCCCAATCTAGTTTATTAACATCAGTAACAACTACAATTCATAGGAACCAGAAGTAGAGACAACAGCCGCATCCCAACCTTCTCTCGCCAAGCTATCTACACGAGGACCTAGCCCCCTCACCTTACACGCCCTTGAAACCCACACCGAAACGGATCTGCAGTGCAAACTCTGCACGCCAGCGCCGAGGGGGAAGCCAGGTCTGGACAGCAAAGGAAACCGAAAGGGTTAAATTCTTCAAAACTCACCACGATAGAGATGGAAGTGGACCTGCGCGGCCGCCTATTCTCGAGCGTGTGGCTGACCGGTGGTGGTATCTGGTGTGGGCGTCTGGCGTGGACGAGCGCCGGGCGGGACGCGACCGTAGGTGGGGGCAGCGAGCAGGGAAGGAGGGACAGGCGAAGGCCATGAAGGAGAGCGGCGGCGGCGCGCAGGCTTTGGATGGAGAGAGGGGGGAGACGGACTGAACGGGAGCGAGGGCGAGCCGTTCGGGAGCGAGGTCGGGGGAGGCGGGGGGAGGTTAGGGATTGGGTGTGGGGGGAGGCGGGTGGAAGGGGTTGCTCGCGCGTGGACAGAGAGTGGTGGGCGACGAGCAGGGAGACGCACGCGCGCGTGGGCAGCATCCGACGGACGGTCAAAATGGAGACGAGATAGAACAGACGGTTGAGATCGTCGGAAGGCAGAACACAAAAAGGCAGACTACTATTGCTAACTTAATAAGTAGTAGAGATAGAAATAATAAAAGAAAAACAAGAAAAGAAAAGAAAAGAAGACCTCCAAACCGAATATGGGCCCAAAGTCTGGACCTCGGCCCATCTCCCTCTCAGCTGTGTGGCCCAATTGGCGCGTCGGCGCTGACATCTGGGTCCCACACGTCAGCCGCCGTCATGTGTCCAACTGGGGAGGATCGCGCCGACTACTGTGGCCGTGGTGTCAGCCTCTTCCTCCATTTCCTTTTCCCCCTCTGAGCGACTTAGGGGGTGTTTGTTTGAGATTATAATCTATTCAGATTATATAATCTAACAACTTTTGAACTAAGAGTTAGTTCAAAAATTGTTGGATTATATAATCTAGGTGGATTATAATCCCAAACAAACACCCCCTTACTTGCGGCCCCCGATGTCAGCTAGCTCAACGAACCTGCGCGCGCCCGTCAGCGCGATTCGCGCCGATAACTCTACCACTGAACTCACCAATCGGGTCTCTAGGGCTCCCTATCCCTGCGTATATGAGGGAGGAAGTCTTCTCTATCACGCTCGCATCGTTCTCAAACCCACCGTGTGCCTATTGCCGATCCCATCCGTAGTGGAGGTGTGAGCGCCGCCGCCTCCGCTGCGATTCTACGCCCTGGGCGAAATCCGTGGCTCGGGCGCAGGGCCGGGTGATCGCCAAGTGGGGAAGGAACCAATCCGCAGACACTGCTGGGGTGTAGTGTTGTGTGAGGGCCAGAATTGCTCGTCGGTGAGGATCTGCACCGTGGGGCGCGCGTCTGTGGAGTTGGGGATTCCACGCTGCGTACTTGTCGGTGAGTTACTCCCTGCCGCATTCGTCGTAGTCCCTGCATCGTTTTGCTTAGGTTGTCTCGGTGTTTGGGAGCTCTGTGCATCAGGGTGTTTGCGCCGGCCATGGTGTCCGTCGTGCCGCAGGGGCTCGCTGTCGCCGCCCAGTTCCGACCTGGGGGAGGAAGATCGCCCAGGCCGTTAGATTCGTGATGGGTGGTCTGGATTAGAACCTAGATAACGCTTGGTTGTATCAAATTGTAGCCGTTGATCCAGATCGAGCGGGTAGAATCAGATCTAGGGGAAATAATATTCCCACCGTTGATTTCCGATCCAACGCGTGGTACTGCATACCGGTTCGTGATCTATTAGTGGCCATAGAGGGTGAATCTAACGGTTCTCAGTGCTTGATACCCCCTTCGACCGTGCACTTTTTGCGTATGAGTCCCTGGTAAATCTTAGAATCAACCCGCCGTCCACACTGAGTGTGAAGTATTTACAACAGGACCCTGTTTCTTATAAAATGACCCCTGGACTTTCCTGTTATTATATCCGCAGTCCGTTGACCTCTGTTTATTGATAAAACTAATTCTAAAATGATTTTTAATACATAAATAATGCTATAATCTTGTTTAATTCATAACTAATTCATTTTAACTCCGTTTTGACCCACTCAAGTTGCATTAAACTCATCATAATATTGTTTACCATCAAATAACCCTGTTTTGTCATGAAACATAGATTAAAATTGACGCACTTAGTTATTTCTATACCAACCACTTAAAACTTCGGAAAATCATAACTCTTTAACCGTAACTCTGAATTTAGTGATTCTCGAACCTACGATCTTGTTACGATGTGTAGAATATTATCATGCATTCTGTTATGATGTTTGGTGTGATGTTAATTTCTCTTATACCATGTTTGTTTATATTGTTGCGAGTAGACGAGCAAGCGACCGAGGACCCCGGTGCTCAACAGGTGGAAAATACTGAGTAGGAGCTCGTTGAAGGCAAGTTGTGCCCTTGAATACTTTTATTTATCCAATAATGTTCTCTATAATCATTTTGGCATGTTTAGCCTTAATTTTGATGGGACCCAATAGGTCACCCTAGTCTGCTTTACCTTATGCCTTGATCACCACTAAACTTTTGGGTAGTCATGCTATTGCTATATGTGGTTTGAGTGTTGAGATAAATTTGATACATGATCATTCTTTATTACTATTGTTGATTATTTATTGTTCATGATAAGATTACTATGTTAATTGGAACATGGAGGACCACCCGAGAAAACAGTGCTACCACAAGGGTGGAATGGGACACCCTAGGCCAAGTAATTAGGAAAGCTAGGGAGAGACTACCTTAACTGAAAGGGGCAAGCGAGGAGGCATCACTGCAGAGTATAGGGAAGTTCTCAGGTCGGACTGTCTGTTTAGCTTTCCGGACTGGCGATTCCTATGCTTCCTTCTTCTTGAATCTGTAGTGGGTTTTCTCAAACTAGTGGAACTTTGGAAAGGCCTCCTAGTGCTACCCTGCCTCGTCTCCTCGGTAGAGATGAATGGGACTTCTAGACCCCTTGGCAAATGGGTAGCATGGCTTGTGGGTAAAGATGCACAACCTCTGCAGAGTGTAAAACTGGTATATCAGTTGTGCTCACGGTCATGAGCGGCTCGGACACTCACATGATTAATTTATGGAAGTAAATTTAATTTGTCATTTGCATCACATTGTGGTTTATTATTAATTTTGATCTACTATTATTTTGGGCTGGTATACACTTACATTTAGTATCTGCTAATAAAATTTGACCAACCTGTTAAAAGGAATGCTCAACTTTAACCATTATTTGTTGATCAGCCTTACACCTCACGTGAGCCCCCACCTTTAGTGAGTTCATGCACATTATTCCCCACAACTTGTTGAGTTATGATCTTTTGTGAGCTCACCCTTGCGATATATATGTCATCAGAGACACAGTTCGTCATCAGGAGTACCTCACACAACAAAACTGTGGCACCAACACCATAGGAAGAGGCAGAGGCCGGGCCCAGCAGCCGCGAAGGTTTTACTACCTGTTTCATGGCGAAGAATGCGCACACCCCACCAGGGATTGCCTGGAAACCAAGGCCACCAAAGACAGGATGGATAGAAATCAGCAAGCTGACAACCAACAAGTTGTCGCACATACTTATCACCCCAGCACTACCACTAGCAACCATACCACAACGAGCAGATCCCTCACCAACACAATCACTTGTACCATTATCATCAAGAGATCCAAGTCCTCCCTCCTCCACCGCATCATCAAAATCATCCACATCAAAACCCTCCGCCGCTAGCACCCAAGCAAGAGGACTTCCCCGAGCAGCCCTACCGCGGGGTCATCCACATGATTACTAGGGGATCAAGTGTAGACTTCGACACCAAACGACAGAAAAAGGATCACTACCATAGTGTCAACCACGTAGCTCTCACTGGCCCAGTGGTTCAAACAAAATGGTCCCACGGCCCACTCACTTTCGATGCCAGAGACGTCGACTTACGCAGCTCACCACACGTAGATGCCACAGTGATCAATTGCAAGGTGGCAGGCTGGGATCTACACAAAGTATTGGTCGACAATGACAGCCAAGCTGACATCATTTTCCTGCACGCCTTCGATTGCATGGGCATCAGCCACAACCTCCTCAAGCCCGCAGACAGACCCTTATACGGTTTTGGAGGCAAAGACACTTTCCCCGTCCGCAAAATAGAGCTATCGCTGTTGATGCGCTCGATGAAGTTATAACTGGGCACGGGGATTTCTGTGCTCTGTTAGCTTCTCGTGGCACGACTGCTACATTTTTGAAGGCTGGATGTACACATGCCAAAATAGTGAACAAGCCAAACTTCAGCCTGTCACCATCAGACTTAGTCAATATTCCTGGTGAGGCCCGAAGCATTGGAAATAGATTTATCACTCAAATTTGGGCTAAAGGCGGGCGCGAGTTAGCTGGAGACGAAGCTCGGAAACTGCTTAATTCGGTATGAAACTTTTACCTGTCTTTTACCTTGATTTTTCTTTATTACACTTGCATTTACCTTATACCGTCATATGTTTGCAGGATGGTGGCGCCAAAGATCACTATGCCGAAGCTTGTTCCGAAGGTTGCTGGGCTGAAGCTTCTTTTTGTGACATCCTGTAGAAAACTTAGGACCTTTTTGCAATATTTTTGCAAAAGATTGTAATTGAGAGTTGAACACAAAAAGGTTGAAATTGAGAGCTAAACACAACATTGTACATATTTGT
Source organism: Zea mays (assembly GCF_902167145.1). Lineage (NCBI taxonomy): Eukaryota > Viridiplantae > Streptophyta > Magnoliopsida > Poales > Poaceae > Zea > Zea mays. The sequence goes on along the minus strand of NC_050102.1, from coordinate 53,882,325 downwards.
CCATACCTTGTAATATAATTTTACCTCTCCGTCCACGTATAAATTGCTTTGTTGTGGACGAAACCCACAGTTACAGTTTTTGAGCCGAAGGCGAAAAGCACCTTCCCTTCTTTTTGTTCACATCGAAGAATTTTTTTCACTGTACAAAGTGCCTCTGTATTCGTCTTGTCTGAGATGAAGCTTCTTCGTATTCAATGAAGCATTTTGTCCCCAAAGTCAGGCAACTTTTCTTTTCATGTTAACGCCTGTGCTTCATGTTATGATAATGATGATCCTACGAATGTCTAATGAATGTTTGTATGAATGCAAAGAATGATGCGATAAAATAAGCAAATGTATGACCCGAACACACACGAAACCACACCCAGACTCTGCATCCCCGTAGGAACGACTTTTGAGTCTCTTCACCTTCTATTTCGGTGGCATTTAAGCTCTGCAATCCCTTAGGAACGCCTTTTGAGCTTCTTCACCTTCTATTTCGGTGGTATTTTGGCTCTGCATTCCCTTAGGAACGAATTTTGAGCTTCAGAACTTACTCTGCACTCCCTTAGGAACGACTTTTGAGCTTCGGAACTTACTCTGCGCTCCCTTAGGAACGACTTTTGTAGCTTCGTCACCTTCGGAGTGACATTGCAGGTCTGCATCCCCTTAGGGACGACTTTTGAGCTTTTCCTTGTTCTTTTTGCACTCGATGGTGCGGATTCTGATATTACATGTTACATTTTTGGGGGAATTTGGCCCTTGTATTGCATAGTGCTAAACAAAAAATGAAAATTACAAACTATGGCCCCATTAAAAACCTTTCTCCCCTTCTAAAAGGAAAAGGGTGCCATAGGAAAAAATAAAAAGATTACATCAGTTACACATAATATCGCCGAAGCTCATCCGCATTCCAAGACCTGGGTATGTCGTTGTCGTCCATATCCTTCAGTCTGTAAGAACCGGGTCTTGACGAAGATACTACCAGAAAATAACCTTCCCACTTTAGCTGAAGCTTCCCCACTATATTTGGGTTAGCTATCCTTCGAAGCACCAAATGGCCTGGTTTGATATTTTTCAATCGAACTTTTCTATCGCACCATTTTATTGTTTCGGCCTAGTACTTATTGAGGTGCTCTATGGCCTGATGTTTGGTCCCTTCTATGGTGTCTTTTGTTATTTGGCAATCAGCTTCATCCTCTATCGAAGCTTTGGTTCTTATTTATCCTGTTCTTGCTTCTTCCGGTGTTATTGCTTTGTCACCGAACAAGAGCTTAAATGGAGTAAAACCTGTTGACCTTGAGACAGCAGGGTTGTGATTCCACACCACCTTTATTAATTCATCTGGCCACTTTCCTCTGGGCTGATTGAAGATTGACTTCATTATTCCTGTTATTATAATTCCATTTGCTCTTTCTACTAATCTAGTTGATTCCGGATGCCTTACTGACGCGAAGTGTATTTTTGTACCAATCTGGTCACAAAAAGCCTTGAACATTTCAGCATCAAATTGAGTTCCGTTATCGACTGTAATAGCCTTCAGCACACCGAAGCGACAAACAATGTTTTGCTAGAAAAACTTCTGCACTGTGGCCAAAGTTATTGTAGCTAGGGGTTTAGCTTCGATCCACTTTGAGAAATATTCCACTGCTACTACAATATATTTCAAGTTTCCTTGTGCTGGCCCCATCTCTGTAATGGCCAAGTGGGTTGAATCAGTTGTGTCAGAGACGAAGGTTGTTTCTGGTCTCTAGCACACTTCTGACAGTTTTCACATTTCTGGACCAAGTCCGCTGCATCCGAAGCTGCCTTCGGCCAATAAAAGCCTTGTCTAAAAACCTTTCCCAGTAAAGGCCTAGACCCAATGTGGGATCCACATAGTCCTGCATGTATCTCCTTCATTAATTCCTCTCCTTCATCCCTGGATAGGCATTTGAGCAATGGGGAGCAAACTCCATGCTTGTATAACTCCCCTTCAATTATTACATAAGGTCTTGTTCTTGCTTCCATTCTCTTGTTATAAGCTTCGTCATCTGAGAGACAGTTGCCTTGGAGAAAGGATATTATTTTGGTCCTCCAGTCTTCACTATGTACAGGTGAGATTGTGAGCACTGCTCTTTCCATGAGCTCGATTGAGGGTGCTTTTATTGTTTCAAAAAACACATCCGAAGGCAAAGGGAGCCCCTGTGCCGCTGATTTAGCTAATAAATCCGCATACTCATTCTCTCCCCTTGGGATATCTTTTACAAAAAAACCTTCGAAAGAAGCTTCCAATCTTCGGACTACAACCAAATACTTTTCAAGCTTCGGATCTCTTGCCTTGATGCTCTTATCCACATGGCCCGAAATAACTTGCGAATCAGTTTTAAGGATTGCCCTTCTTATTCCCATTGCCTTTAGTTTTCGAAGCCCTAAAAGAAGAGCTTCGTACTCGACAATGTTATTTGTACAGCTGAAGTCTAACTTTATTGCATAACATGTTCTGACTTTAGAGGGTGCGACTAGGACAACAGCTGCTCCTGCAGCGAAGGTCCCCCCAAGACCCATCGCAAAATACCGTCCAAGCTTCGACATATTTTGTTGCTTCTTCATCCTGAGCCCCTGGCGTCCAATCAGCAATGAAGTCTACTAACGCCTGAGATTGAATTGAGGATCTGTGCACGTAACCAATGGTGAATTCGTTAAGTTCCGTGGCCCATTTTCCGATCCTTCGTGTAGCTTCTCTGTTCCTCATTATGTCCTTCAGGGGTTGCGATGAAGGCACTATTATGTGATATGCTTGAAAGTAATGCCGAAGCTTCCTGGAGGCCATCAATACATCATACAGTACCTTCTACAACTCTATGTAATTTTTCTTTGAAGGGCTGAGTACTTCAGAGACGAAGTATACTGGTGCTTGCTTTTTTACCTGGCCCTCTTGTTTCTCTTGTACAAGTGCTGCACTAACCGCAGCATGGGAAGCTTCCACATATAGAAGTAACGGAGCTCCTGATGAAGGTGGGGTTAGAGTTGTCAGATCTATCAAATACTGATTCAGCTCTTCGAAGGCTTTCTGTTGAGCTAGACCCCATTGGAAGACTTCGGCTGATTTCAGTATTTCAAAGAAAGGTAAATTCCTCTATGCTGATCTTGAAATGAATCTGTTTAACGATGCCAGCCTTCTTGCCAACCGTTGAGCCCCCTTCTTTGAATTTGGTGGCTCCATCTGAAGGATAGCTTCGATTTTGCTTGGATTAGCTTTGATGCCTTTTGTTGATACCAGGCAACCAAGAAACTTGCCCTTCTTCACTCCAAAGACACATTTTTCTAGATTTAACTTGAGACCAGCTTGTCTGAAATTGGCAAACGTCTCTTGAAAATCGGCAACATGATTTTCTTGCTTTGTGCTTTTTACTATGATGTCATCGACATATGTCAGCACATTCCTGCCAATTTGAGAGTGAAGAACCTTGGCAGTCATTCTGCTGAAGCTTCCTCCAGCATTCTTGAGCCCTTCAGGCATCCGAAGGTAACAATAGGTACCACTAGGAGTTATGATGCTTGTCTTTAGCTCATCCTCCTTCTTCATCCAAATTTGATGATAACCCAAGTAGCAGTCCAGTAAACTCATGAGTTCTGAAGAAGATGCTACATCTACAAGGGAATCTATTCTTGGTAGTGGGAATTCATCCTTCGAACATGCCTTGTTGAGATCTGTGAAATCAATGCACATTCTCCATTTTCCAATAGCTTTTTTCACCATGACAGTGTTGGCCAGCCACTCTAGGTATGTTACTTCTCTGATAACACCGACACTTAAAAGTCTCTTCACTTCATTTCGCGCACCTTCAACTTTATTATCGGACATTTTCCGAAGCCTCTGCTTTCTTGGTCTGAAGGACGGGTCCACATTGAGTGAATGCTCAAAGACGTCTCTATTGACACCATAGAGATCATTAGTTGTCCAAGCGAAGACATCTTTGTTGTTGAACAAGAATCTTAGCAAAGTCTTTTCCTATTCACCAGATAGCTGAGATCCCAGCAATACTTTTTGCTCTGCTATGTCTTCACACAAGAGCATAGGCTTCGGCTGATCTGCTGAAGCAGCCTTCTCTCTTTTGTGCTTATACTGCTGATAAGCCTCAGCTTCATCTATATTATGAATAGCCTTCGAATCCGTCCAACTCCCTTCAGCCCTCCTGACAGCTTCTTGACTCCTGTGTACAACAATAGGCCCTTGTTCCAAAGGTATCTTCATGCAAAGATATGCTTGATGAAGTATTGCTTCGAAGGCATTAAGCGTCCCTTGACAATGATGCATTGTATGGATACTCCATATCAACAATGTCAAAGACAACCTGTTCTGTTCTTGTGTTATGAACATAGCCGAAGGTAACTGGTATTGTTATCTTGCCAAGTGCCACAATCTGTCTTCCTCCAAAGCCACAAAGAGGGTGTGTTGAATCATGTATCTTATCCTCTGGCTCTTGCATTTGCTTGAAAGCCTTTGCAAAGATGATATCCGCTGCACTGCCTGTGCCCACCAGGACATTGTGGACCAGAAATACCTTGATGACACAAGATATGACCATTGCATCGTTGTGAGGATAATCCTTGAGCTAAAGGTCTTCCTGAAAGAACGTAATTGGAATGTGAGACCACTTGGACTTGATGAAGGGTCCTTGCACGCCCAACATGCTGTACTCTTCTCTGCGCTTCTTTCTTCTGCTTCTTGTTGGCTGGTTTAGAACTTGAGCTACCTGTAATTGGGAGCACCACCTTCGTGTCCGAAGGTGCTACAACTTGGTTGTTTTGCAAAGCCATCGTCGCAGCTGTGGAAGTGAGTTCACCGGAGGTGGGCGCCAATGTTGGACACTTGTTCTCAAATGCTACAAATCAAGAACAAGGCAACACAATTGTTAATGATTAAAGACATTCGTCCTTCGAAGCATTACCTCCCTTTGGGATATAATGATCTTCGGACGAAGGTCATGAAGGGCGTACCTTCATCATTTCAGTGAACAAATATAAATAAATATACACGAAACACAAAAGAATACAAATAATCACTATGAACTATTAGATTATTTATATTCTCATTTTATAAGTATGAATAAACACCAACAATACAAACATTACATAAATACCTTCGGCTTGGCAGAAGGTGAAATGCGAGAGTGACACAAGAGTGATTACAATTCAGCATGAACAGTACGGGGGTACTGTTCATCTATTTATAGGCACGGGACACATCCCGAACAAAATTACTTCCATGTCCCTGTTAACTAGTTATAATCATAATGCAAACTATTAAGGACTATATAGTATTTTCCTCTTTAAGTCGGTATCGTCCTTCGCCTTTATCACAATACCAAGCCAAAGCTCTTTCAGCCATAGCTTCGGCTTTTGTTCGCATCATCTTCGGCTTATATCTTAATGTCTCACCTGCCTCTGTACTGTCTTGCCGAAGGTCTTTTTGCCTTGAGGACCTTTGGCGGAGGAGAAGACCCCAACATATGTCGTGAATCGACAAGATCGCCGATTATGCAGCCGACTACGATGTCATGTCCCTCCTAAATTGCTTCTCGGGTTATCACCAGATCTACATGAAAGAGGAAGACAAGGCTAGCACCAGTTTCATTACCCCTTCGGAACGTACTACTTCGTACGGATGCCCGAAGGACTAAAAAATGTTGGCTCAACATTCTCCTGCCTCACCAAGAAGGTTCTCGAGGACCAAATGGGCCACAATGTCTTCACATATGTCGACGATATCGTCGTTGCGAGCAAAAGCAAGGAAGACCACCTTTCAGACCTCACAGAAACATTCACCAGCATGCGTGAAGCAAGACTCCGACTGAACCCAGAGAAGTGCATCTTCGGGGTACGTCAACGAAAAATCCTTGGTTACCTCGTGTCACACAGAGGAATCGAAGCCAATCCAAATAAAATTCAAGCCATCATGGATATGGCACCACCACAATCCACCAAGGACATCCAACGGTTAACATGCAGATTAGCGGCACTAAACAGATTTATCTCAAGGTCCGTCGAGTGAAGCCTCCCTTTTTTTAAAACATTATGCGACGCGAAAGACTTCGTTTGGGGCATAGAACAAGCAGCTGCCTTCGAGTCTCTAAAACAATATCTATCTGACCTGGCAACATTAACAAGTCTAGACCCAGCGCTCCCCCTCCTACTATACATTGTAGCCTCGCCCAGCGCAGTCAGTGCAGCATTAGTCCAAGAAAAGGCAAAAGACGACAAGGCCCACCAATGCCCAGTATATTTTGTCTCTGAAGTCTTCACAAGCTCAAAGTGCAACATGACTCAGCTTGAGAAAATAGCATATGCAGTCATCATGGCTTCGCGTAAGCTGTAACGCCCTGAATTTGGGGGTAGAATTTTTTCTTCTTTTCTCTCACCAAATTCGGGCGTTACTCTCTTTTCTCTTTCCCCGTTTGCTCTTTCTTCCCAATTTCAAACCAGTATAGCGGCAGGTGTCCGTGTCAGGTATAAACCAAAACCTAAGTGTCATGGGTGTTGCATCATGCCGAAGCACATTTCTTTGTCTGATGCTGAATGTTCGTCTCGTTCCGTTCCGGATTTCGGTTCGCGATTTAATTCCGTTTAGTGGTCGCGCTTGTCGTGGGTTTTCGATCCGCGAAGTGGCCCGGCCCAGCCCAACCTAGTCCAGCCCAGCCCAACCGGCCCGGCCCGCCCCGGCCTGCGCGCCCCGGCGCCCAAACCCCCCCCATGCGCCCCCCTCCTCTCTCTCTCTCATTTGGATCTCCCGCGCAACAACCTCTCCTCTCCCTCTTCCACCTCTCTCTCCCCGTGGTGCCCTAGGGTTTGGAGACGGCGATCACCGGATTTTGGACCCCGAGGTGAGCTCCCCTCCCCTTCCCCTCTCTCTCTCTCTCTCCCTCTCCCTCCTCTTCCCCCCGCGCGCGCCCCCTTTCTCCCCCTGCCCGCGCGCGACCCCGACCCCGACCCCTCCCCGCTCGCCCGCGGCGGCGCTCGGCCCCGCCCGGCTGCCCTCCCCGGCGGCGCTCGCCTGCCCGGCCTCCCTCCGTGGCGGCGCGCGGCCCCGCTCGGCCTCCCTCGGCGCGGCGGCGCTCGGCCCCTCCCCGCGGCGGCGCTCGGCGCCCGCCCCCGGCCCGCCCGCTCGGCCCCTCCCCGCGGCGGCGCTCGGCGCCCGCCCCCGGCCCGCCCGCTCGGCCCCTCCCTCGCGGCGGCGCTCGGCCCCCCGCCCGGCCTCCCCTCGCGGCGGCGCCCGCCCCTGCCCTGGCCCCTGCGCGTGGCGCTCGCCCGCCCCGCCCCTCGGCCCGGCCGGCCATGGTGGCTCGGCGCCCTCCCGCGGCGCGGCGAGCCCCGCTCGCCCGCGCGCCCCCCCGCCCCCGGCTCGGCCGCCCCCGGCCGGTTCAACCGCCCCCCGGGCCGGTTTAACCGCCCCGGCCCCGGCTCGGCTGCCCGTTTCCCCGTCCCGGCCTCGCCCGACCGTATCTTCGCTCGCCCGCGCTTGCGGTGTTTTTTTGTTAATTAGCGTGTTGCGTCGCGCGCTTCGCCGCGCGACAGATTTGTCTAAATTCAGATTCTATCTTGTGTTGCATCGTGCGCTTCGTCGCGCGACGATCCATTTTTGTTTCAGGTTGTTTAAGGTGTAACGCCGCGTGTGTATTCACGCGACGTTCCACTTTGGACTCAGTTTAGTCGACGTATGCCGTCGTGCGCTTCGTCGCGCGACGCTTAACGTCTCCTCTTAACTAAGGCGAAGTGTCTCGTTGCGTGCTCGGTCGCGCGACGAGTCGTTAACTTCTTAATTTGTTTTAGAGAGCTTTGTCGCGCGTCTCGCCGCGCGACCATCCTTTTATTTATCTCCACCTACTTATAATAATTAGACATGAAACATGACTTTACTTTACGCTAAACATAGTGTCTACATTAAATTTCCTTCCATTAAGCGAGTGGTTAATTTATAATCATGTAACGTGATCGTCTCTCGACTGTCTTTTCCTCTTTCTCTCTTAACCGTACTCGCGAGCCCGCGTGGAACGTCTGTTTACTTATTGCATTCTATTGTATGGTGTACTGTTCTTTTGTATTAAATGTGTGGATGTATGTATGTTTGTGCTCGCATAGAGAACGATCCAGTTGAAGAGCCCGAGGAACTCGCAGGAGAAGCCCCTGAGCAGCAGTCAGTTGGTGAAGGCAAGTGTCCCTTGACCTATCTATGTCCTATTCATTATTTAATTCACCTCCCGCTTTACACATTTATGCCTAAGGATTGACTAGCTTTTGTGATCCATGTCCTTGTTCACCTATTTGGGTTGGATTATTACTGTTTAGCTTTATGCTATTGCTCAACTATAATCAATGAACATGATGAGATTATCTATGATACGCTGTTTTCCCCTTTCTTATGATGATGTTATACTTGTGGTCATCAAGGGGGCTCGAGCGGTTTCTCGAGTGCCTCTCCGTAAGGACCTGTTCTATGGATGACCGCCCGGGAAAACAGTGCAACCATGAGGGTGGAATGGGATGCCCTTAGCTGAATAATTAGTGGATCCCGGGGTGTAGTTCACTTAGCCGTCGTTGGGGCTCGGTGTATGCGGCTCGCTCTGCCAAGTTTGGGTTCGCCCCTTGGGGAGGAATGCGGTGCATCTAGGAAACCTAACGGGTGGCTACAGCCCCGGGGAATCTTTGTAAAGGCTACGTAGTGATGCCCTGCTAGGCCACCTAGGTAGTGGTCAATGGGGAGTAGCTCTCTCCGGGCAGAATGGGAATCACGGCTTGTGGGTAAAGTGCACAACCTCTGCAGAGTGTTTGAAAACTGATATATCAGCCGTGCTCGCGGTTATGAGTGGCCAAGGGAGCTCCAGTGATTAGTGGTACTTGATCAGAGATACTTTGGTACAGGTGGTTATGAGATTGATGATTTTGGTTATGACTATGGTGCTGGTAAGTGGTACTCTTTCCGTTTGGAAAAGAGTACGCCGGGTTAATAACTTGGGTTAATGCTAAAACTTGGCTTTCTACTAGTAAGTAATAATCTGACCAACTAAAAGCAACTGCTTGACTTATCCCCACATACAGCTAGTCCACTACAGCCAAACAGGATACTTGCTGAGTATGTTGATGTGTACTCACCCTTGCTCTACACACCAAACCCCCCCCCATCCCCAGGTTGTCAGCATTGCAACCACTGCTCAGGCGAAGATGAAGCTGTGGAAGGAGACTTCCAGGAGTTCCAAGATTACGACGAGTTCTAGGTGTGGGTTAGCGGCAACCCCCAGTCGGCTGCCTGTGAAGGCCGCGGTTATCTACGTTTCTTTTCCGCACTTTGATTTATTGTAAGGACTATATGGACGTCTCAGACGTATGATGTAATCGACTATTTCCCTTCTTAATACTATTTTGAGCATTGTGTGATGATGTCCATGTTATGTAACTGCTGTGTACGTGAATAACTGATCCTGGCACGTACATGGTTCGCATTCGGTTTGCCTTCTAAAACCGGGTGTGACATAAGTGGTATCAAAGCCGTGCTGACTGTAGGACCGCTAACCTAGAATAGAATGGTCGTTCTAAGGACTATAGACCTCTGTCTCTACCTTGACTTTGATATACCTTCAAAAGTTGGTCATACCGACCAAACCTATGTTTTACTATATATTATACCTTGCTGAAAACCATGTTTTATTCTAATCCTTCATTTACTTATGATTCATTATCTGCTGGTCATATTAATTCTGTTCTCACCCTTTTGCTTGCGATGTCTTTTGTAGATGGCTCGACTTAGACACACTGCACGAAAGTCAGTCATCCCCTTCTTACCCTCCCGCCTTGCTGAGCGTCCGCTTCGCCGTCCCGTGGTCGGACAGTCCAGCCACTTGGAGAGACTACACCACCGCCTGCGTGAGGAGCAGGAGCGTCGACGACAGGAGCAGCAGGGCTCTTCTTTCTCGCTCCAACAGGAGATAGAGTCCGTGAGGAGCTGCTCCCCTGTGCTTCCTCTGGAGGCGCCCCCTGCACCACCACTGGGCGCCCCAGCTTCTGGAGTAGCTGCTGGAGGAGACCCAGATGACGGAGGTGGCGACGACAGCTCGAGCCACGACACCGACTTCTCTGCTAACCCTGAGCCGGAAGGATGGGTTGCTCGACCCATCACTCGCGACGCTGCTCGCGGGTGTCACTTCCACGATGCGCTCGACACCCTGCTACGTCGGGCATTTAACCGGCATACTTGGTCCGTCGAGTATCGCTGTGTGGTCTACCAGCATAGTCGCGGGGTCTACCCGGACCGCTGGGAGACAACCTGCTTGGTGCGCTGTCCGGAGAACAGTCTCCAGGGTGCGGAGGCCTTGTAACGCCCCGAATTTTGCAGTTGAATTTTTTCTTTTCTTTACTCGCCAAAATTCGGGCGTTACCTTTTCCTTTTCTTTTTCCCTTCGCTAAACCTTGACCTTTTCCAAAGTTCTAAGCGGGATTCGGTTTGAAATTCCCGTACGTATAAAAACCCTAAATGCTTTATGTTGCTTGATGCACCATGCCGAACCTTGCATTTCTTTTGATTGCTTTGAAAGCGCAATTGCATTCATGTAGAAAGATCGGATTTCGAAAATGTGGAGAAGATCTTTTCTTTCTTTTTTCTCCCTCTCTTTTTCTCTCCTCTTTTTCTCTCTCTCCCGCGCCGTGGGCCGACCCCGGCCGGCCCAGCCGCCCCCTGGCGCCCCCCCCCTTGGGCCCAATAGGCCCAGCCGCCCCCCCCTTTTTCCCTTATTCCCTAACCCTCTCCCTCTCCCTCCCTCTCATTTTCTCTCTTCCCCACCCTAGCCGCCGCCCCTACCCCTGCCCTAAGCCGCCGCCGCCCCCTGCCCAACCGCCGCCCTCGGCCGCACCTGCCGCCGACCGCCCCTCGCCGTCGCGCCCCTCCCCGGTGAGCTCCCCCCTCCCCCTCTCCTCCCTCCCCCATCCCCTCTCCCCTTTCCCCATGGCCGGTTCGGCCGCCTCCCTGCCCGCCCGGTCCGGCCGCCCGCCGCCCAGCCCAGCCGCCATGGCCGGCTCGGCCGCCCCGCCCCCCTGCCTCGCCCGGCTCGGCCGCCCCACGGCCGGCTCGGCCGCCCCTTGCGCCGCCCCCTGCCCCGCCCGGCTCGGCTGCCCCACGGCCGGCTCGGCCGCCCCCTGCGCCGCCCCCTGCCCCGCCGGTTCGGCCGCCCCTGCGCTCCGCCGGTTCGGCCGCCCCGCCCTCGCCAGCCCGGCCGCCCGCAGCCCCGCCCGCGCCCCGCCTAGGGCCGGTTCAACCGCCCTAGGGCCGGTTCAACCGCCCCCCCCTTCTGTTTTTTTTATTTTTTTTATTTTATTTTATTTACTTTCTGTGATCATAATTACTGTATTTTAAGTAGGCTAATCACTGTTCATGCTATGGGAAAATAGGAAGTTTAATTTAAAATTCCGTTATGTTATTGATTCACGTAGTTAATTGTTTACCCTGTGCAATGTTGATCAACTAAAAGTGATTAGGTTTCCATCAGTATATATAAATATATATAACAGAATTATTTTGTTAAAAACCAATTGTGTCATTAGTGCATAAGATTTAACCCCCTGCGAGACCTTTCCCGTTTCTTTCTAACCATAACAAATGCGTTATCGAATGTCATACTTGATGCATATTTGCTTTATTTGTTATCTTGTATGGTGTACTATTCTTTTGTATTAAATATGTGGATGTATGTATGTATGTTTGCGCTCGCATAGAGAACGATCCGGTCGAAGAGCCCGAGGAATTCGCAGGAGAAGCCCCTGAGCAGCAGTCGTTTGGTGGAGGCAAGTGTCCTTTGACCTATCTATGTCCTATTCATTCTTTAATTCACCTCCCGCATTACACATTTATACCTAAGGATTGACTAGCTTTTGTTATCCATGTCCTTGTTTACCTATTTGGGTCGGATTATTACTACTTAGTCTGATGCTATTGCTCAACTCTAATCAATGAACATGATGTGATTATCTATGATACGCTGTTTTCCCGTTCTTCTTTATGATTATACTTGTGGTTTTCAAGGGGGCTCGAGCGGTTTCTCGAGTGCCTCTCCGTAAGGACCTGTTCTATGGATGACCGCCCGGGAAAACAGTGCAACCATGAGGGTGGAATGGGGTGCCCTTAGCTGAATAATTAGAGGATCCGGGGTGTAGTTCACTTAGCCGTCGTGCCGTCAATGGGGCTCGGTGTATGCGGCTCGCTCTGCCAAGTTTGGGTTCGCCCCTTGGGGAGGAGTGCGGTGCATTTAGGAAACCTAACGGGTGGCTACAGCCCCGGGGAATCTTTGTAAAGGCTACGTAGTGAAACCCTGCCTATTCACCTTGGTAGTGTTTAAGGGTTTGATCGGCCCGAGGCAAGAGGGAATCACGGCTTGTGGGTAAAGTGCACAACCTCTCCAGAGTGTTATGAAACTGATATATCAGCCGTGCTCGCGGTTATGAGCGGCCAAGGGAGCTCCAGTGATTAGTGGTACTTGATCAGAGACATTGTGGTACAGGTGGTTATGAGATTGATGGTTTTGGTTATGACTATGGTGCTGGTAAGTGGTATTCTTTCCGTTTGGAAAGGGTACATCGGGTTAATAACTTGGGTAATGCTAAAACTTGGCTTTCTACTAGTAAATAATAATCTGACCAACTAAAAGCAACTGCTTGACTTATCCCCACATAAAGCTAGTCCACTACAGCCAAACAGGATGCTTGCTGAGTATGTTGATGTGTACTCACCCTTGCTCTACACACCAAACCCCCCCCAGGTTGTCAGCATTGCAACCACTGCTCAGGCGAAGATGAAGATGTGGAAGGAGACTTCCAGGAGTTCCAAGATTACGACGAGTTCTAGGTGTGGGTTAGCGGCAACCCCCAGTCGGCTGCCTGTGAAGGCCGTGTTATCTACGTTTCTTTTCCGCACTTTGATTTATTGTAAGAACTATATGGACGTCTCAGACGTATGATGTAATTGACTATTATTCCCTTTTAATACTATTTTGAGCACTGTGTGATGATGTCCATATTATGTAACTGCTGTGTACGTGAATAACTGATCCTGGCACGTACATGGTTCGCATTCGGTTTACCTTCTAAAAACCGGGTGTGACATAAGTGGTATCAAAGCCGTGCTGACTGTAGGACCGCTAACCTAGAGTAGAATGGTCGTTCTAAGGATTATAGACCTCTATCTCTTCCTTGACTTTGATATCCCTTCAAAAGTTGGTCCTACTGACCAAACCTATGTTCTACTATATATTATACCTTGCTGAAAACCATGTTTTATTCTAATCCTTCATCTATTTATGATTCATTACTTGCTGGTCATATTAATTCTATTCTTACCCTTTTGCTTGCGATGTCTTTTGTAGATGGCCCGACTTAGACACACTGCACGAAAGTCAGTCATCCCCTTCTTACCCTCCCGCCTTGCTGAGCGTCCGCTTCGCCGTCCCGTGGCCGGACAGTCCAGCCACTTGGAGAGACTACACCACCGCCTGCGTGAGGAGCAGGAGCGTCGACGACAGGAGCAGCAGAGCTCTTCCCTCTCGCTCCACCAGGAGATAGAGTCTGTGAGGAGCTGCTCCCCTGTGCTTCCTCTGGAGCCGCCCCCTGCACCACCACTGGGCGCCCCAGCCTCTGGAGTAGCTGCTGGAGGAGACCCAGACGACGGAGGAGGCGACGACAGCTCGAGCCACGACACCGACTTCTCTGCTAACCCTGAGCCGGAAGGATGGGTTGCTCGACCCATCACTCGCGACGCTGCTCGCGGGTGTCACTTCCATGATGCGCTCGACACCCTGCTACGTCGGGCATTTGACCGGCATACTTGGTCCATCGAGTATCGCTGTGTGGTCTACCAGCATAGTCGCGGGGTCTACCCGGACCGCTGGGAGGCGACTTGCTTGGTGCGCTGCCCGGAGGACAGTCTCCAGGGTGCAGAGGCCTGTTCAGAGCACTATTCTATCTCTGAGCGGGACTCAGCTGAGGCAGCCATGCAAGATGCTGCACGGCGTGCGCTTTCGCACTACTGCTCGGTTTTCGGTGGGGCAGCTGACGGTCTTGACCTGAAGTATTACCCCCGCCGTTCATCTGGCAGCACAGGAGGTGTGATTGTCTCACCTGTCGGTGAGGGCAATCCTAGGTTGAGCAGCACAGTCAACCTAGCCGCCGTGCTAAACACGGAGCTGGACCATGCATTAGACGAGCTGAGTAGGGCTCGTGCTGAGATCGCCCTGCTGCGGGCTGAGCGCGCGGAACGTCGTTTTCTGGACGGTGGTTCCCCCGCTCCCGTTGGGACTCAGCACCCGTACCGCTCACCTCAGCGTGGACACCAGTCTTATGGCAATCCCGCCTGCAAGACCAAGATAAACCTAGAACCATAGATCGTTAGAGTTGGATCTTGTAATTAATACGAAATAAATATATACATGGAAGCTTCAGTCTTAGTGTTAGTCTCGCTCTTAGTTAGTCTTAGTTAGACAGGGTAGTTTGCTATATCCTGTGCATTTATGTTTGTCATGATGAACTATGTTTGGTTTGGATTTTTGTAATGATTGTCACCAGAGTGTGGGTATCTCCTGCACTTTGGTTTACCTATTATGTTAATAAAGTTAGTTATATAGTTGGGAAACCCATTATTCTCCTTTCCTCTTTATCTGAGAAGCTGTGTGGTCTGTGTTGGAGAATCAGTGAAGATGCTCATCTGTTCAGTGCTGTTGGAGAATTCTATACTCTTTTCTTATGCTGCAAGCTTTGCCAGATCAGTTCTGATGTGTGGTTGCGTTCTGCAGATGTCAGAGAACAGGCGTAGAGGAGGAAGGCGTGCTCAGCAGGAGCGAGCCGCTCCGCAGGATGAGGTGCCCCAGCAGCAGCACCTGCCGCCCCCGCCCCCGATGTCGATTGAGCAGATGTTTCTGATGCAGACTCAGGCAGTTCAAGCCATCGGTCAGACTCTGGCCGCCATTCAGCAGCAGCAGCAGCAGCAACAGCAGCAAGCACCACCCCAGCCTCAGATGCCTCAGATGCCTAGAGACAAGCGTGCTGAATTCATGAGAGGTCATCCACCAACGTTCGCTCACTCTTCTGACCCCATGGATGCTGAAGATTGGCTGCGCACTGTGGAGCGGGAGTTGCATACCGCTCAGTGCGATGACCGGGAGAAAGTCTTGTATGGTCCCCGTCTGTTGAGAGGAGCAGCCCAGTCATGGTGGGAGTCTTACCTCGCCACCCATGCCAACCCCGACACCATCACCTGGGAAGAATTCAGAAGTAGCTTTCGTCAGTACCATGTCCCTGCAGGTCTGATGACAGTGAAGAAGGAGGAGTTCCTGGCCCTTAAGCAAGGGTCATCGTCTGTCAGTGAGTATCGGGACAGGTTTCTGCAGTTGTCTCGCTACGCTCCCGAAGATGTCAACACCGACGCCAAGCGACAATACCGTTTTCTGAGAGGCTTGGTTGACCCTCTGCAGTATCAGCTGATGAACCACACCTTCCCGACATTCCAGCACCTGATTGACAGAGCAATCATGACAGAGAGAAAGCGCAAGGAGATGGAAGATCGTAAGCGCAAGATCAGTGGACCCCAGCCTGGAAGCAGCAGCCGTCCCCGTTTCTCAGGCAATCAACCCCAGCAGTTCAGGCAGAACCAGCGTCCACCTCAGCAGCATCAGCAGCGTCAGCAGTACCAGCAGTTTCAAAGGCAGTACCCTCAGAACCAGAACCAGAACCGTCAGAGCAATCAGTCAGGAGGTCAGTTTCAGAGGCAGAATCAGCAAGCACCTCGTCTTCCTGCCCCAGCAAATCAGCAGAACAGTCAGGCAGCACCAGCTCAGGTTGGAAACAGGGCATGTTTCCACTGTGGAGAGCAAGGCCATTGGGTGATGCAATGTCCGAAGAAGGCAGCCCAGCAGCAGTCAGGCCCCAATGCCCCAGCAAAGCAGAATGTGTCTCAGCCTGGAGCAGGCAATCGCTCTCAGCAGCGCTATAATCATGGAAGATTGAACCACTTGGAGGCGGAAGCAGTTCAGGAGACCCCCGACATGATAGTAGGTATGTTCCCAGTCGACTCCCATATTGCAGAAGTGTTATTTGATACTGGAGCAACACATTCTTTCATTACTGCATCATGGGTAGAAGCACATAATCTTCCAACTACTACCATGTTAACCCCCATTCAAATTGACTCAGCCGGTGGTAGAATTCGAGCTGATAGCATTTGTTTAAATGTAAGTGTGGAAATAAGGGGGATAGCGTTTCCCGCCAACCTTATAGTAATGGGTACTCAGGGAATAGATGTCATCCTAGGGATGAATTGGTTAGATAAGTATCAGGCAGTTATCAGTTGTGATAAAAGGACAATCAAGTTGGTGTCCCCACTAGGAGAGGAAGTGGTGACCGAGTTAGTCCCGCCTGAGCCAAAGAAAGGAAGTTGTTATCAGATGGCTGTCGATAGCAGTGAAGGAGACCCAATTGAGAGTATCAAGGTTGTGTCTGAATTCCCAGATGTGTTTCCAAAGGATTTACCGGGTATGCCACCAGAGCGGAAAGTTGAATTTGCTATAGAGCTTCTTCCTGGAACCGCCCCTATCTTCAAGAGAGCTTACAGAATATCTGGACCAGAGTTGGATGAACTTAAGAAGCAAATTGATGAGCTGTCAGAGAAAGGTTACATCCGGCCAAGCACCTCGCCTTGGGCCGCCCCTGTCTTGTTTGTGGAGAAGAAAGATGGCACCAAGAGGATGTGTATCGATTATCGAGCTTTGAATGAAGTCACGATCAAGAACAAGTATCCTTTGCCCAGAATAGAAGATCTGTTCGACCAGTTGAGAGGAGCCAGTGTGTTCTCCAAGATCGATCTGAGGTCAGGTTATCATCAGCTCAGGATCCGACCTTCGGACATTCCGAAGACGGCATTCATTACCAAGTATGGTTTATATGAGTTCACAGTGATGTCTTTTGGTTTGACCAATGCGCCAGCATTCTTCATGAACTTGATGAACAGTGTATTCATGGATTATCTTGATAAGTTCGTGGTGGTATTCATTGATGACATTCTGGTTTATTCTCAAAGTGAAGAAGAGCATGCAGATCATTTGAGAATGGTATTGCAGAGATTGCGAGAGCACCAGTTGTATGCAAAGTTGAGCAAGTGTGAGTTCTGGATCAGTGAAGTCCTGTTCTTGGGTCACATAATCAACAAAGAAGGATTGGCTGTGGATCCGAAGAAAGTGGCAGACATTCTAAACTGGAAAGCGCCAACGGATGCTCGAGGAATCAAGAGCTTCATTGGAATGGCCGGATATTATCGGCGATTCATTGAAGGGTTTTCGAAGATTGCGAAACCAATGACAGCGTTGCTAGGCAACAAGGTTGAGTTCAAGTGGACCCAGAAATGTCAAGAGGCCTTTGAAGCGCTGAAAGAGAAGTTGACTACAGCGCCTGTCCTAGTCTTGCCTGATGTGCACAAGCCCTTCTCGGTGTATTGTGATGCTTGTTACACAGGTTTGGGATGTGTGTTGATGCAAGAGGGAAGAGTTGTGGCTTACTCGTCCCGACAGCTGAAGGTTCATGAGAAGAATTACCCAATCCATGATCTAGAGTTGGCAGCAGTGGTTCACGCACTGAAGTCATGGAGGCACTATCTGTATGGACAGAAATGTGATGTTTACACAGATCACAAGAGTCTGAAGTACATATTCACTCAGTCAGAATTGAACATGAGGCAACGAAGATGGTTAGAATTGATCAAAGACTATGAGTTGGAGATTCATTACCATCCAGGCAAAGCAAACGTAGTGGCAGATGCTTTGAGCAGAAAGAGTCAAGTCAATCTGATGGTTGCTCGCCCGATGCCTTATGAGTTGGCCAAGGAGTTTGACAGGTTGAGTCTCGGATTTCTGAACAATTCGCGAGGAGTCACAGTTGAGTTGGAACCTACCTTGGAGCGCGAAATCAAAGAAGCGCAGAAAAATGATGAGAAGATCAGTGAGATTCGGCGATTGATTCTAGAAGGCAAAGGCAAAGATTTTCGAGAGGATGCAGAAGGCGTGGTATGGTTCAAAGACCGCTTGTGTGTTCCCAATGTCCAGTCTATTCGGGAGTTGATTCTCAAGGAAGCTCATGAGACAGCTTATTCGATTCACCCTGGCAGTGAGAAGATGTATCAGGATCTGAAGAAGAAATTCTGGTGGTACGGAATGAAAAGAGAAATCGCAGAGCATGTGGCTATGTGCGATAGTTGTCGAAGAATTAAGGCAGAACACCAGAGACCAGCTGGATTGTTGCAACCGTTGCAGATCCCTCAGTGGAAATGGGATGAAATTGGTATGGATTTCATAGTCGGATTGCCTCGCACTCGAGCCGGCTACGATTCCATTTGGGTAGTAGTGGACCGTTTGACCAAATCAGCCCACTTCATACCTGTCAAGACCAACTACAACAGTGCAGTATTGGCAGAATTGTATATGTCTCGGATCGTTTGTCTTCATGGTGTGCCAAAGAAGATAGTGTCAGACAGAGGAACGCAGTTCACCTCTCATTTCTGGCAGCAGTTGCATGAAGCCTTGGGCACGCATCTGAATTTCAGTTCAGCTTATCACCCGCAGACAGATGGTCAGACTGAAAGAACCAATCAAATTCTTGAAGATATGTTGAGAGCCTGTGCGTTGCAAGATCAGTCCGGATGGGACAAGCGATTGCCTTATGCGGAGTTTTCCTATAACAACAGTTACCAGGCCAGTTTGAAGATGTCACCGTTTCAAGCGCTGTATGGAAGGAGTTGCAGAACTCCGTTGCAATGGGATCAGCCTGGAGAGAAGCAGGTGTTTGGGCCAGATATTTTGCTTGAAGCCGAAGAGAACATCAAGATGGTCCGAGAGAATCTGAAGATAGCGCAATCAAGGCAGCGAAGCTATGCAGACACAAGAAGAAGAGAGCTGAGTTTCGAAGTCGGAGACTTTGTCTATCTGAAAGTGTCACCGATCAGAGGAGTCAGAAGATTCGGAGTGAAAGGCAAGCTAGCACCCCGCTACATTGGTCCGTATCAGGTTCTTGCAAGACGAGGAGAAGTGGCCTATCAGCTCAGTTTGCCAGAGAATTTGTCTGCTGTGCATAATGTCTTTCATGTGTCTCAGTTGAAGAAGTGCTTGCGTGTGCCGGAAGAGCAGTTGCCAGTGGAAGGTCTGGAAGTCCAGGAGGACTTGACCTATGTTGAGAAGCCAGCTCAGATCCTTGAGGTTGCAGATAGAGTCACCCGAAGGAAGACCGTCAGAATGTGCAAAGTCAGATGGAGTCACCACTCTGAGGAAGAAGCAACCTGGGAGCGTGAAGATGATCTGATGGCCAAGTACCCGGAGCTCTTTGCTAGCCAGCCCTGAATCTCGAGGGCGAGATTCTTTTAAGGGGCGCCAAAATTCGGGGCGTTACCTTTTCCTTTTCTTTTTCCCTTCGCTAAACCTTGACCTTTTCCAAAGTTCTAAGCGGGATTCGGTTTGAAATTCCCGTACGTATAAAAACCCTAAATGCTTTATGTTGCTTGATGCACCATGCCGAACCTTGCATTTCTTTTGATTGCTTTGAAAGCGCAATTGCATTCATGTAGAAAGATCGGATTTCGAAAATGTGGAGAAGATCTTTTCTTTCTTTTTTCTCCCTCTCTTTTTCTCTCCTCTTTTTCTCTCTCTCCCGCGCCGTGGGCCGACCCCGGCCGGCCCAGCCGCCCCCTGGCGCCCCCCCTTGGGCCCAATAGGCCCAACCGCCCCCCCCTTTTTCCCTTATTCCCTAACCCTCTCCCTCTCCCTCCCTCTCATTTTCTCTCTTCCCCACCCTAGCCGCCGCCCCTACCCCTGCCCTAAGCCGCCGCCGCCCCCTGCCCAACCGCCGCCCTCGGCCGCACCTGCCGCCGACCGCCCCTCGCCGTCGCGCCCCTCCCCGGTGAGCTCCCCCCTCCCCCTCTCCTCCCTCCCCCATCCCCTCTCCCCTTTCCCCATGGCCGGTTCGGCCGCCTCCCTGCCCGCCCGGTCCGGCCGCCCGCCGCCCAGCCCAGCCGCCATGGCCGGCTCGGCCGCCCCGCCCCCCTGCCTCGCCCGGCTCGGCCGCCCCACGGCCGGCTCGGCCGCCCCTTGCGCCGCCCCCTGCCCCGCCCGGCTCGGCTGCCCCACGGCCGGCTCGGCCGCCCCCTGCGCCGCCCCCTGCCCCGCCGGTTCGGCCGCCCCTGCGCTCCGCCGGTTCGGCCGCCCCGCCCTCGCCAGCCCGGCCGCCCGCAGCCCCGCCCGCGCCCCGCCTAGGGCCGGTTCAACCGCCCTAGGGCCGGTTCAACCGCCCCCCCCCCCTTCTGTTTTTTTTATTTTTTTTATTTTATTTTATTTACTTTCTGTGATCATAATTACTGTATTTTAAGTAGGCTAATCACTGTTCATGCTATGGGAAAATAGGAAGTTTAATTTAAAATTCCGTTATGTTATTGATTCACGTAGTTAATTGTTTACCCTGTGCAATGTTGATCAACTAAAAGTGATTAGGTTTCCATCAGTATATATAAATATATATAACAGAATTATTTTGTTAAAAACCAATTGTGTCATTAGTGCATAAGATTTAACCCCCTGCGAGACCTTTCCCGTTTCTTTCTAACCATAACAAATGCGTTATCGAATGTCATACTTGATGCATATTCGCTTTATTTGCTATCTTGTATGGTGTACTGTTCTTTTGTATTAAATATGTGGATGTATGTATGTATGTTTGCGCTCGCATAGAGAACGATCCGGTCGAAGAGCCCGAGGAATTCGCAGGAGAAGCCCCTGAGCAGCAGTCGTTTGGTGGAGGCAAGTGTCCTTTGACCTATCTATGTCCTATTCATTCTTTAATTCACCTCCCGCATTACACATTTATACCTAAGGATTGACTAGCTTTTGTTATCCATGTCCTTGTTTACCTATTTGGGTCGGATTATTACTACTTAGTCTGATGCTATTGCTCAACTCTAATCAATGAACATGATGTGATTATCTATGATACGCTGTTTTCCCGTTCTTCTTTATGATTATACTTGTGGTTTTCAAGGGGGCTCGAGCGGTTTCTCGAGTGCCTCTCCGTAAGGACCTGTTCTATGGATGACCGCCCGGGAAAACAGTGCAACCATGAGGGTGGAATGGGGTGCCCTTAGCTGAATAATTAGAGGATCCGGGGTGTAGTTCACTTAGCCGTCGTGCCGTCAATGGGGCTCGGTGTATGCGGCTCGCTCTGCCAAGTTTGGGTTCGCCCCTTGGGGAGGAGTGCGGTGCATTTAGGAAACCTAACGGGTGGCTACAGCCCCGGGGAATCTTTGTAAAGGCTACGTAGTGAAACCCTGCCTATTCACCTTGGTAGTGTTTAAGGGTTTGATCGGCCCGAGGCAAGAGGGAATCACGGCTTGTGGGTAAAGTGCACAACCTCTCCAGAGTGTTATGAAACTGATATATCAGCCGTGCTCGCGGTTATGAGCGGCCAAGGGAGCTCCAGTGATTAGTGGTACTTGATCAGAGACATTGTGGTACAGGTGGTTATGAGATTGATGGTTTTGGTTATGACTATGGTGCTGGTAAGTGGTATTCTTTCCGTTTGGAAAGGGTACATCGGGTTAATAACTTGGGTAATGCTAAAACTTGGCTTTCTACTAGTAAATAATAATCTGACCAACTAAAAGCAACTGCTTGACTTATCCCCACATAAAGCTAGTCCACTACAGCCAAACAGGATGCTTGCTGAGTATGTTGATGTGTACTCACCCTTGCTCTACACACCAAACCCCCCCCCCCCCAGGTTGTCAGCATTGCAACCACTGCTCAGGCGAAGATGAAGCTGTGGAAGGAGACTTCCAGGAGTTCCAAGATTACGACGAGTTCTAGGTGTGGGTTAGCGGCAACCCCCAGTCGGCTGCCTGTGAAGGCCGTGTTATCTACGTTTCTTTTCCGCACTTTGATTTATTGTAAGAACTATATGGACGTCTCAGACGTATGATGTAATTGACTATTATTCCCTTTTAATACTATTTTGAGCACTGTGTGATGATGTCCATATTATGTAACTGCTGTGTACGTGAATAACTGATCCTGGCACGTACATGGTTCGCATTCGGTTTACCTTCTAAAAACCGGGTGTGACAGGCCTGCTCAGAGCACTATTCTATCTCTGAGCGGGACTCAACTGAGGCAGCCATGCAAGATGCTGCACGGCGTGTGCTTTCGCACTACTGCTCGGTTTTCGGTGGGGCAGCTGATGGTCTTGACCTGAAGTATTACCCCCGCCGTCCATCTGGCAGCACAGGAGGCGTGATTGTCTCACCTGTCGGTGAGGGCAATCCTAGGTTGAGCAGCACAGTCAACCTAGCCGTCGTGCTAAACACAGAGCTGGACCATGCATTAGACGAGCTGAGTAGGGCTCGTGCTGAGATCGCCCTGCTGCGGGCTGAGCGCGCGGAACGTCGTCACCTGGATGGTGGTTCCCCCGCTCCCGTCGGGACTCAGCACCCGTACCGCTCACCTCAGCGTGGACACCAGTCTTATGGCAATCCCGACTGCAAGACCAAGATAACTCTAGAACCATAGATCGTTAGAGTTGGGTCTTGTAATTAATACGAAATATATACATAGAAGCTTCAGTCTTAGCGTTAGTCTCGGTCTTAGTTAGTCTTAGTTAGACAGGGTAGTTTGCTATATCCTATGCATTTGTGTTTGTCATGATGAACTATGTTTGGCTTGGATCTTTGTAATGATTGTCACCAGAGTGTGGGTACCCCCTGCATTTTGGTTTACCTATTATATTAATGGAGTTAGTTATATAGTTGGGAAACCTTTTATTCCACTCTCCTCTTCATCTGAGAAGCTGTGTGGTCTGTGTTGGAGATCAGTGAAGATGCTCATCTGTTCAGTGCTGTTGAAGAATTCTATTCTCTTTTCTTATGCTGCAAGATTTGCCAGATCAGTTCTGATGTGTGGTTGCATTCTGCAGATGTCAGAGAACAGGCGCAGAGGAGGAAGGCGTGCTCAGCAGGAGCGAGCCGCTCAACAGGAGGAGGTGCCCCAGCAGCAGCACCTGCCGCCCCCGCCCCCGATGTCGATCGAGCAGATGTTTCTGATGCAGACTCAGGCAGTTCAAGCCATCGGTCAGACTTTGGCCGCCATTCAGCAGCAGCAGCAGCAGGCCCCACCTCAGCCTCAGATGCCTCAGATGCCCAGAGACAAGCGTGCTGAATTCATGAGAGGTCATCCACCAACGTTCGCTCACTCTTCTGACCCTATGGATGCTGAAGACTGGCTGCGCACTGTGGAGCGGGAGTTGCATACCGCTCAGTGCGATGACAGGGAGAAAGTCCTGTATGGTCCCCGTCTGTTGAGAGGAGCAGCCCAATCATGGTGGGAGTCTTACCTCGCCACCCATGCCCACCCCGACACCATCACCTGGGAAGAGTTCAGAGGAAGCTTTCGTCAGTACCATGTCCCTGCAGGTCTGATGACAGTGAAGAAGGAGGAGTTCCTGGCTCTCAAACAAGGGCCATCGTCTGTCAGTGAGTACCGGGACAAGTTTCTGCAATTGTCTCGCTATGCTCCTGAAGATGTCAACACCGACGCCAAGCGACAGTACCGTTTTCTGAGAGGCTTGGTTGACCCTCTGCAGTACCAACTGATGAATCATACCTTCCCAACATTCCAGCACCTGATTGACAGAGCAATCATGACAGAGAGGAAGCGTAAGGAGATGGAGGATCGTAAACGTAAGATCAGTGGACCCCAGCCTGGAAGCAGCAATCGTCCTCGTTTCTCAGGCAATCAACATCAGCAGTTCAGGCAGAACCAACGTCCACCTCAGCAGCATCAGCAGTTTCAAAGGCAGTATCCTCAGCATCAGTACCAGAACCGTTAGAGCAATCAGTCAGGAGGTCAGTTTCAGAGGCAGAATCAGCAGGCACCTCGTCTTCCTGCCCCAGCAGCCCAGCAGAACAGTCAGGCAGCACCAGCTCAGGTTGGAAACAGAGCATGTTTCCACTGTGGAGAGCAAGGCCACTGGGTGATGCAATGTCCGAAGAAGGCAGCCCAGCAGCAGTCAGGCCCCAATGCCCCAGCAAAGCAGAATGTGCCTCAGCCTGGAGCAGGCAATCGCTCTCAGCCGCGTTATAATCATGGAAGACTGAACCACTTGGAGGCTGAAGCAGTTCAGGAGACCCCCGGCATGATAGTAGGTATGTTCCCAGTCGACTCCCATATTGCAGAAGTGTTATTTGATACTGGAGCAACGCATTCTTTCATTACTGCATCATGGGTAGAAGCACATAATCTTCCAATTACTGCCATGTCAACCCCCATTCAAATTGACTCAGCCGGTGGTAGAATTCGAGCCGATAGCATTTGTTTGAATATAAGTGTGAAAATAAGGGGGATAGCGTTTCCCGCCAACCTTATAGTAATGGGTACTCAGGGAATAGATGTCATCCTAGGGATGAATTGGCTAGATAAGTATCAGGCAGTTATCAGTTGTGATAAAAGGACAATCAAGTTGGTGTCCCCACTAGGAGAAGAAGTGGTGACTGAGTTAGTCCCGCCTGAGCCAAAGAAAGGAAGTTGTTATCAGATAGCTGTTGATAGCAGTGAAGCAGACCCGATCGAGAGTATCAAGGTTGTGTCCAAGTTCCCAGATGTGTTTCCAAAGGACTTACCGGGTATGCCACCAGAGCGGAAAGTTGAGTTTGCTATAGAGCTTCTTCCTGGAACCGCCCCTATCTTCAAGAGAGCTTACAGAATATCTGGACCAGAGTTGGATGAACTTAAGAAGCAAATTGATGAGTTGTCAGAGAAAGGTTACATTCGGCCAAGCACCTCGCCTTGGGCCGCCCCTGTCCTATTTGTGGAGAAGAAAGATGGCACCAAGAGGATGTGTATCGATTATCGAGCTTTGAATGAAGTCACGATTAAGAACAAGTATCCTTTGCCCAGAATAGAAGATCTGTTCGACCAGTTGAGAGGAGCCAGTGTGTTCTCCAAGATTGATCTGAGGTCAGGTTATCATCAGCTCAGGATCCGACCTTCGGACATTCCGAAGACGGCATTCATTTCCAAGTATGGTTTGTATGAGTTCACAGTGATGTCTTTTGGTTTGACCAATGCGCCAGTGTTCTTCATGAACTTGATGAATAGTGTATTCATGGATTATCTCGATAAGTTTGTGGTGGTATTCATTGATGACATTCTGGTTTATTCTCATAGTGAAGAAGAGCACGCAGAACATTTGAGGATGGTATTGCAAAGATTGCGAGAGCACCAGTTGTATGCAAAGTTGAGCAAGTGTGAGTTCTGGATCAGTGAAGTCCTGTTCTTGGGTCACATAATCAACAAAGAAGGATTGGCTGTGGATCCGAAGAAAGTGGCAGACATTTTGAACTGGAAAGCGCCAACAGATGCTAGAGGAATCAAGAGTTTCATTGGAATGGCCGGATACTATCGGCGATTCATTGAAGGATTTTCGAAGATTGCGAAACCTATGACAGCGTTGCTAGGCAACAAAGTTGAGTTCAAGTGGACCCAGAAATGCCAAGAGGCCTTTGAAGCGCTGAAAGAGAAGTTGACTACAGTGCCTGTCCTAGTCTTGCCTGATGTGCACAAGCCCTTCTCGGTGTATTGTGATGCTTGTTACACAGGTTTGGGATGCGTGTTGATGCAAGAGGGAAGAGTTGTGGCCTACTCGTCCCGACAGCTGAAGGTTCATGAGAAGAATTACCCAATCCATGATCTAGAGTTGGCAGCAGTGGTTCACGCACTGAAGACATGGAGGCACTACCTCTATGGACAGAAATGCGATGTTTACACAGACCACAAGAGTCTGAAGTACATATTCACTCAGTCAGAGTTGAACATAAGGCAACGAAGATGGTTAGAGTTGATCAAAGATTATGAGTTGGAGATTCATTACCATCCAGGCAAAGCAAATGTAGTGGCAGATGCTTTGAGCAGAAAGAGTCAAGTCAATCTGATGGTCGCTCGTCCGATGCCTTATGAGTTGGCCAAAGAGTTTGACAAGTTGAGTCTCGGTTTTCTGAACAATTCGCAAGGAGTCACAGTCGAGTTGGAACCTACCTTGGAGCGCGAAATCAAAGAAGCGCAGAAGAATGATGAGAAAATCAGTGAGATCCGGCGACTCATTCTAGATGGCAGAGGCAAAGATTTTCGAGAAGATGCAGAAGGCGTGATATGGTTCAAAGACCGCTTGTGTGTTCCCAATGTCCAGTCCATTCGGGAATTGATTCTTAAGGAAGCTCATGAGACAGCCTATTCGATTCACCCTGGCAGTGAGAAGATGTATCAGGATCTGAAGAAGAAATTCTGGTGGTACGGAATGAAGAGGGAAATCGCAGAGCATGTGGCTATGTGCGATAGTTGCCGAAGAATTAAGGCAGAGCACCAGAGACCTGCTGGATTGTTGCAACCGTTGCAGATCCCTCAGTGGAAATGGGATGAAATTGGTATGGATTTCATAGTCGGATTGCCTCGCACTCGAGCCGGCTATGATTCCATCTGGGTAGTGGTGGACCGCTTGACCAAATCAGCCCACTTCATACCTGTCAAGACCAACTATAGCAGTGCAGTATTGGCAGAATTGTATATGTCTCGGATCGTTTGTCTCCATGGTGTGCCAAAGAAGATAGTGTCAGACAGAGGAACGCAGTTCACCTCTCATTTCTGGCAGCAGTTGCATGAAGCTTTGGGCACGTATCTGAATTTCAGTTCAGCTTATCATCCGCAGACAGATGGCCAGACCGAAAGAACCAATCAAATTCTTGAAGACATGTTGAGAGCCTATGCGTTGCAAGATCAGTCCGGATGGGGCAAGAGATTGCCTTATGCAGAGTTTTCCTATAACAACAGTTACCAGGCCAGTTTGAAGATGTCACCATTTTAGGCGCTCTATGGAAGGAGTTGCAGAACTCCGTTGCAATGGGATCAGCCCGGAGAAAAGCAAGTGTTTGGGCCAGACATTTTGCTTGAAGCCGAAGAGAACATCAAGATGGTCCGAGAGAATCTGAAGATAGCGCAATCAAGACAGCGAAGCTATGCAGACACAAGAAGAAGAGAGCTGAGTTTCGAAGCCGGAGACTTTGTCTATCTGAAAGTGTCACCGATCAGAGGAGTCAGAAGATTCGGAGTGAAAGGCAAGCTAGCACCCCGCTACATTGGTCCATATCAGATTCTTGCAAGACGTGGAGAAGTGGCCTATCAGCTCAGTTTGCCCGAGAATTTGTCTGCTGTGCATGATGTCTTTCATGTGTCTCAGTTGAAGAAGTGCTTGCGTGTGCCAGAAGAGCAGTTGCCAGTGGAAGGTCTTGAAGTCTAGGAGGACTTGACCTACGTTGAGAAGCCAGTGCAGATCCTTGAGGTTGCAGACAGAGTCACCCGAAGGAAGACCATCAGAATGTGCAAAGTCAGATGGGATCATCACTCAGAGGAAGAAGCAACCTGGGAGCGTGAAGATGATCTGATGGCTAAATACCCTGAACTCTTTGCTAGCCAACCCTGAATCTCGAGGGCGAGATTCTTTTAAGGGGGATAGGTTTGTAACGCCCTGAATTTGGGGGTAGAATTTTTTCTTCTTTTCTCTCACCAAATTCGGGCGTTACTCTCTTTTCTCTTTCCCCGTTTGCTCTTTCTTCCCAATTTCAAACCAGTATAGCGGCAGGTGTCCGTGTCAGGTATAAACCAAAACCTAAGTGTCATGGGTGTTGCATCATGCCGAAGCACATTTCTTTGTCTGATGCTGAATGTTCGTCTCGTTCCGTTCCGGATTTCGGTTCGCGATTTAATTCCGTTTAGTGGTCGCGCTTGTCGTGGGTTTTCGATCCGCGAAGTGGCCCGGCCCAGCCCAACCTAGTCCAGCCCAGCCCAACCGGCCCGGCCCGCCCCGGCCTGCGCGCCCCGGCGCCCAAACCCCCCCATGCGCCCCCCTCCTCTCTCTCTCTCATTTGGATCTCCCGCGCAACAACCTCTCCTCTCCCTCTTCCACCTCTCTCTCCCCGTGGTGCCCTAGGGTTGGAGACGGCGATCACCGGATTTTGGACCCCGAGGTGAGCTCCCCTCCCCTTCCCCTCTCTCTCTCTCTCCCTCTCCCTCCTCTTCCCCCCCGCGCGCGCCCCCTTTCTCCCCCTGCCCGCGCGCGACCCCGACCCCGACCCCTCCCCGCTCGCCCGCGGCGGCGCTCGGCCCCGCCCGGCTGCCCTCCCCGGCGGCGCTCGCCCGCCCGGCCTCCCTCCGCGGCGGCGCGCGGCCCCGCTCGGCCTCCCTCGGCGCGGCGGCGCTCGGCCCCTCCCCGCGGCGGCGCTCGGCGCCCGCCCTCGGCCCGCCCGCTCGGCCCCTCCCCGCGGCGGCGCTCGGCGCCCGCCCCCGGCCCGCCCGCTCGGCCCCTCCCTCGCGGCGGCGCTCGGCCCCCCGCCCGGCCTCCCCTCGCGGCGGCGCCCGCCCCTGCCCCGGCCCCTGCGCGTGGCGCTCGCCCGCCCCGCCCCTCGGCCCGGCCGGCCATGGTGGCTCGGCGCCCTCCCGCGGCGCGGCGAGCCCCGCTCGCCCGTGCGCCCCCCGCCCCCGGCTCGGCCGCCCCCGGCCGGTTCAACCGCCCCCCGGGCCGGTTCAACCGCCCCGGCCCCGGCTCGGCTGCCCGTTTCCCCGTCCCGGCCTCGCCCGACCGTATCTTCGCTCGCCCGCGCTTGCGGTGTTTTTTTGTTAATTAGCGTGTTGCGTCGCGCGCTTCGCCGCGCGACGGATTTGTCTAAATTCAGATTCTATCTTGTGTTGCGTCGTGCGCTTCGTCGCGCGACGATCCATTTTTGTTTCAGGTTGTTTAAGGTGTAACGCCGCGTGTGTATTCACGCGACGTTCCACTTTGGACTCAGTTTAGTCGACGTATGCCGTCGTGCGCTTCGTCGCGCGACGCTTAACGTCTCCTCTTAACTAAGGCGAAGTGTCTCGTTGCGTGCTCGGTCGCGCGACGAGTCGTTAACTTCTTAATTTGTTTTAGAGAGCTTTGTCGCGCGTCTCGCCGCGCGACCATCCTTTTATTTATCTCCACCTGCTTATAATAATTAGACATGAAACATGACTTTACTTTACGCTAAACATAGTGTCTACATTAAATTTCCTTCCATTAAGCGAGTGGTTAATTTATAATCATGTAACGTGATCGTCTCTCGACTGTCTTTTCCTCTTTCTCTCTTAACCGTACTCGCGAGCCCGCGTGGAACGTCTGTTTACTTATTGCATTCTATTGTATGGTGTACTGTTCTTTTGTATTAAATGTGTGGATGTATGTATGTTTGTGCTCGCATAGAGAACGATCCAGTTGAAGAGCCCGAGGAACTCGCAGGAGAAGCCCCTGAGCAGCAGTCAGTTGGTGAAGGCAAGTGTCCCTTGACCTATCTATGTCCTATTCATTATTTAATTCACCTCCCGCTTTACACAATTATGCCTAAGGATTGACTAGCTTTTGTGATCTATGTCCTTGTTCACCTATTTGGGTTGGATTATTACTGTTTAGCTTTATGCTATTGCTCAACTATAATCAATGAACATGATGAGATTATCTATGATACGCTGTTTTCCCCTTTCTTATGATGATGTTATACTTGTGGTCATCAAGGGGGCTCGAGCGGTTTCTCGAGTGCCTCTCCATAAGGACCTGATCTATGGATGACCGCCCGGGAAAACAGTGCAACCATGAGGGTGGAATGGGATGCCCTTAGCTGAATAATTAGAGGATCCCAGGGTGTAGTTCACTTAGCCGTCGTGCCGTCAATGGGGCTCGGTGTATGCGGCTCGATCTGCCAAGTTTGGGTTCGCCCCTTGGGGAGGAGTGCGGTGCATTTAGGAAACCTAACGGGTGGCTACAGCCCCGGGGAATCTTTGTAAAGGCTACGTAGTGATGCCCTGCTAGGCCACCTAGGTAGTGGTCAATGGGGAGTAGCTCTCTCCGGGCAGAATGGGAATCACGGCTTGTGGGTAAAGTGCACAACCTCTGCAGAGTGTTTGAAAACTGATATATCAGCCGTGCTCGCGGTTATGAGTGGCCAAGGGAGCTCCAGTGATTAGTGGTACTTGATCAGAGATACTTTGGTACAGGTGGTTATGAGATTGATGATTTTGGTTATGACTATGGTGCTGGTAAGTGGTACTCTTTCCGTTTGGAAAAGAGTACGCCGGGTTAATAACTTGGGTTAATGCTAAAACTTGGCTTTCTACTAGTAAGTAATAATCTGACCAACTAAAAGCAACTGCTTGACTTATCCCCACATACAGCTAGTCCACTACAGCCAAACAGGATACTTGCTGAGTATGTTGATGTGTACTCACCCTTGCTCTACACACCAAACCCCCCCCCATCCCCAGGTTGTCAGCATTGCAACCACTGCTCAGGCGAAGATGAAGCTGTGGAAGGAGACTTCCAGGAGTTCCAAGATTACGACGAGTTCTAGGTGTGGGTTAGCGGCAACCCCCAGTCGGCTGCCTGTGAAGGCCGCGGTTATCTACGTTTCTTTTCCGCACTTTGATTTATTGTAAGGACTATATGGACGTCTCAGACGTATGATGTAATCGACTATTTCCCTTCTTAACACTATTTTGAGCACTGTGTGATGATGTCCATGTTATCTAACTGCTGTGTACGTGAATAACTGATCCTGGCACGTACATGGTTCGCATTTGGTTTGCCTTCTAAAACCGGGTGTGACATAAGCTAAGACACTACTTTGAGGCATACAAAGTACGAGTCACTTCCGACAGGGGTCTTGGGGAGTTGCTCAGAAATCTGGAGGCATCTGCTAGAATAGCAAAGTGGGCGGCGGAACTCTCAGGGTACAACATCACCTTCGATCCTAGGATAGCAATCAAATCACAGGTGTTGGCTGATTTCATTGTAGACTGGACATGGCCTGCGGAGCCGCAGCAGGGTCATGTAGAAATGGTCTGGACAATCCACTGTGATGGAGCATGGTGTCACGCAGGCACAGGCGCCACGGCAATCATTACATCACCTGTCGGAGTCAAATATAGATATGCCTCATGTATCAGCTCTACACTTGAGTGAGACAAGTGCACAAACAACATCGTCGAGTATGAAGCAGTCATCCTAGGACTTCGCAAGCTGCGAGCCCTCGGTGTGACCACATGCATCATCAAAACTGATTCCAAGGTCATCGCCGTCCAAATTGAAAAGATTACTCAGCCAAAGAGCTCGTGCTAATGTAGTATCTTGCCGCCATTCGCAGCCTCGAGAAACAATTCAAAGGTTTCAGCCTACAACACATCGAGAGACACAAGAACGAAGAGGCTGACACATTAGCCAAAGCAGCAGTGAAGGGTGAACCCGGCCCTCCGATGTATTTTATCACGTAGTCGACACACCAGCTGTAAGAAACCCAGAAGGTCGGCAAATAACGCAAGACACCGACAGACATCGAATAGTCAACCTGATAATGGCTGAAGACTGACTGGCTCCAATCACCCTTTACCTTCAAGGTCACTACCATCCATCTGATCACAATGAATCCAAAAGGCTAAAACACAGAAGAAGAGACTTCGCTATAGTCAATGGCCAGCTTTACAAGAAAGGAATAAGCCAACCGATGTTGAAATTCATAACTGAAGCCGAAGGCCTAGAGCTTCTCCGCAAAGTCCACAATGGTACATGCGGATCACATTCAGGACCGAGGGCCCTTGCAGTTAAAGTCATATGTCAGGGTTTCTATTGGCCAGCAATCGTATGCACGACCAACCAAGTAACCCGATCGTGCGAAGCATGCCAGAAAATTCTCGCCTCAAATAGGTGCCCCTTTGCAACTCATAAAGCTCATCACGCGTACCTGACCACTTCAGCGGTGGGGACTAGATATTGTTAGACCACTGCCCGTAGCCCAAGGCAACCTCAAATTTGCCTTTGTTGCTATCGAATACTTCACCAAGTGGATCGAGGCCAGAGCTGTATCCACAATAACTTCCAAGACGACGCAAATTTTGTTTGGTAGAATATCGTATGTCGGTTTGGAGTCCCATCCGAGCTAACAGTCGATAACGGCAAGCATTTCGATAACCAAGACTTCCAGGAATTCTACAACTCTATTGGCACGAAGGCATTGTTTGCCTCAGTCTACCATCCGCAATCCAACAGACTAGTTGAGTGTGCCAACGGCAAGATTTTCAGTGCAATCAACAAAAGGCTACTTGATGACAAGAAAGGCAAATGGGCGGACCAACTTCCCAAAGTCGTATGGGCACTAAACACAACAGAATCTAGAGCGACCAGGTTCACACCTTTCCTCTTGATGTACGGATCCGAAGCAATGACGCCGTAAGAGCTAAAGCATGGATATCCACGAACAAGCCCCACAGCCACTCCTGACGTTGACGAGCCAACCTCCAAGGACCTCATCGACGGAGATCATGTCCTTGCCCTAGAGGGACTGAACAAATACCAAACGCAGACTAAGGCATGCGTGACAACACCATTGTTGGGTACTTGTTCTCAAATGCTAAGAGTTAAGAACAAGGCAACATAAAAAATGTTAAATATTAAAGTCCTTCGTCCTTCAAGACATTATGTCCCTTCGGATATAATGAATTCCGGACGAAGGTTGTGAAGGAAAAACCTTCGTAAGCACCATAAATGATAAGGAAGAATTCATATACGAAATACGAAAAATAATATAAACATTATCATCAACTTATTTTTATTTGCATTACTATATCCAGAATAACAAATTATAAATGTACCTTCGGTTTGACGGAAAGTAAGGGTACAGGCGTGATGCAAAAAGCGAATGCCAAGTCAGCGTGAACAGTACGGGAGTACTGTTCATCTATTTATAGGCAAGGGACGCAGCCCATGTAGAATTACATTCATGCCCTTTACATTTATCAATAACTCTATAGTAATTCTTCGAGGTCTAATTTGCCTTTTCATCTTTAAGTCGGTTCTTCTTCTCTACTGTCATGCCGAAGCTTTTCTGCGCACAGCTTCGTGATCACCTTATCCTTCGTCATAATCACCTTTCGTCTCGCTCAGGCTTCGTCCTGACCATGCTCTTGTATACTCATGACCCGATTCCGAAGATACATGTTCACATATTTCACATGGAAACCATTGTCAAATCATGTTTTTGAGGACCTTCGGAAGTCGAAGGCCCCCAACAGTAGCCCCTCGCAATATTAATTTGCTAGAATAATAAATTCAGATTGCGATATGGACGAAGGCCTTAAGCCGAAGGTCCGAAAAAACACCTTTCCTTTGCTAGAATAGCAACAGTCAATGACAAGTGGGACCCTGGCACTTGCAACGCATTGGGCATATAAATAAGAACGCACCGCGAGCACATTTAGCATGCTTTCTTGCCGTTTGGTCTTGCCTTCCTAATTTTTAGCTCTCTGCACACCATCGCTTGCCTGGCTTTTCTGAATTTTTAAGCTTCGTCTTTGAGAGCACTTTCTTGGCATTTTTGAAGATGTGAAGACAAGAAAGCTGTCGCTGAGTCAAAGCTAAGCCTTTCCGAAGAGATGAATCTCGGCTTCCTTGAATCAATTGCAAAGACAAACACAGAGAAAATTACTAAGGAGATTTTAGAGGGCCTTTCTGAAGACACTGGTGATAGTGACAGCTATGATGTGGAAAGTGGTGGTGAAGATTCCGAAGATCGACCTTGGCGACCAAGCCATGCAGTTTTTGGGAAATCAAGCATTAAACAAAGTCATCTTGCCAGTATGAGGGGTAGATATTTTCGGGACTTGTCTATTGTGAGGGCTGACGAAGGAGAGGAAACTTGTCCGACTCCCGAGGAGAATGAAGTCGTGATATTCCGAAGCTTCTTAAAGGCTGGACTTCGGTTTCCCTTGAGTAGTTTTGTCGTGGAAGTTTTGAAGATATTTGAAATCTACCTCCATCAAATTACTCCTGAAGCAATCATAAGGATGGGCATCTTCGTATGGGCTGTGAAGAGTCAAGGTTTGGAGCCAAATGCCAAAAGTTTCTGCAGCATGCATGAGTTATTATATGAGACAAAACCTTGGGGCAAAGAGCAATACCATAACAATTTTGGCTGCTACAGCTTCGGCGCCCACTCTGGGTCAAGCTGTCCCGTGCCAACTTTTCGTAGGAGATGGCCTGGGGACTGGATGAAGGAATGGTTCTATGTGAAGAACGACTTGAAAACGCGAGAAGATATTAAAGGTATTATTATGCGCCCTATCTGGCAGCGCTTCGGCCTTCGGAAGCCGAAGGTGGAAATTGACGAAGCAGCCGAAGAATGCCAGAGGGCCTTCGGCGTGGTTTGCTCTTTTATTGGGACAAGGGATTTGATCCAAGAATAAATTGCCTTCAGAGTATGGCCACTTGCGGAAAAGTGGGAAGTGTCGAAGGAAACCGTCAGGGAACCTGAAGAAGGTGGACTAGTTAGGCTAAAATACACATTCAAATATGGAGATAAATTCGTTGATCCAGATGGTGACTAGCTAAAAAGTATTGAGGCCATAAGTGATGAACTGCTTGGATTATACTCGAAGGCAGAAGATACTGCACTATCTGCGGCCTTCGGAGGCCGAAAGAAGAAAAGACTCAACCGAGTAATTGATGCAATTGGGTTTGTCTACCCCGACTATCGTTATCCAACACGGGGTCAAAAAAAGAAAAAAATATATCTTCTGCGAAGGAAGTTGCTTCAGCCGCTCTTAGTGAGCCGGCGCCGAAGAGGAAAAAGATGAAGGTTCTCACACACCGGCCACGCTATATTGAACCGGCCACAGTGCCTGAATATGTCGGTGAGACCTCTTCGGCCACCGAAGCCAAGGAGCCAACTCTCCTGCCGAATATTGAAGGGCCAACCAAAGTGCCAGCGACGGAAAAAATAGAAGAACCGAGGGCTGAAGAAACAAAGTCATCAGAAATTCTAAGTCCTTCAACAAGAATGGAGATGCCAATGCCAATGCCGTTGACGACCCCCAAGAGGAGAAGAATGGTTAACGTACTGGATGTGTTGGAGACAATAAAGTCTTCAAGCACAACTCCGAAGAAAATTGTTTAAACTTCCGAAGTGCAAATTGAAGCCTCTGGTGCCAAAGCTTCAAAGCACCAATCTGAGATTGAAGCTAGGCCTTCAGAGCCCACCAAGGTAAAATCCTTGGAAGCCGAAGAAACAGAAACATCAGGACAAATTTTGGCTGAAGAAACTGGCACTACCGCCCCCGAAGCATTTTCTGAAGCTTTCGATTATATTTTACGACATGCTTCGGGGAAAAAGTTGATTGAAAAAGAAAAGCAAGAGGCCCAGTTTTACGCCCAAAAACTGAAATATCCAAAGGGGGCGTTGATATTCAACAGCAGCGGAGAAGAAGACTTCTTGTATTGTCTCCCTGACAGCAAGGAGATTTCTGTCTGTCGGGAGATGAGCAAGAGCTTCGGATTCCCAACATTAGAAGACGGGCTATCGGTGTTGTCGAAAAACGAGCTGGCCGACAGCTTGGCGTACAATAGCTTAAAGGTGCAAAAATGAGATTTTTGTATTATTTCTTGAAACCAAAATTTTTCGTTTGCTTGAACTTATTGACGCACACACATTTTTTGTGTGCAGGGCCTTATACTTAGCAATGCCCTCAGGGCCCAAAAAGATGCCGAAGACGAAGGGTGTGTTATGGCCCTGAGCAACCTTCGTTCCAAAGTAATTGAACTAAGGAACGAAGGTATCGAAAAAGAGAAAATATTACATTCATTGGTAAATAGAATAAAAGAAGACGAAGCTACTTTTAAAGCTCAAGCTGAGGCTCAGAAGCGTGAAATTGAAGATCTTCGAAAACAACTAGCCAGAGCTAAAGAGGAACGCACACTTGAAGAAACAAAACGAGAAATCAGTGAACAATGGGCAAATCATTTGGAAAAAACGTTGAAGAGCTTCGTGCATCTAAGAAAAGATGCTATGAAAAATCAATAGAATGTGTTAAGAAAGTAAGAACCAGCTTCGCCAGCGTTGTCGCTTTCTCAAGTGAAGAGAACTTCATAAGGGGTGACCCCGAAGGCCCAATTGAATGGATCAGCCACGAAGCTGAAGCCTTTGAAGAAATTTTGAATAGTCGTGGAGACATATGTGCCTTTTCGGGTGCCAGGGGGATTGCTACCATTTTGGAGAGGAAAGGTTGTGACCATGTGAAATTCTTGGCACATTCCGAAGCCGCCTTATCCTCTGAAGATATAAAAGACCCCTCGACCGAAGCGAGCCTGGTCGGTGGAAAATTTTTCACCGACATCTGGGACAATGGTGGCCGGGAAATGGCCCAAGAAATTATACGAAAAAGCGAAAAAGGCATTCATGACGCTAGAAAAGTAGTAGAGGCCACTGAGAAAAGTGCGGAGCTCGAAGGGCAAATAGGTATTGACTAGTGGTTTTTGGCTCTTTGTTGTAATTTTTTGATTTCGAACTTGTTTACGGTTTGTAATAGTAATATAGCCATATCTTCTTCTCCCTCAGAACCTGCCGAGCCATCTGCGGACCCCCACGTGAAGGGGACGACGAAATTAGGAAAATGGCCGAAGCCATCATGGATAAAGTTGTTGATCAGCTACTAAACGAAGCTGCAGAAGTAGTTCTAAGGGAAGATTAGATGCTGTTGTAAAAACATTTAGAATGTAATGTTTGTTGAGAAACATGTGTAATATTTTGTAACTTTGAATGTAATATATTAGCTATTTATGGTTCTATTCTTTACGATGCATGAAACTTCATATACATACCGTTTTTGAGCCTTCGGCGAAAAAAACACCTTCCCTTCTTTTCATGCTTCGTAAATAATATCCGTGTTCTCATAAAATCAGTAACCAATCCTCGTAAAATCAATAATCAATAGATCTTTTCATTTCAGAGTTTGACGAAGGTATAATTCCTCAATAGCTATTTTTTGTGCCATGTCACTATTTCTTCGAAACATTCTTCGAATATCAATACTGAGACCCCCTTCTTGCGTTGTTGATGCAATATGATGTATGATGTTATGCTATGCAAATGATGTAATGATGTGATGTTATGCAAAATGATATTTGCCGAAGATCGACGTTTTTTTACTGCAAGCCTCCCTTAGGAGCTTCTTCGCCTTTTACTTCAGCGGAATCAACATTTATTTTTCGCTGTAAGCCTCCCTTAGGAGCTTCTTCGCCTTTTACTTTCAGCGGAATCAGCGTTTATTTTTCGTTGTAAGCCTCCCTTAGGAGCTTCTTCGCCTTTTACTTTCAGCGGAATCAGCGTTTATTTTTCGCTGTAAGCTCTGCATTCCCTTCGGAACGACTTTTGAGCAGAAAACTTACGCTGCGCTCCCTTAGGAACGACTTTTTGTTATTTCGAAGATTCACCCCATAACCATAGGTTCTTATGCTTTGGCAACATTTTTGGACTCCGTTATTCTGTGGAGAAGGTATACTTGTACTATAGCAAAGTCGAAGCTATTACAAGAAATTGAAAACGACAACGAAAACATTTAAACTTTCAATAATTGTTCCTTATTAAAAAGAAAATGATATTGAATGCAAAAACTGCTGTGGAGGTAGGATATTTGTCAATAAATGTGTTTCGATTCTGGCACAGTACTATTGACTATGCGAGCTTCGGACTCTTCTCTGAAGTCTCGTTGGTGTTGAGTATGCTGACTCCCTTCTGGCTGCTGGCCTCGTTGCATTGGTGGTGGAGGTGGAACCTGTTGCCAAGATGCCTGAGATTGACTTGCCGAAGCAACAGAAGCTGCAGGGTGGTTACCCACATACTCTGGGATATAGGGCGAGTGGTACGAAGCAGTATGCATGACTTGCTTCGGCTGAGTCTGTTGGGCTGCAGCTTCTGCTATTTCTTTTTGTTTCTGGATGGTGACATGGCATATCCTGGTGGTGTGGCCCTTGTCTTCACCACAGAATAAGCAATAGATTTTCCTTGGCTGATCCCCAAATCTTCCTCCAAAGCCCCTGACACCTCTGCCCCTTGGAGCTAGAGGCCGAGGATAACTCTGCTGCTGCCCCGAAGCCTGGGAAGCCTGGGAGGAATATTGCAGCCTCTGGTACTGGCTTCCCCTGTCATCATTCTGGGTGGAATGAATCGATCTGACATGTCTAGGATGAAACCTCCCTCCGAAGCCCCTGGCTATTTCGGAGAATCTGTAAGCTTCCTCCCTTCTCTGTCGAAAGTCATTGTCGGCGCGGATGTATTCATCCATCTTCTGAAGCAACTTCTCCAGAGTCTGAGGGGGTTTCCTGGCAAAGTACTGGGCTGAAGGTCCCGGCCGAAGCCCCTTGATCATGGCCTCAATGACAATTTCATTGGGCACAGTTGGCGCTTGTGCCCTCAGGCGTAAGAATCTTCGGACATACGCCTGAAGATATTCCTCATGATCTTGGGTGCACTGGAATAAGGCTTGAGCAGTGACCGACTTCGTTTGAAATCCTTGAAAACTGGTGATCAGCATATCCTTCAGCTTCTACCATGATGTGATTGTTCTTGGCCGAAGGGAGGAGTACCAGGTTTGTGCAAAACTCTTGACTGCCATGACGAAAGATTTTGCCATGACCGCAGTATTGCCACCATATGAAGATATTGTTGCTTCGTAACTCATCAGAAACTGCTTCGGATCTGAGTGGTCGTCGTACATGGGTAGTTGAGGTGGCTTGTAGGACGGAGGCCAGGGTGTAGCCTGCAGTTCAGCTGACAGAGGAGAAGCATCATCAAAAGCAAAATTTCCATGATGGAAATTCTCATACCAGTCATCTTCGTTGAAGAAGCCCTCCTGATGAAGCTCTCTGTGCTGAGGCCTTCGGTTCTGCTCATCTTGAGTAAGATGGCGAACTTCTTCAGAGGCTTCGTCTATCTGCCTTTGCAGGTCAGCTAGCCTAGCCATCTTTTCTTTCTTCCTTTGCACCTGTTGATGGAGCATTTCCATATCTCTGATTTCTTGATCTAATTCGTCCTCCTGAGGCGTTGGACTGGTGGCCTTCATCTTCTGGCTTCGGGCCTCCCGAAGAGAGAGGGTCTCCTGGTTGGGGTCCAGCGGTTGCAGAGCTGCAGCCCCTGTTGCTGAAGCTTTCTTCGGCGGCATGACGAAGGTCTATGCTTGACGAAGGTGTTCGAAACTCAAAAAGTGGAAGTGAGTTCACCGGAGGTGGGCGCCAATGTTGGGGACTTGTTCTCAAATGCTAAGAGTTAAGAACAAGGCAACATAAAAAATGTTAAATATTAAAGTCCTTCGTCCTTCAAGACATTATGTCCCTTCGGATATAATGAATTCCGGAAGAAGGTTGTGAAGGAAAAACCTTCGTAAGCACCATAAATGATAAGGAAGAATTCATATACGAAATACGAAAAATAATATAAACATTATCATCAACTTATTTTTATTTGCATTACTATATCCAGAATAACAAATTATAAATATACCTTCGGTTTGACGGAAAGTAAGGGTACGGGCGTGATGCAAAAAGCGAATGCCAAGTCAGCGTGAACAGTACGGGGGTACTGTTCATCTATTTATAGGCAAGGGACACAGCCCATGTAGAATTACATTCATGCCCTTTATATCAATAACTCTATAGTAATTCTTCGAGGTCTAATTTGGCTTTTCATCTTTAAGTCGGTTCCCCTTCTCTGCTGTCATGCCGAAGCTTTTCTGCGCACAGCTTCGTGATCACCTTATCCTTCGTCATAATCACCTTTCGTCTCGCTCAGGCTTCGTCCTGACCATGCTCTTATATACTCATGACCCGATTCCGAAGATACATGTTCACATATTTCACTTGGAAAACATTGTCAAATCATGTTTTTGAGGACCTTCGGAAGCCGAGGGCCCCCAACAACCGTCATCCCCAGAGAGTTCAAGGAAGGAGACTTAGTCCTCACCAGAACTACCAGAACAGAGTCTCGGGGCAAGCTTGAACCCAAATGGGAGGGGCCCTACATCGTCAAGATCAAAACATCCCCAAATGCCTACAGGCTCACCTCACCATGTGGCGAAGACTTAGAGCACTCGTGGAATGTGGATAACCTTCACAAATTCTTTATCTAGTCCCAAGGCCTGAGCGCCTTTGTTATTTTTGCAAACAATATCTCAGTTAGCCCGCACTCTTTTCGTCCCAGGGGGTGAGGTTTTTAACGAGGCGGAGCCATGTAATAAATTGCCACAACCCCCCCCCCAAAAAAAACAAGTCCAAACCGACACCACGACTGTGGATGTCGAAATAGACCGCAACACCAGTCTTCGGCATTCGACGCATAATAGTCACCGCAACGGCCAGCCTAGGCAGCCTCTGCGTGTGACAAATCTAGGCAAAAGTCGCCTAAGGGTGCAGCTGAAAAAGCTCAACAAGTGCGTGATACCACCCATAGGGTGCGTAGTCTTCTACAAAGACACCATCCAAGCAAAAGTCGCCCAAGGGTGCAGCCGGAAAAGCACAAGTGTGTCATACCACCCATAGGTTGCGAAGTCTTCCACAAAGACATCATCCGAGCAAAAGTCGTCTAAGGGTGCAGCCAGAAAAACAAAAGTACGTGACACCACCTACAGGGTGCGAAGTCTCCTACATAAGACATCATCCAAGCAAAAGTCGCCTAAGGGTGCAGCCAGATAAGCACAACAGATGCGCAGTCACTTACCAAGCGTGGAGTCACCTACGACACGTACACACCTATCCACACCAAAATCGCCTAAGATTGCAGCAAACTCGCAATAGGCACAACAAATTACATAGCACAATCACAAATGAACAACAAGCGAAGGGCTGAAAGACGCCACCAATCAAAACCATCACACAACACATCATAGTGTACACTATACATAGAGTATTTACCCCTCACGAGCATGACCATCGCAGTTCTATTGTGAAGAAGGGGAGGGCAGTGTTTTCACTCATGATCGCAACAGAACGGCGAGGGCAACATACTATTACATCGGCTCCTCCTTCAGAATAAGACCAGCCTCCCAAAAATTAAAGAACATCAACCTCAACTCTTCCCCCTCAAAAAGGTCCCACAGATCTCCTTCTCCGATGCATGACCTAGATGTCAACGCAAGTAACTCACGACGGGTACCCTGATCCAGTCGCGACCCACTTCGAAGACATGACTTTTCCATGCCCATTCGGCGATGTCTTCTTACACTTCACAAAGACTCACCGATGCTCTGTTTCGACACGCCCATCCTCCGCCTTCGCGAGTCTCCTACGCCCACATCAGTCGAGGTCACCGGCACCTCACGAGGGGCGAATCACAGCGGAGACTCCGATGCAGCCAAATCCAACGCCACAAAATAATCTAAGTCATCTTCAAAAGATTCGTCCACCCACAAGAAAGGGCTCCCCAATTCCCCATCCTCCGTAGACCACGACCCAAAATTGGATCCCTCCGAGACATTGCCACTAAGAAACGTCGCACTCGCATCCATCAAAACATCATTAATTTTAAACTCATCAGGGTTTGCTTGTGCAGGAACCTGTGCAGCAACCGATCTTTAGTATCATACAAAAATCAAAACCACCAACCCATCCCCTATTGCATCCCTTCAACCTGCATCAAAGCAGCCGTCGTCGTAGGGTCTTCAGCAGCACCCCCTAGAGGCGATGTATGCCCTTCAGCTCCCGCCTCTGCCAAGGCACCCACCCAAGTCACCAAACTTTCAAGGCCGGCGAGGTCATCCACTTCTTCCTCATTCATCACCTGTGAAGACAGTACATCATGTCACGGCCGAACCACCAAAAAAAACATTTCGCCAAACCAACAATATACCTGCGCCAACGCTCGGTCTGCCCTCTCCCGAACGATGCCACGGCCGTGGGGACCCCACATCCTATGATAAAGCGCCCCTATGGAGCACTTTAGCACATCATCTTCAATCTAGAACACTCCACGATCAAAGTCCTCGTTCGCCCGGTCGAAGACTTCGAAATGCTTGCATCCCTCTCGGGACAAGGCATTCGCAGCCCCCTCGCAGGTAACGAGGGACGCGTAGGACATAAGGCCCGTCACCATGGACAGGAGCGACTCTAGCTCTTCCTGCAACCACCCAAGAAAGCGAAGCCCCCACATCCTCCACTGATTCATCGAAGGGAGCGGTCTGCATGCCGAGCTCACGGTACGCATCCATGAAAAGTGTGTGCGTCCGCTCGACCCTAGCGCGGGTGGAGGACTCCGTCTTCTCGTGATGGCTGCGGAGGTTCCTCAGCTCCAACTCCATGTTAGCGACGCGCTTGCGAGCGGTTTCGGCCTCTGCGCTAGCGGCCTGAGCCTCTGCACGGGCTTTCTCCGCATCTTCCTTCTCCTCTGCAAGTCAGCGGCCAAGGTCTTCCCTCTCTTTCTCCACCGCTGATAGTTTCTCCAGGAGATTATGGCTCTTATTCTCAGCCACCGACTTGTCCCTCACTGCCTCAGTATGTTGCGTGCAGAGGCTCTCAATCCTTCCCTCGAGTCGTCTCCTCTCAGAAACAAACTGCGAGGTCAGCGCCCCCGAGGCAACCTGCTCGGCGAAGGCGATCACCTAACATAAAAAATGCGAACTCTGAATAATAGAGCAAGGAACACCATACACTCATAAGCAATAATCACACTCACAAATTTCAGCTACTGCACAGTTGACGCGGCCATGCCAGCAGCAGCGGCAATCTTGCCCCCGCCCCCTGCGACGGCACAGAACCTCGACCACGAGTCCATCGAGGTCCCCACGTCGCCCTTCGCCGCAGCGCCTTTCGTCGCGACCACTAGGCCGGCAGCCGATGCTGACGGCACAACCGCCAACTAGCTAGACTCTGCCCCTACATCACAACCAAGTTAGAAACATGAATTCTCCTGACCCGTGAAAAACCAAGACAACTGACTAGCAGGCGGTAGCCCTGTTTAGGCGTCTACGGACAACTCCAGGGCAGCCCCACCGGATCCCGTCACCGCCGTCTTAGTAACGCTCGATGGCGAAGGGAGTCTTGGAGCAGCAGCAGGCGCAGTGGGCGGAGGCATCGCAA
This sequence comes from Zea mays, assembly GCF_902167145.1. NCBI lineage: Eukaryota > Viridiplantae > Streptophyta > Magnoliopsida > Poales > Poaceae > Zea > Zea mays. Next base: position 53,839,314 of record NC_050102.1, on the reverse strand, counting down.
CACCTGACGCGACAGCCTTCACGCTGGGGCGTGCCAGCTTTGCTTCCTGGCGCGGGTCCACCAGCCTGATAAGGGCCCTACATTTCTTCCGTTGCGCATCCTGATGATCCTTCTCCATCACTGCCGACACAACAACACCAATATTCCTTCTGTAAGGAAAAATTTTAAGGTCACGAGCCAATCGAGACGTAAAAAATCCTCGCTAGTGGCCCAGGGTATCGGATCATTCCTAGGCCATCGAACCCCGGTAACCTTCAGCATTCGCGAAGAGGTTTCCCGGAGCTCGGGCGAAGACATCAATTCCCCAGGAACCGCGCACGTTTCCATCAATTCCTCAACAAAACACCCAGTAGCCCTCAACCCCGTCTCATCATCTGTCGTACCTAATTTTCTCTTTTGAACAGTTGCACCCGGAGCCCTCTCCCTTGAGGGGCCTTCGTCGGCCCAGGGCTCACTTCCTTCCCTCGAAGATCAAGGGTGTCACCGGAGTACCCCTCCGGGTAAGGACCATAAGGCAAATTATTCAGTTCTAATACACGGTTCAACCTGACGTTGGAACCGTGGATATCCCAACTCCTCAATGTTTCGGTCTTCGGCGCATATTTACCGACAATCTTGATGGCTTCAGCCTCCACTTCATGCATGAATGCAGTCGCATCTCGCCCGCGCAGGTCCACAGCGAATGCCGGACTTCGCACCAATTGGCCACCCAAGGTTGGCATTCGGCGGGGGGCAATATTGCCCAAAGCACAACCATGCGCCAAGGGCCATACCCCACAAGCAATAAACTCTTCGACCAAATCACGCCCACTACTTTGGTGGGCTGCGTAGTGAAGAGCCCCTCGTCTTGATCCTCTTCTGCCACCTCAAAAATGTGGAAACGCCACATAGCAGTGCGAGCAAAAGATGGCAGGGGCAAACTGGGCAACCCTTCGACATCACCGGGTGCCACATAAACCCAAAATTCCTACTAGTTGCCCCACTTATTTTTGGCACACGGGACAATCTCGACGACTTTGGCCGAGGTCTTCCCAGTCCTCGACGTAAAGGTGCATGATCCAAACTGAGCAATTTTATCACCTATCTTCCTTTTCTACTAGTGCAGACAACAATTTTTTGCGAAGACCTCAACAGATGGCTCCCCACTGTATGAGGAGACAACCCAAACATACTTCACTAGCGCCGCCATGGAATTCTGTGTCAACTGATGAATTTGTACTTCAAATATCCGCAGAAACTCAACTACGAACCGATGCGCTGGCAGGCAAAGACCAGCAACAAAGAAAGCTTCAAACATGACCAACTCGCCCTCCGGCTCAAGGACACCACTTCCAAAGTAACCTAGTCGTTGCATCTCCAGCACGTGGCCCAAGAAGATCCTCGAGATCCCAAACTCAACTGTGTGACCAGGCTGCAAATCTACCACATCCGAATCGCTCAGTGTCTTCTCAGACAACGGCATGGCCAGCGACACGCTCGCAGCGGACGAAGACGAAGAAGAGGATGGCATGGTCACGTACCGTCGGCAGCAGCGCACGGTTTGCTTGATGCGAGCCAGGTCACCGGTGGAATGAGAGCAGAGAGGGCAGGCGAGCAGATGGAAAGCTAGGGTTTTGACAGCGCGCACTCGAGCGGGTAAAAAGCCTCAGCCGAGCCCGGCTTCTTATTGACGTGGAGCGGCGCCTCAGGAACTAAATAGTCCCACAGTAACACATCCCATCAATGGTCACATTTCAAAAACCCCTGCGGGACCATTTTGAGCGAGGGAAGCGTTTTCACCATCTTATGGCAGTCTTCGGCACCAGCTGACTTGGTCGAACTGGTCCCTCGGAGGGAAAAATGTTGGGACGAAGGCGAACACGTCCCCCTCGCTCAAACTCCCCACACCAGCATATTCAAGACCGAAGACCATGAAGGTCTTGAAGGTCGAGCCGCACAAGCGAAGTGCCCAAGGTCGACGCCCCCGCGAAGACTCATGCACTATCTTCGCCCTGGCAAAACAGAGCAAAGACCATTGAAGACTTTGGAGCTCGAACAATCAAGACCACGAAGACCATACGTTGCAATCTTCCACATTGTAAAAGGGGGCCTATGTATAGTCTGGGCCATGCTGCAGGGTCCCACCCGTAGGCCGCCGTGCCGATAGGGCTAATAGAGGGTCGGCCCATGTCTGTAATTGATTAAGCTGTAATGACCCGCCATAACCCCCCAGGGGGGAATATTCCGAGGATAAACTAGGTAACTGAGGGTTTAGTTGTCTTTAGCAAGGCAGGGCAGACCCTCGGTTACCTATAGATACCTCCGCACTATGCCATTGCGGGGGACGGAGAAAAACACTGTTGCCTAAGTGAACTACATCTATTCGCATCAAACCATTTTCCACTCTCCCACCGTTTGAGCTTGCCAGATTGAATTTGCAAGTTCCAACAACGTACCCGTGGAGTCTTGGTTGCCAGCCCAGAGGACCCAGCAGCTGCGCCGCTCTTTAGCACCAGGACTCAGGATTCCTTCTTTAGGGCGCAGTTGTCAACTCAGATTGCCTTGAGGGCACACAGGCTCTTGGATCTTCCTGCCTTTTTGTCAGCCGTCGGTGCGGAGTCAGAGGGTCACCTCTCTTTTCTGCTAGGTTTGCTTTCACTTCTGACCTCTAGTGACAGATATATTGAGGAGTGGGTCAGAGTGTTCTATGCCACCGTTTGGATTGACCCTTACCATCAGTGGATGAGGTTCCGCTTTGTGCGCGAGGATGTCACTCTGCATGCCACTCAGATCAGATAGCTCTTTGGATTTTCTGAGTCGACGACTAGGCTCCACAGCTTGTGCTATGGCACGTCGGATCCTCCCGGTCGCCCTCACGACGGAGTTGCGCCAGCTACAGCTCACATCACTGCCCTGTTCAGACCTCCATCAATAGATGGGTCGCGATGTTCTCCTGCACACTTCACTCCAGCAACGAAGTTTCTTTATGAGCTGATGAGACAGAACATGCTACCTAGGATGGGATACAGGGAGGCCACCACACATATTCAGGTATGGTTACTTGGTGCCTTGATCTCACACTCAGAGTTCGACATGGTTGACTTTCTTATCTGTGAGATCGAGGATACAATGTTGGATGGTCTTTGTGCTCGTCGTCAACTGCCATATGCCCACTACCTCTATCACATCTTTGCGCAGTTGATCAGGCCTCCTTAGTTCCAAGGAACCCTCGAGGCCTCTCGCCTCCAGTTCAGCTTCTATCGTCCAGCTCCTGAGGACCCAGTTCTAGTGCCAGATCCAGTGTTAGATATCAGGGCTGAGGATGAGGCTTTCAGACAGTTCGAGACTCAGGGTGCCATTGCCGATTCTTCTTCTGATGATGCTGAGGACCCGGGCATCCTTCCACCGCCTCTTGTGCCACCTCGCTCACATGATCATGAGGTCGGTAGTTCTAGTGCTGCTCCTACTGCCCCTACAGCTATTGACCCTGCTCTGGCCGCTATCCTTCAGTCTCTTTCTCAGCAGCAGGCTCATCTAGCAGCAGAGCAAGCTCAGTAGGCAGCTATTCAGCATCAGATGTCTGAGCAGACGCTATCCATGTTTCAGACTATTCAGGACTGCCTTCAGCAGCAGCTCTAAGCAGACAGGGTAGAGCACCGGGCATTCATGACACATATCCTTCAGCACACCGGTGTTCAACTCCCTCTAATCCAGTCTTCTCCTCCTCCGACTCTTCAGGCTGCTGTCGTTCCCGCACTTCAGTCAGGACCTCCACTCCACTCTTTTGGTACTACTATCTCTCCGCTCAGGCCGGTCACCTTGGATTTCTTGGCACCAGTCGTCGGACCCGTCAGCGCTCAGCCGCTAGTGCCACCAGCGTCTGCTGTTACCACTGCTATCGTGGCAGTGTTCATGACTACTCCAGCTCCGATGGATCCTACACCGCAGCCTACATCTGAGTTAGTACTAGCTCCAACTTCTACTGTAGATCCTGGATCCAAGACTGACTCCGATCCTCAGCTCACGTTTGCACTTCTGCCTCGACCGCGACCTGATGTGTCCTCGCCTCCTCCTTCCTCTTCTGGTCTGTAGGTTCGAGTAACCCTTTTGGTGTTTGACGCCAAAGGGGGAGAGATATGAGTTGTGAGAGCAAGGGGGAGTAAGGGAGTTAGTCGAGAGTGCCTTTTGATATTTTGATGTAATATATTTGCTTGATACTCTATGTACTAGCTCCACTTTGGTATGACGCTTAACTCACAAACTCTATGACTGTGTGTATTATGTTTTCACCTAAGATGTTATCACCAGTCGTTCTGTTCTTGTTCATGAATTGCATTTCATTCTTATATGAACAAGAAACGTATGTTGTTTATGTGCCTATACTTACTATTCCATTACACGAGTTTTTCTGTCAAAATTGTTGAGTATAACTAACCATCTTCTCTATTTACAGAAAACAAACAAACTACTCTCACACTCTTGTTGGGTTGTCATCAATCACCAAAAAGGGGGAGATTGAAAGCATCTAGGCCCCTGGTTGGTATTAGTGATTAATGACAACATATGATTATATGTGACTAATGTGTGTTTTACAGAGCAAATGGTAAATTAGGTCGCATTACAGGAAGATGTGCTACAACGGTGAAAACAATCCCTGAGATGAGAACTTGAAGCGACAACTGAAACGACGAATCAAAAGATGAAGGTCTTCATATTCCGAGTGTCGAAGGAGTTGTGAACACTCGATATAGAATTAGGTCTTCTAGTTTTATTTTAGCCGTACTATAAAGAGGGGTTGTGGATGAGTAGTTTGACCAAGAGATTTCTAGTGTAGTGTTGGTGTATATTCACACTCACATCTAGTGCTAGGTGTCACTCTATAACACACCCACGAGTTAGAACGAAAATGGTTTAGAAAAACCAAAGGAAAAAGAAGTTAGGGTTTTCTGTCTTAGGGGCACCAGACTGTCCAGTGTACACCAGACTGTCCGGTGCGCCCCCTGACAGTGGGGCCAGCAAGCCCCGGGGGAAGCGCCTCTACCCCCATGAAAAACCGAGAGCAACGAGTTGAGAAAATGAATTTTAGCTGCCACACCGGACATGTATTGTTCACTGTCCGGTGCGCCATCAGCCCAACAACTAGATGTCAGAACTAGCCGTTCGAGTCGACCATTGGCGCACCGGTAGCGCACTGGACTGTCCTGTGCGTCCATGTGTAGTGCGGCCTGGTAAAGGCTAGTTTGGTGGGTGGGGCTATTTATACCCTCTCCACCTACCTCATTGAGTGTCTTGCTGCCCACATTGATGACCACACATTGCTAGAGCATTGCAAGCACCACAAAGCCCAGTGAGGTGATTAGAAAATCTTAATCCTGTGTTAGGACCTCATTAGTGCAAGTGAGAGCCACCTAGACACACACCACATGCATTAGGCTTCTCTTGGTCAAGTGAAAGTCTATGGCTTGTTACTCTTGGTGATCGGCATAACCTAGTCAGCTTGGTGGCGTTTGGAGTGCGGTGATCACCCCAGAAGATTTGTTGGTGACCCGGTTCAAGATTGTAAGCAGTCGTGAGGGATCCACCTCGCCGGAGTGGCAAAGGATCACCTCATAGTGAGCACTTGGTTCTTGCGAGGACCAAGGCGGAGCGATATCCTTGCAAATAATTGGAGGAGTCTTCTCAACTTTGCTTTAGATTCCGCATTTGATTTGAACATTTTACTTTGTTCAATTGTTTAGCAGTTAGTTGAAGTAATGACTTAGGATTGTTGTTTTTCTAGTAGTATTCACTTATTGCTAGTAGTTGGGTGAAGTTGGACTTTTGCTTAGGGTTTAATTGTTGTTGAATTTTTAGAAAAGCCCAATTCACCCTCCCCTCTCTTGGGCATCGTGATCCTTTCAACTTACCTTGTCCCTTCATCACCTCACCAAAAAGCATCAATTTTACCCTCTACCCACCTCAGCACTCCAGGTAAGTCATCAGGGGCATTGTCAGCTTCTTTAGATGCTGCCCTTACTGAATAGAAGATTTCACGTAGCAGGTATGGGTACTGGGAGACAATCTCTAAGCAATTATTCATAAGGCTCTTCAAAGCTTCCATCAATATTGAGTTCTCTTTTCAACATCTTTCTTTAAATCTTCGACTTCAAGTTGAAGTCGAGAGACATCATCGGCATGCTCTGTTTTAGTCTTTTCTAGTTCACCTGTCAATCGTTGAATATCTTCCTCTGACTTGCAATTTTTTGCTCCTTTCTTTTTCTGTTTCTGTATCCTTATTAGACCTCCAAGCTTCGATCAAATCAGCCCTCAATGACTCGATTCTATCATCTTTTTCCTTATTGATTTTTTCAAGATTTTCAATCTTAGCTTCTAGGTTGGAGATAATAAATTCGTCTTTTCGATCTTCTGATTCCTATTGAAGCTTTAAAGCTTTACTCATAAAAAACCTGCAATGATTTCGAAGGCTAAAAGGATTTTAGTAATTTCATCCTTGATATTTCATGAACACAAAAATACACTGCATGAATGAGCCCTTACCTTAAAATTTGAGTAAACTAAAGTCCTTGTGATATGATGTTTTATTATGTTACTTAACTCACTCTCCAGCTTTAGGAAGACAATAGACTTTGTCAGAGTATTAACTACTTTAGCCCCATCACGGTTAGGAACATGCTCCAAAACATCTTTGTCAACACCACCAAAAAGAACTGCTCTAGCCTATACCCACCCGCAATAGAAAATTCCCTTAGTTTAGATAGATCTTTTGCACTTAACACAATACCATCCTACTGTCTTAGGTTGAAGGACCTCTCCTTACTAGAAGAAGTCTCAGCTTCACCCCTCTCTATAGCCAAAACTTTCGTTACAACCTTCTTCTGTTTAGCAACCTTAGCCACCATTGACACCTCTTCACATGTTTTTTAGGCACCAACTCCGCGATTATCCTATCAATGCAAGACATGGTGGTCCTCTCGGCACCTCCACTCACTTTGGCATCTTGCCCCGTTCTGTAATACCCAATATGTAAAGAAATGAAAGGAGAATTTTTTTCCTTTAAATGTGATTTCTCCATTTATCATCACATGTGAACACTTCATTTGAAAACAAATAATTAATAAAAATGTATGCCACCAAATTATGCACCATGCTGGATTTTATCTTGTGTGCATTTTGTCACAACATAGAATAATGTGAAAAGAAATATATTAAAGTCCAAAGTGGAATTTGACATCAAAAAGAAATTCTAGAAATTAGAAAAAGGGAAGGAAATAAATATAATGTCGAGAAAAATAAGTAAATAAAGATATGTGATTCCTATACTAGGGTTTGAATTTGTATAATTGACTCAAAGGTGAAACTCATATTCAAATTCAAATTTATGTTCAAAAGAATTAAGGATAAAAGAAAACAGAAAATAAAACATAAAAGAAAAAGAGAACTTACCTGGGCTGCGGAACTCATTTCGGCCCACCTAAGGAAGCACACCGTGCGGCCCAAATTCTTCTCCACCGCGCGCTAAGGCTCTCTGCCACGCGGGTCCCTATGGTCAGCCATCCTCGCACGCGGGACCGCACACTGACGCGTGGGGCCTGGTCGTTTGTCTCACCGGCGCTCGCAGAATTGATGAGACGCTGGCAAATCAGACCCATTTGTCAGCCGCTTCAACCGTTCCGCAAACTCGCCTCAACGATTACCACGCATGGCGGGCACGCCACCGACGATTCTTGTGTGCTCGGCCCTTGATCACGCCAGGGGATAAAATCCCAGGCGCCCTAACCTTTCCGACGTTCCATCGCCCCATTGGGTTCACCACCGTCACCAAAGAAAAGGGAGGAGCGTCGCCGCGGATCAAACCCGGGTTCACACCGACGCGTGGTGGTGGGCTACTGCGTAGGAGTTTCAGTGCCATTCTGGTGTTCTGCGCGTTGAGTTATCGGGCGGGATCACGGGCGATTCGGCCCGAATCGCTCGTCGGAGCTGCCGCGCCGTCTCGGATCCGCCCTGCGCCGTGAACAGAGACCTTGCCACCGTGAAACAAGGTAATTACCCCCTAGTGCATTCGCCATGTTCTTCTCAATGTTTAGCACTGGTCAATTTTGAGCTCGGGGGAGTGGGTGGCCGGATTTTACCCTCGCCGGCGAGCTAGTCGCCGCGGGAGCCGAGCTCAGTCGTTTGGGAGCGCTTGGGTTGGGAAGAGACACGGGATCACCGTTCGATCTCCTTTGGGCGGTTGAGATTAGAACGGGATAGCCTTTCGTGTGGATTGATCAGGTGTCGTTAGATCGAGATCAGACGACATTGGTTGGATCGGAAATTATAAAATCTGGGCCATCATATCTTCATCCAACGACCTGGCCAGAGTACCGGTCCGGGATAGGCTAGATCTAATCTCACGCGTCCATCCTTGATCGCACGGCCAGCGTCGGTCCATACCCCTTCGGTTTGCGCAGTTTGCAGAAAGAACCTTATGATTTTAGAGAACCAACCCGCGGTCCACAGGAACTATTCTTTGTGTCTTAGGAAACTTACACCGAGATCCATGCTATTTTCTGTAATTAGCGCTCAGTCCATAGCTCTGTGAATTCATATATTTAATTTTAGAAATTGCTTTTTAATAAAAAATAAGTGCTAGAACTTTAATAAATCATAGAAAATTCATATGGACTCCAAATTGATCCATTCCAGTTTCTAAAATTTTGTAATATTATTGTTTATCACCTAGAGTCTCTATTTTGGCATGAAAACAGTAAGAAAATTAATTTCTCACTTAATCTTTTTTCAAGCACATAAAACCTTCAGAAATTCATATCTTAAATCTATAACTCCAAAATTAATGATTCCTGTTCCTAGGTTCTTATTTTAATGTGTATATTTTTATTATGTATATTGTTTACATGTTTGGTGTGATGTTAATCTTCTCTATATATGGTGCTTGTTTGTATTGTGGCGAGTAGAAGAGACTGTGACTGAGGATCCTGGTGCCCAGCAGATAGAAGTTGCTGAGCAGGAGCTCATTAAAGGCAAGTTGTGCCCTTGATCACTTTTATGAACCCAATAATATTCTTTATAATAATTTACCATGCATAGGCTTAATTTTGATGGGATCCAATAGGTCACCCTAATCCGTTTATACATTTTACCTTGTTATCCCTGAATCACTTGAGTAGTTTTGCTATTGATTTACATGGTTTTGGGATAATATTTCATTATATCCATGTTCCAATTATTTTGTTATTCTATTTATGTTCATGTCAAGATCATTAATGTTAATTGGAACATGGAGCTTAACTTGAGAAACACGTGCCACCACAAGGGTGGAATGGGACACCCTTAGCTGACTAATTACGAAAGCTAGTGGAAGACTACCTTACCCGAAAGGGGCAAGGGCAGTAGGGGAGTTGCATGCAAGGAGGTTCTCGGGTTGATTTTGCTGCGGTGGCGGTCAGACGGGGGATTCTTGCAAGTGCTCTTCCCATAAGTTTTTGGAAGCTAGTGGAACTTTGTAAAGGCCTCATAATGTTACCCTGCCTCGCTTCCTTGGTAGAGGTGTATGGGGCTTGTACAACCCCGTGGCAGATGGGTAACATGACTTGTGGGTACAAGGTACAACCTCTGCAGAGTGTAAAACTGGTATACTAGAAGAGCTCATGGTCATGAGCAGCTCAGGACTCTCGCATGATTAATTTATGGAACTTAAATTCAATTTGTCATTTGCATTGCATGGGATTGTTTATTAATTTTGTTCTACTACTTTTATTAAGGTTTGGTATTTACTTACATCTAGTAATTGCTAATAAAATTTTGACCAACTAATTAAAAGCAATGCTCAGCTTTAACCCCTGTTGTTGATTAGCCTTACACATCACATGAACTCCCACCTTTGGTGAGTTCATGCCCACTGGTTTCCCCACAACTTGTTGAGCTATGATCATGTGTGAGCTCACCCTTGCTGTCTCACACCCCCCACAGGAGAAGAATAGATGGTTTAGGAGGAGCCACACAACGAGAAGTTTGATCTAATCTAGGTGGTGTTTCCTAGTTGACTTATTGGCACCAAGGATGATCCTTAGTTTGTTTTATATTTATCTTTTATTTTTGTAAGACTTCCGCTATGTAATAAGTACTCTAGTGTTATTGTGACATTTATCTTTATACACTATGTTATTATATATGTTGTCTTCTTTGGCGCATGTATGAGATGCACCCGACTTTGTCTCTTAAATCCGGGTGTGATAGAAGTGGTATCAGAGGAAATGTTAACTGTAGGACAAAACCTAGATAGAAATGGACAAAACCCTTATCTACTTACCTTATTCTGATTCTTTCTATACTTATCTTATCTTGATCCTGTCTCACCTTTTGCTGTCATACTCTGATTACTCTTACCTTTTCTACTCTAAGACAAGATGGATTTCACACCATGGAATCCTACATTTATGATCTTTTTAAGTGATAGGAGTCATAAGACAAAATTAAAACTATTTTCTCTATTTACAAATGTTGGTTGATTGTTTTGATGATAAATGCTTGATTTGCTTCTTTGATTGATTGATATATTATAAATGGACATCTTAGCATGTACCACCATAAGGTAATGAATTAGCTTTGGTAGGTAAAACATTAATATGCTTAGCTAATAAATTCCCCAAAGTAACATGCCTCGTAATTACGTGCCTTGTCTACAATCCTTTCTCTCTTACCATATGTTTCTAACTCAGATGGTCAATACTAGGAATGGTGGTGGAATTGATCTACCTCCCAATCGACACACTCGGAGGATATATAGACAACCACAACAACAACCTGAGATGGATCCTCCACCGCCTCCACCAGCAGGAGTTGACCCAGCTGTTGCAACACAGATGAGGATAATGCAACAGATGGCTGACACTATGGAGGATATGCACGCGCAGATGTGGCAGGAACGCCAAGAGATGCGCCAAGAGCGAGAGGATATACGATAGGAGATGCGCCAAGAGCGAGAGGAGATACGTCAGGAGAGAAGGGCGCATCAGCAGCAGCAACAACAACAACAACAACAGCAACATCAACAAGCACCACTGCCTCCACCACCACCACTAGTTCCACCCCAAGACAAGCACCGGGAGTTCATGAGCCACGAGCCACCGATGTTTGCTAGTTCTCCTGACCCACTGGACGCTAATGATTGGCTGAAGTCTGTGGAAAAGATGTTGATTATTGCATAATGCTCTAACCGGGAGAAGGTTCTATATGCTTCTGGTCGTCTGACGGGTCCTGTTGCTGATTGGTGGGATTCATACACTACTGCCCATGATGCTGCTGATACTATCACATGGGCGGAGTTCGCTATGCAGTTCTGGAACTATCATATACCAACTGGACTGATGAAGATTAAGAAGAAATAATTTCTATCGCTGAAGCAGGGGAGCATGTCAGTAAGCGAGTATCACGATAAGTTCATTCAACTCTCCAGATATGCACCAGATGAAGTTACTGAAGACGAGAGGAAGCAAGAGCACTTTATTGAAGGACTTAATGGACCTCTGCAGTATGCTCTAGTGGCTCATACATTTCCATCATTCCAGAGGCTGCTTGATAAGGCCCTAGCTATTGAACACAAGCATGTTCAGCTGGGAGATTTGAAGAGGAAGGCGATATCCCTGGGACAGGGAAGCAGCAGTGTTCGCCCTCGCTACAGTTCACCCGAGGGTACACCAGTTCGCATTAGCGGAGTCCAGTGCCCAGGTCAGCACTCACCTCAGGGGACTCCACCGACTCGTCAGGCTACCCCCACTGGCACCCCGACAAAGTTTTTAGGACAGAGTGCAGGCACTACTTTCTACAACTGTGGGAAGACTGGACATTATGCAAATGTTTGCCCACAGAGGATTGCTACTACCCTAGTTCAGAATAAGCAGCAGACTCCAGGATCTAGCAAGGGATTCTCTATTGCCAAAGTTAATCAGGTCAGCGCTGATGCTACTGCGGAAGGAGCTGACATTGCACTTGGTATGTTTTACAATAATGCAATTCCTACAATGATATTATTTGATTCTAGTGCTACACATTCATTCATGTCTGCTCGATATGCCAACACAAATGAGTTACCACTGAAAAATATGAAAACACCAATGATAGTAATAACACCTAAAGGGCCTGTTGAGGCAAGTTATATGACACATAAATTGACATTAACAATTATGGGAAGAGAATTCGGGGGCTACTGCTATAATATTAGAGGCAAGCAACATATATCTAATTCTTGGTATGTCATGGTTAAGAAAGGCAAAGGCCATTATAGTATGTGGTAGGGGTACTGTAGAACTCACCAGCCCTAAAGGAGAAAGGTTTCAAGTTGAAATTGCAGTAACTACCTCTTCTAGACGTGTGATGTTCTTTATAGCTAAGGAGTTTGTTCGTGACAACATCCGTGTTGTTAGGGATTTTCCAGATGTGTTCCCAGAGGAGTTACCAGGTATGACACCAGATAGGGAAGTTGAGTTTGTCATAGATCTCTTACCTGGGACTGCTCCTATTTCTAAATGGCCATATAGGATGTCTGTAGAAGTGTTAAAGTAACTTAAGAAACAGTTAACGGAGTTACAAGAGGCTGGGTACATTCGTCCGAGTTCCTCACATTGGGGAGCGTCGGTATTGTTTGTACAGAAGAAGGATGGATCACAGCGAATGTGTGTGGATTATAGATCCCTTAATGATGTTACTATGAAGAACAAATACCCGTTACCCCGTATTGAGGATTTATTTGATCAGATGAGAGGTGCTAGGGTATTCTCGATGATTGATCTCCGATCGGGATACCATCAAATGAAGATTAGGCCATCGGATATTCCCAAGACGACTTTCTCAACCTGATATGGATTATATGAGTTCACGGTTATGTCATTTGGACTGACTAATGCACCGTCCTATTTTATGAATATGATGAATAAGGTGTTTATGGAGTATCTAGACAGATTCGTTGTGGTATTCATCGACGATATTCTTATTTATTCCAAGAGTGAGAGCGATCATGAGGAACAACTGAGGTTGGTGCTACAGAAGCTACGGGATAACCAACTCTACGCCAAGTATAGCAAATGTGAGTTTTGGATTGACGAGGTGCCATTCCTTGGAAATATCATTTCCAATGGAGGGATATCAGTGGATCCTGCTAAAGTCAACGAGATAATGACGTGGAGCATACCCACTACAGTTACTGAGATCCGAAGTTTCTTGGGACTAGCCGGATACTATCGAAGATTTATTGAAGGATTTTCTAAGATTGCTAAACCTATGACCTCACTTCTAGAGAAGGGAAGAGAGTTTAAGTGGGACGAGAAGTGCCAAGATAGATTTGATCAATTAAAGAAGAGATTGATGTCACCACAAGTGTTGGTTATGCCAGATATATAGAAGGGATTTGACATTTATTGTGATGCCTGCGGCCAAGGCTTGGGATGTGTGCTCATGCAAGAAGGACATGTGATTGCTTATGCGTCCCGTCAGTTGCGGAAACATGAGTTGAACTATCCCACTCATGACTTAGAACTAGCAGCCGTTGTGCATGCGCTTAAGATATGGAGACATTATATTATGGGAACCAAGTGCCAAGTGTACACGGATCATAAGAGTTTGAAGTATATATTCACTCAGAAGGATCTCAACCTTAGGTAACTATTGGGGGCCTTTGTCCTCCGAAGGTCCTCAAAAACACAACTAACATGTTCCCCAAGTATACTACGTCTACAGGAACCTTCAGACATGGGATGAAGTTGTGCATGATGTGAGAAGCACGGCTCGGGAGAAGAATGAACCAGTTCCGAAGCTACTTGTAGAAGAGCTTCGACTCAGCGGTGGAGAATGGAACCGACTTAAAGGGGAAAAGGCTATTTAGTCCTCAGTAGATTCTCCCTAAGTCAATAGTAAATGTCAAAGGCATGATTGTAATTCTACACAGGCTGCGTCCTGTGTCTATAAATAGATGAACAATAACACCGTACTGTTCACGATGACTGGTATTCATTCGCACGTCACGTCTGAACTTTTGCCTTCTGTCAAACCGAAGGTATAAATGTAATTCATTATTGCTTGTGTTGATTCTTAATAATATAAGAAAGTGATATTGATAATGTCGTATGATTATTCATGGTGTTTTCCGTGTCTCATATGCTTCTGCTCTCATTATTAAATGTTAAAATGATGAAGGTACATCTTTCATAACCTTCGTCTGAAGATCATTATATCCTGAAGGAGATAATGTTTCGAAGGACGAAGGTCTCTAATTATTAACATTTTGTGTTGCCTTGTTCTTAATTCATAGCATTTGAGAACAAGTCCCCAACATTGGCGCCCACCTCCGGTGTACTCACTTCCACAATCTTCGGCAAAGCATCAACCTTCGTCATGCCACCAAAGAAGACAACAACGCCAGGGGCTGCACTGCAGCCACTGGACACAAATCAGGAGATGCTCTCTCTCCGAGAAGCCAGAAGCCAAAAGAGAAAGGCCACCAGCCCAACACTTCAGGAGGAAGAGCTGGACCAGGAGATCAGGAACCTAGAAATCATTCATCAGCAGGTGCAAAGGAAAAAGGAGAAGATGGCCCGACTGGCCAACCTTCAGAAAAAGATAGACGAAGCTGCTAAAGAAATGCGCCATCTTACCCAAGATGATCATGACCAAAGGCCCCAACACATGGAGCTTCGCCAAGAGGGCTCATTCAACGAAGATGAATGGTACGATGATTTTTATAATGGTAGCTTTACTTTTGATGATGCTTCTCCCTTGGCAGCAGAATTGCAGGCTATTCCATGGCCACAATCCTACAAGCCACCCCAGTTACCCATATACGATGGGCACTCGGACCCAAAGCAATTCTTGACGAGCTATGAGGCAACAATATCCTCATATGAAGGCAACACCGCTGTCATGGCACTCCGAAGTGTGGCCCAGACATGGTACTCTTCTCTTCGGCCAGGGACAATCACGTCATGGCAGAAGCTTAAGGACATGCTGGTCACCAGTTTTCAAGGGTTTCAGACGAAGCCAGTCACTGCTCAGGCCTTGTTCCAGTGTACACAAGACCATGAGGAGTACCTTTAGGCGTATGTCCGAAGGTTCTTACGTCTCAGAGCACAAGCGCCCATAGTGCCTAATGAAATCGTCATTGAGGCCATGATCAAGGGCCTTCGACCAGGGCCTACGGCTCAATATTTCACCAGGAAACCCCCCAGACTCTGGAGAAGCTGCTTCAGAAAATGGATGAGTACATCCGGGCTGACAATGATTTCCGCCAAAGAAGGGAGGAAGCTTATAGGTTTTCTTAGATTTCTAGGGGCTTCGGAGGAAGGATTCACCCTAGGCACGTCATATCTATTCACAGCTCTAGTTAGAATGATGATAGAGGAAGTCAGCTTCAGAGGCCACAACAAAGCTCACAATCTTCAGGGCAGCAGCAGAGCTCTTTCAGGCCGCCAACTCCAAGGGGCAGAGGTGGCAGGAGCTTCGAAGGAAGATATGGGATTAGCCCAGGAAAATCTATTGCTTGTTCTGTGGTGAAGACAAGGGTCACACTACAAGAACGTGCCAAATTACTATTCAGAAGCAAAAAGATATTGCTGAAGCAGAAGCTCGGCAGAACCAGCCGAAGCAGGTTTTACACACTGCTTCGTGCTACTCTCCTTACATACCAGAATATGTCGGCAACCAACCTGCAGCTTCTGTTGCTTCGGCAAGCCATTCACAAGCTTCTTGGCCTCAGCTTGCACTGCCACCACCTTTGCCACCTGCTCATACTCAAAGCCAGCAGCTAGAAGGGCGCCAACACCCTCAATAGCAACATGACTTCAGGGAAGAGTCTGAAGCTCGTACAGTCAACAACATTGTACTAGAATCGAAGCACATTTACTGAGAGGAAGCTTGAAAGAAGATTCTTAAATTTGACGAAGCTACAAAAAGTCGTTCCTAAGGGAATGCGGAACCAAAATTGACGAAGCTATAAAAAGTCGTTCCTAAAGGAGCGCAGTGTAAGTTTTTCTGCTCAAAAGTCGTTCCAAAGGGAATGTAGAGCCAACTATCGCCGAAATATAAGGCGAAGAAGTTCAAAAGACATTCCTAAGGCGATGTAGAACTTATACCGCCGAAATATAAGGCGAAGAAGTTCAAAAGACGTTCCTAAGGGGATGCAGAACTTATACCACCGAAATAGATGGTGAAGAAGCTCAAAAGACGTTCCCAAGGGGATGCAGAGCTTAGACTCAAAAGACGTTCCCTAGGGGATGCAGAGTCTTTCGTGTATCAGTGTGTGCGTAAGTGTGGGTGTTAAAGCATCATCATATTGCATCATACCATCGCATCATTTAGCATAGCATCACATCATACATCATACCGCATCAACAGAAGAGACTGAATGCGAAGCAAATCTTTGGAAATACTTCGATTGAATAAAAATGTGCCAAGGCACGAAGCAAGCTTCGGGTAATAATCAGATTTGCCCTAGAAGGGGTTTCTTTCTTTATGAAGCATGAAAAGAAGGGGATGTATTTTTTCGCCGAAGGCTCAAAAAGAGGTAAGTGAGTATGTTTCATGTATCGCAAAGAAATAAAATTACAATAGTCTACATATTTGATTCAATATTACATACTTCAAACATTACATAGTTTTGTTACAAAATAGGTCTAATCTTCCTTCATTTGTTCTATACATCAAGCTTTTCAAAATGTTTTTTACAATAAAATCTATTCCTCTCTAAGGACTTTCTCCGCAACTTCTTTCAGTAATTTATTGACGACTTCGTCAATAATGGATTCAGCCATGCTTATGATGTCCAATGATTCCTTCATCTTTGGATCAGCTAGGGGATCGTATGGCTCCGATGGCGGGGATAGTTCAGCTGTAGTAGGAAAATTGTTAATACGAAGCCTCGAAGAAAGTACTGAAGCTAAGAAATCAAAAACAATACCTATGCGCCTTTCACGCTCGGCAGCCTCTTTAGCTTGCTTTGCTTTTTCTCGGGTGTCGTGGGTGTCTTTCTCATTCTTTTTTATAATTTCGTGGGCCAGCTCTCGGCCACCGTTTACCTAGACATCAGAGTAGAATTTTTCGCCCGATAAAGTTGCTTCGGCTGAAGGGTCCTTCGTGGCGTCAATAGAGAAGGCAGCTTCGGCCTGAGTTGTAGTCTTAACATGATCACAACCAGCCTTCTCCAGGATAGCTGCAATTCCTCGAGCTCCGGAGAAGGCGTAGATGCCCCCGCGGTCATTCAGTATTTTTTTGAAGGCTTCAGCTTCTCCACTTATCCATTCAATAACACCTTCGGGGTCACCTCGGATAAAATTTTGTTCAGAAGAGTAGGCGCCCACTTTGGAGAAGCTAGTTTTTAATTTCTTCACACAATCCAAGGATTTTTCAAAACACTTTTCCTTGGATTCGCGAAGTTCTTCAACATTTTTCTCTAGCTTATTTTTCAAGTATTCACTAATCTCTTGGTTGGCCTGTGCAAGCATGCATTTTTCATTAGCTTCAGCCAATTGACTTCGAAGATCTTCAATCTCGGTTTTTTGGGCTTCGATCTGGGCATGGTAGTTAGCTTCATCTTCTTTCACTTTATTTACCAATGAAATCAAAATTTTATCTTTTTCCAAGCCTTCGTTTCTCAACTCAATCACCTCTGAACGAAGGTTGTTGAGTGCTATGGTATAGCTCTCGTCTTTAGCATTCTTTTGTGCCCTCAAGGCATTACTAAGAATCAAGCCCTGTAAAGAAGAAGAAAGAATTGAGTATGACAATAAAATACTTCGTTTCGAACTTCAAAGTTAACTTTTATACCTTTATGCTATTGTACGCGAGGCTATCAGCAAGTTCATCTTTCGACAGAACCGAAAGACCTTCTTCAAGTTTCGGAAATCCCATACTCTTAGCTATCTCCCGGCAAACGGATATTTCTTTGTTGTCCGGGAGACAGTATAGGAAGTCGTCATTGTTAGTGTCGTTAAACACTAAAGCTCCCTTCGGATATTTCAATTTTCGCGCATAGTGTCTGGCTTCCAGAACTTCTTCTTCGGACAACTTTTTCCCCGAGGCATGACGATAAATGTAATCAGTATCCTCGACAGCGGCTTCGGGGGCAGGAGATTTTGCCCTTTCTGTCGTGTCTTGCCCTTCTGCCATGCCAGCATCTGAAGCCTGTTGATCAGTTTTATCTTTAGGCACGACGGCCTTCGTCTCAATAGGCGCTGCAGGCTCAGCTTTGGCCTCGGCTTGGACTTTAGCAGCTTCAGCAATTTTCTTAATAGGACTAGGGCTCAAGGCCTTTGCGGTCTCCAAGACAACGTCTAGCACATTGGCCATCCTTCTCCTCTTGGGAGTTGCGGCAGGAGCTTTCTGCACTTTCGGCAATTTTGCCTCTGTTGGAGGACTTAAAATTTCTGGCATTTTCACAATTTTTTCTACCTGTGGCTCTTTGGCCTTATCATCCTCAGCTTCGGCTGGCCCGATTGTAGGCACCTTCGGCACTACAATGGCCGCTTCGGCGCTCTGCACATTCGGAGCAGCTTGTTTTACTTTGGCAGTAGAAGAAGTTCCCTCGCCAAATTCAGGCACCACGACCGGTTCAATGTATCGCGGCCGATGGGTAGGACCTTCATCTTCTTGCCCTTCGGCACAACAGTAATGGCCGAAGCGATAGTTTTTCTTTTCTTCCCTTGCCTTTGCAGTGGGTAGTGTTAATCAGGGTATATGAAGCCAATGGCATCAAATACTCTGTTTAATCTTTTCTTCCCTTGGCCCTGAAGGCTGCGGACAAGGCATCATCTTCGGCCCTGCTATATGCTCCAAGTAGTTCATCGCTGATAGCCTCAATAATTTTTAGCCAATCATCATTTGGCTCATCAAACCGGTCTCTAAACCTGAAAGTGTATTTCAATCGAACCAACCCACCTTCAGTTGACTCGGCAGTAGTATCCTTCGGCATATCCCAGTACTCTACAAGTGGCCATATTCTATACGCTATGTGCTCTTGAACTATATCCCTTGTGCCAATGAAGGCACAGACGTTGCTAAAAGCCTTCTAGCATGCTTCGTCATTTTGATCGATTGTCACCTTCGGCCTCTGAAGGCCGAAGCGAGACCAGATAGGGTGTTGGATGAATTCCTTAATGTCTTCTCTTTCAATTAGATCATTCTTGACATAAAACCATCCTTCCATCCAGGCCCTAGGCCATCTCTTTTGGAATGTGGGAACTGGATGGCTTGCATTGGATCGCACAACAAATCCGTAACAACCGAAGTTGTTGTGATACTGCTCCTTCCTGGTGGCCTTCGTCTCGTACAGAAGTTCATGCATGCTACAAAAACACTTCACGCTTGGTTCCAATCCTTGGCTTCTTACAGCCCTAACAAACAAACCCATCCTGATTATAGCTTCAGGGGTAAGTTGATGAAGAAAGATTTGAAACGTCTTCAGCACTTCAACCAAGAACCTGCTCAACGGGAACCGAAGCCCTGCTTTCAAAAAGCTTCGGTAGATAACCACCTCATTTACTTCAGGAGCAGGAGCAGAGCTGTCTCCTCCAACCCTCACAATAGTCATGTCGTGGAAGTATCTTCCTCTCATAGCATCAACTTGACTTTGTTTAATAGTTGATTTTCCGAAGATGGTATGGCTTGGTTGCCATGACCGATCTTCAGAATCTTCGTCTCCACTTTCTGCATCATACTCATCACTGTCGTCGGAATCTTTAGACAGATCCGCCAGTATTTCTCTTGAATTTTTTCTAGTGTTCGTCTTTGCCATGGATTCGTAAAACCTAGAAATAAAAGGATCTACAACTTTCTTCTCTTCATAAAGCTTCTCTTCCTCAGTCATCTTCCTTTCCTCAGTCATCTTCTTCTCCCCAGACATAGAGCAAAACACGTCTTTAAACCGAAGCTCTAAAAACTCGAAAATCAAGCGAGAGCTATTGAGCAAAAGCTAGAAATTTGAGAAAATAACGCAAATAGCAGAAATAGCGCATCAAATGTCGTTGTTGTGGGTTCATATTTATACGCCCAGAGCCTTGCAACTTGGCGGGTCCCGCCTGTCATTGATTGACGCTATTCTAGCGAAGGGAAGGTGTTTTTTCGGACCTTCAGCTTAAGGCCTTCGTTCATGTCGCAGTCTAAATTAATTATTATAACAAATTAATACTGCGAGGGGCTACTGTTGGGGGCCTTCGTCCTCCGAAGGTCCTCAAAAACACAACTAACATGTTCCCCAAGTATACTACGTGTACAGGAACCTTCAGACATGGGATGAAGTTGTGCATGATGTGAGAAGCACGGCTCGGGAGAAGAATGCACCAGTTTCGAAGCTACTTGTAGAAGAGCTTTGGCTCAGCGGTGGAGAATGGAACTGACTTAAAGGGGAAAAGGTTGTTTAGTCCTCAGTAGATTCTCCCTAAGTCAATAGTAAATGTTAGGGGCATGATTGTAATTCTACATAGGCTACGTCATGTGTCTATAAATAGCTGAACAGTAACACCGTACTGTTCACGCTGACTGGTATTCATTCGCACGTCACGTCTGAACTTTTGCCTTCTGTCAAGCCAAAGGTATAAATGTAATTCATTATTACTTGTGTTGATTCTTAATAATATAAGAAAGAGATATTGATAATGTCATATGATTATTCATGTTGTTTTCCGTGTCTCATATGCTTCTACTCTCATTATTAAATGTTGAAATGATGATTGTACGTCCTTCATAACCTTCGTCTAAAGATCATTATATCCTGAAGGAGATAATGTTTCGAAGGACGAAGGTCTCTAATTATTAACATTTTGTGTTGCCTTGTTCTTAATTCATAGCATTTGAGAACAAGTCCCCAACGGCAACGCTGTTGGCTGTAGCTTATTAAGGATTATGATTTGGAGATTCACTATCACCCAGGCAAGGCGAATTTGGTTGCAGATGCCTTGAGTCGGAAAGAACACGTTCATTCAGCTATTGTGGCCCAGCTACCTTAGGAGATTGTTGAGGATTTCAGGAGACTTAACCTAGGGATAGTTGCTCACACTGAAGAAGTTACTATTGATGTGGAACCTACCTTGGAACAAGAAATTCGCAAAGGTCAGGTTGGTGATGCTAAGATACAAGAGATCAAGGATCTTATCACTGAAGGTAGAGGTCCAGAATTCACGGAGGATGAGCAAGGCACCATATGGTTCAAGGACAGGATATGTGTTCCTGATATTGAGAGCCTTCGTGAGACTATATTGAAGGAAACCCATGACTTTGATTATTCTATTCATCCTAGAAGTACCAAGATGTATCAGGATTTGAAGCAAAAATACTGGTGGTATGGATTGAAGAGAGATGTGGCTGCACATGTGGCTATGTGCGATGTGTGTCAAAGAGTTAAGGCTGAACACCAGAGGCCAGCTGTATTACTGCATCCACTAAAGATACCCGAATGGAAGTGGGAAGAAATTGGCATAGATTTCATTACTGGATTGCCTCGCACCCAGAAAGGATATGACTCTATATGGGTGATTGTGGATAGACTGACCAAAGTAGCCCACTTCATTCCGGTCAAGACTACTTATAAAGGTTCTCAACTAGCAGAGTTATATATGGCTCGGATTGTGTGTTTACATGGAGTACCAAAGAAGATTGTGTCTGATTGAGGTTCACAGTTTATCTCAAGATTCTGGAGAAGCTTTCATGAGAATATGAATACAAAGTTGAACTTTAGTACAACTTATCACCCTCAGACTGAAAGAACTAATCAGGTGTTGGAAGACATGTTGAGGGCTTGTGCACTTCAGCATGGAGGAAGTTGGGATAAAAGTCTACCATATGCTGATTTCTCATATAATAATAGTTATCAGGCCGGTCTGAAGATGTCACCTTTTGAAGCTTTATATGGTAGGAAGTGCAGGACTCCTCTATATTGGGATCAGACTGGAGAAAGACAGTTCTTTGGGCCTGAACTGATTCAAGAGGCAGAAGAACAAGTCCGTATAATTCGAGAGAATTTGAGGGTAGCTCAAACCAGACAAAAGAGCTATGCTGATAATAGAAGGAGACCACTGGAATTTGAGGAAGGAGATCATGTGTACCTCAAGGTGTCACCACTTCGTGGAATGAGGAGATTCATGGTTAAGGGCAAATTGTCCCCTCGCTTTATTGGACCATTCAGAATCTTTAGGCGAGTTGGGGAGATGGCATACCAACTCAATAATGTATTCCATGTGTCTCAACTTAAGAAGTGTCTCCGTGTCTGTTGGCGGTATGCTTCGTAGCCGAAGATCCTAAAAAGAACACCTTCGAAAGGTCTTCTCAGAAGCAAGCGCCGAAGCTATTATCTGTAAAGCTTCGGCACAAAGACAAATCTCAAGACGAAGGGTCCAACTGACTTAAAGATGAATTGACTTAAAGACCCATGATGTTTTGTGTCATTATTGTAGTCGATTGTGAGGGACATAAATGTAATTTTGCGCAGGTTGCATCCTGTGCCTATAAATAGGTGAACAGTATCCCGACACTGTTCACGCGATCCTGTAATCACGGACACGTTACGCTTGAATTATTGCTTTCCGCCAAGGCGAAGGTATAAATGTGCCTAAATATTATGTTTTAATATTTGTATATTCATATAATGAAATATGTGAATAATGTTATTTATTCTTAGCATATCTCTCTATAATGTTTCATTTTTTATATCTTATTCCATATTGTTTTACAAGTCTGATCACGAAGGTGTGACCTTCGTGGTAGTTTGCTCATGGCCTTCGTCCGAAGCTCATTAAATCCTCGGGGAGATAATGCTTCAGCGGACGAAGGGCATTATTATTTAACATTTTATGTTGCCTTGTTCTTAATTCATAGCATTTGAGAACAAGTCCCCAACATTAGCGCCCACCTCCGGTGAACTCATGGCTTCGTTCAAAACTGGAGTTGCTTCGGCTCCGAAGCTTGTACTCCCGATAACAGGCGGTTCATGCTCAGAGCCGGCTTACAAGAAGCAGAAGAAGGAGGCATAGAGAAGGGTACAACATGTAGGGGTGCAAGGACCCTTCATCAAGTCAAGATGGTCTCACATCCCGATTACCTTCTCCCAAGAGGATCTTCAACTCAAGGATTACCCTCACAATGATGCTATGGTTATCTCTTGTGTTATCAAAGGATTTCTGGTCCATAATGTTTTGGTTGACACAGGCAGTGCAGCGGATAATATATTTGCTAAGGCCTTCAGACAGATGCAAGAGCCCGAAGATAAGATCCATGACGCCACACATCCCCTTTGTGGCTTCGGAGGAAGGCAGATTGTAGCACTTGACAAGATCACGATGCCAGTAACCTTCGGATTTATCAACAACACAAGGACTGAACAAGTTGTGTTTAATATTGTTGACATGGAGTACCCTTACAACGCAATCATTGGTCGTGGTACTCTCAATGCTTTTGAAGCAATTCTTCATCCAGCATATCTTTGCATGAAGATACCTTCGGATCAAGGGCCTATTGCTATTCATGGAAGTCAGGAAGCTGCCAGAAAGGCCGAAGGAAACTGGACAGATTCAAAATCAATCCATAACATAGATGGAGCTGAAGCTTGTGAGCAATACAAGTACAGAAGGGAGAAAGCTGCTTCGGCCGATCAGCCGAAGCCCATGCTCTTATGTGACGATATAGCAGAGCAGAAGGTGCTATTGGGATCTCAATTGTCTGAGGAACAGGAAAAAACTCTGATAAGGTTTCTGTTCAACAACAAAGATGTCTTTGCATGGTCAGCTAATGATCTCTGCGGAGTCAACAGAGATGTTATTGAACACTCGCTCAATGTTGATCCATCCTTCAGACCCAGAAAGCAGAGGCTTCGGAAGATGTCTGATGACAAGGCTGAAGGTGCTCGGAATGAAGTAAAAAGACTCCTCAGCGTCGGAGTCATCAGAGAAGTGAAATACCCAGAATGGCTAGCCAACACTGTTATGGCAAAAAAGGCCAATGGCAAATGGAGGATGTGTATTGATTTTACTGATCTCAACAAGGCTTGTCCGAAGGATGAGTTTCCATTACCAAGGATAGATTCCCTAGTTGACGCAGCAGCTTCGCCAGAGCTTATGAGTCTGCTAGATTGTTATTCAGGTTATCATCAAATTTGGATGAAGAAAGAGGATGAGCCAAAAACCAGCTTCATAACCCCTAGTGGAACATATTGTTATCTATGGATGCCTGAGGGGCTCAAGAATGCTGGAGGAAGCTTCAGCAGGATGACAGCGAAGGTTCTTCATTCTCAGATAGGCAGAAATGTGCTAACTTATGTTGATGATATCATAGTAAAAAGCACGAAGCAAGAAAATCACATTGCTGATATGCAGGAGACATTTGCTAATTTTAGACAAGCCGGTCTGAAGCTGAATCCAGAAAAGTGTGTCTTCAGAGTGAAGAAGGGGAAATTCCTTGGTTGCCTAGTTTCAACAAAAGGGATTGAGGCTAATCCAAATAAAATCGAAGCTATTCTTCGGATGGAACCACCAAGCACAAAGAAGGGGGCTCAACGACTGACGGGAAGACTTGCATCTCTGAATCGATTCATATCTAGATCAGCAGAGAGAAATTTACCATTTTTTGAAGTGCTGAAGTCAGCCGAAGTTTTTTAATGGGGGTCAGTTCAGCAGAAAGCCTTTGACGAGCTGAAGCAGTATTTGATAGATCTAACGACATTAACTCCACCAGCGCCAGGGGCTCCTTTGTTGTTATATGTAGCAGCTTCGCACTCAGCGGTAAGTGCGGCACTTGTCCAAGAGAAGCTTGAAGGGCAAGCCAAAAAGCAAGCCCCAATATACTTCGTCTCCGAAGTCCTTAGTTTATCAAAGAAAAACTATACAGAATTGGAGAAGGTGCTGTATGCTGTTTTGATGGCTTCCAGGAAACTTCGATATTATTTTCAAGCATACCATATAATTGTTCCTTCTTCACAGCCTTTGAAGGATATTATGAGAAACAGAGAAGCTACTAGAAGGATTGGGAAGTGGCCTGCGGAACTCAATGAGTTCTTCATTGATTATATGCATAGATCTTCGATTCAGTCCCAGGCGTTAGAAGACTTCATTGCTGACTGGACGCCAGGGGCTCAGGAAGAAGAAACAAGTAAAGATGCCAAAGCTTGGACAGTATTCTGCGATGGTTCTTAGGGATCCTTCGGGGCAGGTGCAGCTGCCGTCTTAATTGCACCTTCCACAGTCAGAACATGTTACACAGTGAAACTTGATTTTAGTTGTACAAATAATTTTGCTTTATACGAAGCTTTGCTTTTGGGTCTTCGGAAGTTGAAAGCAATGGGAATAAGAAGGGCGGTCCTCAAAACTGATTCTCAAGTTATTTCTGGCCATATTGACAAAAGTTGCAAAGCAAGAGATCCGAAGCTTAAAAATATTTGGATACAGTTCGAAGACTTGAAGCCTCCTTCGAAGGGTTTTCTGTTAAGAATATTCCACGAGGAGAAAATGAACACGCTCATCTACTAGCCAAGTCAGCAGCACAGGGGCTGCCATTACCTTCGGAGGTTTTCTTTGAAACAATAAAAGCACCTTCGGTTTACCTTCTTGAAAGAGCAGTGCTCAATATATCTCCTGTTTATAGCGAAGATTGGAGAACTGAGATCATGTCTTTTCTCCAGGGCAATTTTCTTTCAGATGACGAAGCTTATCAAAAGAGAATAGTGGCAAGAGCCCGTCCATATGTAATAATAGAAGGGGAGTTATACAAGCATGGAGTTTGTTCTCCATTACTCAAATGTCTATCCAGAACTGAAGGTATAGAGCTGATGAAAGAAATACATGCAGCCCTGTGTGGATCTCACATCGGATCCAGGCCTCTGTTGGGTAAAGTTTTTCGTCAAGGATTCTATTAGCCGAAGGCAGCTTCGGATGCAGCAGAATTATTCAAAAAATGCGAAGGTTGTCAAAAATGTGCAAGAGATCAAAAACAACCTTCATCGCTAACTCAATTAATACAGCCCACTTGGCCATTGCAAAGATGGGGCCTTGACTTGCTAGGCCCACTTCCACCAGCACAAGGGAATTTAAAATATGTTGTAGTAGCAGTGGAATATTTTTCCAAATGGATTGAGGCGAAGCCTTTAGCCACAATAACTTCGGTTACTGTTCAAAAGTTTTTCTGGCAAAATATTGTGTGTCGCTTCGGAGTACCGAAGGCCATTACCGTGGACAATGGAACACAGTTTGATGTCGAAGCTTTCAGAGAGTTTTGTGAACAAATTGGCACGAAGATCCATTTTGCATCAGTTCGGCATCCGGAGTCAAATGGACTTGTCGAAAAAGCTAATGACATTATAATGGCAGGAATAATGAAGTTAATCTTCAACCAGCCAGGGGGAAGTGCCCGGACGAATTAATCAAAGTGGTGTGGAGCCACAACAAAACAATATCAAGGTCAACAGGTTTTACACCATTCAAATTGCTGTTTGGTGACGAAGCAATAATCCCAGAAGAAGCTAAAGCGGGATCAATAAGAACAGTGGCTTCGGTAGAAGACGAAGCTGATTATTCTGTGGCAAAAGATGCTATAGAAGGGATCAGGCTTCAGGCTGTAGAGAATATCAATAAATATCAAGCCGAAACAATAAAATGGTGTGATAGAAAGGTTCGGTTAAAAAATATTAAGCCAGGACACATGGTACTTCGGAGAGTTGCCAACCCAGACATAGTAGGCAAGCTGCAACTGAAATGGGAAGGGCCTTTCCTGGTAGTATCTTCGTCAAGACCCGGTTCCTACAGGTTGAAGGATATGAACGGCAGCGACATTCCTAGATCTTGGAATGCGGATGAGCTTCGGCGGTATTATGTGTAACCTGATGTAATCTTTTTTATTCTTTCCTATGGCACCCTTTTCCTTTCCAAAGGGGGAGAAAGGTTTTTAATGGGGCCATAGCATGTAATTTCTCTTTTTCTTATATCAGCTCTACAAGAGCAGTATCCCCCGAAGATGTAAATGTAAAAACTAGGCATGCACCATCGAGTTCAACGAGAAAAAGAAAAAACACGGAGAAGCTCGAAAGACGTCCCTAATGGGGATGCAGAGCACGACGAAGCTACAAAAAGTCGTTCCTAAGGGAGCGCAGTGTAAGTTTTCTGCTCAAAAGTCGTTCCTAAGGGAATGCAGAGCTTACTGCGAAAAGTCAACGCTGATTCCGCCGAAATATAAGGCGAAGAAGCTCCTGAGGGAGGCTTACAGCGAAAAGTCAACGCTGATTCCGCCGAAATATAAGACGAAGAAGCTCCTAAGGGAGGCTTACATCGAAAAGTCAGCGTTGATACACCGAAAAATAAGATTTGTTATTATGGTTTCATATGTGTCTTCGAACATTCATTTGCACGATACATTACATCATACATTTGCATTCATAAAACATTCACTTAGACATACATAGGATCATCATCAGCATAACATACAAACTTGCTTCGGCTTCGAAAGAGAAGGCTTCAGAAAAAAGAGAAAAAGAGGCAATTTTATGCTTCATTGTGTACGCAAAGAAGGGAAGGTGTTTTTCGCCTATGGCTCAAAAGAATTGATTTCGTCCACACCAAAGCATTCCATACATGGACGGAAAAACTATTCGAGCTTCGACAGCATCTCTGGAGCTTCTTCCTTTTATTCTGCAGCTTCAACTTCGGCTTGGTTAACCTGTATGTAAGTATTATAAGCTAAATTCAAAATTCGAAGGAAAAGGTAATCATAAGGTATAATATTATTACCAGCTTAAGGTGGTCTCGGGCTTCGTCACCAGCTTTCTCTCGCCCACCCTTTGTCCATATCACCTTTATAAATTTATTCGCAATGCTTCGGGCGAGGTTAGGAATATCATCTAGAATTGCTGATGATAGGCTGAAATTGGGTCTGTTGATAATTTTTCCATGCTCACAGCCAGATTTCAGGAACGCAGCAGCGGTGGCCCGAGAAGCTACCAGGGCACAAAAGTCGCCGTGTACAGCAATAACATCATCGAGGTCATCAATCTCACCTTCGATGTGTTCGAAGGCTCCTGGTAGATCTTCAGCCGAAGGAATAAATTCTTCACTACTGGCCCCGACTGAATAAAACACCTTCTTCAGTCGTTGAACACATTGATTGCTGAATTTCAAACATTTGTTCTGAAGGTCTATCAATGATTTTTCAAAACTAAACCATTCTGGATTTCAGCCTCAAGTTTTTCATTAAGCTTCAGCTTTTCTTGTTCGGAACCGAGAAGCTTCGTATTCAGTTCCGTTATTTTAGCTTCGGCTTCCGCTAGTAAACCTTCAGTTGTTTGCAGTTCGAACTCTTTTTTCTCAAAAGCAGCTGTTTGATCTTTTATTTTGTTTTCTAAATTTTCAATTATAACCTTCTGCTTTTTGTCTTCTAAATCCTATTGCATCCTCAAAGCTTTGTTCAATAGCATACTCTGTACACGAACAACCTTCGTTAGAAAACATTTTTTATGAAAATAAAAAGTTAGAGGGAGATTGTTTACCTTGAAATTGGAATAAAACAAACTACCGACGATGTGCTGTCCTCGGTAGCGGCTAATATCGGCTTCGAGCTTCGGGAAACCGATACTCTTTGATAGAGTACCGATAACCTTTGCTCCGATCTGATCTCGGATGCAGCCTAGCTTTTCATCATCAACACCTCCGAAGAGAAGTGCCCATGGCTGATAGCCGCAAGAAATGGCATACTCTTTTAATTCTTCTTTTTCGGCTTTTGTTAATTCTTGACCAACCAAGTTTTGAAAATTGAAAATTTCATCTTCCAGCGTTTCTTCGGCAATTTCTTTCTTTTTCTCGGCCTCTGGGGCCGAAGCCTCTTCGGTGGCTCCAGCAGCTTCTTCTGCGGCCATGTCTAGCAGAATTTTATCTATATTCAGAGCCACATTTTCCAAATTGATATCTTCGGCTCTAGCAGCTTCGGCATCTGTGGCCTCCGAAGGTGCAGCTTCAGTAGTTGTTGTGCTTTCAATAACAGGCACCTTCGGAACTGAAGCCCTTGGTGGTGTTGCTTCAATCACTTCTGTCACAGTAACAATCCTTTGCCTCTTTGGCCTAGGTGCCTTTGTTTTTGTGGGCTCCTTTCCCTTATGAAAAAGCTTCGTCAGATGAAGCCCCAATAGACTTAGTTTGACAGGCAAGGTTTCAGTCATTACCTTTAGGATTTCTTCTATTTCAGCAGCAGAAGATGTCGCAGAAGTCTTCTCTTCCTCATCAATTGATTTTTGCTTTGGGGTCGAGTCCTTTCTTTTCTTCGAAGCAATTGCTTTCGCCTCAGATTTTTGTTTCTTCTTCTTTGATTGATCTTCGTCGTCTTTATTCAAAGCGCTAGCCACTCTTTTTCTTTTTTGCCCTTCGGCACCCTTGTCCAGTCGCTCATAATCAGGATATTCAAAGCCTATGGCATCCATCACTCGGTTTAGCCTTCGTTTCGGACGGGTGCCGAAGGCCGCTGTCATCAATTGATCTTCTTCTTTAGAGTAATTTCCAAGAATCTCGTTGCACATTACTTCAATTGTATCTAGCCATTCTTGGCAGGGTACTTTGAAATGTTTCTTGAACTTGTAGTGGTAAGACAACCGAATAAGCTCCCCTTTCTTCTTTTCCCCCTCTAGTTTCGGCATTTCCCACTCCTTCAAAGTCGGAAATACCCTGAAGGCCAAAAATTCATGCACCAAGTCTCTAGTGCCAATATGATCTGCAATTACTCGAAATTCAGCCAAGGCAATCTGGCTCGGGCTCCCCCGCTCCATGTTGCACGGGGGTCTTGTTTCTCTGAAGGTCAGTTCTAACGGACTCTGGACCAATTTATCTTCATCTTCGACAACTTTGACATAGAACCACTCAGATTTCCATCCTGCTGGCCATTTGCTTCGGTAGCTAATCATTGTGAACTTTGTGGTTTTACGGTAAGCAAAATTGTAGCAGCCAAAATTTTCATGCAAACCATCCCCCTAGCCTTGGTTTGGTAGTGCAATTCGTGTACTCGGCAAAAACCTTCGGAGAATGGTTCCACCCCCTGGCTTCGGAGGGCCCAGATATAAACACTTAGTCTAACAATAGCATTAGGCGTCAGCTGATGAAGGTAGATCCCATATTTCTTCAACACACCAGCAATCATCTTGTTCAGAGGGAATCTTAAACCAGCTTTAAAAAGACTTTTGAAAACCACCACTTCATTTTTTCCCGGCTTCGGGATAGTTTCCTCTCCACCAAAACGAATCAATTCCTTCTTTGCTTCACTAAGATAGCCCAGCTTCACCATCTTAGGAAAATCAGCTTCGGAGATGGTGGACTTTCCAAAGTCCAGGTGGCTAGGCTTGCTCGGCACTGCACTGCTGTAATCATCTTCGGAATCAGTTTCTTCAACAGCAGCCTGTTCTGCTTCGGCAGCAGGGACGTCCTCCAGTGTTACCAACCCTGAGCGCTTTATTGCTTCCGAAATAGGAATAGTCTCGGTAGCTTCGGTCTCATCTCCCTCGCGATCGACCCGAGCAGTAGAGCGAACTCTGGCCATTTGATTATGACTTACTTGAAATTTTTGGTGTTGACTTTTTTGTTTTCTCCGAAGCTCTTACTCTTGTTCCGAAGCAAAAACACAAGCGAATTTCGTCTGAGCACGATGATTAAGCTTCGGCTATGACCAAAAATTTGGCAGCAAAACAGTGCAATAGCAATGAATGTCGTGGTAACTTCACACCTACCCGTCTGTTTATATAGTGCCGCAGGTGGGAAGGTGAATCGGCAAGGTCCCCAGCACCGAACAAACAGTCACCCGCACTCACTGAACGGTGGGCCACAGGGTCCGAGAAGGTGAATCGCTGGCGCGCGCGTAATTGGTGCAAGATGGGGCGCGCGCGACGATTATTTTAATTGTTTCTCGCCAACGAGCTCAGGGAAGGTGTTTTTTGGATCTTCGGCGTCCCGAAGCCTAGAAGACTTTTTCACTGATCAAGCTCGTTACGAAAAACGATCTAGCACCGTGAAGGGGCTACTGTTGGGGGTATGCTTCGTAGCCGAAGATCCTAAAAAGAACACCTTCGAAAGGTCTTCTCAGAAGCAAGCGCCGAAGCTATTATCTGTAAAGTTTCGGCACAAAGACAAATCTCAAGACGAAGGGTCGAACCGAGTTAAAGATGAATTGACTTAAAGACCCATGATGTTTTGTGTCATTATTGTAGTCGTATGTAAGAGACATAAATGTAATTTTGTGCAGGTTGCATCCTGTGCCTATAAATAGATGAACAGTATCCCGGCACTGTTCACGTGATCCTGTAATCACGGACACATTACGCTTGAATTATTGCTTTCCGTCAAGGCGAAGGTATAAATGTGCCTAAATATTATGTTTTAATATTTGTATATTCATATAATGAAATATGTGAATAATGTTATTTATTCTTAGCATATCTCTCCATAATGTTTCATTTTTTATATCTTATTCCATATTGTTTTACAAGTCTGATCACGAAGGTGTGACCTTCGTGGTAGTTTGCTCATGGCCTTCGTTCGAAGCTCATTAAATCTTCGGGGAGATAATGCTTCAGCGGACGAAGGACATTAATATTTAACATTTTATGTTGCCTTGTTCTTAATTCATAGCATTTGAGAACAAGTCCCCAACAGTGTCCCTGAGGAACAGTTACCAATGGAAGAGCTTAGTGTTCAGGGTGATTTGATTACACGGAGTATCCTGTCAAGATTCTTGATACATTGACTCGAGTTACAAGAAATAAGGTGATAAAATGTGCAAAGTGCAATGGAGTCACCATGGAGAAGATGAAGCAACATGGGAATGAGAAGAAGAGCTTCACATAGATTTTCCCTATCTTTTCCCTAGTTCTTCCTAAATCTCGAGGACGAGATTCTTGTTAAGGGGGTAGGATTTGTAATACCCAATATGTAAAGAAATAAAAGGAGAATTTTTTTCCTTTAAATATGATTTCTCCATTTATCATCACATGTGAACACCTCATTTGAAAACAAATAATTAATAAAAATGTATGCCACCAAATTATGCATCATGCTGTATTTTATCTTGTGTGCATTTTGTGACAACATAGAATAATGTGAAAATAAATATATTAAAGTCCAAAGTGGAATTTGACATCAAAAATAAATTCTAGAAATTAGAAAAAGAGAAGGAAATAAATATAATGTGGAGAAAAATAAGTAAATAAAGATATGTGATTCCCATACTAGGGTTTGAATTTGTATAATTGACTCAAAGGTGAAACTCATATTCAAATTCACATTTATGTTCAAAAGAATTAAGGATAAAAGAAAACAGAAAATAAAACATAAAAGAAAAAGAAAAAGAGAAATTACATGGGTTGCGGAACTCATTTCGGCCCACCTAAGGAAGCACACCGCGCGGCCCAAATTCTGCTCCACCGCACGCTAACGCTCTCTGCCACGCGGGCCCCTATGGTCAGCCATCCTCGCTCGCGGGACCGCACACTGACGCGTGGGGCCTGGTCGTCTGTCTCCCTGGCGCACGCTGAATTGATGAGACGCTGGCAAATCGGACCCATTTGTCAGCCGCTTCAACCGTTCCGCGAACTCGCCTCAACGGACAGCCGCGCATGGCGGGCACGCCACCGACGATTCTTGCGTGCTCGGCCCTTGACCACGCCAGGGGATAAAATCCCAGGTGCCCTAACCTTTCCTCCGTTCCATTGCCCCATTGGGTTCGCACTAACACCTAGTTTCTAGGGCCGCCACCGTCACCAGAGAAAAGGGAGGAGCGCCACAGCGGATCAAACCCGGGTTCACGCCGTCGCGTGGTGGTGGGCTGCTGCGTCGGAGTTTCGGTGCCATTCGGGTGTTCTGCACGTTGAGTTATTGGGCGGGATCATGGGCGATTCAGCCCGAATCGCTCGTCGGAGCTGCCGTGCCGTCTTGGATCCGCCCTGCACCGTGAACAGAGACCTTGCCACCGTGAAATAATGTAATTACCCCCCCCCCTAGTGCATTCGCCATGTTCTTCTCAACGTTTATCACTGGTCAATTTTGAGCTCGGGGGAGTGGGTGGCCGGATTTTACCCTCGTGGGCGAGCTAGTCGCCGCGGGAGCTGAGCTCCACCGCCTGGGCGTGCTCGGGTTGGGGAGAGACGCAGGATCACCGTTCGATCTCCTTTCGGCGGTTGAGATTAGAACGAGATAGCCTTTCGTGTGGATTGATCAGGTGTCGTTAGATCGAGATCGGACGACATTGGTTGGATCGGAAATTATAAAATTTGGGCCATCGTATCTTCATCCAACGGCCTGGCCAGCATACCAGTTCGGGATAGGCTAGATCTAATCTCACGCGTCCATCCTTGATCGCACGACCTGCGTCGGTCCATACCCCTTCTGTTTGCGCAGTTTGCAGAAAGAACCTTATGATTTTAGAGAACCAACTCGTGGTCCACAGCAACTATTCTTTGTGTCTTAGGAAACTTACACCGAGAGCCCTGCTATTTTCTGTAATTAGCGCTCAGTCCATAGCTCTGTGAATTCAGTTATTTAATTTTAGAAATTGCTTTTTAATACAAAAATAAGTGCTAGAATTTTAATAAATCATAGAAAATTCATATGGACTCCAAATTGATCCATTCCAGTTTCTAAATTTTTTTAATATTGTTGTTTATCACCTAGATTCTCTGTTTTGATATGAAAACAGTAAGAAAATTAATTTCTCACTTAATCTTACTTCAAGCACATAAAACCTTCAGAAATTCATATCTTAAAATCTATAACTCCAAAATTAATGATTCATGTTCCTAGGTTCTTATTTGAATGTGTAGATTTTTATTATGTATTTTGTTTACATGTTTGGTGTGATGTTAATCTTCTCTATATATTGTGCTTGTTTGTATTGTGGCGAGTAGAAGAGCCTATGACTGAGGATCCTGGTGCCCAACAGATAGAAGTTGCTGAGTAGGAGCTCATTGAAGGCAAGTTGTGCCCTTGATCACTTTTATGTACCCAATAATGTTCTTTATAATCATTTACCATGCATAGGCTTAATTTTGATGGGACCCAATAGGTCACCCTAGTCTGTTTATCCATTTTACCTTGTTATCCCTGAATCACTTAGGTAGTTTTGCTATTGCTTTACATGGTTTTGGGATAATATTTCATTATATCCATGTTCCAATTATTTTGTTATTCTATTTATGTTCATGTCAAGATCATTAATGTTAATTGGAACATGGAGCTTAACTTGAGAAACATGTGCCACCACAAGGGTGGAATGGGACACTCTTGGCTGACTAATTAGGAAAGCTAGTGGAAGACTACCTTACCCGAAAGGGGCAAGGGCAGTAGGGGAGTTGCATGCAAGGTTGTTCTCAGGTTGATTTTGCTACGATGGCGGTCAGACGGGGGATTCTTACAAGTGCTCTTCCCATAAACTGTAGCGGGTTTTCGGAAGCTAGTGGAACTTTGTAAAGGCCTTGTAGTGTTACCCTGCCTCGCTTCCTTGGTAGAGGTGTATGGGGCCTGTACAACCCCGTGGCAGATGAGTAACATGACTTGTGGGTACTGGGTACAACCTCTGCAGAGTGTAAAACTGGTATACTAGCCGAGCTCACGGTCATGAGCAGCTCAGGACTCTCGCATGATTAATTTATGGAACTTAAATTCAATTTGTCATTTGCATTGCATGGGATTATTTATTAATTTTGTTCTACTACTTTTATTAACGTTTGGTATTTACTTACATCTAGTAATTGCTAATAAAATTTTGACCAACTAATTAAAAGCAATGCTCAGCTTTAACCCCTGTTGTTGATTAGCCTTACACATCACATGAACTCCCACCTTTGGTGAGTTCATGCCCACTGGTTTCCCCACAACTTGTTGAGCTATGATCATGTGTGAGGTCACTCTTGCTGTCTCACACCCCCCACAGGAGAAGAACAGGTGGTTCAGGAGGAGCCACACAACGAGGAGTTTGATCTGATCTAGGTGGCGTTTCCTAGTTGACTTATTGGCGCTAAGGATGATCCTTAGTTCGTTTTATATTTATCTTTTATTTTTGTAAGACTTCCGCTATGTAATAAGTACTTTGATGTTATTGTGACATTTATCTCTATACACTATGTTATTATATAGGTTGTCTTCTTTGGCGCATGTATGAGATGCACCCAGCTTTGTCTCTTAAATCCGGGTGTGACACGTTCCAACACCTATGTCATCTTCAATGTTTTCCCTTATGTTTAAAACCTTCTTCTTCTCCTCTACCGATGGATTTTTATAAATGGCTTTCATTACTATCTTTATTCGATGTTTCTTTTGCGGAGCATCTTTAGCCTGTGTTTTTGTCGATTCCTCTATGTCCGCATCCAAGGGTGCTTTACTTGTCTCCCCTTCGACATTCTTGGCTAGTCAGATCTGACCCCAAAAGGCTCAATGTAGAGAAAGATAAGGATAATGTCATTACCTATAGTATCTCTGTAGCCCTAAGAGATGAAGCCAAAGGGGTCTCAGTAATCTTCTTCGGTAACTTCAAAGATTTTTTGCTAGCGTGATCAGACTTTGACAGCTTTCATTTCTTTGAGGGAGGGGATTTCGTAGCTCACTTTTTGCTCTTTGTTTCTTCAACAGACCTTATTGCTTGCCTCTTCATAACGCTAGCATTCCTCTTTCTCTTGACCCCATCAGCATCTTCTTTCAAAACCTTCGGGTAATCCGGGTACTCAAATTTCTAGGCGTCCATAACTCTGTTCAACCTACGCTTTTCTCGACTGTCGAAGGTTGCAGTGATTAGTTAGTCTTCCTTCTTCGTAAAATTACCAAGAATTTAATTGCACATCGCTTAAATCATTTTTAGCCACTCAGCGCACGAGCATTTGAATACGGCTTGCTTCTTGTATCGATATGACAACATTACGAGGGTTCCTTTATCAACATCCTCCTTCAGCTTCAGCATCCCCCAACCAGCCAGTTTTGGGAATACTTTGTTAGCAAGGAATTCTTGTACCAAGTCTCGAGTGATGATGTGCTCAATCACATGCTAAAGGTAATTTGGGCCACTTGCGTCGGGGATCCCAGACCCATGTTGCAAACTGGACTCGTTAAGCCGAAGTTTAACCTCATCGGGCTCATCACAAAGTATCCTTTCGATATGCAAAATTGTAGTATCCGAAATTGTTATGCAGTTTCTCTAATGGTCTCGCCTTCTTCTGATAATGGAGATCGTGAACTCTGCAAAAACCTTCGGCATTTGCACTCATACCTTAGCTCCACAAGGCCCATATATAAATCCTAAGTCTAATGATCGCCTTTGGGGTCAGCTGATGTATGAATATTTCAAACTTTTTCAGGATTTCAGCAATCATTTCATACATTGGAAATCGAAACCCGACCTAGAAGAAGCTTCTGAACACAACCACTTGACCACTCTTCAGCTCCAGAATAATTTAACTACCAGGAAACCTGATCATATCATCCTCCCTCTCACCGATATATCCAAGCCTTTTGAGGACATCAAGATCTTTAGGCTTCATGGTAGATTCACCAAACTCAATGTGAATTGGCTTGTTGGCCAAAGTATGCTGGGATCTTCTTCATTGCTACTAGCTTTAGCGTTAGAACCACTCCCCTCTAGAGCATCCCTCTCCTTATTGACCTTCAGCTCAGTGATACCCTACGCCCTCATCACCTCAGAAATAGGGCCGTCTCAACGGTATATGATGTTTCACCCTCAGTGGCTAGTCTAGCAGTTGAACAAACCCTGGTCATCAGCATATTGTCGAAGCTTTACAAAAAATGCTTGAGCATAAGAAGAGACCTTCGGAGGAAGAGGAATTTATGGCAATAGATTGGGGCAAGCAGTAAATGTCGTAACACATTCACCGGGAAGACTGGTTTATATAGCCTAGTAAATGGTGAGGCGAGGAGTCACGCCGCTTCCACTCTTCGATCGGTTGACCGTTCCAAAAATATTTTACGCCGTTTTTAATAACACACTCAAGGAAGGTGTTTTTCAGACCTTCGGCACGAGGCCTTCGTTTATTTCGCGGTCCGAGCTCGTTATGAAAAATGAACTAGAACCACGAGGGGCTACTGTTGGGGGCCTTCTCCTCTCGAAGGTCCTCAAAACACTAATTCAACAACTATCTTTTATCTTATTTCATATGCTACATGAGTAATGCCAAAGGTCGGCTTCAGCCAAAGCGGCTAATATACGCATGCACGAAGACATCAGCTTCGGACATACAAATGTGCATGCACGAGTGAGGAAGCCGAGCAAGGTTATGAAAAGTCTTCAAAACTTATTCATCAAGACAGAGAGAGGAAAAGACAACATTATCCTCAATATATCTGATAGTTTAGATGTATAGGTTTGAGGACATGATTGTAATTTCGCTAAAGATGTATCCTGCGCCTATAAATAGAGGAACAGTGTCATGCATTAGACACCTTTTGTCGGAGTGGAATTCATCGCTCTACCTACGAAGCTGTACTTTGTTTACCTTCTTCTTGTAACCTTAAGAAGCTTAAGGTATTCATGTAAAATTTTGTTAAGTAGAGAAGAATGGAAAGAAAGTAATATATTCTAAGGATGAATCAAATGCTTTATGTTTAACTTGTGTTTTGCATTATCTTCAATATTCTTTACATTTCATTTACTCATTTCTGTTCATCTTCATCATTTTATTCTATCTTCTCCTTGAGAATGAGAGACTAAGAAGGATGAAGCTAAAGCTTGATCTAATTGTGTTGCCTTGACTTTTGGTGCCTTTAGGGGATCAAAATCAAGTGACCAACATGGACCTTTTTGAGTGAGATTAAGATTGCTCTGTCTCCGAAGTTGTGTTTTGTCTTCATCTTCGTATCACTATCCTAGCACTCGAAGGTATACATGTAATCATTTGTAATCAGGAAAGAATAATAAAGGAAATGCATCAGTAAAATGGTATTGTAAACTGCATTGCTTTGCACTGTAGACTGCATTATTTGCAGGATGGAGTTTGAATACGGGCATGGAGAATCTGCTGGATATATCCTTAGGAATCAAAATAGGTGACCAACAACATTATAGTAAAATTGTAGTAATGTTTAATGATTAGAAGTGGTTTCCTTAAGCAGTGATGACTCTTTTGTTTATATAGTGGGGATTGCTTTATTCAACAAGAAAACAAGTCAACAAACGATACAATCTCGAAGTTTTTCACGTCAAACATAGATCCAAAATCGACTTTAAAAAAATTCAATAAAAATAGGAATAAAACCCCGGTATGGCTGGTTCGCACACCGGTATGGCCGATTTTTAAACTTGTGTGCCAGGTTTTATACAGAGGACAAGTACTCTGGTCGGTTCGGACATTGCCCTTCTCTGTCCGCGCTTCGATTTTGTGCCAAATATTTTCTCACGGCTTTTTTGCCTAACTTTGCCTAACTTTGGTTCACTACCACAGTTGCCACACTTTGCCTAACTTTTTTGCCTAAGGTTAGTTATTCAATTCGAACGACTAACCTTAGGCAAAGTGTGGCACATTTAGCCACAAACCAAATAGGCCCTTAAACTTTTTGAGGACAGAAATTTATTGGGGAATGTGTGTGTCGGCACACATTTGGTGTGAACAGTGTCCAAGGTAGAATCACTTTGTAGAAGCATCATTTGAATCTCAACGCTAGCTGCAGGAATCAGGAATTTATATACACCCCAATCGGTGCCCTATGGTTGGGAAATGGGAATGGTGTTTATTTTTTTTTAAAAAAATAGCGATTTGGTTGGAAGAAAGGATCATTGCCGAGCATCATTCAACGTACCTCTGTAGGGCGTATGAATCGTTTGATTAGGATCAAAGTCGGCAACGGTTAAATTCAAGGAAGAAAACAACGGGCGTGGGGTCCTGTCCACGTCATCAGGTGACCAGGCAGGCAGGCATGCGCGCCATGCGGCATTGCTTCTGTCCCCGTGCCCGGGCAGCTTTTGGCAGCGGATCCGGACGGAACACCACGCGCGCGCGCGCGCGGCAGGCACGCACCGGCCAACTTAATCTTGCCTCCACTCTGCACTAGTGGGGTTATTAACAATTTGATTAATCCGACACTGACGTACTGTGTCAACCAATGGCACCGCCTATATATTAATCGAACCATTCAGCTCGTCTTAATTGCCACCCACCCACCCACCGCCATTGCCATGGTTCACCTCATTCATTCTAAGCTTAGACGATGCAGTGATAGAAATTAATACTGCAAATCAGTCAGTGTTTGCGGGCGTGGCATCATCAAGATTCACAACCCATCAATCCGAACCACTGATTTGGAATGCATGCATGAGAATCTTGATGATGCTGCATCCGCCAACAAGCGCCTACGAACGTTTGTGTGCTCATCTTCGCCATCAATCGAGATTTTGTATCTTCACGTTTAGCTAAGGTGAAAGATCGTCATCCCATCCGCCTAAAGCTAGCTTTGCAAATTTTTATTCGAAACAACGACCATTTCTATATATTTCCTTTCTCTGTTATAGTCTCTAATTAACGCCTGTAAACTGTTGCACCCTGCTTCTGCATCTTCTTATTAATTAGTTTTGTCTCTTATGGATGCTAAACAGCCATGACGTTTCGGACAATGTTCAGCTCGTACTTTCCTTCAATCGGGAGCGCCAAAGTATTCCCGGCCCGAGAGGGAGTACCTTCTGAAATCAAATATGTTTCATCAACAATCTAGCATCAATAGCATACACTCGAAAGGTTAATTAGCTTACTATTATTGCTGTCCTGATGGTGGGAACCGATGCAGATACGGAAACAACCGGAAGCTACATATGCGGCTCTTTTGTACAGTTACAATAAGCAAGGATTGGACCACAAGTGCAGCTAGCAGTGATTGAAGGAATCAGAAGTACTCCTCGGGCCGGGAATACTTTGGTGCTCCCGATTCAAGGAATATCCTTCGGGCTTGTTCGTTTCTGTCGGATTGCACTCGAAATCGTTCCAGCTACTCAAAGTTTATATAAATTAGAGAAACAATCCGCTTAGGAATCGTTCCGACCCACCAATCCGACACAAACGAACAAGCCCTTAGGCAACTTATTTGGTTTTGGCAATACGTCATTCAACAATTTTAAAATTTTATTGTAACAATTGTTCTAGAAAAAGTACTTAGACTTAATGACTATGAGCTCGGTCACAAAAGTGGGTGTACTCACTTCTGTGTATGTTTATGCAACGGTTCTTTAGAGTCTTTTAGCTTAAAAATTTTTGAAACCTCTGGTGTGGGAGGATACTCGGAGCTAAGGTTTAACTCTTCATGCATCGCATCACGACATTCCAACACTACAGTAAAACATAGCATTTCCAACGGCCAAAGTCGTTGGACATAAAACCTAAGCCGCCGGAAATAAGCTATTTCCGACGGCAGAAGGCTTATGTCCGACGGTACTCCCTCGCCTGTAAAGGATCGGAAATACCCTTATTTTCGACGGTGGCCGTCAGCGTTTATCCCCTGTAACGGTCGTTAACGGCGTCCGTCTCTTATGTCGGATGGCTAGCATAGGCCGTCGGACATAAGGTAGTATTATGTCCGACGTTCTATGCGAGCCATCGTACATAAGGAAGTATTATGTCCGACAGCCTATGCTAGCCGTCGGACATAATGAATTTCAGTAGTTGCACAAAAATCCTATTTTTGTATATTTCTAACATTTACAGAAAAAACCACATATTTCATATATACACAGATTTCATATATAACCACATATTTATATTCACAATTACATTCACAAACATCAATTCACATAAGTATTCACATTCACAAACATATAGTTCCAAATAGTTGCAACAAGTCTCCAACATATCCACCAGCATCATTTCCAGCATCATCTCCCACATTATCTCCACCATCATCTTCATCATCTTCACTCACATGGTCCTCTACCACCGCCCCAACTATAGCATTTTCTCTCAACTATCGCTCGATTTTAGCATCCTATGAAACAAGTAACTTACATCATACAACATTAAGTAACTTACATAATGTAATTTAACAATTAACTTACATCGTCTGGAGGCAAATGTTCTGCCAGCGCTCTGCGTCTGCTCATGGTAGAACTTGTGCCCTAAAAAACTGAATCCTCACTCCTGGAGCTGCTCCTCGTCCCAAGCAAACTACGAGCAAAAGACCTCATTTTCTTTGACATCCTGTTTTTAAAAAAACAAATTAGTACATAAATCGACAACAAAATAATGAAACAAAGTAAAAAAATATAAAATATACAATAAAATAATGATCCATACTCGTCAATCGTAATCATAATCAAAATTAGGATCTAGTTGCTTTCATCGATTCAATAGACTCCAAGTAGCTTTCTTCTTTCTCGACACTCATTTTCTTTTTGGAGGAACCTTTACATCATTTTAAATGATCGCCTAATAAAGATTCTTCCAATATTTCAGTTTGTACATTAAACGTGCTCGTAAGTTCATCGTCTTGGAAAATCTCACCAGCCCCCACTTCCTGCTTGATTTGACTTTCAACATAACCAGCTTCACCAGAAGCATATAGTCGTTCATGAGGATTAACTTTGTACACTACCCTCCAATCAACCAAACTCTTTTTCTTAGATGGATATGTCATATAATACACCTGCTCGCATTGGTGGGAAAGGATTATAGTGTCGTGGCCTTGTAATCGATCGTTGTGTTTGACTTCCACCATGCCATATTAGTTTTCTCGCGTTATATTTGGAGTAAACCAATCATAATCGAAGAACACCACTTTGAGTTGTTTATCTCCGAAAAACTTGTACTCGAGTATATCATTAATGACTAAATAATAATTAGTCACCTTACCTTCATCATCGATAGCTCTAGTTACAACTCTGAAATTTGTTATGGCTGCAAGAGGATGAG
This sequence comes from Zea mays, assembly GCF_902167145.1. Lineage (NCBI taxonomy): Eukaryota > Viridiplantae > Streptophyta > Magnoliopsida > Poales > Poaceae > Zea > Zea mays. The sequence continues at coordinate 53,797,472 of NC_050102.1, read as the reverse complement.
CATCTTCGAACCTTGTAGAACGGAAATGGAAACCATTGACATCATACCGACCATAACGTCTAACAGTTACTGCTCCTAGGGACAATTTTCGAAGGTCCGGGTGTATATTGTCATTTATATCTACATAATCTCGAAACCAACACAAGAAATTAGGTCCCCCATCTTTTCCCTCTCGAGGAATCTGATCTCGTTCACGGCCAGACATCCAATTTTGAGAATCAAATTCACTGTTAGTACAAGGAAACAAACCTTCTAGGATAAGAAAAACAAGGATAGCAACAATGACTAAAAATTAAGTTTACACTTAGAGGAGAAACTAACTCATCTCTTCCACGTTGTTATACATGTAAAGCAGTCTTCCATTCATCATTGGTCAAACAGTATGTTGCACTGGGTTCTACAGTTTTGCCCTTCCATTGAAAAATTTCAAGATCACTGATAGGGGGCTCGTTGACATGATACCACAACGCAAGGGCATTGACATTGTGTTCCTCTGCAAAGTACAGGCCCGTGAATGATGTTATCTCTTTGTATTTGAATTCTTCAGCAATGCACCCTTCAACTCGTCTCTTATTACCAACCATTGCACGTAGCTTCTTTAGTGTCCTTTCGATGTGATACATCCATCTATACTGCACAGGACCACCTACCTTAGCTTCGTATGGTAGGTGAACAAGTAGATGTTGCATCGGATTGAAGAAACCTAGAGGAAATATTTTTTCAAGTTTGCATACCAAAACTAGTATTTGTTGCTCAAGCTTCTCCATCATCTCTTTCTTTATTTCTTTAGCACAAAGATGTCTATAAAAGTATCTTAGCTCTGCTAATGCTTTCCACACATCATTTTTTTACAAAATCACGAAACATAACAAGAAGGAGTCTTTCCATTATTATGTGGTAGTCATGACTCTTCAACATAGAAAACTTGCCCGTCTTCAAATTCACAGACCTTCTAAAGCCCGCGGCGTAACCATCTGGGAACTTGAAGTTTTTCAACCATTTCATCAATTGTTTCTCCCTTTTAGGTTTAAGACTCAAAGGAGCACGTGGCTTCACTACAGGAAACTGGTTAAAGAACGTGGGTGAAAAACCATCGAACTTAATGTAATAAGCCAACGAACTTACAGTAAAAACGTGGGTTTACCGACGAATATAGCCGACAACGATTTTTGGACGAACTTAGAGAAGTAAGTTCGACGACCCCGATGAACTTAACAGTAAGAACGTGGGTACCGTCGAACTTAACATTAAGAACGTGTGTTATTAAGTTCGACGGGGGCCGTCAAATTTGTTCTCATAAGTTCGACTGTACCCACGTTCTTATTGTTAAGTTCGACGGGGCCACGTGGCCGTCGAACTTATTTGGCCTACGTGGGTCTGCATGGGCTGCACATTAAGTTCGACGGTACCCACGTTCTTAACATTAAGAACGCGGGTACCCACGTTCTTATCCCTTTTCCAGAAAAAATAAAAATTACAGAAATGAAAAATTAGACAAACATAAAATCACATGCAACACAGAATATCACATACAATACATATTCCAAACACATGGATATATGTTCATATCACAAATTCACACAAGTCCAAATACATAAGTTCACAAATTCACATAAGTCCAAATACATAAGTTCACAAATTCACATAAGTTCACATCCATAGTTCACATTTTTAGTTCAGAAGTTCAAACACACAAGTTCAAACATTAGCTCCATCGCTTTTGATCAGGACATCGGATTGTTGTTCGTAGCTCCACCACTAGAATTGAGACATATGTCCGCAAAGTCATCGTGAGGGGGAGGAGTCACTTGATGAGAGCCGGAATCCTACAAAATAAACCAAAATTCTCATAAATATACAACTGGCATTAAATCACATGTACACAAAGATATAGGAAAGCATGATAAACACAAGATCACAAAATGCTGGCATTAAATCACATGTACACGAAGATATAGGAAAGCATGATAAACACAAAATGTGGATTCCAAGAAGATCACAAAATGACATGTACACCAAGATATAGGAAAGCATGATAAACATCTATCCTAGCCTAAAGTGCTGGCATCACAAGAAACAAGCAGCAGTGGAGTAGTCCTAAAAAAGAAGGCCAATTTGCTGCCACTGGATTTGTGTGAGCGCTCTTCTAATGGTTGTTTTTAATAATAATTCCTATTGAGATCATCACATCATTTAGGAGAATGAAGAAACTCGTTCAAGACCTCTCAGTAATTGAAGCTGCACTCAGGACATCATCAAAGCTGGTAGTATTTTGCAATTTCAATCTGTGCGGACACTTTGGATTACTTACCGTTTGTTAGTAATGCACACTCAATTGCCATGTCATGTTTTAAATTTTGGGACATAATTGTCTGCACCTTCTATTTTAGGTGGTAAGTTCAAATGGGAAACGGGTTAGGAGGTTACATCCATTGCCACACAAAGAATTGAAAGATTCAAAGGTAAATAACTGATTCCATCCTTATTGGACTGCATTATACCTAGGATATCTGAATTGCAACAACTTAAAGAGAATACATTGTATTTGCAGAAAAGCACTGTTTTGGTCGAAAATCTACCTCCAGATTTCTCCATGGAGAGTATTCAGGAAAAAATCGCAACAGTGGGCAAGTATGCTTTCTGTTCATTCGTAGTTGTATTGACATCCAAATGGAGCATTAGATTGTGTTAGTTATATTATTTGTCAAACAAGTTAATGAAGCAGATTTTCACAGGCTCATGTACTTATTGAATATGAAGTAGTGGAGGCTGCTGAGAAGGCTGTGAGTTTCTCATCTCCTATCTAATAATAATAGATTTGGTTTGTATGCCTAGAATAATTAACTTCTTATTCGATTATTTGTTCTGGTCATATTAGGTTACTGCCCTAACTGCCTTTTCTGTTTCTGTGTTTAGTGTGCATCACTTGCTGTTTTCACTTTTTTGCTGATAGTTTGGACCTTTCTTCTTGAACTATTCATATGCTGGGAGCTTGAGACTGAATAGTCGATTTGCATTATTTCCTAGGAGCTTGAGACTGAATAGCCGATTTGCATTATTTCGTACCAGAATTTATTCTAATAGATAGATTATGACTATTTGCATCCCAAAATTGCATTATATGCATTTTAGCTTATAGCCTGTTGGTTATACATCTAGACTGAGCACCAAGGTCAGAAGCCAAATACTAGAGGACGAAAACGATGGTACAAAGGTCAAAGTCAGATGCAGCAAAATGCAAACAAACAAGGTATTCATACAATTAAATGTACTGAATTCATGAACATGATTTTCTTTCGTAGCGATACAGCAATGGTATTTTCTTTTACATGTCATAAAGTTTATTTTTTTCTCGAACACGCAGGAGATCTGCGTATCATTCCATTAATAGATAGATAGAAGAAGGTACATCACACGCACACGCCACACACATGACATAACAAGACACAACATACCAACAGACGCAACACAACCACCACACTCAACCACTCTGGACAATACACAAGACAAGACACAGGACTATCCCCCTGGGTCAAGCATAAACGCAAGAGTTGAAAGCAGGTTCAACCCTTTTGCCCAGGCACTACACCACATCCTGAGCTCATCGCCAGCGAGGGTGAGAGTACTCGCAAGGCTCGGCGACCTCCCATTGAACACACAGTCGTTGCGATGACGCCAAAGGCTCCAAGCGCCAAGAATAACTATAGAATTGAAGTCTGATTGGAGATCACGGGGAATCTTCTCCACAACCCTGCTCCACTAGTCATCCAGGCTACAAATAGCGTTGTCCGATGAAAGATTAGGCAACCCAGACCTGCTCAACAAGAAGTACCAGAACTGTCTTGTAAAGACGCAAGAGATGAGAAGATGTTGTATTGTTTCCTCTTCTTGGTCACAAAGGGGACACACACTGGGATGGGGAAGTCCTCTTTTAGCAAGACGGTCCACGGTCCAGCATCAGTTGTGCATGACAAGCCAAAGGAAGAATCTGCACTTTGAAGGTGCCCAAGACTCCCAAACACGCTCAAATGCTCCAAAAGAAGTGGAACGTAGAAATAGCATATCATAAGCCGACTTTGCAGAGTATTGACCTATCAGGGAGAATTTCAGATATGCTTGTCTGGCACACCATCACTAAGGGAGAAATCTGCAATGACTTCACTAAGATTTAAAAAATCAGAGAGGACAGCCCAAGTGATGGTGCCTCTCAGGTCCCGAATCCAAGCCATCTCCACGATACCTTCTGCCAACGTTCTCCTATTGGCAATCCTGGCTCGGACGAGGGCGAAAATATGAGGAGTTAGGTCCTCAACACTCAGCCCCATCAACCATCTGTCCCTCCAAAACAAGGTGTTACGACCATCACCAACTTCTGTAGATAAAGCTATAGAGAGAATAGATTTCAGAGTGCTGGAACTCTAGAGAGGTAAATCAGCCCAAGACATCGAGGGGTCTATTTTTTCCAACCACAACCATCTAACTCGAAGGGCCCAATTCAGCCTTTGCAAATCTAAGATGCCAAGCCCACCAAGCTCCTTTGGGCGTGTCACTTTGCCCCAAGCAACTAAGCAGTGGCCACCGAGCACATCCTTTCGACCTTTCCAAATAAAGCCACGTCTAATCTTGTCAATGGCTTTGATATCCCACTTAGGTAAATCCAAAGTCATGGCGTGATATATAACTGTTGCTGTGAGTACATGCTGCACTTGGATAGCTCTGCCAACTCGAGTCATCAAGTTGACCCTCCAATTAGGTAAGAGGTCCGCAAGCCTATTGATATGTGGCTGCAGCTGCTCCTTGCTTAACTTCCTGAGAGAAAGAGGTAGCCCGAGATATTTAAGAGGGAACGTTTCAACTTTGCAAGGAAAAATCTGGGTGACCATTTCCATGTCAACCGGAGAGCAGTGAATGGGGGCCATACTGCTTTTCTGAACATTGGTTTTTAGCCCCGAGGCGTCCCCAAACAACTCCAATATCTTGGTTACCAAGTACAGATCACTAGCAGCCGGTCTCAAGAATATCACCACATCATCAGCATAGAGCGATATTCTATGCTGAATGGAGCGTGTTGAAAGGGGTTGGAGCATGCCCTCATCAGCAGATTTAACAATTAGGCCATTGAGAACATCCATAACGATGATGAAAAGAAGAGGGGATAGTGAGTCCCCCTGCCGCAGGCCCGTCTTGTGTTGGATGTATTCCCCAGGTACTCCATTAAGCATAATTTGGGTAGAAGAGGTCATAAGCAGCCCACTAATCACATATCTCCATATGGGGCCGAATCCAACTTTTTCCAACACTTCAAGAAGGAAGGACCAAGACACCGAATCAAAGGCCTTGGAAATGTCCAGCTTGAGAAGAATTCTGGGCTGTTTTTGAGCGTGCAACAATCTTGCAGTCTGCTGAACTAACATGAAGTTGTCTTAGATGAATCTGCCCTTGATAAACGCACTTTAGTTCTTAGAAATCAACTTGTCCATATAACCACTAAGTCTGTTTGCCATGACCTTCGTGATTAACTTTGCGAATCTATGGATCAAGCTAATAGGCTGAAAGTCCTTGGCAAGGATGGCATCCTCTTTCTTAGGTAACAGAGTGATGAAGGCTATGTTGAGGTATATGAAATTCTGAAAATCCTTGTTCCAAACAGTCAAGATAGCAGCCATAATGTCTTTTTTAATGATTGACCAGCAAGCCTTATAGAAACAGCCTGTGAACCCATCAGGCCCCAGGGCTTTGTCCGGAGGAGCTGTTTGATGGTATTCCACACCTCCTCCTCTGAGAATGGTTGTTCAAGTCCCTGAAGGTCAATGTGCTGCAGTCCTAAGGTGTCAAGGTTGACAGTTCTGGACCTTTGCTGCCCTGTACCAATTAAATCAGAATAAAAGGACCGAAGCACCTCAGCCTTATCACTATGACTGGTCACTAGCTGCTCCCCGTCATGAATTCTGGCTATGAAATTTTTCCTTTTCCGATAACGAGACCAAGAGTAGAAGAGCTTTGTATTAGCATCACCATCTTTGAGCCAGGCAATTCTTGATCTAGTCCTAGCCATCGAGCGGATTAAGGAGGCAAGAGCCAGAGAGCATTTCTTCAAGTGCCCAAGCAGCCATGTCTCCAAAACATTAAGAATTATGCTCTTTTTTGCCACTTCAAGCAGTAGCAAAATTTCTCGGGCAAGCTCAAGTTGCAGTTTGAAGTTCCCAACCTTTCTGTCACTCCAGCTTTGCAATCCTTTTGTCGTCGCCTTGAATTTTAGGGAAAGGGTCTTGAGGGGACAAGAGGACTGCTGAACAGAACCCCAGGCATTAGTTACCGCTTCTAGAAAGCCATCAAACCAGGGCCAAAAGGATTCAAAATGAAATCTTCATTTCCCTGTGTGGTTGTCCTTCAATCCCAACAGGAGAGGGCAATGGTCTGAATCCTCTGAAGCTGAGCTTTGCAGCAGATAATTGGGGAATTTTTCCTCCCAATCCGAAGAGCAGAAAACCCGGTCCAGCCTGACTTGCACATTATTAGCGCCAGACCACGTATATTTCCGACCTAAAAGGTCAATATCTTTGATGCTTAAATCGTTGATGCACCTTCTGAACCTCCCCATCATGGCTCGATTGATATTAAGGTTGTTTTTGTCTTCATCTCTGAAAATGAGATTAAAATCACCCCCTAGGAGCCAAGGCCCGGCACAAGCAACTCTGATCTCTCTCAGCTCATTTATAAAGGCAATTTTTCTGTCATGTCCTTGAGGTCCATACACGTAGGTAAGCCACCAAGCCTCGCCATCAGCAGGGTTGAATTTTACTGAAACACTGAAGGAGTCCACTCGAGAGGCAACGATTCTCCCCAATTTTGCTCTCCAAGTGATCAGCACCCCACCACTAGCCCCAACCGAGGGGAGGCAAACAAAATTATTGTCAAAATCAGCGCCCAACATTGACAAAACTGTGCGACGATCACAATTAACCAACTTTGTTTCTTGTAAACAGACAACATCGGCTCTAAATGAATCAACCAAACTCCTTACAACATCTTGTCTTGCGGCGGAGTTGAGACCATGGACATTCTAGAACAAGACTAGGGAAGGATCTATAGGAAAACAGTTGTAATAAAAGGCGACCGCGGGCTGCAATCAGCAGACAAGAGTGGCTGTCCCAGGGGGAACAGCCTCACCTTCGTCATCTGGCATCACCCATCCAAAGAGAGCAGCGAGAGCCTCCACTTGGGCACGAGACAAGGGTGATTTGAAGAGCTTCGCATATGCATCCAGATTTTGTTGGCTGAGATGTTCACTATTCGACTCCGCAAGGATGGACTTCATGATTGTCCTTCTAGCTTTGGGAATATGCTGAACTTGCTCCACTCCCAACCCCGCAACGCGCCGACTCTGGCGAATCATGTCCGGAGGGGGATTGGGTTGCCTTCGTTGTCGGCCTCCAGTCACTGTCTTCGGAAGTGGAAGAACGGCGCCAACAGCTTTAGAAACTCGACGAAGAAAATTCTGCTGTCCTAGCGACCCTTGGGACACCTCATGTGGGGGCGGCCCATGTGGAAGGGGTGACACAGCCACCCCAGCAGTTGGGGCAGGAGGCAAGGCGCCCAGGCTGCTCCCTGCACCCCGGTCACCAGAAGAGCAAGGGGGAGGTGCGGCACCCTCAGGGGTCTTCGGGGCGTGCCGCCGCCGTCTGAAGAACGCGATGGGCGGATTCCTGAACTTTGCTTGTTTTGTAGCGGTCTTCATCAACAGCCTGCGTCTCCCTCCAAAGGAAGGGCAAGTGCTGGAAGCAGCCAACGGGGTCATGGGAATTACTTCATCGCAGCCCCCCTCGCTCCGCAGCAGCATATCCCCAGCCGCCAGACAGTGAACCCCGTCCGGCACAGGAGCCGGAGGATTCCCTACTATGCTGCACACCACTGCATCAAGCAGGTCACATGACTGGCTGCTCCAGGCCTCTGTATCAACCAGAACCCAAGGCTGGCTCAATTCCCTGGGGGAATCTGAGCGCCTCAAAGGTCCCAATCTGTCATGCACCGGCCGTCGATGAGTGTGGATCTTTTTGCTAGGATCTTCAAAGATTGTAGCATGTTGAGTAGGTGGAGGGTTGTCACCACATCTTCTCCATGAAGGGGGGTATCAGGTTTGTCCTGATCACCACCACCAACTGGCGGCTGTGGAGCGCCAGGTATGAGACTCAAATCAGCAGGGACCCAACGAATTTTCACCGGGTACACCAGAGCCTTCTTCCCTTCAGCAGCAGAAGCATGGTCTGGTTCAGTGATCCAGAGGTCTTTCTTAGATGGGATACGTTCAGGATCACAACACCAAGCAAGGCATCAAAAGACTTCTAGACTCCTGATTTCTAGCGTGTCGGGCAGAACCTGGGATATGCACGCATGGGGGTTGATCAAATGCTGCACCACCGAAGTCTCCCACGCGTGCACCGGCAGACCTCTGAGCTCAAGTTCCACGAGATGCTTCAAGGAATTACCAACAACACCCCCGAACCTCGTCCAACGCCTATAGGAGAGCATGAAGTTTTCTTCTTTGATGATATGGAAGCGATCCACCAGCGTGTCGAGTTGCACTTGGTTGGGTAAACAGCCAAGAAGCTGGACTGGGAGAACTGATAGAGAACCAATCCTCCCTCCTCCATTTCCAGGCGTGGAGCTAAGACCAACACGATCTCATCTGCGCTGATGTCTCTAGAGCTAACCACTGTGATAACCGTAGCTGTCTTGAGATTATATTCCGCAATAGACATCTGAATTGACCAATCAATAACACAAGCAGTCTCATCACTCGCCGAAAGCATCTGCTCGGGAGGAGGTGGAGCCAAAATCTCCAAAGCCGGCTCATCTTCATGCTCCTTACGTTTCTTCTTCCTCCACCGTTTGTGCCTGGAGCTGGCAGGGCCGCCATTACCCTGTGTAGCCGAGACGCCGAGCATGTTGCCCACCGGGACAGAAGGGACGATCGGAACGGCTTCTGGTGGAGCGATACGCTGCCAAACCGAACGAAGGCCTACCGGTCGTTGGACCCTTCCCTCAACCGCCGGTGAAATCCGCTCCCAGACCGACTTCACTGGTCTAGGACGCCCGAGCCGCCTTCACACCGGAGCTTTGGGGCAGGAGGAGGACTTGTGGCCAAGCGCAGAACAGATGAAGCACCGAGGCTCACTGCCACAGCCTGCAGCCCGGTGATCGTAACCCAAGCAGTTGAAGCAACGCCCAACAAGATCAGCCGGGACCCGGCCTAGGAGCCACGAAGCCTTCAACCGGTGACTTCTACCTTTCTTGGATTCCACCATCGTCCATCCTTGATCAGTGAATCCTAGAGCTGGGCGGATTGCCGGTGTAGGGTTGGTGGCCTGCCTGAAGCTCCGCCGTTTTGTAGACAGGGGGTGCGGCTGACGGTTCACCTTCCCCAGTGCCGAGGGCTTTCCAGTTGCCGGGGCTGACCCTTGGGCTGCCACACTGCCGGGCGGCGAAGGATTCGCTGTTCTCATCAGCACGTCCTTGAAGGAAGGCCGGGAGTCGAGCGATGTCGCGCCATCCGAAGAAGCCGGACTGAGGTCACCCCACCGAACATACTTGGAGCGCCCCTTGGTTGCATGGGACACTAGAGGAGACAAGGGGGGATGGAAGCCGACGCGCCAGGGCTAGAGGGAGCTGCGGCGACAGCAGCCTGGGAGTTGGCCGCCGGCCCTGGAATGGGAACCGGCGCATGCTGGTGCTGGGGAGGGGAATGGGCGTCGGGAGCCGAAGGGGCGAGGGCGGGAGAGACGAGAGCCATCTCATAAAGTTTATTCTTAGACTGTGTCCAGCAGTTTACCCATATGGTTACCCGAAACACTATGTTGCAGCGTGAACAAGTAGCAAGCAGCATGAATCAGGAACGTATCGCAGGTGATGGAAGTGGCTGTGTTGGCCATGGGGGGCGTCCCCAAGGCCCCATTGGATGTGTAGGATATCCCCATGGTGGTGGCGGCCAATATCCCATACCTGGTTGTGGAGGAGGAGGAATCTGTCCTCTAGTAGGCATCGACCACTGTATGTCCATCTGTGGGTTTCCTTGTCCGGTCTCAGAACCCTATAACCAAATAAAACTATGCATGATTATAATTGTAAATTAAAGTAAATATACTACAAAACTATACCTGTGTTTCGTTGGTGTTTGGGGTCTGTCCAGATTGTGACGGACGGGTGAACTGGGGTCCCATTTGAGATCCCATCTGAGCACTATACATCTGCAAATACAGTAAACTTGAGTTTTATTTTAAACTAATGTATATATAGAGTTTATACTAAACAACTCAATTCTGAATCTGATGGAAAACATAAAGTGCATGCTTTCAGAAAAGACTATACTTGAATAATCCAAAGTGTACTGCCTCAATCGTTAGGAGCTTTTTCACCATGTAAGTTCAGATTTTAATTGAACAGTAAACACTCTATGTGCGTCTGACAAACAGCAAAGCAGGTCGGCAACTTGGGTTATTGTAGGCTGACATGATCCCAACCAAATTCAGTTGGCATTAGAACGTGTAGAATTAGAGTGGTTGATAGACACAGAAGAAAGACAGAGCTAAAAAGCACTCGCGCCACCATAGTATGTATGTTCATATCACAAGACTTCATTAATCAAGACAAGAACTAACCAAATCTAGTTACCCACACAAAAGAGACTCCAAGCAATCATTTTAATATTTGCTGATTTTTGGACAGCAGGACAACAACTACTTGTTTAGCTCATAACTCACAAGATATGCATCCAAAAATAGTAAACTAGGACTTTATAGAAAGCTTATAAAGTCCTCTATAACTTTGTATTATCATCATAACAAGATTCGACAGTTAGAAAGGTCAAACAGTGCTAAACGTAAATTCTGTCCAGATTTGGACAGAATTCGACTACTCACTTAAAAAATCTATAACTGGAGTCTCAGGCATCCAAATCAAGTGATCCTAGACTTTTTAGAAAGCTAATAAAATTGTCTACAACTCATTTATAATAATCTCAAGGTGATTCAATGTGTATCAAAGTCAGTTAATACAAACAAACATTGTTGTCCAGACTTTTGACAGATTCAAACATCACATTTCAAACAACCATAACTTGACTTCTAGACCACCAAAAAGGGTGCTCCAAAATTTGTTGGAAATATTAAAAAAAGTACTACAATTCTCCTATAATTACTAAGAGCGGATTCTAAGTTTAACTTGGGCAAACAAGGTTATTTTCGAAATCAGTACAGAATCTGGGTAGATTCTGAGATTGGACTTTGAAAAATCATAACTTTTAAACTACTAGACCTATGGTCATGAAATTTTAGCACAAGCAAGATAAAGAAGTTAGCTATGACATTTGTATATAACACTTTTACATAAAACATGATTTACTTCACTGCATAATTAAAATTGAACATGCAGGTCTAGACAGCACCACCTATCAGGTTCCTAATGCTTCAAAATGTTCCTAATGCTTAAAGATCATTGTGGACCATGCCAACAATTTTGTACAAAATTAGAAACAAGATCAAGCTATCCATTTTCTGTCCACAGGTTTGCTAGAAGCCTTTCCCTGAGGGCGACCCATTTTCACAATGTCAGCCATCGACAACTGACCAGGTGTCCTAGACCAACCACCATGCTGAAACCCAGACGATGATTGCAATGATACAGCTAGTCCATCAGTAACCATATGTTTGTTTGCAGAGGAACTGGAGAATACGAAAGAGGTTATTAACATCAGCAATCAACAAAAAATAATAATAATAATTAAATGATCTGAATAAGCCGACGAACTACTGAACCTGCTACAAATCACAAACTTAAACAATGAGTTTCTAATGGCGAAACAGGAACATCATTGATTACCAGCAGCAGCCATGCCTGAAGCAGCACCTAGCGCTTCCAGTAAACCAATTAGCATGAACTGTGGCTTCGAAAGCGCTAACATTTCTCTAGTGACAATCCCAGCGCGAAAACTTATGAAGAGAATTGAAAAATACACTAGGACATACCTGCAAAGAATATGAAGTAGTTCAGTACTAGTACAAAGCAGTTTGTGCAAAGGAAATACACAAGGACTCTACTGATACAGAATTGGATCTATTATCTAATCATCACACTTCATAAGCCCCAGGAAACTTTACTTTGACAAGCGAGAACCAGCAACGTACGTCTAATAAATTTAACCAATACAGAAAACTACAATTGCACACAGTTACTATAGTACTATCTATTAGCACAAAAATGCTTAACAGCCTATCACCCTCACACATGTTGCAGGCGCACTGGAAAAGCAATCATGTTTCAGGAAACATATTTTAGGCTGGATTAGCAGAATTTCATATGTGATCATGTCTGACAAGGTTATGCAGTATGTTTCAACTAGAACAACTGCAGAAATTTGCACATCACAACTTCTACACATCAATCAGCATTGGTAGTGTGACGTTGAACAATAAATATGGAGAATGGGGAGATAATGACCATTACCTCCATTTCAGAACTACCTCAACAACTCTCTATCTTGCCATAGATTCCCTCAACTTCATCAGCTTGTCAGTAAGTGTTGCCATGGTCACTACGAGAAGACTATTTCCTTGATGCTTCTCATAATTACCAAACTTCTGTTGTGTTATACTCGTTTCAGCTGGTCTGTCACTTCAGCACTCCAACTCGTTATTTGCATGTGCAATCATCAATCATTGATTATGGTGTTTGTACAAATGAAAACTTAACATTGATGTCAAATCCATGGGCTCCTAAGAATCAAATGATAGCTTCAACTCATAATTTTCAAACAGTGAATTAGAAAGGAACCATAGTAAAATCTTCATTAGGAACTTGGATACTAAATGATATGACAATAGAGCCGAACTGTAGCCAATCAGCCATAAAAGTGTTCTACTGTTGATTCTCTACACCAAATCAGACCAAAATCGTTCATGGTCAGCATTAACAGAAAAGTACCATTGGGGAAATATACTACACAAAAGTTCAAAAACAACTGCACAATTGGACCATTAATTGTAGGTATATATATATATTTATATATCAGCAATGCACTATTGTATCTTGAAAAATAAAACATAATGGTAGATCTTCCTTTCTTTTGTGGATACCAACCCACTAACAGGTAATGATTCCTAAAACAATCTCTCTCATAACTAGTCTTCTTTACCAAATTCACCAAAGCAATCCCAATTGTGGGTTACCCAAACAATCCTAGCCTGAAATTACCACTGAATTAGGCCTTAACCCCTACCTCTTTTAACCCATGGTTCTCTCTTACCAGCAACGCAAGCCCATCCTTCACCTCAACGCTCTTCGCCGCGGATCCACTCGCTGACCTCCGCATTGATCCGCTCTAGGCCGTACTCGACGTTGGCCATGAGGAGCCCCCATGGATGAACACCGAGTCGCCCACTACAAGCACGGTAGGGAGGTCGGCCAGGAACCGACGTGAAATGGGCCCATCGGGTCAGAGGGCGGTGAGGCGGGACCGCATCCCATCCCAGAACTCCGGCTTGACACTGGGGAAGGACTTGGGCACGCCGAGAAAGGGGTTCCTCGGCTGCGGGTCGAGGTGCTCGCCGTAGCGGCGCTTGATGGCGAGCACCGCGCGGTACCACCCTGCCCAGGCGCTCGGTGGGGCAGCGGGGCGGGCGTGGGGTGGCGGCGGGGCACGTGCAGCGAGGCGCTAGCGGTGGGCTGGCGGCGAGGCAGGTAGCGACAGGCGCGCACGCGGTAGACAAAGGGAAAAGAAGACAGACGCGCGGGGTGAGAGAGATTTAGGTTTTTGGGTTAAGATCGACGGTGTCCACGTGGCCCTCGAATTTAAGTTAAGAACGTGGGTACCCACGTTCCTAATACGATAAGTTCGACGGTTTTACCACGGGCCCACGAATTTAATATAAGAACGTGGGTACCCACGTGCTTAAACTAACCCACGAACATAACTCAATTAAGAATGTCGGTACCCACGTTCTTAAATTAACCCACGAACATTTATTAGTTTCTTGTAGTGCTTCTTCTTATTCTCTCCTATCTCTAGAGTTGGTCAACTACAAATTAAGGCCAAGTCTTTTCTAGCCTTAGGGTTGTATTTTGTTTTGTCAGGGATATTCAGGCAAGTGCTGATAATGCTTTCACCCATATTTCGTTCCTGGTGCATCAGATCAATGTTATGCATTAGAATCAAGGCTTTCATATAAGGGAGTTCCCATAGACCACATTTGTGAGTCCAATTATGCTCGGTTCCATAACCTTCAAAACGATTTCCATGTTCGTTTAGTTTCAAATCATTAAGTCTCGCAAGAATCTCTGGACCACTAAGACGCTTGGGTGGTCCCCACATCACAATTGTGTCCTTTTCAAAAGCATTCCTATCGAACCTGAATGGGTGATCCTCTGGCAAAAAGATCTATGGAAATCGAAGTAACATATCTTTCCACCAAACTTCAGTCGAAAGCATAAAGTGTCTTCAGCACATATCGGACATGTCATAATCCCATGACAACTCCATCCAGCAAACATACCATAAGCCATAAAATCGTGAATAGACCACAAAAACACAACTCTCAGGTTGAACTTATGTTTCTTGTATCAATCGTACGCCTCGACTCTGTGGCAGAACGACCCGAATTATTCCAGCTTAAGTGCCCAAGTCGCACCGTTAAAGGCAGCAACACACTTAAATCGGAATAATCTGTCAGTCCCTCGGATCTAGTCCGATAAAGCCACTTATCCAGGATCGAATACCACTAGCTCACTCGAAGGTGAGGCACAGAGAAATACAATAAAGCATAATACCATAAATTAAGAAAGTATCGTTAGTGATTACATTATCGGAGTTTCAGAAATAATAACCATAGTTTTTAATGCAACGGAAATAACTAACGGGGAAAACCGAGTAACATGGCGAAACCTGGCCACGCTACTCCTCCTGGTCCTCTCCTGCGGAAACAGTAACCCACTCGACCATCTATCCCGGTGGCGAGGATGAAGGCCAAGTCACACCATCAACCAAATCAAGGAGGTACCTACAAAAATTATGCCACAAGCAAGGCTGAGTATACTAATACTCAGCTAGACTTACCTGGTGTGAGGAGTCTACTCCTCTACCCCTAGACCATGAAGTTGTTTGGCTGAGGGGTTTGGTTTTCCAAAAGCACTAGCTGAGTCTAAAATCAAGTTTTAGATTTTCAAGTTCTATAATAATAATTTATACTAGATGAGAACCTATCTATTCATACATGATATCAAACATTATATCAATCAACATCTTTTGCCAGTAACCTCATTTCCACTTATTACTCAATGCAGTACAATGGATCAAGCAGTCTCATTAGCTGCGAGAAGCAGATGATTTGAATCGAGTTTTAACCTTGCAAGGTAAACCTAAACACACGACATGTCAGGCCACTCTATCCCCACACATGTCAACCGTCCCCATCGATTCCCCGTTCGCGGCCAGGCCTCACCGCCTTGGCGTACAATGCTCCACTAACCTCGGCCGTCGCCGTGCAGTGGCCACACTTGTACCCACCATATCTAGAATGGGAGACCCAGTCTCAGGTCGCGTGAGGGATAAAGTCTGCGCCCGGCTTCACTCAGGTACTAGGTTTACCGATTACCATATTTCCCGACATGTGTTTAGTACATTCAAATGCTTGACACAGGTATCCGCATGTTAATCCTTATTCCAATTTCGTCTCATAGACAACGCATCCCCATGGATCCGTGTCCACAGACCATCGTCATTCTGTTATCAAAATGGATACAACCAATTCCTGACCTCGCGCGAGTGCTAGAAAAATCACTCGACTTCTACCGAGATCCTGATTTAGCATAGCAGCTACTCGACCTAGCATACTAGTATCCATCTCAAAAGGAATCCTGAGTTCATGCAACTAGGGTTTCAACCAACTCCTACACTTAAGTGCACGGTACAAGCCTACAAACATTAAGTGTAGTAAAATAACATATATAAACGGTTATGCATAAAACCGGGCTTGCCTTTAATTTAACACTTAGGTAGTGTTTGCTGGGGGAGGTGCTCGCTTGGCAAGCATCCACTGGTTAAGTCCATCCTTCCTTGGGTCGTCCATCCACTGCATCTTGTGGCTAGCACCACATCACTGGCACGATCATCATCTCTCGGTCCTAAATGAGATGCAAGATGCATATGTATGAATATGATGAAATATATCACAAGATAATCCCAAAATGGATGGTAGCGAACTAAACATTAAATTGTAAGACACCGCGACAACTGTACACAAGCGCTAGTTATCTATACGTCATCGGGCATACGTAGTCAATCATCACTGGAAAACAACAAACACTTCCTATAATTATCTATTGCAAACACGACATCATAAGTACAAGCATTCGCCACGTTCACTTTTATCATTCATTGGTTACTTATTATTAAACTAGTTAAGTACGCATAAATTTACGATGACTTACACATAGACAGACTTAGTTAAAAAGGAATAGTTGCTTAATTGGGTTTTACAATCATTCACAACCTTCTACTGCAAGCATACACCCCAGAGAACACACATGACGAGATAGTTTATTCACAATTACAAATTGTACTACTTTAATGACGTTGGTTACTTAGTAGTATTAGCAGAAAGCCAAAGACAGGACATTATTCATTTTGTTTCCCTAATATATAACTGCACTTGCTAACTGTTGATTAAGCTAAGCTACTTATTAGACCTTAACCAATTTAGTTCACTTAACTTAGTGAGATGTGTACTATTTACTTATATATAACCCCAATTATACTAGTCACTATTATTATTACTCATGTTCATTCAAATCCCAAAACAAACAAGTACTCGACTCAAGGGAAGCACACTGGAGTGGAACAATCAATCACAATTAACATATTTAAGACAACATCACAGTAGTTGTTTCAGTCATAACTCACAAGATCTTTATCCAAAATTAGTGAACATATACTTTTTGGAAAGCTTATTAAACGCTCTATAACTTTGGTATTTTCATCTCAAGGTAATTAAACACTTAATAAGGTTAAATAGTGATACATGACAGTTTTATTTAGATTTGGACAGATTCAGACTTGCGACTTCAAAAATTTATAACTAGAGACTCAGGCATTAAAATCAAATGATCCTAGACTTTCTGGAAAGCTAATTAAATGTTCTATAATTTATTTATAAACATCCCTGGCTGGTTTAATATGTATCAAGGGTAAAATACACTATGAAGGTTGTGCTGTCCAGAACTGGACAGATTCCGTCTTCACAATTTAAACATCCATAACTTAATTTTCAGACCACCAAAAAGAGTGCTTCAAGACTTTTTGGAAAGCTTGGCAAAAGCACTACATAACTTTTATAATCACCAAGAAGTGATTCCAGGTTTAATCAAATCAAACAATTCAATTTTCGAAATATGTTCTGACAGCGGACAGAACACAACAACCAGTTTGTAAAATTCATAACTCTTAAACTATCAGGCCTGTGGTTATGAAATTTTAACACAAGCAAAATAAGAAAAGCATATACAACTTTATTATAATGATCATAAACAGATTCTTACATTAAATTAAGCAAACAATGCAGTTTCTGAAATCTGTACAGAAATTGGACAGATTCAGTTACTGAATTTGTGAAAAGCACAACTTTTAAACAATCAGACTTATGGCTGTCATATTTTAACACAAGTAAGATAATAAAGTTATCTACAACTTTTCTATATGGCTTTTCTACAGAAAACATGATTTGGGTCATCAAACATATAACACGAGGAAATCACTGCGTGCAGCCCAAAACAGCAACTAATAAAATTCAGCTTCTATTTACTTCAAAAATTGTCGCGTTCTAGAGACTCGAACCATTCTAACACTTTACCCTTTGTTAGTGTTAAATTAATCAAATGAGGACTAATAAATAGACTTACTAATTTTATACAAGTTATTTCGCGTGTTAGAATTACCGTACACAATCAACAAACACATTCACCACAATAATCAAACCCGGTATAAATGTGTATATCGATTGCGCCCTTCACACACTAATTTGCATTTTTACTTAGACATCACATGAACACCACTAATTTTACCCGCAACCATAACCATGCGCGTCTAGACCAAAACAAGCAAATCACCGTGATTACGAGCTTAACCAAAGCCATCTAACAGTCGGCTAAATAGGGCAACGTCATAGCCCGCTGAATAACATCACGTAGGCTTGCCTATTATTATCACTATCTAAGGCGCGACATACACCACGACATTTTTATAAACATACATATTCACATGTATATTCACACATCGACCAAATCATACGAACCGTAAACCACTAATCTCTAACTTGAAACCATCATGCGCTTCCTTCCAAATTCATGAACACATGACGCGTATTGACTCGACTCAAGATATAGAAGAAGCGATGACTACTTTGGCATTATCGGCGTTTCGACCTCGGGGGGGTCCCTGGACCGACGAGTAAATTGTCGTCGCGTGTCCCAGCCTAGATGGGTCGGCGCGAGACGGAGCACGAAGGGGGAAAGGAGACAGGCAAAAGGGTAAACCCGCGGCCTCCGTGTTGTCCTGCGCCCAGGTCGGGTGCGCTTGTAGTAGGGGGTTACAAGCGTCCGCGTGGGAGAGAGCGAGGGACTTGCGCGTCGGCCCGTTCTCCCGCGCGGCCAACCTTCTCGTAAGAGAGCCATGGACCTTCCTTTTATAGGCGTAAGGAGAAGGTCCAGGTGTACAATGGGGGGTGTAGCAGTGTGCTATCGTGTCTAGCAGAGAGGAGCTAGAGCCCTAAGTGCATGCCGTCGTTGCAGCCGGAGAGGTTTTGGCACCCTGTTCATGTGATGTCGTGGCCGTTGGAGGAGCGTTGGAGCCTTGCGGAAGGACAGCTGTCGGAGCTGTCGAGTCCTTGCTGACGTCTCCTTGCTTCCGTAAGGGGCTGAGAGCCGCCGTCGTCATGGAGAACGCGGGGCACCATCATTATTTGTTTACCGGGGCGAGCCGGATGGGACGCCGGTCTTGTTCCCCGTAGCCTGAGCTAGCTAGGGGTAGGGTAATGATGGCCCCCCCTGTGACGTGGTCGGTCCGAGCCCTGGGTCGGGCGAGGCGGAGGCTCCTCCGAGGTCGAGGTCGAGTCTGTCTTCCGAGGTCGAGGTTGAGTCCGAGCCCCGGGTCGGGCGAGGTGGAGTTCGTCGTCTTCCGAGGCCGAGGCTGAGTCCGAGCCCTGGGGTCAGGCGAGGCAGAGTTCGTCGTCTTCCGGAGCCGAGGCTGAGTCCGAGCCTCGGGGTCGGGCGAGGCGGAGTTCGTCGTCTTCCGAGGCCGAGGCCGAGGCTGAGTCCGAGCCCTGGGGTCGGGCGAGGCGGAGTTCGTCGTCTTCCGAGGCCGAGACGGGGGGCCGAGCCCTGGGGTCGGGCGAGGCGGAGCTTCCTATGGCGCCCGAGGTCGGACTTGGCTGCTGTCAGCCTCACTCTGTCGAGTGGCACAGCAGTCGGAGCGACACAGGCGGCGCTGTCTTCTTGTCAGGTCGGTCAGTGGAGCGGCGAAGTGACTGCGGTCACTTCGGCTCTGTCGACTGAAGAGCGCGCGTCAGGATAAGGTGTCAGGCCATCCTTGCATTAAATGCTCCTGCGATACGGTCGGTCGGCGTGGCGATCTGGCCAAGGTTGCTTCTCAGCGAAGACTGGGCCTCGGGCGAGCCGAAGGTGTGTCCGTTGCTTGAGGGGGCCCTCGGGTGAGACATGAATCCTCCGGGGTCAGCTGCCCTTGCCCGAGGCTGGGCTTGGGCGAGGCGAGATCGCGTCCCTTGAGTAGACCGAGCCTTGACCTTAATCGTACCCATCAGGCCTTTGCAGCTTTTGTGCTGATGGGGGTTACCAGCTGAGATTAGGAGTCTTGGGGGTACCCCTAATTATGGTCCCCGACAGTAGCCCCCGAGCCTCGAAGGGAGTGTTGATACTCGCTTGGAGGCTTTTGTCGCACTTTTTTGCAAGGGGACCGGCCTTTCTCGGTTGTGTTTCGTTCCGGTGGGTGCGCGCGAGCGCACCCACCGGGTGTAGCCCCCGAGGCCTCGGAGGAGTGGTTTGACTCCTTCGAGGTCTTAGTGCGTTTTGTGATGCTTCGGCCGGTCTGGTCGTTCCCTCATGCGAACTGGCCGTAGCCCGGGTGCATAGCCGAGTCCCAAGTTCTCAGGCTGGTATGTTGACACTGAGAGCAGCCCCCGAGCCTCCACACAGAGCGAGAGGACGGTCAAGGACAGACTCGGCTTTTTACATACGCCCCTGCGTCGCCTTTCCGCAAGGAGGAGGGGGGAAAGCGCCATGTTGCCCTTGGAGGGCGCCGAACATGGTGTCTCGAGTGAGTTGCTAACGGGTGATCCGAGTGGACGCCCGTGCCCCATTCGTTAGGGGTCGGCTAGTGTCCCGGAGGCGCACTCCAAAAGTACATGCGGGTGATTCGCCGGACCCGGTCCCCTTTTGACGGGGTCCAAGGGCTCAATGCCTCCCTCTAGTGGGATTCCGTTACGAAATCGTTCCCGTTGGTCTCGGAAATGTCCTATGGTACCTCGGGAGCGTAGCCCGACCCTTGGTTATGTATCGAACGTACCCAGGGTCATCCCTCGCTCTGCGTGCTCTGAGGCGGCTCTTAGAACCCTTCGGGGGCCAGACTACGAACCCCTGATCAGTAGTGGGCGTGAAGCCCGAGTGGCCTGAGGCGGCCGTTGAACCCTTCCGAGGGGCCAGCCTTCGAACCTCTGACCAGTAGTGGGCGCGGAGCCCGAGTGCTCTGAGGCGGCTGTCGAACCCTTTCGAGGGGCCAGCCTTCGAACCTCTGATCAGTAGGGGGGCTCGGGGCCCGCTTCCTTCGTGGAGAAGGATCCCTTTCGGAGTATCCCCTTTCACGGTCCCTGTGGCAAGAGAGAGAAAGAGGAAGTGGAAAAGGATACGAAATCGAACGACATGGCGCACCTTTTTTGACGCGGTCATTATGGCGGAGGTGAAGCGTCGCCTGCTTCGCCTGCCAAAGGTGCCGCCTGTCCTGCCGCAGAGTTAATGCGACGAGACGAGTGGTTCGCGGGGCAGCCGTTGTGCGTGCGCGAGCCGTTCGAGGAACGGAACACGGGCGCGTCGTCTTCACTCCGTGGGAGAGGGCTCTCTTGCTGTCCCAGGAGGGGACGTGAGCTTGCTGACGACTTGACTGCTGCTTCCGCCCGCCTGCCACCGCCATTACTGCCGGCCCATTTCTGGTCGTATCGACCGTCGCGCCTTCTCCCGCGGCTGACTGACCCGTGACCGATGTGCTCGGTTGGCACTGTCGGGTCATGCGCAGGGTCGCCTCGAGTCGCGGCACCGGTTCTGCAGTCGAGAAGGCGCGGTACTGGCGCGAGTGGCGGTGCAGTTTCTCGCACGTAGTAACCGGCGCGCCGGTTACATGACGTGTGGGCCTGGGCCTCCATGCTGGATGCGTTGAAGTCGAAAGGGTGTGCCCCCTTGGTGCGGTTGCATGCCGCCTGCATGGAGGTCCGCCCTTTCACCCGCTGGTTTGGGCGATAGTGGAGGAATGCTTGTAACCTCTGGGCAGTTGCGCGCACCGCGCGCGGCGGTTTGGCTTCTTCTGCCCTGGGCCAGCTTGCATGACGCGTGGGACCCAGCCCCCGTGTCGTAGGGGGAGGACCTTGGAGCGTGTTGGAGAAGACTCGGTCCGCGACGGCTGAGGACGCAAGTGGGGAGAGTTGCCTTTAAAAGGGGGGTGACCCCCTTGGAAGGCAACCATGTCTTCACACTCCCTTCATGCATCGCGTCCTTCCACCTTCCGAGCCCACTGAGAGCACCTAGAGGGGGGGGTGAATAGGTGATCCTGTAAAACTTCAAAACTTAAGCCACAAAAACTTATTAAGTGTTAGCACAATTATGGCCAAGTGGCTAGAGAGGAGTCAAAACACAATAACCACAAGAAATCAATCACAGAGATGACACGGTGGTTATCCCGTGGTTCGGCCAAGTACAAAACTTGCCTACTCCACGTTGTGGTGTCCCAACGGACGAGAGTTGCACTCAACTCCTCTCAAGTGATCCAATGATCAACTTGAATACCACGGTGTTCTTGCTTTTCTTTTCTCAATCCCGTTTGCGAGGAATCTCCACAACTTGGAGCCTCTCGCCCTTACAAAAAGATGTTCACAGAGAATCACGGAGCAAGGGAGGGATTAGCAACTCACACACGACAAAAGATCACAGCAAATACGCACACACAAGACCCAGACTTGAGCTCAAGAGACTAGCACACTAGAACGGAGCTCAAATCACTAGAATGTCGAACAAGTGCGCAAGATTGATGTGTGAGTGATCAAGAGTACTCAAGGAATGCTTGGTGTTCTCCTCCATGCGCCTAGGGGTCCCTTTTATAGCCCCAAGGCAGCTCGGAGCCGTTGAGAACAAATCTGGAAGGCCATCCCTGCCTTCTGTCGTCGGGTGCACCGGACAGTCCGGTGCACACCGGACACTGTCCGGTGCCCGATTTATTTCCATAAACAGCGCAGTCGACCGTTGCAGACCGTTGGAGATCTGGGAGCCAATGGCGCACCGGACATGTCCGGTGCACACCGGACAGTCCGGTGCCCCCTTCCGACCGTTGGCTTGGCCACGTGTCCCGCGCAGATCGCGCGGCCGACCGTTGGCCCGGCCGACCGTTGGCTCACCGGACAGTCCGGTGCACACCGGACAGTCCGGTGAATTTTAGCCGTACGCCGTCAGCAAATTCCCGAGAGCGGCCTCTTTGGCCGAGGCAGCCTGGCGCACCGGACACTGTCCGGTGCACCACCGGACACTGTCCGGTGCACCACCGGACAGTCCGGTGCCCCAGACCGAAACAGCCTCTTGGCTGTACACAGCCAAGTCTTCTATTCTCTTCTTCTTTCTGTTTCTAACACTTAGACAAATATATTAGTACACAAAACCAATGTACTAAGACTTAGAAACATACCTTTGCTCTAGATTTGCACTTTGTTCATCCATGGGCATTGATTCACATTTAAGCATTTGTGTTGACACTCAATCACCAAAATACTTAGAACTGGCCCAAGGGCACATTTCCCTTTCAATCTCCCCCTTTTTGGTGATTTATGCCAACACAATATAAAGCAACTAGAACAAGTGCAAAATCACTTCAAATAAAACTCAAATTGATTTTGATTCAATTTTGGCATATATGTATCATCCTTTGCCACCACTTGGTTTGTTTTTGCAAATCAAACTTAAATCTCTATTTCTAAGTCAAACACACATGTTGAGGCATAAAGAGAGTCATTCCAAAAGAGATTGATCAAGGATTTCAAAAACTCCCCCTATTTCCCATAATCAACACTTCTCCCCACAAGAAGCCATCTTTTGACAAGAGAGACAATAAAAGCATTTGACAAAACAAAAACTCTATTCTACTATTTTCAAAATCCAAAATCTCTCAAGTGGTAGCTGATCCATTTATCGCTTTGGCCTTTATTTTCTCCCCCTTTGGCATCAAGCACCAAAACGGGATCAATCTTGGCCCCTTAACCCCATTGCCTATCCAAAGTCTTCAATTAAGATCAAATGGCAATAAGAGTTTATGAGATGAACTTGGAAATAGTTACCCTCTCATCGGAGTGCAGTGGAAGTCTTTCATGGTCCACCTTTTCCCTTTCAATTCTCCTTCGAGACTAAGTCAAACAAACTCAGGCATATGGTTAGTCTCAAAGGGTCAAGTTGTAACACATCTCCCCCTAAAACTGTGCATCACTTTGCAACGGACTTGTGAGGTCCAGGGAGTGTTTGTACAACTTGAGCACCACTATAAGCAACAAAATGCAGAATGAACATGATCAAAGGCATAAACACATGTATGCTACAATTCAATCCAAGTTCCGCGAATCTAAGACATTTAGCTCACTACGCAGCCTGCAAAAGGTCTTCTCATCTAGAGGCTTAGTAAAGATATCGGCTAGCTGGTTCTCGGTGCTAACATGAAACACTTCGATATCTCCCTTTTGCTGGTGGTCTCTCAGAAAGTGATGCCGGATGTCTATGTGCTTTGTGCGGCTGTGCTCAACAGGATTCTCCGCCATGCGGATAGCACTCTCATTGTCACATAGGAGTGGGACTTTGCTCAGATTGTAGCCAAAGTCCCGGAGGGTTTGCCTCATCCAGAGTAGTTGCACGCAACACTGTCCTGCGGCAACATACTCGGCCTCAGCGGTGGATAGAGCAACGGAAGTTTGTTTCTTAGATTTCCATGACACCAGGGACCTTCCTAAGAATTGGCACGTCCCTGATGAACTCTTCCTATCGACCTTACATCCAGCATAATCGGAGTCTGAATATCCAATCAAGTCAAAGGTAGACCCCTTTGGATACCAGAGCCCGAGGCAAGGCGTAGCAACTAAATATCTAAGGATTCGTTTCACCGCCACTAAGTGACACTCCTTAGGATTGGATTGATATCTAACACACATGCATACGCTAAGCATAATATCCGGTCTACTAGCACATAAGTAAAGTAATGACCCTATCATTGACCGGTATGCTTTTTGATCAACGGACTTACCACCTTTGTTGAGGTTGGTGTGCCCGTCGGTTCCCATCGGCGTCTTTCCGGGCTTGGCGTCCTTCATCCCAAACCGCTTTAGCAGGTCCTGCGTGTACTTTGTTTGGGAGATGAAGGTGCCGTCCTTGAGTTGCTTCACTTGGAACCCAAGGAAGTAGTTCAACTCGCCCATCATCGACATCTCGAATTTCTGCGTCATCACCCTGCTAAACTCTTCACAAGACTTTTTATTAGTAGAACCAAATATTATGTCATCGACATAAATTTGGCACACAAATAAATCACCATCACATGTCTTAGTGAAAAGAGTTGGATCGGCTTTCCCAACCTTGAAACCATTAGCAATTAAGAAATCTCTAAGGCATTCATACCATGCTCTTGGGGCTTGCTTAAGTCCATAGAGCGCCTTAGAGAGCTTACACACGTGGTCGGGGTACCGTTCATCCTCGAAGCCAGGGGGTTGCTCTACGTACACCTCCTCCTTTATTGGCCCGTTGAGGAAAGCGCTCTTCACATCCATTTGGAACAACCTGAAAGAATGGTGAGCGGCATATGCTAGCAAGATACGAATCGATTCTAGCCTAGCCACAGGAGCAAACGTCTCCTCAAAGTCCAAACCTGCGACTTGGGCATAACCTTTTGCCACAAGTCGAGCCTTGTTCCTTGTCACCACCCCGTGCTCGTCCTGTTTGTTGCGGAACACCCACTTGGTTCCCACAACATTTTGCTTGGGACGAGGCACCAGTGTCCAAACTTCATTGCGCTTGAAGTTGTTTAACTCCTCTTGCATGGCCAACACCCAGTCCGGATCTTGCAAGGCCTCCTCTACCCTGAAGGGCTCAATAGAAGAGACAAAGGAGTAATGCTCACAAAAATTTACTAATCTAGATCGAGTAGTTACTCCCTTGCTAATGTCACCCAGAATTTGGTCGACGGGATGATCCCTTTGAATCATCGCTCGAACTTGGGTTGGAGGTGCCGGTTGCGCTTCTTCCTCCATCACATGATTATCTTGTGCTCCCCCTTGATCACACGCCTCCACTTGAGGTACCTGTTCGTCATCTTGGGTTGGGGGATGCATCATGGTTGAGGAAGAAGGTTGATCTTGCTCCAAGTATTCCTGTGGTCGCACATCACCAATCGCCATGGTGCGCATAGCGGCCGTTGGAACATCTTCTTCATCTACATCATCAAGATCAACAACTTGCTCTCTTGGAGAGCCATTAGTCTCATCAAATACAACGTCGCTAGAGACTTCAACCAAACCCGATGATTTGTTGAAGACTCTATATGCCTTTGTATTTGAGTCATAACCTAATAAAAACCCTTCTACAGCTTTGGGAGCAAACTTAGAATTTCTACCTTTCTTCACTAGAATGTAGCACTTGCTCCCAAATACACGAAAGTAAGATACATTGGGTTTGTTACCGGTTAGTAGCTCATACGACGTCTTCTTGAGGAGGCGATGAAGGTAGACCCTGTTGATGGCGTGGCAAGCCGTATTCACGGCTTCCGTCCAAAAGTGCTCGGGGGTCTTGAACTCTCCTAGCATCGTCCTCGCCATGTCGATGAGCGTCCTGTTCTTCCTCTCTACCACACCATTTTGCTGAGGTGTGTAGGGAGCGGAGAACTCGTGCTTGATTCCTTCCTCTTCAAGGAACTCCTCCACTTGAAGGTTCTTGAACTCGGACCCGTTGTCGCTCCTTATCTTCTTCACCTTGAGCTCAAACTCATTTTGAGCTCTCCTGAGGAAGCGCTTGAGGGTCCCTTGGGTTTCAGACTTTTCCTGCAAGAAGAACACCCAAGTGAAGCGGGAAAAGTCATCAACAATAACTAAACCATACTTACTTCCCCCTATGCTTAGATAGGCGACGGGTCCGAAGAGATCCATATGTAGCAGCTCCAGGGGTCTTGATGTGGTCATCACATTCTTGCTGTGATGCGTTCCTCCCACCTGTTTACCTGCCTGACAAGCTGCACAAGGTCTATCTTTTTCGAATTGTACGTTAGTTAAACCTATCACGTGTTCTCCCTTTAGAAGCTTGTGAAGGTTCTTCATCCCCACATGTGCTAAGCGGCGATGCCACAGCCAGCCCATGCTAGTCTTAGCTATTAAGCATGCATCTAGACCGGCTTCTTCTTTTGCAAAATCAACTAAATAAAGTTTGCCGTCTAATACACCCTTAAAAGCTAGTGAACCATCACTTCTTCTAAAGACAGACACATCTACATTTGTAAATAGACAGTTATATCCCATATTGCATAATTGACTAACAGATAGTAAATTATATCCTAGAGACTCTACTAAAAACACATTAGAGATAGAATGCTCATTAGAAATTGCAATTTTACCTAACCCTTTTACCTTGCCTTGATTCCCATCACCGAATATGATTGAATCTTGGGAATCCTTATTCTTGACGTAGGAGGTGAACATCTTCTTCTCCCCCGTCATATGGTTTGTGCATCCGCTGTCAATAATCCAGCTTGAACCCCCGGATGCATAAACCTGCAAGGCAAATTTAGGCTTGGGTTTTAGGTACCCAACTCATGTTGGGTCCTACAAGGTTAGCACAAATATTCTTAGGGACCCAAATGCAAGTTTTGTCTCCCTTGCATCTTGCCCCTAACTTCCTAGCAATTACCTTTCTATCCTTTCTACAAATTGCAAAGGAAGCATTCAAAGCATGATATATTGTAGAAGGCTCATTAACTTTCCTAGGAATATTAACAACATTTCTCCTAGGCATATTATGAACAACATCCCTTCTACCAACATTTCTATCATGCACATATGAAGAACTAGAAGCAAACATAGCATGAGAAAAATCATCGTACTCATTATAACTCCTATCATGATACAAAAAGGCATGGTTCTTTTTAGCACTAGTAGCCATAGGGGCCTTCCCTTTCTCCTTAGTGGGAATGGGAGCCTTATGGCTTGTTAAGTTCTTGGCTTCCCTCTTGAAGCCAAGCCCATCCTTAATTGAGGGGTGTCTACCAACCGTGTAGGCATCCCTAGCAAATTTTAGTTTATCAAAATTACTCTTGCTAGTCTTAAGTTGAGCATTAAGACTAGCTAATTCATCATTCAATTTTGAAATAGAAACTAAGTGTTCGCTACAAGCATTAATATCAATATCCTTACACCTAGTGCAAATTTCAACATATTCAACACAAGAGTTGGATTTATTTGCTTCTACTAGTTTAGCATTTAAATCATCGTTTATGCTCTTTAAGTTAGAAATAGAATCATGGCATGTTGACACTTCACAAGCAAGCATTTCATTCCTCTTAATTTCTAATGCAAGAGATTTTTGAGCCTCTACAAACTTATCATGTTCTTCATACAACAAATCCTCTTGCTTTTCTAAAAGTATATTCTTTTCATTCAAGGCATCAATTAATTCATTAATTTTGTCTATCTTAGATCTATCTAAGCCCTTGAACAAACATGAATAATCTACTTCATCCTCATCACTAGATTCGTCCTCACTTGAAGAAGCATAGGTAGAGTTGCGAGTACATACCTTCTTCTCCCTTGCCATAAGGCATGTGTGACGCTCGTTGGGGAAGAGGGTTGATTTGTTGAAGGCGGTGGCGGCGAGTCCTTCATTGTCGGAGTCGGAAGAGGAGCAATCCGAGTCCCACTCCTTGCCTAGATGCGCCTCGCCCTTTGCCTTCTTGTAATGCTTCTTCTTTTCCCTCTTGTTTCCCTTTTCCTGGTCACTATCATTATCGGGGCAGTTAGCGATAAAATGACCAATCTTACCGCACTTGAAGCATGAGCGCTTCCCCTTCGTCTTGGTCTTGCTTGGCTGCCCCTTGTGACCCTTTAGCACCGTCTTGAAGCGTTTGATGATGAGAGCCATCTCTTCATCATTAAGTCCGACCGCCTCAATTTGTGCCACCTTGCTAGGTAGCGCCTCCTTACTTCTTGATGCTTTGAGAGCAAAAGGTTGTGGTTCGTTGATCGGTCCATTCAAGGCGTCGTCCACGTATCTTGCCTCCTTGATCATCATTCGCCCGCTAACGAATTTTCCTAAGACTTCTTCGGGCGACATTTTGGTGTACCTGGGATTCTCACGAATATTATTCACCAAATGAGGATCAAGAACGGTAAAGGACCTTAGCATTAGTCGGACGACGTCGTGGTCCGTCCATCGCGTGCTTCCGTAGCTCCTTATTTTGTTGATAAGGGTCTTGAGCCGGTTGTATGTTTGAGTTGGCTCCTCGCCCCTTATCATCGCGAACCGTCCAAGCTCGCCCTCCACCAACTCCATTTTGGTGAGCAAGGTAGCGTCATTTCCCTCATGAGAGATCTTGAGGGTATCCCAGATTTGCTTGGCGTTATCCAAGCCACTCACTTTGTTATATTCATCCCTGCACAATGAAGCTAGAAGAACAGTAGTAGCTTGTGCATTCTTATGGATTTGCTCATTAATGAATATAGGACTATCCGAACTATTAAAGTGCATTCCACTATCTACAATCTCCCATATACTAGGATGGAGAGAAAATAGGTGACTACGCATTTTGTGGCTCCAAAATCCGTAGTCCTCCCCATCGAAGTGTGGGGGCTTGCCGAGTGGAATGGAAAGCAAATGTGAATTTGAGCTTTGCGGAATACGAGAGTAGTCAAAGGAAAAGTTAGAATTAACCGGTTTCCTTTGCTCGTAGTCGTTGTGGTCGTCGTCCTTTTGGGAAGAAGTAGACTCATCACTGTCGTCGTAGTAGACGATCTCCTTGATGCGCCTCGTCTTCTTCTTCTTCCCTTCCTTTCGTCTATGACCCGAGCCGAAGTCGGTAGGCTTGTCATCTTTGAGCTCATTGACGAAGGACTCCTTCTCCTTATCGTTGATCACGATTCCCTTCCCCTTAGGATCCATCTCTTCGGGCGGCTAGTCCCTTTCTTGAAGAGAACGGCTCTGATACCAATTGAGAGCACCTAGAGGGGGGGGTGAATAGGTGATCCTGTAAAACTTCAAAACTTAAGCCACAAAAACTTATTAAGTGTTAGCACAATTATGGCCAAGTGGCTAGAGAGGAGTCAAAACACAATAACCACAAGAAATCAATCACAGAGATGACACGGTGGTTATCCCGTGGTTCGGCCAAGTACAAAACTTGCCTACTCCACGTTGTGGTGTCCCAACGGACGAGAGTTGCACTCAACTCCTCTCAAGTGATCCAATGATCAACTTGAATACCACGGTGTTCTTGCTTTTCTTTTCTCAATCCCGTTTGCGAGGAATCTCCACAACTTGGAGCCTCTCGCCCTTACAAAAAGATGTTCATAGAGAATCACGGAGCAAGGGAGGGATTAGCAACTCACACACGACAAAAGATCACAGCAAATACGCACACACAAGACCCAGACTTGAGCTCAAGAGACTAGCACACTAGAACGGAGCTCAAATCACTAGAATGTCGAACAAGTGCGCAAGATTGATGTGTGAGTGATCAAGAGTGCTCAAGGAATGCTTGGTGTTCTCCTCCATGTGCCTAGGGGTCCCTTTTATAGCCCCAAGGCAGCTCGGAGCCGTTGAGAACAAATCTGGAAGGCCATCCCTGCCTTCTGTCGTCGGGTGCACCGGACAGTCCGGTGCACACCGGACACTGTCCGGTGCCCGATTTATTTCCATAAACAGCGCAGTCGACCGTTGCAGACCGTTGGAGATCTGGGAGCCAATGGCGCACCGGACATGTCCGGTGCACACCGGACAGTCCGGTGCCCCCTTCCGACCGTTGGCTTGGCCACGTGTCCCACGCAGATCGCGCGGCCGACCGTTGGCCCGGCCGACCGTTGGCTCACCGGACAGTCCGGTGCACACCGGACAGTCCGGTGAATTTTAGCCGTACGCCGTCAGCAAATTCCCGAGAGCGGCCTCTTCGGCCGAGGCAGCCTGGCGCACCGGACACTGTCCGGTGCACCACCGGACAGTCCGGTGCCCCAGACCGAAACAGCCTCTTGGCTGTACACAGCCAAGTCTTCTATTCTCTTCTTCTTTCTGTTTCTAACACTTAGACAAATATATTAGTACACAAAACCAATGAACTAAGACTTAGAAACATACCTTTGCTCTAGATTTGCACTTTGTTCATCCATGGGCATTGATTCACATTTAAGCATTTGTGTTGACACTCAATCACCAAAATACTTAGAACTGGCCCAAGGGCACATTTTCCTTTCACCCACGGATGGGGAGCGCCCGCGGTTCTTCCACCTTGTCGTCGTTGGAGGAACGCAACTTTGCGGAAGTTGGTACCTTTCAGCCATCGTTCGGCTTCAAGGATTTTCATCAGGCAGCCCGGCTGCTTCCCCTCGCCGGTGGTCACCCAAGACGGTGACCACCAGTTCGATGGTGGGGAGAAGCAAGCTGGGCTGCGACCTCTGCCCCGCCCTCAGCTTCAAGGATCTTCATCATCCTGGCTGGGGCGGAGGCCGGACTGAGCCGGTGCTCTACCTCCCACGCGGGTTCGTGGGTCACCTTCTCCCTCAGCATTCAGGGGAGAGGGTCGGACTTCGACAACACGGGGCTGGTCAGCGGTGAGCGTCGTCAGCTTCAGCGCGTTGAGCTCGCTGGCTCAGCTGGCTCTGGCTCGGCTCCCGGTGCCCCCTCCCGCCGCGAGAGCGGTCGTCGCGCCGCGCGCACCGGAGGACCGCCCAAGACGTCGCGCGCTGCTAGGGCGGCGTTCGTGTTCTTGGGCTGTCCTGCCTTTGCCCCGGTACGGCGCCTCTGCGCGGAGGTCGGTGTTCGCCCATCCGGGAGGATCCGAGTGGGGATCTGCCGGTGGGCAGATGGCTTCCGTCGTCGGCGCTGAGGTGGTGGCGGCTGAAGAAGTCCTCGTCGCCGACGGGATCACTGCCACCATCCGCGCTACGGGCCTCCGGCTCTTTGGCTTTGATAGCTTGTCCTCGCCCCTCGAGTGGGGACGTGGGCGAGGGCCTTGTTGCAGCAGCGTCCGCCCTGAGGCCATCGCTGCTGCTGTTTGGCCACCCGGAGCGGAGGTCGTTGTCACTGCTGCCGGAGCGAGCGTCGGCGAGCCACCAAGGGTTTCGTCGCCCCGCAGGCCCTCCAATGTGGGGGGTTGTTCGTACCTGCGGGGGCGGAGCCGGAGTTCTGTTTGTAATGGCACCTTGAGTGCCGGTGTCCTTTCATTGTGGCTGTCGGGGCCTGAACATGTATGTATTTTGGCATGAAGCCGTGTTTTTTCCTCATTTCGAGCACTAAGACTCGCCTGTCGGCTAACTAAACCGCTTAACCAAGTGTGAGTTGCCTTGTGCGAAGGTGACGAGTGAGGTATCCGTATCCCGGAGGCGTAGGAGTCCCTCGGCTCGGTCGGCCTTGTCGCCCGAGGCTTCTCTTGTTTAGTTAAAGGAACCCTCGGCCGCTCTTCGATGAGCCAGAGCCGGAGGCAGCTGTATCAGTGTGGACAGAGGCAGAGTTGGCTCGAAAAGAAGGCTTCGTCGGCCGGAGCCTGGTCGGGCCGTCCACTGGTGGGACCGGCGCCAGAGTCGAGTTGCCGAAGCCATGAGCCGGGCTGATGTCCTCGGGGGACAGCTGGCTGAGGCTTCGGGGCGGCCGGCCGAGCCGTCTGCTCGGGCCGGATTCCTGGAGGAGACCCTGGCGGCGATGGCCCGGGCGTGGTGCTGACGTCATCCTTCGGAGCGGAGATCCTCCGACCGTGTTGCCGTCCGAGGCTCGATCGGACTTCGCCGAAGGTGGAGTTGACGCCGAGGGTGCTGCTGCTCCCCCTCCGCAAGGTCTGAGCCTGCAGGATCAGTTTATCTTGTAGTGTGCGTATGTTTTCTGTGGTCACCGAGGCCCAAACATACTGTCGTTGTGTTGTAAAGCTGTGTTTCTTTTCCTCTTGTTTCGAGTATCTAGACTTATTTGTCGGTAACAGAATTGTTTGTCCGAGCGAGAGTTACTTTTCACGGAAGGTGATGAGTGAGGTATCCGTATCCCAGAGGCGTAGGAGTCCCTCGGCTCGGTCGGCCTTGCCGCT
The DNA here is from genome assembly GCF_902167145.1 of Zea mays. Classification (NCBI taxonomy): domain Eukaryota; kingdom Viridiplantae; phylum Streptophyta; class Magnoliopsida; order Poales; family Poaceae; genus Zea; species Zea mays. The sequence goes on along the minus strand of NC_050102.1, from coordinate 53,764,867 downwards.
TACGTGTACTCTTACTCGTCCGTAGGATTCTGCTATCGATATAGTTGAGAAAGCACAAAAAATCGTTTCGGCAGAAAGGTTCCCGAGCATTAAGACTTGTTCAGTCAGCGGGATCGCTTATCCGAGCGTGAGTTACTTATCGTAGAAGGTGATGAGTGAGGTATCCATATCCCGGAGACGTAAGAGTCCCTCGGCTCGGTCGGCCTTGGCTGCTTACGTGTACTCCGTCGTTTTCAGGATCCCACTTTCGAAGTAGTCGAAAAGCACGAAAGACATTCTGGCAGAAAGACCTCTTTCGAGGAAAATTTTGACGCAGAGGGGGTTCCCCCCTTCTAGCCCCCGAGGGAGGGTCGGGCTTTGCCGAGGCAAGGCTGACCCTTCCTTGATGGTTAGACTTTGTATTTAAACGAGGTGTACGAACGACTTGAAAGCATCTTAAGGGTAGAAGCGACGTAGCTGTCGGATGTTCCAAGCGTTGCTGTAGACCTCGCCTTGACTGTTGGCTAGCTTGTATGTTCCGGGCTTCAAGATCTTGGCGATGCTGAACGGCCCTTCCCAGGGAGGCGTGAGCTTGTGCCTCCCTCGGGCGTCTTGTCGCAGCCGAAGCACCAAGTCGCCCACCTGGAGGTCTCGGGACCGAACCCCTTGGGCGTGGTAGCGTCGCAGGGACTGCTGATACCGCGCCGAGTGTAGTAAGGCCATGTCCCGAGCCTCTTCCAGCTAGTCCAGTGAGTCTTCTCGGTTGGTTCGATTGCTTTGGTCGTCGTATGCCCTCGTCCTCGGGGAACCGTATTCTAAGTCTGTGGGCAAGATGGCCTCAGCCCCAAAGACTAGAAAAAACGGTGTGAAGCCCGTGGCTCGGCTCGGCGTTGTCCTCAGGCTCCAGACCACCGAGGGGAGTTCCTTCATCCATCGCCTGCCGAACTTGTTGAGGTCGTTGTAGATCCTTGGCTTGAGTCCTTGCAGAATCATGTCGTTGGCACGTTCTACCTGCCCATTCGTCATGGGGTGAGCCACGGCGGCCCAATCCACCCGGATGTGGTGATCCTCGCAGAAGTCCAAGAACTTTCTGCCGGTGAACTGGGTGCCGTTGTCGGTGATGATGGAGTTCGGGACCCCAAAGCGATGGATGATGTTGGTGAAGAACGCCACCGCCTGTTTGGACCTGATGCTGTTTAGGGGTCGGACCTCGATCCACTTGGAGAATTTGTTGATGGCGACCAGCAGGTGCGTGTAGCCCCCGGGTGCCTTCTGCAAGGGACCGACGAGGTCCAGACCCCACACAGCAAACGACCAGGTGATGGGTATTGTTTGCAGAGCCTGAGCGAGCAGGTGGGTCTGCCTTGCGTAGAATTGACACCCTTGGCAGGTGCGGACAATTCTAGTGGCGTCGGCCACCGCGGTCGGCCAGTAGAAACCTTGTCGGAAAGCGTTTCTAACAAGGGCTCGAGGCGCTGAGTGATGACCGCAAGCCCCCGAGTGTATTTCTTGTAAGAGCTCCTGGCCTTCGGCGATGGATATGCATCGCTGGAGGATGCCAGAGGGGCTGCGGTGGTAGAGCTCGTTCCCGTCACCCAGTAAGACGAATGACTTGGCGCGCCGCGCTAGTCGCCGAGCTTCGGCTCGGTCGAGGGGCAGCTCTCCTCGGTGAAGATATTGCAGGTACGGGGTCTGCTAGTTTCGATTAGGCGGGATCCCATTCTTCTCCTCCTCGACGCGCAGTGCCTCACCCTCGGGGGCCGAGGGTGTCTCGGGCTGAACCGAGGGCGCCTCGGGCCGAGCCGAGGGTGCCTCGGGCTGAGCCGAGGGTGCCTCAGGTAGGGCCGAGGCCTTCTCGGGCTTGGGCGTGTCGTCGGTCTTGACTGAGGGTTGATGTAGGTCTCGGGAGAAGACGTCTGGGGGAACCGTTGTCCGCCCCGAGGCTATCTTAGCCAGCTCGTCCGCAGTCTCGTTGTATCGTCGGTCGATGTGGTTGAGCTCGAGCCCGTAGAACTTGTCCTCCAGGCGCCGAACCTCATCACAGTAGGCTTCCATCTTCGGGTCGCGGCAGTGGGAGTTCTTCATGACTTGGTCGATGACGAGCTGCGAGTCGCCATGAGCGTCGAGGCATCGGACCCCTAGCTCGATGGCGATGCGCAACCCGTTAACCAGAGCCTCGTACTCAGCCACATTGTTGGACGCCGGGAAATGGAGGCGCAACACGTAGTGTAGGTGCTTCCCGAGGGGCGAGATGAAGAGCAGGCCCGCGCCTGCCCCTGTTTTCATCAGCGACCCGTCGAAAAACATGGTCCAGAGTTCCGGTTGGATCGGAGCTGCCGGGAGCTGGGTGTTGACCCATTCAGCCACAAAGTCCGCCAAGACTTGGGACTTGATGGCCTTCCGAGGGGCGAACGAGATTGTCTCGCCCATGATTTCCACCGCCCACTTTGCAATCCTACCCGAGGCCTCTCGGCACTGGATGATCTCTCCCAGGGGGAAGGATGACACCACAGTCACCGAATGAGACTCGAAGTAGTGTCGTAACTTCCGCTGCGTCAGAATCACCGCGTACAACAGCTTCTGAATCTGTGGGTAGCGGATCTTGGTCTCGGATAGTGTAATACTCAAAATTGTATACAAGGAAAATATAGTGATTTCTTCATTTTATGTGCCTCATTTGCATCATAAGAAAGAGCACACACACAATTTAGAAATTAAGTCAAACAAATGAAAAAATGCATCAGCTGGAGTTTAAATGTTTGTGCATTAAATAAAATAAAAATACTAAGACAATAATGACTAGAAGATGGAGCTTAACCCTAAATTGAAATTTGGGGTTTTGAACAAAATGAGGAAAAGAGAAGGAATATGAAAACATGAATAATATATTTAAATAAATATTCTCAAACTTAATAATTATAATTGCACAAATATGGTTTGAAAATGAATTGATCACAAGTTTGAATTTAAATTGAGGATTTAAATTTGGATTGGTGAAATAATGGGAAAAACAGGAAATATAAATAAAAGAAAAGGGGAAACTGTGCGCATGGGCCAAATATCCCCAATCCGGCCCAGTTCTCCTTTAACTCTCTGCGGCCCAACCCGTGAATATCGGCGCCGACACCCTGGGCCCGGCTGTCGGTTTCTCGTGCTTGTGAAGGCTTCGCTGACGCGTGGGCCCGAGATGACAGGAGCTCCACCCACCTTCCGAAACGATCGCAGCGGGTGGACCGCGCGGAATCCTCGAGCTCGACGGTAACAGCACCTCCGCCATCCCCGCGGAGTAGTTGCGGCGCCACGATTTTGCGTGCGCCTATATGGTTGAAACAGTCCTCTCGGCTCCGTCATTACCTCACCCCACCTCCCTGCCCTGCGCGACACATTGCATCGGCTGCGGTGAGCATAGCACTGGAATTTTAGCCAAGAAAACCCGGCCGCCGCACCTTCGCCTGCGATTGCCGCTGGTCTGCACCGTTCGGGTTGCTGCGGCTGGCTTCGGGAGTGCGCGGGTCACCGGGGTACGCGTCGGTGTGGACTGCCTCGCCATCGACCGGCCTGCGACTACCCAATTCCTCGTCGGAGTTCCGGAAAGCCTTCTGTCGCTCGTCGTGCTCTGCACCGATTCTGCCTCTGCGCGTGGTGAGATGACATTCCCTTACCTTGTTTTGTACCGCACCTCTAGTACGGTTAGGCAGGGACCGCGTTGGGCTCTGTCGCTTACCAGATGCTCGTCGGGATTAGGATTTGTTCCCCCTTTGGCCCGCCTCACCGTGGCCAGGTCGTGTGCCAACACGAAAACCCATGTGGATACCCTTAACATGTTCGTTGTAGTCTCTACATGGTCTGAGTAACAGGAATTTGGGTTTGGCGTCGTCTTTCTTGGGTTCGCCCCACGCTGGTGAGAGCGCCGCCGCAAGGAGTTCGGCGTGCGGTGCCCAGTTAGCGCGGGAGGAAGACGGCACCAGAGCCGTTGATTCGTGGGTGACCGGTCCCGATTAGTCTCTGTGTACCGGTTGACCTTAACCGTTGATCCGGGATCGTGTGGGTGAAAGCAAATCGTATGCACTGAAAATCCACACCGTTGGTGCGGGATCCAGTGGGTCTCATTGCTCAACGTTTTCGGATAGTGATCCACCTAATCTGCGCCGCATGACTTAGATCCAACGGCTCATAACACCCGATACCCCTTCGCTGCGCGCGTTTTGCATTTAGGCCCCTCAGTTTTCAGGAAACCAACCCGCGGTCCTCTCCTCGGGTTTCTGTGTCTTAGGAAGTTTTGCGCCAGAGCCCCTGCTCTTTCTGGTATTTGAGGCCCAGTCCAGAGAGCAGGAAAACTAGGGAAATTAAATTAGAAATAGATTTTTAGTATTAAATTAATTGCAGAAACTTGTTTAATTTGTAGAAAATTCATATGAACTCCAATTTGGTCCATTCCAGTTCCTAAATTTTTATAATATTGTTGCCTAACCATTAGTGCCTCTGTTTTGGCATGAAAACAAATTAGAATTATACTAGTACTTAATCTTGTATTAAGCACATAAAACCTTCAGAAATTCATATCTTAAAATCTGTTACTTCAAATTTAATGATTCCAGTTCCTATGATCTCATTTTAGTGTCTAGATTATTACTGTGCAAATTATTTACATGTTTGGTGTAATGTTAATTTTGGCTATACTATGTATGTATTGTGATGATGCGAGTAGACGAGCAAACAACAGGGGATCCTGAGGTTCAGCCGGTAGAGAGTGCTGAGCAGGAGCTCGTTGAAGGCAAGTTGTGCCCTTGATCACTTCTTTTACCCATTCATGTTCTTATTATTCATAATGATCTGCATAGGTTAATTTTGATGGGACCCAATAGGATACCCTAGATTTTGACTATCTTTATACCTTGCTTCACCACTGGTTTTACTACTAAGTTTTTGGGTAGTACATGCTATTGCTTTATGTGGATTTGGGTATAAAGATATTTATCACTCATTTTTACACTTGTTATTATTTGTTCATTATTTTATGTTCATGATAAGATCATTATGTTAATGGGAACATGGAGAACCACCCGGGAAAACAGTGCTACCACAAGGGTATAATGGGACGCCCTTGGCTGATTAACTAGGAAAGCTAGTGGAGGGCTGCCTTACCCGAAAGGGGCAAGGGTAGTAGGGGAGTGGTCAGTGTAGGGAGGTCCTTGGGTTGATTTTGCTGCGATGGCGGTCAGGCAAGAACCCTGCACTGGAGCTTCCTATAAACTGTAGCGGGTAGTCTGAAGCTAGTGGAACTTTGTAAAGGCCTCGTAGTGGTACCCTGCCTCGCTTCCTTGGTAGAGGTGTATGGAGTCTGATCAACTCCATGGCAAATGGGTAACACGACTTGTGGGTAAAGATGTGCAACCTCTGCAGAGTGTAAAACTGGTATACTAGCCGTGCTCACGGTCATGAGCGGCTCGGACACTCACATGATTAATTTATGGAACTTAAACTTAATCTGTCATTTCATTGCATTTGGGATTATTTTACTATTACCTTTATTTATTATTACTATGGATTGGTATTCACTTACACTTAGTAACTGCTAATAAAATTTTGACCAACTTCTAAAAGCAATGCTCAGCTTCAGCCTTTATTTCATTGATCAGCCTTACACTTCATGAACTCCCACCTTTGGTGAGTTCATGCCACATTATTCCCCACAACTTGTTGAGCGATGAACGTATGTGAGCTCACTCTTGCTGTCTCACACCCCCCACAGGAGAAGAACAGGTGGTTCAGGAGGAGCCACAAGGCGAGGAGTATGATCTGATCTAGGTGGCGTTTCTCAGTTGACATTGGCACCGACGATCCTTAGTTCGTTTTATGTTTATTCTTTTATTTTGTATTAAGTCTTCCGCTATGTAATAAATACTCTGATGTTTTATGACATTTATCTCTATACACTCTGTTATTATATATGTTGTCTTCTTTGGCGCATGTATGAGATGCACCCGGCTTTGTTTCTTAAAACCGGGTGTGACAGATAGTACCTCACTGATGAAGTAGACCGGCCTCTGGAAGGGCAATGCATGCCCTTCTTCTCGTCTCTCAACCACGATCGCGGCGCTGACCACCTGAGTGGTAGCGGCGACGTAGATCAAGAGGGCTTCTCCGGCAGCGGGGGGCACCAAGATGGGCACGTTCGTAAGGAGCGCCTTTAGGTTCCCGAGGGCTTCCTCGGCCTCGGGGGTCCAAGTGAAGCGCTCGGTCTTTCTTAAGAGGCGGTACAGAGGTAGGCCTCTTTCGCCGAGGCGCGAGATGAAGCGGCTCAGAGCCGCAAGGCATCCCATGACCCTCTGTACGCCTTTCAAGTCCTTGATGGGCCCCATGTTGGTGATGGCCGCAATTTTCTCCGGATTGGCCTCGATGCCCCGCTCGGAGACGATGAACCCCAAGAGCATGCCTCGGGGGACTCCGAAGACACACTTCTCGGGATTGAGTTTTACGCCTTTCGCCTTGAGACACCGGAATGTCGTTTCAAGGTCGGAGAGGAGGTCGGAGGCTTTCTTTGTCTTGACTACGATGTCATCGACGTAAGCCTCGACCGTTCGACCAATGTGTTCGCCAAACACGTGGTTCATGCACCTTTGGTATGTCGCACCCGCATTCCTCAAACCAAATGGCATAGTAACATAGCAGTACATGCCAAAAGGTGTGATGAAAGAAGTCGCGAGCTGGTCGGACTCTTTCATCCTGATTTGGTGATACCCTGAGTAGGCATCGAGGAAAGACAGGGTTTCGCACCCAGCAGTGGAATCCACAATTTGATCGATGCGAGGCAGAGGGTAGGGAACCTTTGGACATGCTTTGTTTAGACCAGTGTAGTCTACACACATCCACCATTTCCCTCCGTTCTTTCTCACAAGCACAGGGTTGGCAAGCCATTCGGGATGGAATACCTCTTTGATGAACCCAGCGGCCATCAGCTTGTTGATCTCCTCGCCTATGGCCCTGCGCTTTTCTTCGTCGAATCGGCGCAGAGGCTGCTTCATGGGTCGGGCTCCAGCTCGGATATCCAGCAAGTGCTCGGCGACATCCCTCGGTATGCCAGGCATGTCCGAGGGACTCCACGCGAAAACTTCGGCGTTTGCGTGGAGAAAATCGACGAGCACTGCTTCCTATTTGGGGTCGAGCTCGGAGCCGATCCGGATCTGCTTGAAGGCGTCGTTGCTGGGGTCGAGAGGGACGGATTTGACCGTCTCTGCTGGCTCAAAGTTGCCGGCATGGCGCTTCACGTCTGGCGCCTCCTTGGAGAGGCTCTCCAGGTCGGCGATGAAGGCCTCAGATTCGGCGAGGGCCTCGGCGTACTCCACGCACTTGACGTCGCATTCGTACGCGTGTCGGTACGTGGGGCCGATGGTGATGACCCCGTTGGGGCCCGACATCTTGAGCTTGAGGTAGGTGTAGTTGGGGACGGCCATGAACTTGGCGTAGCATGGCCTCCCCAGCACTGCGTGGTAGGTTCCTCAGAACCCGACCACCTCGAACGTGAGGGTTTCCCTTCGGAAGTTGGAGGGAGTCCCGAAGCAGACGGGTAGATCGAGTTGTCCGAGGGGCTGGACGCGTTTCCCGGGGATGATCCCGTGAAAAGGCGCTGCGCCGGCCCGGATCGAGGACAGATCGATCTGCAGGAGCCCGAGGGTCTCGGCGTCGATGATGTTGAGGCTGCTGCCTCCGTCCATGAGGACCTTGGTGAGCCTGACGTTGCTGATGACGGGGTCGACAATGAGCGGATACTTCCCCGGGCTCGGCACGCGGTCGGGGTGGTCGCCCTGGTCGAAGGTGATGGGCTTGTCGGACCAGTCTAGGTAGACTGGCGCCGCCACCTTTACCGAGCAAACCTCCCGACGCTCTTGTTTGTGGTGCCGAGCCGAGGTGTTCGCCACTTGCCCACCATAGATCATAAAACAGTCGCGGACCTCGGGGAACTCCTCTGCCTCGTGATCCTCCTTCTTGCCGTTGTTGTGGGCTCGGCCACCTTCCGCCGGTGGCCCGGCCCTGTGGAAGTGGCGTCGAAGCATGACGCACTCCTCAAGGGTGTGCTTGACAGGCCCCTGGTGATAGGGGCACGGTTCCTTGAGCATCTTGTCGAAGAGGTTGGCGCCTCTGGGAGGTTTCCGAGGGTTCTTGTACTCAGCGGCGGCGACAAGGTCCGCGTCGGCGGCGTCGTATTTCGCTTGCGACTTCTTCTTACCTTTCTTCTTGGCGCCGCGCTGAGTGGACGCCTCGGGGACATCTTCTGGTTGGCGGCCCTGGAGCTGCTTGTCCTTCCGGAAGATGGCCTCAACCGCCTCCTGGCCAGAGGCGAACTTGGTGGCGATGTCCATCAGCTTGCTCGCCCTGGTGGGGGTCTTGCGGCCCAGCTTGCTCACCAGGTCGCGGCAGGTGGTGCCGGCGAGGAACGCGCCGATGACATCCGAGTCGGTGACGTTGGGCAGCTCGGTGCGCTGCTTCGAGAATCGCCGGATGTAGTCCCGGAGAGACTCACCCGGCTGCTGGCGGCAGCTTCGGAGATCCCAGGAGTTCCCAGGGCGCACGTACGTGCCCTGGAAGTTGTCGGCGAAGGCTTGGACCAGGTCGTCCTAGTTGGAGATCTGCCCCAGAGGCAGATGCTCCAGCCAGGCCCGAGCGGTGTCGGAGAGGAACAGGGGGAGGTTGCGGATGATGAGGTTGTCATCGTCCGTTCCACCCAGCTGGCAGGCCAGTCGGTAGTCCGCGAGCCACAGTTCCGGCCTTGTCTCCCCTGAGTACTTTGTGATGGTAGTCGGGGTTTGGAACCGGGTCGGGAATGGCGCCCGTCGTATGGCCCGGCAGAAAGCCTGCGGACCGGGTGGTTCGGGCGAGGGACTCCGATCCTCCCCACTGTCGTAGCGTCCCCCACGCCTGGGGTGGTAGCCTCGGCGTACCCTCTCGTCGAGGTGGGCTCGACGGTTGCAGTGGTGGTGCTCGTTGCCGAGGCGACCCGGGGCCGCAGGTGCTGTGTTGCGCGTGCGCCCGGTGTGGACCAAGGCTTCCCGCATGAATCGGGAAGTCGCGACGTGATGCTCCGAGGGGTACCCCTGCCTTCGGGAGGCAGAGCTTTCGGCCCATCAGACCGCGGCATCCTCCAGGAGATTCTTGAGCTCTCCCTAGATACGCCGCCCTTCGGTGGTTGATGGTTCCGGCATCACGCGGAGTAGTATTGCTGCCGCAGCCAGGTTCTGGCCGACCCCACTGGAAGCCGGTGGTGGCCTTGCCCTGACGTCGTCGGCAATGCGGTGCTGGATGCCCTGGGGCAGATGACGCGCTTCTCCGGCCGGAGCTCGGTCTGCCCATTCCTGCCCGATGTTCCGGCGGAACTGCTCAAGTGTTCCTGCTCCCTCGTCGAGCCTGGCCTGCACCTCGCGGATTTGCTCGAGCTGTGCGTCCTGACCCCCCGCAGGGACTGGGACCACAGCTAGCTCCCGAAGGATGTCAACACGAGGCGCAGGCCTAGGGGGATCGCCGTTTTCCGGCATACCAAGATGGTTGCTTTCGCCGGGACCCCCTAGATCGACGTGGAAACATTCACGACTTGGGCCGTAGTCCTCGTCGCCGAAGCTGCGGCTACCGTCGGAACAATCAGAGAGGCAGTAGTCGCATGCGGTCATGAAGTCCCGCATGGCACTGGGGTTACCGAGCCCGGAGAAATCCCAACAAAAGTCGGGCTCGTCATCTTCCTCGGAACCCGAGGGTCCGTAGGTCGAGACGGCCGTCAGCCGGTCCCAGGGTGACCGCATATGATACCCGGAGGGTTTGAACATGCCTTTATAAAAGCGTCCACCAAAGCGGGGTCGCTCGGTGGGTCGCAGCTGGATCTAAAAGGCACGAGACAGGAATCGGTCGGTACCTCTCGATCGACGGGTGGTGACGAAGTCGCGTCAGGGGCGAACTGCACCGTCGTCTCAGGTACGAGGGTGAGGCCCAGCAAGTCCCTCGCGAGCGTGCTGGCGTCGTTCGTCCGCTTGGAGGTAGCGTGTTGCGGGGAAACGGCGCTCGTCTTCGTCTCAGACGCGAAGTCATCGCCCGACGTGTCCCCCGTTGGGGCGCCGGCGCCGTCGAGTCGCTCGACAGCCGACGAGGTGCCGCCTCCTGCTTGGCCATGGTTTCCCCGCCTCCTCCTCCGTCGGCGGGGGAGGTGACGGGACAAACCCGAATGTTGTTCTTCCGCCATGTGGGGAAGACGTCGTTGATTCCGTCATCGGCGGGCGGGCTGTCGGCCGCCATTGTCGCCGTCGCGCGGCGGAGGAAGGAATATCATGTCGTAGCCGCCGTCGAGGGACATGAACTCAAGACTCCAGAAACGGAGAATCGTCCCGGGTTGGAAAGGTTGCTGGAGACTACCCATCTGGAGCTTGACGGGAAGCTGTTCGTCAACACGCAGCTGGCCCCTACCTGGCGCGCCAACTGTTGGCGTTTCGACCCTGGGGGGTCCCTGGACCGACGAGTAAATTGTCGCCGCGTGTCCCAGCCCAGAAGGGTCGGCGCGAGATGGAGCACGAAGGCGGGAAAGGAGACAGGCAAAAGGGGAAACCCGCGGCCTCCGTGTTGTCCTGCGCCTAGGTCAGGTGCGCTTGCAGTAGGGGGTTACAAGCGTCCGCGTGGGAGAGAGCGAGGGACTTGCGCGTCGGCCCGTTCTCCCGTGCGGCCAACCTTCTCGTAAGAGAGCCCTGGACCTTCCTTTTATAGGCGTAAAGAGAAGGTCCAGGTGTACAATGGGGTTGTAGCAGTGTGCTATCGTGTCTAGCAGAGAGGAGCTAGAGCCCTAAGTACATGCCGTCGTGGCAGCCGGAGAGGTTTTGGCACCCTGTTCATGTGATGTCGTGGCCGTCGGAGGAGCGCTGGAGCCTTGCGGAAGGACAGCTATCGGAGCTGTCGAGTCCTTGCTGACGTCTCCTTGCTTCCGTAAGGGGCTTAGAGCCGCCGTCGTCATGAGCACGCGGGGCGCCATCATTATTTGCTTACCGGGGCGAGCCGGATGGGACGCCGGTCTTGTTCCCCGTAGCCTGAGCTTGCTAGGGGTAGGGTAATGATGGCCCCCTGTGACGTGGTCGGTCCGAGCCCTGGGTTGGGCAAGGCGGAGGCTCCTGCGAGGTCGAGGTTGAGTCCGAGCCCTGGGTCGGGCGAGGCGGAGTTCGTCGTCTTCCGAGGCTGAGGCTGAGTCCGAGCCCTAGGGTCGGGCGAGGCGGAGTTCGTCGTCTTCCAGAGCCGAGGCTGAGTCCGAGCCCCGGGGTCGGGCGAGGCGGAGTTCGTCGTCTTCCGAGGCCGAGGCTGAGTCCGAGCCCTGGGGTCGAGCGAGGCGGAGTTCGTCGTCTTCCGAGGCCGAGATGTGGGCCGAGCCCTAGGGTCGGGCGAGGCGGAGCTTCCTATGGCGCCCGAGGCCGGACTTGGCTGCTGTCAGCCTCACTCTGTCAAGTGGCAGAGCAGTCAGAGCGATGCAGGTGGCGCTGTCTTCTTGTCAGGTTGGTCAGTTGAGCGGCGAAGTGACTGCGGTCACTTCGGCTCTATCGACTGAAGAGCGCACGTCAGGATAAGGTGTCAGGCCATCCTTGCATTAAATGCTCCTGTGATACGATCGGTCGGTGTGGCGATCTGGCCAAGGTTGCTTCTCGGCGAAGACTGGGCCTCGGGTGAGCCGAAGGTGTGTCAGTTGCTTGAGGGGGCCCTCGGGCGAGACGTGAATCCTCCGGGGTCGGCTGCCCTTGCCCGAGGCTGGGCTTGGGCGAGGCGAGATCGCGTCCCTTGAGTGGACCGAGCCTTGACCTTAATCGTACCCATCAGGCCTTTGCAGCTTTGTGCTGATGGGGGTTACCAGCTGAGATTAGGAGTCTTGGGGGTACCCCTAATTATGGTCCCCGATAGGCATGTCACCACCTCTCTATATAAGCCAAAACAATTTCTACTATCGACTAAGAGTTCTAAGTATTAAACACATTATCACTTTATACGCGCAAATAAACCTCAACTAAACACCAGTGACACCGATGGATTTTTACTAAACTCATCGTGCGCATAACCCTGTCTCGCATACAACCAAATTGTGGCGTGCACTCGAGACACTTCGATCAATGTGGCGCGACCACTAATATATGAACTCCGACACTCATGTCTTAACAATACATCCTCCCCGCAAACTAGCATTGTCTAAACTACTCGTCACATTAACAAATATATCCCCTATATAATCACGAACCCCATCACATTGCATAAAACAAATACACTTTTCATATAAAAACATATCGATGCATTTGTAACTTTGTTTTCGCATTGAACAACGCATCACATATTTTCCGATCAAAATAAAAATATAAAAACATCCGAGTTCTTTTCTACTTCATTTTCTTTTCTACTCGCGTCCATTCATACAAATATATTTTCACGCACATATTCACGCTATCGACGGAATCGTAAATAAAACAAAAGCAACCTGGCTGGATCGGTGAGTCGCATGTGCTGTCCATTGGCTAGCATTTCGTCACATAGGTAGAGCACGAGGCACGACATCGATAGCTAGCTGCACACAACAACGTCGATTTACTGATTTAGTCATTTCATCGAGCAAGAGAAGTGCGGGACAGCGAGGAGCTCACCGCGGATTGACAGCATTGCGACGGGAATTGCGCAGATCGACGACGAAGCGAGACGCGGAGACGTCGGGGTTGCACGGATCGACGACGCGGCTGCTCTCGATGCGGAGGGCATCTGAGGCTACTGCTGCAGGCTTGCTGGCGTACCGACGAGGAGGAGCAGGGGAGCTGTGCATGTTTCAGCCGAAGTGGAGGGAGGGGTGGTGCTGTCCATGGATGGGAGAGCTGAGCACACCATGGAGAAGAGCTGGGGAGGGCGATTGCTTGAGGGAGCAGAGGGGTCTGCTATGACCGTAACTTGAGCAAGATCGCCCAATAGGGAAACCAGTGTTCGTTGCTGTGGGGCTCAGAGGCGAAGGCGCTGCTCCCAGCCGAGGAAGACGACAACAGACATGAGTTGCCAACTCAGGCCTGGCAATGGTGGTCGAGGCAGAACTTGGCGAGAAAGGGGATGACATGGGGTCGGCATCCATGGCGGGAACATGAATTGTGTTATGAGCAGAGCGCATCATAGGCTCCCAGCCGCGACTGTGCGCGAGGTCAAGGGTGCACGGAAGTGGGGTTCGGGATCTGCTGGCGGTAGAGGGTGCTCAGCGCTGGAGGAACTCGCCTAGGAGATGGGAGTGCCGAGCTCCAAGGACTGGAGGAAGGGGGCAGAAACCGTGTAGGGCACCGGTCACACAGGAACAAGGGGCGTCGATCTTCATGGAAGATGGCCAGCCATGGGGGGGCCTGCAGGACTGGCCGAGATTTCCACCAACGACGGGAAAATCAGCCACCAACGCGGCCATGGTAGAGGCGAGCTCGGACCCCAGGAGGTTACTGTAGGCCGAGTGCTTGGAGAAAAGAGCTCACCACGGCCACCAGGACGAGATCCGGCAGGGAGGCAAGCTGCTCGAGCTCGGACGCAGAAATGGAGCTCCGAGGGGCTGGAGCCGAGGGGAGGGGAGGCGCCATGGATGAGCTCGGTGCTCAAACTTGCCTGTTGGCCGATGCCGGAGGGAGCTCACGTGCCTGGGGAAGGGAACGCGCGTGGGGGAGCTCAGGGCTTGCGCGCCATGGGGAGAGGGAAGGATCCCAGCTGCTGGCGAGGTGCGCCAGGGAGGCCGCCATGGGAGAAGAAGCTCCTGCGCGCTGGGGGAGAAGGGCTCTGCGCTTGGTTACTTCTGCAGAAAGCTGGGCGTCGAGTGGACGAATGGAGCAGAGAATGGAGATGGCGCCCTGGCTCCTGTTATTTACAGGCGACGACCGGGTGCGGCATTGGTGGCTTGGCCGGCTGCTGCTGGTTGGCTGGTACCAGGCATTGGCCAAGAGCCTGGTGGCTGGTTGATTTAACAGGGCATTGTTGGCACCCCATTGGCCACCGTGGGCGGCAGCTATCTGCTGGCCGGCTGCAGCCATTGGTGCAGAATTTGGTGGCCAGCCACTGGCCAGGGGCTGGGATGCGGTAGACTGGCGCTGTCGGCTGGAGAAGACAGGGAGATGGTGGCCGCTGGTTGATTTTTTAAAAAGAAAAAGAGATGATTGTTTAGGAGCTAATTAATTTTTTTATTTGATTTCTCTGAGACAAGAGCTCCCGTATGAGTTGTTTATCAAGACGATGACAATTTATGGGTTGGAGAGGAGTGGTCATCTGTTAGCCGATTCGCGCAGCGCTCACTCGTTGGCTGAGACCGACGCAGGGAACGGAGTGAGCTGACATACGGATGAACGAGAGGCCACAGAATAAAATGAACCGAAACATTTTATTTGGGTGTCGCTTGGAAATTAAATTCTCGCACACAAGTAGAAATAAAATGAATCAAGATCGATCGGCTCCGAATTCGGTATCGAAATAAAACGAGTCGAATTAATAAAAATCATTGTCGATGTTGATTTTCGAATTTAGATTGGACATAGAGATTTTAAGCCGAGTTGGATAAAATTAAATTGGTGCCAACACGTGGAGTATCCCGTTTGAGAGCACGGGCTCGGATTAATTTTTGGACACAGATCGAACATCGAGAAATTGGATTCAGACACAGCTCGACTAGCAATTGTCGAGCGCCTGATTAAATGAGTTTCAGATGAGATTTATAAGTCAATAATGATTTTTGAGTTTGCGTTCGCGTCGAGAAGAAAAGTTTTGACAGGCTCCAAATTCGGCCTTTCTAGAGATTGAATAAAAACAGAAATCGGTGAAACCTTCACAAGTAACATGATAATTGGAGATAAACGCGACCGAGAAATAGAATTTTTCACTGAGCATCAGAGATCAGGATAAATCTCCCATCATAACACGAAATAGACACCTGGGGTGTCACAGCCTTCCCCCCTTAAAGGAATCTCGTCCCGAGATTCGAATGAGGATCTTCAAGGGTGGAGAAGTGTGTAACTCCAAGACCGATGATAGATGTAAATTCATGAGAGGGTATCTAACAAGATACTGGAGATAGAGTTGGACAGAACATTGCGACATATTGAGACAAAATGTGGCGATCACTTTGAGAGAATGTCCACAAAAGATAGCTCCTTGGCGTAGTCCCATAATGAATCACGACTATTAACTGTGATACCAGCGCGTGCCGAGCAACTCAACCATGTGTGCACCATAGGAGGCTCTCGGTTTCGTCGCGGCACCATCAGTCGTTTAGTCACAACACCATTACTAAACATAACCAATAAGAAATTCACATAGCACAGATAGATGGAGCCCATGAGAATATGGCTCAGAAAATGTGACTAAACTTGAAGCAAAGATTGTTGGCAAAAGAGCATCACATGAGAATTTTCTTCAACTCAGAGAACTATTTTATGATCAACACGGAGATTACCAGGCCAGAGATTAGTACGAGATGGGATACGAGAAGGAAGCACTCAAGAGATCATGATTAATGAGCTTCTCGAAGATATGAGAGATCCAATGACAGCAATAAAATCCACAGAACCAAAGGAATACACTGTTTATAGATAAAATTGATAAAACAACGTCATGATCCTCGGAGAAGGGGGTATGAGAATGACCAGAATTGAGAGATTTAGGCAGATCCACATCTGATACATGAGAATAGGTTATAGCAGATAACTAGATAACGGGGCAGAATCATGATTCACAAGGATCCAGAGATTCGGATGATAAAGTCGCAACATGATTCACAAGGAAAAGATTATCCAATCCAGGTGAAAAGAGAGGTCATCAACCCAGATGGCTTCTAGGTTGAGCAGAGGAGAATTTAAAGAGGCTTCTAGACAAGATTTTCAAAAAGAATTTGAGACTGGATATTGTTTTGCGCAACAGACACCAACCAAAGTTTTATATAATTTTTTTTAACATAAACAAGTGCACAAGGAAGCTTGAGTTGGTTTAGCGGTCAAGCTATGGGGGTCTACAAGCTGTGCAGGTGTAAATTCAAGGGTAAACACACGAGGGCTAGAGAAACACCGACATGAGCAGGTGATTTTTTTAAATGGTTTCACGTGCTAACCACTAGGTTGTTTAAAGTGCGGGGGGTCTTTTCATGAGAAAAACAAACAACTTTTTTTGTAAAAAGGGTTGAACACTTACAATACCACCTAGATAGCAAGACAAGAGAAACACATAGCATGACCTAACAAGACTTACCAATCTGACACGACGTAAGGCATTTCTAACATAGCAGTACATCACATTATTCACAAGTTCTTATTATTGGAATAAAGGTGAGAGAAGCATGTTGGTGCACAAGAGACAATGATGCGACAATCATGATGCATGCTCATTCTAGGCGTCTTCTCAGACCTAACTAATTTTTCGGGTGCTTTCTATAGCATCCCTTCTAATAGTAGTAGTAGCCTTTATGGCCTATATAAATAGCCACCTAGCTACCCATCTATTTTCCAAGGCTTCACGTCCTAGGTCTATCCTTATCGTCCTGATATATATCCAACATTGGTTTCTAAGCATGTTTTACTTTAGAAAAGGTTGGAAATCATGACTTATTGACTTCTCTGTAATGATATTCGCTCTGATACCAGCTGTGGCAGAACCGCCCGAATTATTCCAGCTTAAGTGCCCAAGTCGCACCCTTAAAGGCAGCAACACACTTAAATCGGAATAATCTGTCAGTCCCTCGGATCTAGTCCGATAAAGCCACTTATCCAGGATCGAATACCACTAGCTCACTCGAAGGTGAGGCACAGAGAAATACAATAAAGCATAATACCATAAATTAAGAAAGTATCATTAGTGATTACATTATCGGAGTTTCAGAAATAATAATCATAGTTTTTAATGCAGTGGAAATAACTAACGGGGAAAACCGAGTAACATGGCGAAGCCTGGCCACGCTACTCCTCCTGGTCCTCTCCTGCGGAAACAGTAACCCACTCGACCATCTATCCCGGTGGCGAGGATGAAGGCCAAGTCACACCATCAACCAAATCAAGGAGGTACCTGCAAAAATTATGCCACAAGCAAGGCTGAGTATACTAATACTCAGCTAGACTTACCCGGTGTGAGGAGTCTACTCCTCTACCCCTAGACCATGAAGCTGTTTGGCTGAGGGGTTTGGTTTGCCAAAAGCACTAGCTGAGTCTAAAATCAAGTTTTAGATTTTCATGTTCTATAATAATAATTTAGACTAGATGAGAACCTATCTATTCATATATGATATCAAACATTATATCAATCAACATCTTTTGCCGGTAACCTCATTTCCACTTATTACTCAATGCAGTATAATGGATCAAGCAGTCTCATTAGCTGCGAAAAGAAGACGATTCGAATCGAGTTTTAACCTTGCAAGGTAAACCTAAACACACGACATGTCAGGCCACTCCGTCCCCACACATGTCAACCGCCCCCATCGATTCCCCGTTCGCGGCCAGGCCTCACTGCCTTGGCGTACAATGCTCCACTAACCCCGGCCGCCGCCGTGCAGTGGCCGCACTTGTACCCACCATATCTAGAATGGGAGACCATCCTGGATCCGTGTCCACAGACCATCGTCATTTTGTTATCAAAATGGATACAACCAATTTCTGACCTCGCGCGAGTGCTAGAAAAATCACTCGACTTCTACCGAGATCCTGATTTAGCATAGCAGCTACTCGACCTAGCATACTAGTATCCATCTCAAAAGGAATCCTGAGTTCATGCAACTAGGGTTTCAACCAACTCCTACACTTAAGTGCACGGTACAAGCCTACAAACATTAAGTGTAGTAAAATAGCATATATAAACGGTTATGCATAAAACCGGGCTTGCCTTTAATTTAACACTTAGGTAGTGTTTGCTGGGGGAGGTGCTCGCTTGGCAAGCATCCACTGGTTAAGTCCATCCTTCCTTGGGTCGTCCATCCACTGCATCTTGTGGCTAGCACCACATCACTGGCACAATCATCATCTCTCGGTGCTAAATGAGATGCAAGATGCATATGTATGAATATGATGAAATATATCACAAGATAATCCCAAAATGGATGGTAGCGAACTAAACATTAAATTGTAAGACACCGCGACAACTGTACGCAAGCTCTAGTTATCCATACGTCATCGGGCATACGTAGTCAATCATCACTAGAAAACAACAAACACTTCTTATAATTATCTATTGCAAACACGACATCATAAGTACAAGCATTAGCCACGTTCACTTTTATCATTCATTGGTTACTTATTATTAAACTAGTTAAGTACGCATAAATTTACGATGACTTACACATAGACAGACTTAGTTAAAAAGGAATAGTTGCTTAATTGGGTTTTACGATCATTCACAACCTTCTACTGCAAGCATACACCCCAGAGAACACACATGAGGAGATAGTTTATTTACAATTACAAATTGTACTACTTTAATGACGTTGGTTACTTAGTAGTATTAGCAGAAAGCCAAAGACAGGACATTATTCATTTTGGTTCCCTAATATATAACTGCACTTGCTAACTGTTGATTAAGCTAAGCTACTTATTAGACCTTAACCAATTTAGTTCACTTAACTTAGTGAGATGTGTACTATTTACTTATATATAACCCCAATTGTACTAGTCAATATTATTATTACTCATGTTCATTCAAATCCCAAAACAAACAAGCACTCGACTCAAGACAAGCACACTGGAGTGGAACAATCAATCACAATTAACATATTTAAGACAACAGCACAGTAGTTGTTTCAGTCATAACTCACAAGATCTTTATCCAAAATTAGTGAACAGATACTTTTTGGAAAGCTTATTAAGCGCTCTATAACTTTGGTATTTTCATCTCAAGGTAATTAAACACTTAATAAGGTTAAAAAGTGATACATGACAGTTTTATTTAGATTTGAACAGATTCAGACTTGCGACTTCAAAAATTTATAACTAGAGACTCAGGCATTCAAATCAATTGATCCTAGACTTTCTGGAAAGCTAATTAAATGTTCTACAATTTATTTATAAACATCCATGGCTGGTTTAATACGTATCAAGGGTAAAATACACTATGAAGGTTGTGCTGTCCAGAACTAGACAGATTCTGTCTTTACACTTTAAACATCTATAACTTAATTTTCAGACCACCAAAAAGAGTGATCTAAGACTTTTTCGAAAGCTTGGCAAAAGCACTACATAATTTTTATAATCAACAAGAAGTGATTCCAGGTTTAACCAAATCAAACAATTCAATTTTCGAAATTTGTTCTGACAGCGGACAGAATACAACAACCAGTTTGTAAAATTCATAACTCTTAAACTATCAGGCATGTGGTTATGAACTTTTAACACAAGCAAAATAAGAAAAGCATATACAACTTTATTATAATGGTCATGAACAGATTCTTACATTAAATTAAGCAAACAATGCAGTTTCTGAAATCTGTATAGAAATTAGATAGATTCAGTTACTGAATTTGTGAAAAGCACAACTTTTAAACAATCAGACTTATGGCTGTCATATTTTAACACAAGTAAGATAATAAAGTTATCTACAACTTTTCTATATGGTTGTTCTACAGAAAACATGATTTGGGTCATCAAACATATAACACGAGGAAATCACGGCGTGCAGCCCAAAACAGCAACTAATAAAATTCAGCTTCTATTTACTTCAAAAATTGTCGCGTTCTAGAGACTCGAACCATTCTAACACTTTACCCTTTGTTAGTGTTAAATTAATCAAATGAGGACTAATAAATAGACTTACTAATTTTATGCAAGTTATTTCGCGTGTTAGAATTACCGTACACAATCAACAAACACATTCACCACAACAATTAAACCCGGTATAAATGTGTATATCGATTGCGCCCTTCACACACTAATTTGCATTTTTACTTAGACATCACATGAACACCACTAATTTTACCCGCGACCATAACCATGCGTGTCTAGACCAAAACAAGCAAATCACCGTGATTACGAGCTTAACCAAAGCCATCTAACAGTCGGCTAACTAGAGCAACGACATAGCCCGCTGAATAACATACACATAGGCTTGCCTATTATTATCACTATCTAAGGCACGACATACACCACGACATTTTTATAAACATACATATTCACATGTATATTCACACATCGACCAAATCATACGAACCGTAAACCACTAATCTCTAACTCGAAACCATCATGCGCGTCCTTCCCAATTCATGAACACATGACGCGTATTGACCCGACTCAAGATATAGAAGAAGTGATGACTACTTTGGCATGTCACCACCTCTCTATATAAGCCAAAACAATTTCTACTATCAACTAAGAGTTCTAAGTATTAAACACATTATCACTTTACACGCACAAATAAACCTCAACTAAACACCAATGACACCGATGGATTTTTACTAAACTCATCGTGCGCATAACCCTGTCTCGCATACAACCAAATTGTGGCGTGCACTCGAGACACTTCGATCAATGTGGCGCGACCACTAATATATGAACTCCGACACTCATGTCTTAACAATACATCCTCCCCGCAAACTAGCATTGTCTAAACTACTCGTCACATTAACAAATATTTCCCCTATATAATCACGAACCCCATCACATTGCATAAAACAAATACACTTTTCATATAAAAACATATCGATGCATTTGTAACTTAGTTTTCGCATTAAACAACGCATCACATATTTTCCGATCAAAATAAAAATATAAAAACATCCGAGTTCTTTTCTACTTCATTTTCTTTTCTACTCGCGTCCATTCATACAAATATATTTTCACGCACATATTCACGCTATCGACTGAATCGTAAATAAAACAAAAGTAACCTGGCCAGATCGGTGAGTCGCATGTGCTGTCCACCGGCTAGCATTTCGTCGCATAGGTAGAGCACGAGGCACGACATCGATAGCTAGCTGCACACAACAACGTCGATTTACTGATTTAGTCATTTCATCAAGCAAGAGAAGTGCGGGACAGCGAGGAGCTCACCGCGGATTGACGGCATTGCGACGGGGATTGCGCAGATCGACGGCGAAGCGAGACGCGAAGACGTCGGGGTTGCACGGATCGACGACGCGGCTGCTCTCAATGCGGAGGGGATCCGAGGCTGTTGCTGCAGGCTTGCTGGCGTACCGACGAGGAGGAGCAGGGGAGTTGTGCATGTTTCAGCCGAAGTGGAGGGAGGGGTGGTGCTGTCCATGGATGGGAGAGCTGAGCACACCATGGAGAAGAGCTGGGGAGGGTGGTTGCTTGAGGGAGCAGAGGGGTCTGCTATGACCGTAACTTGAGCAAGATCGCCCAATAGGGAAACCAGTGTTCGTTGCTGTGGGGCTCAGAGGCGAAGGCGCTGCTCCCAGCCGAGGAAGACGACAACAGACATGAGTTGCCGACTCAGGCCTGGCAATGGTGGTCGAGGCAGAACTTGGCGAGAAAGGGGATGACATGGGGTCGGCATCCATGGCGGGAATAGGAATTGTGTTACGAGCAGAGCGCATCATAGGCTCCCAGCCGCGACTGTGCGCGAGGACAAGGGTGCACGGAAGTGGGGTTCGGGATCTGCTAGCGGTAGAGGGTGCTCAGCGCTGGAGGAACTCGCCTAGGAGATGGGAGTGCCGAGCTCCAAGGACTGGAGGAAGGGGGGCAGAAACTGTGCAGGGCACCGGTCACGCAGGAACAAGGGGGCGTCGATCTTCATGGAAGATGGCCAGCCATGGGGGGCCTGTAGGACTGGCCGAGATTTCACCAACGACGGGAAAATCGGCCACCAACGCGGCCATGGTAGAGGCGAGCTCGGACCCCTGGAGGTTACTGCAGGCCGGGTGCTTGGAGAAAAGAGCTCACCACGGCCACCAGGACGAGATTCGGCAGAGAGGCAAGCTGCTCGAGCTCGGACGCAGTAATGGAGCTCCGAGGGGCTGGAGCCGAGGGGAGGGGAGGCGCCATGGATGAGCTCGGTGCTCAAACTTGTGTGTTGGCCGACGCCGGAGGGAGCTCACGTGCCTAGGGAAGGGAACGCGCGTGGGGGAGCTCAGGGCTTGCGCGCCATGGGGAGAGGGAAAGATCCCAGCTGCTGGCGAGGTGCGCCAGTGAGGCCGCCATGGGAGAAGAAGCTCCTGCGCGCTGGGGGAGAAGGGCTCTGCGCTTGGTTACTTCTGCAGAAAGCTGGGCGTCGAGTGGAGGAATGGAGCAGAGAATGGAGATGGCGCCCTGGCTCCTGTTATTTACAGGCGACGACCGGGTGCGGCATTGGTGGCTTGGCCGGCTGCTGCTGGTTGGCTGGTACCAGGCATTGGCCAAGAGCCTGGTGGCTGGCTGGTTGATTTAACAAGGCATTGTTGGAACCCCATTGGCCACCGTGGGCGGCAGCCATCTGCTGGCCGGTTGCAGCCATTGGCGCAGAATTTGGTGGCCAGCCACTGACCAGGGGCTGGTAGTGGCAGACTGGCGCTGTCGGCTGGAGAAGACAGGGAGATGGTGGCCGCTGGTTGATTTTTTAAAGAGAAAAAGAGATGATTGTTTA
Source organism: Zea mays (assembly GCF_902167145.1). Lineage (NCBI taxonomy): Eukaryota > Viridiplantae > Streptophyta > Magnoliopsida > Poales > Poaceae > Zea > Zea mays. Next base: position 53,742,343 of record NC_050102.1, on the reverse strand, counting down.
GGAGCTAATTAATTTTTTTATTTGATTTCTCTGAGACAAGAGCTCCCATATGAGTTGTTTATCAAGACGGTGACAATTTATGGGTTGGAGAGGAGTGGTCATCTATTAGCCGATTCGCGCAGCGCTCACTCATTGGCTGAGACCGACGCAGGGAACGGAGCGAGCTGACATATGGATGAACGAGAGGCCACAGAATAAAATGAACCGAAACATTTTATTTGGGTGTCGCTTGGAAATTAAATTCTCGCACACAAGTAGAAATAAAATGAATCGAGATCGATCGGCTCCGGATTCGGTATTGAAATAAAACGAGTCGAATTAATAAAAATCATTGTCGATGTTGATTTTCAAATTTAGATTGGACATAGAGATTTTAAGCCGAGGTGGATAAAATTAAATAGGTGCCAACACGTGGAGTATCCCGTTTGATAGCACAGGCTCAGATTAATTTTTGGACACAGATCGAACATCGAGAAATTGGATTCAGACACAGCTCGACTAGCAATTGTCGAGCGCCTGATTAAATGAGTTTGAGATGAGATTTATAAGTTAAGAATGATTTTTGAGTTTGCGTTCGCGTCGAGAATAAAAGTTTTGACAGGCTCCAAATTCGGCCTTTCTAGAGATTGAATAAAATCAGAAATCGGTGAAAAACCTTCACAAGTAACTTGATAATTGGAGATAAACGCGATCGAGAAATATAATTTTTCACTGAGCATCAGAGATCAGGATAAATCTCCCGTCATAACACGAAATAGACACCTGGGGTGTCAGAGACTCCTTCCCACAAAATCTTCAATTCTTCAATCAGGGGTCTCATCATCACATCGATCTTTGTTCTGGGATGATCTGGACCAGGTATTACAAGACACAAGAAAATAAATTCATATTTCATGCAAAGAGTTGGCGGAAGGTTGTATAGAACAGCAAATATGGGCCAGCATAAGTAGGATGGTGCAATTAGATTGAAAGGCAAGAAACCATCTGTTGCCAAATCGAAGCGAACATTCTGCACTTCATCAGCAAAGCTGGAATCAAAGGCATCTAGTGCCTTCCATGCATCTGTATCAGCTGGGTGCGCCATGACATCTAGATTCTCACGTACCCCTTCTTTGTGCCACCTCATGTGTCTGGCTATATTCTTGGAGATGAACAAACGTTTCAACCAAGGTATAAGAGGCATGTAATGAAGCTGCTTACGTGCTATCTCAGTCGTCACAGTCAAACCATCGTCGTTTTCAACCTCTATGAATCTACACTCACCACATACTGTAGACTTCTTCTCACTAGCGGTCTCCTTCCAGAAAAGCATATAGTTATTGTCACAGACATCTATTTTTCCTTAGTCCATACCGAGACTAGAGAGCAACTTCTTGGACTGATACATGTCCTTTGGCATCTTGTGATTCTCCGGAAGTACATCACTGATCAAGTTCAAAAGCTCCTTGTAGCAGTTGTTTGAGAATGCAAACTTAAACTTAATAGCCATAAGTCGAGTCACGAACACAAGGACGGTCACTTTCGTGTGCTCGTGCAATGGCTCTTCGTAGCTTTAAGGAGCTCAAAAAACTTCTGAACCTCAGGCGTAGGAGGATCCTCATAATCGGAGGGTTGACCGGGGTTCTCCGAATCGATAGGTAGAAGCTCATGGTGTACATCATCATGCATCTCTTCCATCCTATCATAGTACCCCTCTTCATGTGACTGAACTTCCGATACAGTACAAGGAGGTGGGTCCTCACCATGGTGCACCCACACCTCATAGGCTGGCATATATCTGTTCTTACAAAGATCTGTCGACATAGTCCTCCTATCAAGGAAATAAATGTTCTAACACTTGCTACAAGGGCACCTAACATCGATTCCAGTCTTTGGCCGAGCAAAAGCATGGTCGAGAAACACATCAGTCTTGGCAACCCACTCACTTGATAAAGCACCTCTTTTCTTCCAACCTTCATACATCCATCGACGATCCTCCTCCATACTAGATATGAGACGTTAACTTGATTAATTAAGTAAATTACACCCTTACATCTATAGGAAAGGATAGATCCTACTATGATACACTACGAAAAACTTGAACCATCGTACATTAGTATGGAGTTCAACTAATAAACCATTAATATAATATTATATATGAAATAACATTGTCATGGGTAAAAAATCGTATAAAATGACCTTATTTCCGAGGGCATTATAATTACCTCGGAAATTAAAAGTTTAAATTATCTATGCACCACTAAGTAAACTAAAACAAACTAAATTAATTACATAATCAAATTCCAGCCATCGAACATAACAAGCTAAATAATATTTGACATACTAATTATTTAATACTCAAAAATGGAAACTACAAAAAAATATTAACATATACAAAATAATACTACAAAAAAATACTCACTTAGCGGGCGGTGAGGGCGGGGCGTGGGCAGGTCCGACGTGGGCGGGGCTGCGGCCGGTGGCGACGGCGCGGCACCGGCAGTGGGCAGGACATGGCGGCTGAGGCGGGGCGGGGCGGCGGTGTCGGGGCACAACAGGGTGGCTGGGGCTAGGGGCGGGGGCGCGACGGGGCGGTCGGGGGGCGACGGGTGGCGGGGGTGCGACCAGCGACGACTTTCAGCGAGCTAGGTAGGGCTACAGGATGCACTGGAATGAAACGGCGCGCTTCAGCGCCGTGGGATTAAAATCCATTAAACCTGATGGTTGAAGTGGAAACCGTCGGACATTCAGCCGTCGGATGTACGACCTTATGTCTGACGGCTGTAGGAAGCCATTTGACATAAGCTTATCTCCGACAGCTTTCATGGAAGCTGTCGGAGTTACCCTGGCCGTCCGATGTTTAGGGTTTTTCTGTTGTGCAATCATTGTTCTCCTCCTCTCTTACATTTAGGTTGGATACTATCTCGCCATGATGTTTTCACACCTCATATCCGAGCATAAATCTAAAACTGACAGAGATCTAGGCTAACACTTTCCTTATTAAGGAATATATTGTTTTTGTGTCGTCTACAAGGGCATCTGACAGTGCCGGTTAATGACAAGGAGAACACACGATCAACAAACTCTTTGGTATTGGCTACCCACTCATCAAAATGGCGTTCATTCCTATTGAAAGGGAAATGTGCATTTGGGCCATTTCTATAATGTTTTGGTGATTAAGTGTCCAACACATATTAAGTGAGTTGATTATGTGCCAAACAAGCAAAAAGTGCAAATCATGTTACAAGGTACGTTTCTAGACTTAGTACATTATTTTGAGCACTAACATATATTGTCTAAGTGCTAGAAACAGAGAAAAGAAGAGAAGAAAAGAAATGCAAAAGACTTGGCTTGGTACAGCCAAAGTCTTGCTCGGCTTGGCACACCGGACTGTCCGGTGGTGCACCGGACAGGCTCCGATGAACAGGCCAATCTCGGGAATAATCGGCGGCGTACAACTATAATTCAACGGACTGTCCGGTGACCAACGGTCGCCAGTGCAACGGTCGGCCGCGCAATCCGTGGGCGACGCGTGGCCCACGCCAACGGTCGGTAGGGGGCACCGGACTGTCCGGTGTGCACCGGACAGTGTCCGGTGCGCCAACTGACTCGGCGCTGCAACGGTCATCTGCGCCAAAATAGGAAGGAGATCCGCACCGGACCATCTACAGTGGTTGTCCGGTGGTGCACCGGACTGTCCGGTGCACCACCCGACAGAAGGCAACTTTGGCCTTCCTTGTTGGCCTCCAACGGCTCCTAGCTGTCTTGAGGCTATAAAAGGGACCCTAGGCGCATGGAGGAGTCACCCAAGCATTCACTAAGAATTCTAAGTCTCCCACACTCCATCTCCGCGCACTTGATCGAATGTGTTAGTGATTTGAGCTCCGTTCTAGTTGTGAACTCTTTGTGCTTCATTTTGAGCTCAAGTCTTGGCTTGTGTGCGTGTGTGTGCTGCGGATTTTTGTGTGTTGCTCCCCAACCTTACTCTTGTGCTTTCATTGTGATCTTTGTTGTAAGGGCAAGAGACTCCAACTTGTGGAGATTCCTTGCAAACGGGAAAAAGAGATAAGGAAGAAAAGTCGTGGTATTCAAGTTGATCATTGGATCACTTGAAAGGGGTTGAGTGCAACCCTCGTCCATTGGGACGCCACAATGTGGAAGTAGGCAAGTGTTACTTGGCCGAACCACGGGATAAAATCGCGTGTCTCTTGTGTGCTTCTTCTTTGATTATCTGTGTTCACAAGAACTAGTTTCAAGCTACTTAGCCGTTCTAACTTTCATAATCAAGTTTTTGTGGCTATTAGTGTTGAATTTTACAGGATCACCTATTCACCCCCCTCTAGGTGTTCTCAATTGGTATCGGAGCCGTTCTCTTCATCTAAGGGACTAATCGCCCGAAGAGATGGATCCTAAGGGAATGGGGATGGTGGTCAACGACAAGGAGAAGGAGTCCCTCTTCAACGAGCCAAGGGACGACAAGCCCACTGACTCAGGATCGAGTCACAAGAAGAGGGACGGGAAGAAGAAGAGGCGGATCAAGAAGATCATTTACTATGACAGCGACGCCTCCTCTTCTTCACCAAGAGACGACGACAACGATGACTCGTCTAAAAAGAAACAGGTTAATCAAAACTATTCATTTGATTATTCTCGTGTTCCCTTCAATTCCAATGCTCATTTGCTTTCAATTCCTCTTGGTAAACCTCCACACTTTGATGGAGAAGACTACTCTTTTTGGAGTCACAAAATGTGTAGTCACTTATTTTCTCTCCATCCTAGTATTTGGGAGATAGTTGAAAATGGAATGCATTTCGATAGTACGGATAACCCGGTGTTTATTAATGAACAAATTCATAAGAATGCACAAGCTACCACTGTTTTGCTAGCATCTTTGTGCAGGGATGAATACAACAAGGTGAGCAGCTTGGACAACGCCAAGCAAATTTGTGATACCTAAAGATATCACACGAGGGAAACGATGCCACCATGATCACCAAGATGGAGTTGGTGGAAGGCGAACTGGGAAGATTCACAATGATCAAGGGAGAGGAGCCAACACAAACATACAACAGGCTCAAGACCCTGGTCAACAAGATTAGGAGCTATGGAAGCACAAGATGGACGGACCACGACGTCGTCCGACTAATGCTAAGGTCATTTATAGTAATTAACCCCCATCTTGTCAACCTTATTCGTGAGAATCCTAGGTACACCAAGATGACGCCTGAGGAGATCCTTGGGAAGTTTGTGAGTGGACGCATGATGGTGAAAGAGGCTTGATATGTGGACGATGCTCTAAACGGTCCACTACCCGTCCACGAGCCTCAAACCATTGCCCTCAAAGCAACCGGCAACAGAGAGACGCTACCAAGCAAGGTGGCACAAGTGGAGGCCGCGGGCCTCAACGAAGATGAGATGGCGCTTATCATCAAGCGCTTCAAGACCGCATTGAAAGGACGCAAGGAGTACTCCAACAAGAACAAATCAAGGGGAAAGCGCTCCTGCTTCAAATGCGGTAAGACTGGTCATTTCATAGCACAATGCCCCGATAATAATGATGACCAGGAACAAGAAAAGCATGGGAAGAGGGAGAAGAAGAAGGTCTACAAGAAGGCAAAGGGTGAGGCGCACCTTGGTAAAGAATGGGATTCGGACTGCTCTTCATCCGACTCCGACGATGAAGGACTGGCAGCCTCGGCCTTCAACAAATCTTCGCTCTTCCCCAACGAACGCCACACCTGCCTCATGGCCAAGGAAAAGAAGGTGAGTGTTCGAGATTCCCCCAAGTACTCTACTTCTAGTGATGAGGATTCTAGTGATGATGAAGTAGATTACTCTAGCTTGTTCAAAGGATTAGATAGAGCTAAAGTAGAAAAGATTAATGAACTAATTGATGCTTTAAATGAAAAGGATAGACATTTAGAAAAGCAAGAGGATATTTTGTATGAAGAGCATGATAAGTTTATTAGTGTTCAAAAATCTCTAGCTCTAGAGATTAAAAGGAATGAAATGCTATCTTCTGAGTTATCTGCTTGCCATGAAACTGTGTCTAGTTTAAAGAGTGTAAATGATGATTTAAATGCTAAGCTAGAGAAAGCAAATAAATCTAGTTCATGTGTATAACATGTTAGTATTTGTAATAGATGTAAGGATTTTGATGTTGATGCTTGTGATGAACACCTTATGTCTATTACTAAATTAAATGATGAGGTGGCAAGTCTTAATGCTCAACTTAGGACTTGCAAAATTAATTTTGATCAATTAAAATTTGCTAGGGATGCCTACACCGTTGGTAGACACCCCTCTATTAAGGATGGACTTGGTTTTCGAAAGGAAACCGAGAACTTAACTAGCCAAAAGGCTCCCGTTCTCAACAAGGAGAAAGGGAAGGCTCCTATGGCTAATAGTCCTCAAAAATGTCATGCTTACATTTATGATAGAAAATTTTCTAGAAATGCTCATTATAATAAGAGTTATGATGCGTTTAATTCACATGCTATGTTTGCTTCTAGCTCTACTTTTGTGCATGGTAGAAGTAAGCCTAGGAGAAATCATGTTGTGCATCATGTGCCTAGGAAAGTATGTAATGAACCTTCTACTATTTACCATGCTTGCAATACTTCTTTTGCAATTTTTTGTAAGAATGAAAAAGTAGTTGCTAGGAAGTTGGGATCCAGATGCAAGGGAGATAAGACTTGTATTTGGGTTCTAAAGGCTATTATGACTAACCTTGTAGGACCCAACAAGAGTTGGGTACCTAAAACCCAAGTGTAAATTACCTTGCAGGTTTATGCATCTGGGGGCTCAAGCTGGATTATCGACAGCGGATGCACAAACCACATGACGGGGGAGAAGAAGATGTTCACCTCCTATGTCAAGAACAAGGATTCGTAGGATTCGATCATCTTTGGAGATGGGAACCAAGGCAAGGTTAAAGGATTGGGGAAGATAGCCATCTCATCCGAGCATTCTATCTCCAATGTGTTCTTAGTTGAATCGCTCGGGTACAACTTATTGTCTGTGAGTCAATTATGTAATATGGGTTATAATTGTCTATTTACAAATATAGATGTTTCTGTCTTTAGAAGGAGTGATGGTTCATTAGCGTTTAAGGGTGTATTAGACGGCAAACTCTACTTAGTTGATTTTTCGAAAGAGGAGGCCGATCTAGATGCATGCTTAATAGCTAAGACTAGCATGGGCTGGTTGTGGCATCGCCGTCTAGCACATGTTGGGATGAAGAACCTTCATAAACTTCTAAAGGGAGAACATGTGTTAGGACTAACCAATGTCTGCTTCGAGAAAGATAGACCTTGTGCAGCTTGTCAGGCAGGGAAATAGGTGGGAAGCACTCATCACAACAAGAATGTGATGACAACATCAAGACCACTAGAGCTTCTTCACATGGACCTCTTCAGACCCGTCGCCTACCTTAGCATCGGGGGAAGTAAGTATGGTCTTGTAATTATAGATGATTTTTCCTGCTTCACTTGGGTGTTCTTTTTGCAAGATAAATCAGAAACCCAAGGGACCCTAAAGCGCTTTCTAAGGAGGGCTCAAAACGAGTTTGAGCTCAAGGTGAAAAAGATAGGGAGCGACAACGGGTCCGAGTTCAAGAACTTACAAGTTGAGGAGTATCTTGAGGAGGAAGGTGTCAAGCATGAGTTCTCCGCTCCCTACACACCACAGCAAAACAGTGTGGTAGAGAGGAAGAACAGGACGCTAATCGACATGGCGAGGACGATGCATGGAGAATTCAAGACTCCCGAGCGGTTTTGGTCGGAAGCTATGAACACAGCCTGCCACGCCATAAACCGGCTATATCTGCATCATCTCCTCAAGAAGACCTCCTACGAACTCCTTACCAGTAACAAACCCAATGTCTCCTACTTTCGTGTATTTGGGAGCAAATGCTACATTTTGGTGAAGAAAGGTAGACATTCCAAATTTGCTCCCAAAGTTGTAGAAGGGTTTTTACTAGGGTATGACTCAAATACAAAGGTGTATAGAGTCTTCAACAAATCATCGGGTTTGGTTGAAGTCTCTAGCGATGTTGTATTTGATGAGACTAATGGCTCTCCAAGAGAGCAAGTTGATCTTGATGATATAGATGAAGATGATGTTCCAATGACCGAAATACGCACCATGGCGATTGGAGACGTACGACCATAGGAACAACAAGAGCCAGATCAACCTTCTTCCTCAATGATGGTGCATCCCCCAACTCAAGATGATGGACAGGTTCATCAAGAAGAGGCGTGTGATCAAGGGGGAGCACAAGAAGAACAAGTTATGGAGGAAGAAGCACTACCGGCCCCTCCAACTCAAGTCCGAGCAACGATTCAAAGAAATCACCCCGTCGATCAGATTCTGGGTGACATAAGCAAGGGAGTAACAACTCGCTCACGTTTAGCTAATTTTTGTGAGCATTACTCGTTTGTCTCTTCTATTGAGCCTTTCAGGGTAGAAGAGGCCTTGCAAGATCCGGACTGGGTGTTGGCCATACAGGAAGAGCTCAACAATTTCAAGAGGAACGAAGATTGGAGCCTGGTGCCATGTCCCAAGCAAAATGTTGTGGGAACCAAGTGGGTGTTCCGCAACAAGCAAGACGAGCACGGGTTGGTGACAAGAAACAAGGCTCGACTTGTGGCAAAAGGTTATGCCCAAGTCGCAGGTTTGGATTTTGAGGAGACTTTTGCTCCTGTGGCTAGGCTAGAGTCTATTAGAATATTATTAGCCTATGCCGCTCACCACTCTTTTAGGTTGTTTCAAATGGATGTGAAGAGCGCTTTCCTCAACGGGGCAATAAAGGAGGAGGTGTACGTGGAACAACCCCCTGGCTTTGAGGATGACAGGTACCCGACCATGTGTGTAAGCTCTCTAAGGCGCTCTATGGACTTAAGCAAGCCCCAAGAGCATGGTATGAATGCCTTAGAGATTTCTTAATTGCTAATTCTTTTAAGGTTGAGAAAGCCAATACCACTATTTTCACTAAGACTTGTAACGGTGACCTTTTTGTGTGCCAAATTTATGTCGATGACATAATATTTGGTTCTACTAACCAAAAGTCGTGTGAGGAGTTTAGCAGGGTGATGACTCAAAAGTTTGAGATATCAATGATGGGCGAGTTGAACTACTTCCTTGGGTTCCAAGTGAAGCAACTCAAGGACGGCACCTTCATCTCCCAAATGAAGTACACTCAAGATCTTCTCAAGTGGTTTGGGATGAAGGATGCCAAGCCCGCGAAGACACCTATGGGAACTGACAGACATGTCGACCTCAACAAAGGAGGTAAGTCCATTGATCAAAAGGCATACCGGTCTATGATAGGGTCATTGCTTTATTTATGTGCAAGTAGACCGAATATTATGCTTAGCGTATGCATGTGTGCTAGATATCAATCCGACCCAAGAGAATGTCACCTTGTGTCCGTTAAGCTAATTCTTAGATATTTAGTTTCTACGCCTTGCTTCGAGATCTGGTATCCAAAGGGGTCAACCTTTGACTTAATTGGATATTCAGACTCCGATTATGCTGGATGCAAGGTTGATAGGAAGAGTACATCAGGACGTGCCAATTCCTAGGAAGGTCCCTGGTGTCTTGGAGTTCAAAGAAACAAACCTCCGTTGCCCTATCCATCGCTGAGACCGAGTATGTTGCCGCAGGACAGTGTTACGCGCAACTACTTTGGATGAGGCAAACCCTCTAGGACTTTGGCTACAATCTGAGCAAAGTCCCACTCCTATGTGACAATGAGAGTACAATCCGCATGGCGGATAATCCTGTTGAACACAGCCGTACTAAGCACATAGACATCCGACATCACTTTCTAAGAGACCACCAGCAAAAGGGAGATATCGAGGTGTTCCATATTAGTTCCGAGAACCAGCTAGCCGATATCTTTACCAAGCCATTAGATGAGAAAACCTTTTGCTGGCTGCGTAGTGAGCTAAATGTCTTAGATTCACGTAACTTGGATTGATCTATAGCATACATGTGTTTTATGCCTTTGATCATGTTACTTCATGTATTTATGTGATTTGTTGTTTATTTACGGTGCTCAAGTTGTGCAAGGGATCCCCGGACCTCACAAGTCCATGTGTGAATGATGCACATATTTAGGGGGAGAAGTGCTACAACTTGACCCTTTGAGACTAACCTTTGTGTTTGAGTATACTTGATGTAGTCTTAAAGGTGAATTGAAAGGAAAAGGTGAACTTGGATCATGCAAATACTTCCACTGCACTCCGGTATTAGTGTACTCACCTCCAAGTTCATTCTTATGCTCTTATTGCCTTTTTGCTCTTAATTGACATCTTTGGCGAGGCAATGGGGTTAAAGGGCCAAAAATGATCCCGTTTTGGTGCTTAATGCCAAAGGGGGAGAAATTAAGGCCAAAGAAAATGGATCAGCTACCACTTGAGAATTTTGAAAACAGTAAAGTTAGAATTTTTGATTTGTCCAAAATACTCTTATTGCAAAATTTGGTCTCACCTAAACAAGTGTGTTTTTGGTACTTGATCAATTTTTTGATTATGGCAAAAAAGGGGAGTTTTTGGTACTTGATCAATTTTTTGATTGGAATATCTCTCTTTGTGCCTAAACAAGTGTGTTTGACTTCGAGATAGGAAAATGAATTTAATTTGCAAAAACAAAACAAGTGGTGGCAAAGAATGATCCAAATATGCCAAATTAGAGTCAAAAACAATTTGGTCTTCAATTTGAATCGATGTTGCATTGTTTTTTGATGTGTTGGCATAAATCACCAAAAAGGGGGAGATTGAAAGGGAAATGTGCATTTGGGCCATTTCTATAATGTTTTGGTGATTAAGTGTCCAACACATATTAAGTGAGTTGATTATGTGCCAAACAAGCAAAAAGTGCAAATCATGTGACAAGGTACGTTTCTAGACTTAGTACATTGTTTTGAGTATTAACATATATTGTCTAAGTGCTAGAAACAGATAAAAGAAGAGAAGAAAAGAAATGCAAAGGACTTGGCTTGGTACAGCCAAAGTCCTGCTCGGCTTGGCACATCGGACTATCCGGTGGTGCACCGGACAGTGTCCGGTGTGCCAGGCCAGCCTCCGGTAAACAGGCCACTCTCGGGAAAAATCGGCGGCGTACGGCTATAATTCATCGGACTGTCCGATGGTGTACCGGACTGTCCGGTGAGCCAACGGTCGGCCGCGCAATCCGCAGGCGACGCGTGGCCCACGCCAATGGTCGGCAGGGGGCACCGGACTGTCCGGTGTGCAGCGGACAGTGTCCGGTGCGCTAACTGACTCAGCGCTGCAACGGTCATCTGCGCCAAAATAGGAAGGAGATCCGCACTAGATCATCTACAGTGGCTGTCCGGTGGTGCACCGGACTGTCCAGTGCACCACCCGACAGAAGGCAACTTTGGCCTTCCTTGTTGGCCTCCAACGGCTCTTTGCTGCCTTGGGGCTATAAAAGGGACCCCTAGGCGTATGGAGGAGTCACCCAAGCATTCACTAAGCATTCTAAGTCTCCCACACTCCGTCTCTGCGCACTTGATCGACTGTGTTAGTGATTTGAGCTCCGTTCTAGTTGTGAACTCTTTGTGCTTCATTTTGAGCTCAAGTCTTGGCTTGTGTGCGTGTGTGTGCTGCGGATTTGTGTGTGTTGCTCCCCAGCCTTACTCTTGTGCTTTCATTGTGATCTTTGTTGTAAGGGCAAGAGACTCCAACTTGTGGAGATTCCTTGCAAACGGGAAAAAGAGATAAGGAAGAAAAGCTGTGGTATTCAATTTGATCATTGGATCACTTGAAAGGGGTTGAGTGCAACCCTCGTCCATTGGGACACCACAACGTGGAAGTAGGCAAGTGTTACTTGGCCGAACCACGGGATAAAATCGCGTGTCTCTTGTGTGCTTCTTCTTTTATTATCTGTGTTCACAAGAACTAGTTTCAAGCTACTTAGTCGTTCTAACTTTCATAATCAAGATTTTGTGGCTATTAGTGTTGAATTTTACAGGATCAACTATTCACCCCCTCTAGGTGCTCTCACCTATTCCAACCATTGTACATCTATTCACGATCTTCAGTCATGCCTGAGACTGTTAAAGCGGACAATATCGTAAAAACATCATTCAATTTACTCAAGGGTATCGGGCCTACATTAATAGGCAAGGATGGGTTCCAAACCTACCCAAGAGTGATCGAGAGAACGCAGATTTATGACAAGCCTAATATGATGCGAAGAAAATTTTGGCAGCACAACCTCGACATTCTCTAGCTGCACGCTAAATATGGTGTAGCAGAGAATAGAAAGGTTATGTCACCAAAATTTCCTTCAGATTCTCATGGCTTGTCATAAATCCGCGTCATGTCGGTCACTTTGAGGTTATCCATAATAGGGACAATTCTAGACGGGTACATATGACGTACGTCGAGCACGTGAGAAGAACCTGTCTGAAATGGGTGATACATAAGTTACACTACTACAAAATACCATAACACATGCTATTGAGATAATACAAGTTGATATGAAAAAATTAAACAATAATACATGTTAAAAAATTAAAGTAGAATATATCAAACGTCTAATTAAGAAAAAAACATAATTTTAAGAACAAAGCTTTTCATATAAAAAAGGTAAGTACAATTGAATTTTAAGTTAAACATTATACTAAATAAACAAACTACAATTTCAAAACATCAACGACTAAACATGTGGTTAATTATGTTTTTTGAGCCATTAGTAAACAATTATATGATTTTATAATTAATCATGCAATTACACTAATCGACAACTAGTATCATATGTTAATCATTAATTTTGACCGCAAATGCAAAATGGCCACCGAAAATAAACTATAAAATTTAAACAATCAAATGCGCATGGTGGGCAGAGAGCTCACTGCGCGTGTTGTGGCGGGGTGACGAGCAACAACGATGCGACGACCGAGACGAGGTAGCAGGGCCGGGACATCGCACGGAACGAAGGGCTAGATGCGAGAGTGATTACAATTCAGCGTGAACAGTACGGTGCTACTGCTCATATATTTATAGGTACGGGACGCAGCCCGGGTAAAAATACATTTATGACCTTGAACTTTGTTCATAACTGTAATACAAATCATTAGGGACAAGCTAGTTTTTTCCTCTTCAGCTTAGCATCATGTTTGGTCTTCGTCATCATTTTAAGCCGAAGTTGTTACTCTTCCGCTATAGTTTTGGCGTTCATTGTCATCACCCTCGGGTTGTATCTTCGTCTTGAAGACCTTCTACAGAGGGGAAGTCTTCCATCACGAGCCGAAGCTCCCTATAATAATCAATATTATGCTAGGAGCAAATGGTTAGTCATGTTTTTGAGGAACTTCGGAAGAGGAAGGCCCCCAACAGTAGCCCCTCTCAGTATTAATTTGTTCCTTTGTAACGAATTCAGACTGCGATATGAACAAATGCCTTTAGCTGAATGTCCGAAAAAACACCTTCCCTTCGCTAGAATAGTGAATCATTCTGAACTGTGGGACCTACCGAATATTTTTATGTCATCTAGTTGTTTGTGTTGTAATTGCCATTTTAGCCTTCTTCTTTTTGTGAGCGCGATTGTTTTCTGAGCTTCGGCATTTGTTGTGATCATCATCCAAATGCCTGAGGATAAGAAGATTGTGGACCCCACAATTACTGGATTTTACGAAGCAATGGAAAAGACCAACGTGGAAAAGATCACCAATGAGATACTAGTTGGGTTGTCTGGGTATTCCAGCGACAGTGACAGTTTTGATGTTGAGAGTGGAAATGAAGATGCCGAAGATCGGTCGTGGAGGCCTAGCCATGTTGTTTTTGGAAAGTCAACTGTTAAACAAGGGCAGATTGAAGCGATGAAGGGCAAATATTTTCATGATATATCTATAGTGAGGGCCGAAGGAGAAAACATTGTTCCTCTACCCGAAGATGATGAAGTGCTGGTCTTTAAAAGCTTCATGAAGGTTGGGCTTCGTTTCCCAGTGCACAAGATGTTGGTTGAAGTTCTCAAAACATTTGAAATATACCTTCATCAACTTACCCCCGAAGCTTTGATGAAAGTGGGGGTTTTATTTGGGCTACGAGGAGTCAAGGGCTAGAGCCAAATGCTAGGTGCTTCTGCAATATACACGAATTATCTTACCAAACAAAGGCAACCGGGAAGGAGCAATACCATAACAACTTTGGGTGCTACAGCTTCGTGCCTCGCTCTGAGGCAAGTTATCTCGTGCTAACCTTTTGAAAGAAGTGGTCGAGTTCTTGGATGAAGCAATGGTTCTATGTGAAGAATGATCTGAATGAGAGGGAGGATGTGAGGGGCATTATCCAGCGTCCCATATGGTCACGCTTTGGCATTAGAAGGCCATCGAATGCAATTGGGAATGAGGTGCAGGCGTGCTTAATGGCTTTCAACACCGTGTGCACTTACATTGGTACCAGGGATTTGGTTTGGGAACACATTGCTTACAAGGTATGGCCTCTTGTGAGTGAGTGGGAGATGCCGAAGGAAACCACTGTTGGCTCTAGCTAGGGTGGTTTGGTTTATCTTAGATACACCTTCTGATACAGAAGCCAGTTTGACGAACCAAATGACGATTGGTTAGATGCTATTGAGGCAACCAGTGATGAGTTGCTAGGAGCCTACACGAAGGCAGAGGATGAGGCCATGATCGTTGTCTTCGGTGCTCAAGGAAAAAGGAGACTGAATAGAGTTTTTGATGTGATCGGGTTTGTGTATACAGATTATTATTTCCCTGTTCGAAAGCAAGGAGGGAAAAGGAAAATTGCCACCTTGACGTCTTCCAGCGCGCCGAAGCCAAAAAGAGTCAAGATCATGACTCGCAGGCCGAAGCCTATTGGGACGACTAAAGTGCCAAAGTTTATTGAAAGTGCCGAGGTTGTCCCTGTCGTGCCAACCGAAGCTAGTGCTGATACGATAGAAAAGCCAAAAACAAAGAAAACAACAGAAGAACAGCCAAAGCTACTGAGCCCTCTAGTAGTGGTAGAGTTACCAAAATTATCAACTACTGCGACAGCGACCCCGAAGAAGAGGAGGATGGCTAGTGTTTTGGATGTTGTTTAGAATCTTTGAAAACGCCAACTCCTGCTGCTGCCGAAGTTTCTGGCAAAAAAATTAAAGATACAAAGGAAGAGACTACTGCAAGTGCTGCTTCTGCTCATGCTGAAGCCGGACCTTCGGGAGCTACACCAATAAGGTTGATGGAAGAGAGTCTTCCCGAAAAGTCTGCATCGCCTGCTCCCGAAGCACCTCCCCAGGGTAATTTAGAATACATTGTTCGACACGCTTTGGAAAAAGCAGTTATCATCAGAACAAATTTCCAATTTGCAACACTATGCCAAGGAGCTGAAATACCTGCAAGGGCCCTTGGTTTATAGAGGAGACAATGAGGATGACTTCCTTTACTATCTACCTAACACTAAAGAGATCATTTTTTGTCGAGAGATGATGGATAACATAGGATATCCGAAGCTTGAGCTTGGTTTGTCCGCTATGACTAAGGATCAGCTTGCGGATAGCCTCGCCTACAACAACTTGAAGGTTTGTACATTTTGGCTTCGTATTTGGTAATTTTTATTATAGTGAATTATTTTTGTGGTAATTCTTACTGTTATTGTTTGTTCATTCTTCTATTTGGCAGGGTCTAATCCTTAGTAAAGCTCTAAAAGCTCAAAAAGATGCAGAGGATGAAAGCTACCAGATAGCGATTGGAAACCCTCGAGCGGAGGTTATAACTTTGAGGAACGAAGCTCTTGAAAAAGATAAAATTTTGCTCTCTTTAGTCGAAAGGTTAAAATCTAGTGAAGCTAAGCTGTCGACTCAAGTAGAGAAGCATAGATCTGAAATACAAGAATTAGAAAAGAAACTTGGCGAAGCAACCAAAAATTTCAATGTGGAGCTCACAAAATGTGAAATATCTGATATTGAACGATCAAGGGTACAAAAAATGTCGAAGAGCTTCATCAAGCCAAAGAGAAGTGTTACAATGTTGCTACAGAATGCGCTAAAAATTTAAAGAATATCTTCTCTAAAGTCGGCACATTTTTTATTCGCGGTGATCCTAATGGGGTTATCCGCTGGATCAATGGCGAAGTCGGAGCTTTTGAAGAAATTCTTAGTGACAGAGGAGACTTATGTGCCTTCGCCGGTGCTCGTGTGGCCATGTCAGTCCTAGAAAAGGTCGGCTGTAAACATGCCAAGGCTGTAGTTCAACCAGGATTCTCGCTTTCAGCTGACGATATTAAAAAACCCTTCGGATGAAGCCACCGCTCTAAGCGAAATGTTTTATTCAGAATTATGGCTGAAGGGTGCGAGAGATAGCTGACAAAGCTATTAGAGAGAAGGAGAAAGAATCTCATGACGCCTTGGAAAAGGCCAGGAAAGCTGAAGAAGTCGCTAAACTGCTAGGCTTATAGGTATATCTTTCATGATTTAGCTTCGTAAATTATTTTAGCTTCGGTAGTAACATATTTATATTGTGGTACAGCTGAGCTCTCTCCCACTCCAGAGCCATATGACCCCTGTTGGGGGCCTTCGTCTTCCGAAGGTCCTCAAAAACATGATTTAACAATGTCTTCCGAGTGTGACATACATGAACAGGTACCTTCGGACTCGGATCAGAACCACAGTGTGAGAAGCACGAACAATATGAAGGTTGACGTAGCGCCGAAGCTACACGCAAGGAAGCTTCGGCATGACAGCAGGAAAGGGAACCGACTTAAAGGGGAAAAGGCTATTTAGACCTCGATGGATTACCTTAGGGCCATTAGCAAATATAAAGGGCATAGATGTAATTTCACATGGGCTGCGTCCTGTGCCTATAAATAGGTGAACAGTACTCCCGTACTGTTCACGCTGACTTGTATTTGCTCGTGCGTCACACTTGTACTTTTACCTTCTATCAAGCCGAAGGTACATTTGTAATTTGATATCATTTCTACTTTTTCCATGATAATAAAATAGAAATGAGTTGATAATGTTACATAATTGTTCATGTTATCTTTTACATTCCATATGATTCTCCTTTTATTATCGTATACTGCAATGATGAAGGTATGTCTTTCATGACCTTCGTCTGAAGATCATTATATCCTAAGGGAAATAATGTCTCGAAGGACGAAGGGCATTAGCATTTAACATTTTTTGTGTTGCCTTGTTCTTGACAAATAGCACTTGAGAACAAGTCACCAACATTGGCGCCCACCGTGGGGTGAACTCTTTTCGACCACCTTCGGCAAGCACTGACCTTCGTCATGCTACCGAAGAAAGTTTCAGCGCCAGAGGCTGCCGCTTTGCAACAACTGGACCCAAACCAGGAGACCCTTTCTCTTCGAGAGGCCCGAAGCCAGAAGAGGAAGGCCACTAGTCCAACACTCCAAGAGGAAGAGTTGGACCAAGAAATTAGAAACATGGAGATAATCCATCAGCAAGTGCAAAGGAAGAAGGAGAAGATGGCCCGATTGGCTGATCTTCAAAGACAAATCGACGAAGCCACTGAAGAAGTACGACATCTTGCTCAAGACAAGCAAGATCGAAGGCCTCAACACAGGGAGCTTCATCAAGAGGGATGTTCAACGACGACAGATGGTATGATGATTTTAATCATGATACCTTTACTTTTGACGATGCTTCTCCATTGGCAGCAGAACTGCAGGCTATCCCGTGGCCCCCATCATACAAGCCACCTCAGCTTCCCATGTATGATGGGCATTCAGGCCCGAAGCAGTTTTTGATGAGTTATGAAGCAACTATTATCTTCATATGGAGGCAATGCAACTGTCATGGCCAAGTCTTTCGTCATGGCAGTTCGGAATGTGGCCCAAACATGGTATTCTTCTCTTTGGCCAGGCACCATCACTTCATGGCAGAAGCTCAAGGATATGTTGGTGACAAGTTTCCAAGGCTTCTAGACGAAGCCAGTCACAGCTCAGGCCTTGTTTCAATGCACACAAGATCATGAAGAGTACCTCCAGGCATATGTCCGAAGGTTCTTGCGTCTTAGAGCACAAGCTCCTACAGTGCCCAATGAAATTGTCATTGAGGCCATGATCAAGGGGCTTCGTCTAGGACCAACTGCCCAGTATTTTGCTAGAAAGCCCCCACAGACTCTGGAGAAGCTGCTCCAGAAGATGAATGAGTACATCCGAGCTGACAATGACTTCCGCCAGAGAAGGGAGGAAGCATACAGGTTCTCTGAAATGACTAGGGGCTTCGGAGGAAGAATCCATCCGAGGCACGTCAGGTCAATTCACAACTCTACTCAGAGTGATGACAGAGGAAGTCAACAACAGAGGCCACAGTATTCCTCGCAAGCTTCGGGGCAGCAACAAGGCTCTTTCCGGCCGTCGGCTCCAAGAGGCAGAGGCGCCAGGGGCTTCGGAGGAAGGTTTGGGGATCAGCCTAGAAAAATTTATTGCTTATTCTGTGGTGAGGACAAGGGTCATACTACAAGGATGTGCCATGTCACCATTCAGAAACAAAAGGAAATAGCAGAAGCCGCAGCTTAGCAGAACCAACCGAAGCAGGTCATGCACACTGCTTCGTATCACTCACCTTACATACCAGAGTATGTGGGTAACCATCATGCAGCTTCTGTTGCTTCGGCTAGCCAGCCACATGCATCTTGGCCACAGCCTCCACCTCCGCCACCACTATAACCTGCATATTCACGAGGCCAGCAGCCATAAGGGAGTCAACAAACTCATCATCAGCAAGATTTCAGGGAGGAGTCCGAAGCTCGCACAGTCAACAGTATTGTGCCAGAATCGAAACATATCTATTGAGAGATATCCTACCCCTGAAACAGTTTTTACATTCATTGTCATTTTCTTTTTTAATAAGGAACAATTATTGTAAACCTAGTTTTCCTGCCATTTTCAATTTCTTGTAATAGCTTCGTTCTTGCCATAGTGAAATATATCTTCTCCATCGACTCACGAAGTCCAAAAATTGCTGAAGCACAAAAAGTCGTTCCTAAGGAAATGCGTGGCTATAAATCACATTGCAAGTATCGCTGAAGCTACCAAAAGTCGTTCCTAAGGAACGAAGTGTAAGTTTGCCGAAGCTACCAAAAGTCGTTCCTAAGGGAGCGCAGTGTAAGTTTTCTGCTCAAAAGTCGTTCCAAAGGGAATGTAGAGCCAAATACCGCTGAAATATAAGGCGAAGAGCGAAAAGTCAACGCGAATACCGCCGAAATAGAAGGCGAAGAAGTTCAAAAGACGTTCCTAAGGGAATGAAGAACTTACAGCGAAAAGTCAGCGCTGATACACCGAAAAATAAGCGGTGAAGCCGAAAAATAAGCGGCAAAGAGATTGTGTATTCCACTATGGGGGTGTGAGTGTGTGTCTTCGGCATAAATATCATTTCACATAACATAACATCATCACATCATTTCGCATAACATAACA
Organism: Zea mays; assembly: GCF_902167145.1. Taxonomy (NCBI): domain Eukaryota; kingdom Viridiplantae; phylum Streptophyta; class Magnoliopsida; order Poales; family Poaceae; genus Zea; species Zea mays. The sequence goes on along the minus strand of NC_050102.1, from coordinate 53,722,946 downwards.
TCATACATCATACTGCATCAATTGCACAAGAAGGGGATACAATGTTGACCTTCGGAGAATGCTTCGAAAAAAAGTGAAATTGTGCTAAGGCACAAAATAAGTTTTGAAGAAATACAGCTTCATAAGTTTTGAAGTGGAGGAAGAAATCTACTGTTGACGAAGCATTAATGTTTTTACGATGCTTGGAGGATTTTTTACGAAGCATAAAAGCTCTTCTTTACGAAGCATGAAAAGAAGGGACGGTGTTTTTTCGCCGAAGGCTCAAAAAAGGTATGTGCATAAAAGTTTCATGCATCACAAAGAAATGAATTACAAACCATTCATATATTACATTCAAAACCTATAAGCACCAAATATTACAAGCATAGTTCAGCAAATATTACATTAATATTCTAGAAATGTTTTTAAAAATAGCTATTCTTCTTCCTTGAGGACTTTTTCTGTAGCTTCGGTTAGTAATTTGGTGACAACTTCGTCTACAATAGCTTCGGCCATATTAATAATTTCTATTGCCTTCTTTGTCTCTGGGTCGGCCAGTGGGTCGAATGGCTCTAGGGGAGGAGATAGTTCAGCTGCAGTAGAAGACATAAATTAGTTCGAAGTCACAAAAATAAACAACAAAGTTAAAAGCCATTAAGTAATACCTATCCGTCTTTCGAGTTCTGCAGCTTTTTCAGCTGCTTTTGTTGCTTCTCGAGCGTCATGAATGTCTTTTTCGCTCTTCTTCATTATTTCATGGGCCATCCCTCGGCTGCCATTTTCCCAGATATCAGTGAAAAATTTTCCGCCTATTAAGCTTGCTTCGGCCGAGGGGTCCTTCGTGTCATCAATGGAGAGGGTAGCTTCGACCTGGGCCAAGGTTTTAACATGTTCGCAACCTACCTTCTCCAGAACGGCTGCAACTCCCCTAGCACCAGAGAAAGCACAGACGTCTCCGCAGTCACTCAAAATCTCCTCAAAGGCTTCGGCTTCGCTGCTTATCCACTCGATTACGCCCTCAGGATCGCCCAATATGAAGTTGTCTTCGCTTGAGTACGCGCCCACGTTGGTGAAGCTAGTCTTTATCTTTTTTACGCACTCCACAGATTTTTCAAAACATCTCTCTTTTGATGCGCGAAGCTCTACAACTGTTTTTTCACAATAATTTTTCCAGTAACCACTGGCATCTCGTTCAGCTTCGACAACAGCGCATTTTAATTTGGCTTCAGCCAGCTGTTTCCGAAGGTCTTCAATTTCACATTTCTGGGCTTTAGCTTGGGCTTTGGAAGTAGCCTCATCTTCTTTTATTTTGCTCACCAATGAAATTAATATTTTATCTTTTTCAAGACCTTCGTTCCTTAGTTCAATTACTTCTGAATGAAGGTTGTTCAGAGCTATAGTGCATCCTTCATCTTCGGTATTTTTCTACGTCCTGAGGGCATTGCTAAGGATCAAGCCCTGCAAAATAAGTACGGTATTGAGTATAAGCAAATGAAAAATTCGTTTTTAAGTACAAAAAAATTGATTTTCACACTTTTATACTATTATATGCTAAACTGTCGCCAATGCATCTTTCGACAGTACTGAAAGCCCATCTTCTAATGTCGGGAATCCGAAGCTTATGCTCATCTCCCGGCAGACAGAAATCTCCTTGCTGTCTGGGAGACAATACAAGAAATCTTCTTCTCCGCTGCCGTTGAATACTAATGCCGCCTTTGGATATTTCAGCTTCTGGGCATAGTGTTGAGCTTCTCGTTCTTCTTCTTTAGAGAGCTTTTTTCCCGAAGCATGACGGATAATATATTCAATATTTTCTTTCAAAGCTTCGGGAGTAGGAGTGACAGTTTTCTCAGGCAAACTCTGCTTTGTAGCTTCTTCCTCTGCTGCCTTTTTCTCAATTTCTGAAGTTTGTTTATCAATAGGCTCTGAAGGCCTGGATTCTGCACTAGCTTGGCTCACTGCACCTTCAACTTCGGCCAGTCTTGTTTCAGCTTCGACTTGTATTTTCGAAGCCTCGGTAATTTTCCCTAAAGGAATAGAACTTGAAGCCTTTACCGTCTCCAACACATCTAGCACACTGGCCATCCTTTTTCTCTTGAGGGTCGCCGCAAGACCTTTTTGTGCCTTCGGCACTGTCACTTCTGCCGAAGGGCTTAAAACTTCTAATGTTTTCGTCCCTTCGACTCTTATCTCCTCAATATTATCAGTCTTTGGCTCAGCTTATTTGGCTGAGGGTGCCTTCGGCATTGTAGCCGGCTCTTCAATCTTCTGCGTGGGAGGAGCAGGTTCTTTCGCTTCAGTAACCGAAGAGGCTTCCCCGCCAAACTCAGGCACTATGGCCGTTTCAATGTAGCGCAGTCGATGGGTAAGGACCTTCAATTTTTTTCCTCTTCGGCGCAGATTCGCTTGGAATAGCCGAAGCAGCAACCTTTCCAGAAGTTGCACCCTTTCTTTTCTGCCCCCGTGGCGGGTAGCGATAGTCAGGATACACAAATTCAATAGCATCAAAAACTCTATTTAATCTTTTCTTTTTTTGGCTCCCGAAGGCCACAGATAGTGCATTATCTTCAGACTTAGAATATGCTCCAAGTAACTCATAGCTAGTATGTAACGCCCTGAATTTGGGGGTAGAATTTTTTCTTCTTTTCTCTCACCAAATTCAGGCGTTACTCTTTCCTTTTTCCCTTTTCTTCTCGCTAAGCCTTGATCTTTTCCAAAAGTTATAGCGAGAATTAGCTCGACATCTTGTGTAAGCAAAACCTAGAACTATTTTTGGTTGTTGCATCATGCCGGATTATGCACTCTTTTGTTTGTGGTTGAGTGAATTGAAGAGTTAGGCATATAAGAAATTAGGGAAATTAGAAAAAGAAAAGCCTTTTCTTTTTCTCTCCCCCCTTTCTCTCTTTTGGCCCAGCCGCCCCCTTCCCCTTCGCGCCGGCACAGTTGGTGGCCCAGCCGCCCCCCCCCCTTCCCCCTTCCCGCGTGGGCCCCGCGGCGGCCCAGCCGCCCCCTCCCCCCCCCCCCTGCCGTGGGCCGTTCCGGCCGGCCCACCCCGCGCCCACCCCCTTCCCCCCCCCTTTTGGGCCAAGTCGGCCCAACCACCCCTCCCCCCCTTTTTTCTTTTTCCAAAATTCCCTCCCCACGGGCCCCGCCCGTCATCCCCTCCCCCAACTCTCTCTCTCCCCTAACCCTAGCCGCCGCCGCCGCGCCGCCCCCTCCGGTGAGCCCCCCCTCTCCTCCCTTTTCCCCCTCCCCCGCCCGCCGGCGCCGCTCCCCGGCGCGGCGTTCCCCGCCCGGCCTCGGCGCGCCGCCCTTCGGCCGCCCGCGCCCCGGCCGCGCCGGCCCCGCCTCGGCCGCTCCGGCGAGCCCCCGTCCCGCGCCCGGCCGCGCCCCGGCCTCGCCGCCTCGAGCTCGCCCGCCCATGGCGTCTTCCCTCCCCGCGCCGCCCTCCGGCGAGCTCGGTCCCGCCCTCGCCCGGCCTCGCTCCGGCGAGCCCGCCCCGCCCTCGCCTCGAGCTCGTCGCCCCGGCCGCCCCGGCCTCGCCCTGGCCGCCCCCTGCTCGTCGCCCCCGCCGCGCCCGGTCCCGGCTCGGCCGTCCCCGGCGAGCCCCGCCCCAACTCGGCCGCCCGCCCCGTGCCCGACTCGGCCGCGCCGTCCCCGCCCCGGCGTGGTGGTCGGCCGTGTCTTCGCCCTGGCGTGCTTGCCCGCTCGCCCCGTCGTGCCTTGCTCGCGTCGTGACGGCCCGGCGTGGCCTCGAGCTCGGCCCAGCGTGCCTATGGCGCGCGGCTTTGAGCTCGGCTAGCGCTCGGCCCCGACGTGCGCACGGCTAGTTCGTGGCATGTGCGTGCGGCCTCGCGCGCGTGCTCGCGTAGTGCGCAGTGCCTTGGCACGACCCGTCGTGTCCCCGTCTACCCCCTAGACACCCCGTCAACCCCCCCCCCCCCCCCCCCCCCGTGTCCTATGCGCGCTAATCACGTGTTTATATTAATAAGATAGGAGTCTCAATTTGGAAATTGGTTACGTTAGTTAATTTGTATAACTAATCATCTATCTCATTCAATGTTAATCTACTAAAAGTGGTCACGTTTACATTAGTGCATGTAGCTAATTCTTTTGTTAGAACAATTGGAATTAGAACACGTAGCGTTTAGTTATTCGTTTACCCGTAGTGCGTCTCGGGCATAAGCTTTAACTCTCGCGAGACCTTTTCCCATTTCTTTCTAACCGTGGTGAGATCATTATCGTATGTGATATTCTATGCATATATACTTTATTTGTTCTCCTGTATGGTGTACTGTTTGTTTCCTAATTTGAATGGATGGATGTATGTATGCTTGCAATCGCATAAAGAACGATCCGGTTGAAGAGCCCGATGAACTCGCAGGAGAAGCCCCTGAGTAGCAGTCGGTTGGTGGAGGCAAGTGTCCCTTGACCTATCTCTGTCCTATTCATTCTGTAATTCACCTCCCGCTTTACACGTTTATACTTAAGGATTGACTAGCTTTTGTTATCCATGTCCTTGTTTACCTATTCGGGTTGGATTATTATTGTTTAGCTTTATGCTATTGCTCAAACTCTAATCAATGAACATGATGAGATTATCTATGATACGCTGTTTTCCCTTCTCTTATTATGATGTTGTACTTGTGGCCTTTAAGGGGGCTCGAGCGGTTTCTAGAGTGCCTCTCCGTAAGGACCTGTTCTATGGATGACCGCCCGGGAAAACAGTGCAACCATGAGGGTGGAATGGGATGCCCTTAGCTGAATAATTAGAGGATCTGGGGTGTAGTTCGCATAGCCGTCGTGCCGTCAATGGGGCTCGGTGTATGCGGCTCGCTCTGCCAAGTTTGGGTTCGCCCCTTGGGGAGGAGTGCGGTGCATTTAGGAAACCTAACTCGGTGGCTACAGTCCCGGGGAATCTTTGTAAAGGCTACGTAGTGATGCCCTGCTGGGTCACCTTGGTAGTGATCAATGGAGAGTCATGATCTCCGGGCAGAATGGGAATCACGGCTTGTGGGTAAAGTGCACAATCTCTGCAGAGTGTTTGAAAACTGATATATCAGTCGTGCTCGCGGTTATGAGTGGCCAAGGGAGCTCCAGTGATTAGTGGTACTTGATCAGAGACATTATGGTACAGGTGGCTATGAGATTGATGGTTCTGGTTATGACTATGGTGCTGGTAAGTGGTATTCTTTCCGTTTGGAAAGGGTACATCGGGCTAATAACTTGGGTTAATGCTAAAACCTGGCTTTCTATTAGTAAATAATAATCTGACCAACTAAAAGCAACTGCTTGACTTATCCCCACATAAAGCTAGTCCACTACAGCCAAACAGGATACTTGCTGAGTATGTTGATGTGTACTCACCCTTGCTCTACACACCAAACCCCCCATCCCCAGGTTGTCAGCATTGCAACCACTGCTCAGGCGAAGATGAAGCTGTGGAAGGAGACCTTGAAGAGTTCCAAGACTACGACGAGTTCTAGGCGTGGGTTAGCGGCAACCCCCAGTCGGCTGCCTGTGAAGGCCGCGTTTATCTACGTTTCTTTTCCGCACTTTGATTTATTGTAAAGACTATATGGACGTCTCAGACGTATGATGTAATCGACTATTATTTCCCTTTTTAATACTATTTTGAGCACTGTGTGATGATGTCCATGTTATGTAACTGCTGTGTATGTGAATAACTGATCCTGGCACGTACATGGTTCGCATACGGTTTGCCTTCTAAAACCGGGTGTGACATAAGTGGTATCAAAGCCGTGCTGGCTGTAGGACCGCTAACCTAGAATAGAATGGTCGTTCTAAGGATTATAGACCTCTGTCCCTGCCTTGACTTTGGTATCCCTTCAAAAGTTGGTCATATCGACCAAACCTATGTTCTACTATATATTATACCTTGCTGAAAATTGTGTTTTATTCTAATCCTTCATTTATTTATGGTTTATTACTTGCTGGTCATACTAGTTCTATTCTCACCCTTTTGCTTGAGACACCTTTGTAGGTGCCCCCTGACCATAATCTTCTTATCTTTTGGGATTCTTTCCTCGTTCGTCATCAAATTGCTACCATCTGGCGAACTCTAGTCCTTTGGTATTGACATGCTTGTATCCCTTTAATACTCTTGTTTCAAATACTTGCCTCTAAATTTCTATTGTCTACTTAAAACATTTCAGTTTATATGTTCATGACCTTTCTGTCTTTTGAGACCTTTTCCTTTTCTGTTGTTAAGTCGCTATCTTTCGGCAATTTCTTTACTCTTGGTATTGGTATGCTCATCTCCTTGAAATCTCTCATACTCTTATTTTTTTGCCTACCTTTATATCCCAATAACTGTTCAGGACATTTCAGTTAACATGTCCTTGACCACCCCTATTTCTCAACGGTCCATGAACGATCATTTTATGTTGCCCATCCTTGGTGATCTCGTTGTTCCTTTATAACTTCTATCGATAATGAATTCTTACTTCAACCATTCTATTGCACCCTCACCTATCTTACCCTTGATTGTTTTCTCCACTTCGCCACTTCATGAGTCTTGCCTTAACTTTATCCTTTGTCATGCCTTTTGTTATAATCACCTTCACCTTAGACACCTTTATATCTTGTTTGATGTTTGTCTCATACCTGCCCTTTAAAATCACCTCTCTTCCGTCTCATTCTGAGAGCTACACTTTACCTATCTTTACCTTGGTCGTATCCTCTTCTTTGGCTTGCGAGTTTGTAACTTCGTCCTTTGTTGTGCTTTTGTTTGTTATTGCCTCCACCTTTCCCTCTTGATCTTACCTTGGCAATTACTCCATGCCTATTATCTAAAATCTCCAATCTTCCATCTCCGTTCAAGAGTGGCGTCTTGCTTATCTCACCCGTGGTTATATCCCATTCCTTACCATTTGCAAGACTTAGCTTAACTCTATTCTTGGTTGTACTTAGATCCTTGGTTATGATGCACATTTACCTCTTCACTTATAGCCTTGTCTGTTATCAACCTTGACCCTTGACATCTCTCCATATTTACCCTGACACTCACCCACATTTTTAAAGCCTCATTTGTTCCATTTCAATCCGAGTGTTGTTTTCCCTATCCCGCTCTTGTTCATTTCCTTTTCCTTTGTCACGTTGCAAGTCTTGTCTTACCTTAACTCCATCCTTCATGAGCTTTGGTTCGATATCATCCTTACCTTTGCAATAGGTGGATCCTGCCTCGATGCTTATTCTAGGTCGGCTATTTGAAATCTCCTATTTTCTAACTCAATTTGAGAGCGGTGTTTTACCTATCTCACCCTTTGCAATATCCTCTTCCTTACCATGTGCGAGCCTTGATGTTACTACATTCTTTGTTGTACTTATACCACTGGCCCTTCTATGCCTTTATCTTCTCTCTTACACGCCCGTCCATCATCGCTTTTGACCCTTGCAATGTTTATGTCTTTACCTAAATGCTTACCTTGATTTTATCTTTTAAAAGTCTCCCCTTTCTTTCAACCCAGTTTGAGAGCTATGAATTACCTATCTCTCCCTTGATTTATTTTCACTTCTTGTCACCTTACAAGTTTTGTCTTAATTCCATCCTCGGTTGTGTGTTTTATTTGCTACCACCATTACCTTGTCATCCATCAGTCTTGCTTTGATACTTATCTTTATTCTTATTCTTTAAAAAAAATCTCTCCTCTCTTCCACCTCAATTTAAGAGTGGCAGTTTACATATCTGGCCCTTGGACGTGCCCTCTCCTTTTCCGTTTGTAGGTCTTCTCTTAACTCCATCCTTTGTGGTACTTATATTCTTGGTTCTTATGCACATTTACCTCCTCTCCTACACCCTCGTCCGTTATCACCTTTAAACCCTCGTGATACCTGTGCCCTTGCCCACATGCTTACATTGAACCTACCCCTTTGAGCCTCCTCTTTTCCATCCCTGTTCGGGGATAATGCCTCATCTATTTCATCATTGACTGCTCCCCCTTCTTTGACACCTTACCAGTTCTGTCAAAAAAATCCTTTGTTGTATGTTCGACCATTATCACCTTAACCATTGTCGTCCCTCGATCCTTACCTTGATGCTTGCCCGCATTTTAAAGCCACCTCTCCCATTTCATTCCAAGAGTGAGGTCTTGCCCATCTCGCTCTTGTTCGTTCCCTTTTCCTCTGTCACATTGCAAGTCTTAGCTTTTGCTCGATATCACCCTTACCTTCCTAATATCTAGATCTTTCCATGATGCTTACCCTATGCCTACCTTTTGAAATATCATCTTTCCTATTTTGATTTGAGAATGATGTTTTACCTATCTTGACTTTGGTTGCATTCTCTCCCCTGTCGGTTACAATCCTTGCTTTAGCTCCATCCTTTATAGTGCTCATGCCCTTATTCTGTATGTCTTATTATTCCCCTTGCCTTTCGATGGCCTTAGAATAGTTTTCCCTTGGTAAGGAAAGACCACCATTTAATTAAAAGTTACGTATAGCAACGAGATGTTTGTTGTTGTATGCTTGTGTTGTTTGTCTTTGTGTGATGACTGATTTGCTTCTTTGTGATGAGTGTTGATGTGTTGTGGCCCTTGGTCCGCAATGACATCAGTTTACTAGTTGAGTGCCATAGAGTTAAGTAGTTGGGTTCTCCCCCTGCTCTCTCTAATCGGTCTATACTTACGTTTTCTCGCTATTCTTTCCTCTCACACCTGTCCAATTGGCAACCTCCAACCTCTCTTAATCAGTCAAGATCAGAGTTGGCAGCATCTTCACCAAGTGCGTATCAATGCTTCTGTTAAGGGGGTTAGCCGCTAACCCCAATGAAGGCAATGCGATCAACATCAACCAACAAGATCGGAGTGGCGCAACGGAAGCATGTGGGGGTCCTAACCCACAGGTCCAGGAGATCCTCAAGAACTGCATCAATTGGTCTCGAGCATCTGAAAGTCGAAGCAACAAGTCCGCAAGTTAAGGTTGCAGAGTGAAAGCCAACTCAAGAAGGTCATGATCAACCAATGAACCAATCTCATTTTCTTGCTAGCCTCTTCTTGAATCTCGAGGGCGAGATTCTTTTAAGGGGGATAGGTTTGTAACGCCCTGAATTTGGGGGTAGAATTTTTTCTTCTTTTCTCTCACCAAATTTAGGCGTTACTCTTTCCTTTTTCCCTTTTCTTCTCGCTAAGCCTTGATCTTTTCCAAAAGTTATAGCGAGAATTAGCTCGACATCTTGTGTAAGCAAAACCTAGAACTATTTTTGGTTGTTGCATCATGCCGGATTATGCACTCTTTTGTTTGTGGTTGAGTGAATTGAAGAGTTAGGCATATAAGAAATTAGGGAAATTAGAAAAAGAAAAGCCTTTTCTTTTTCTCTCCCCCCTTTCTCTCTTTTGTCCCAGCCACCCCCTTCCCCTTCGCGCCGGCCCAGTTGGCGGCCCAGCCGCCCCCCCCCCCCCTTCCCCCTTCCCGCGTGGGCCCCGCGGCGGCCCAGCCGCCCCCCCCCCCACCATGGGTCGTTCCGGCCGGCCCACCCCGCGCCCACCCCCTTCCCCCCCTTTTGGGCCCAGTCGGCCCAACCGCCCCTCCCCCCCTTTTTTTCTTTTTCCAAAATTCCCTCCCCGCGGGCCCCGCCCGTCATCCCCTCCCCCTCCCCCAACTCTCTCTCTCCCCTAACCCTAGCCGCCGTCGCCCCAACCCCCGGCGCCGCCACCGCCGCGCCGCCCCCTCCGGTGAGCCCCCCCCCCCCTCTCCTCCCTTTTCCCCCTCCCCCGCCCGCCGGCGCCGCTCCCTGGCGCGGCGTTCCCCGCCCGGCCTCGGCGCGCCGCCCTTCGGCCGCCCGCGCCTCGGCCGCTCCGGCGAGCCCCCGCCCCCGTCCCGCGCCCGGCCTCGCCCCGGCCTCGCCGCCTCGAGCTCGCCCGCCCATGGCGTTCGCCCTCCCCGCGCCGCCCTCCGGCGAGCCCGCCCGCGCCCCGGCCGCCCCGCCTCGCCGTGCCCGTCCCCGGCGAGCTCGGCCCCGCCCTCGCCCGGCCTCGCTCCGGCGAGCTCGTCGCCCCGGCCGCCCTGCCCTCGCCCTGGCCGCCCCCGGCTGCGCCCGGCAAGCCCGCCCCCTGCTCGTCGCCCCCGCCGCGCCCGGTCCCGGCTCGGCCGTCCCCGGCGAGCCCCACCCCGACTCGGCCGCCTGCCCCGTGCCCGATTCGGCCGCGCCGTCCCCGCCCCGGCGTGGTGGTCGGCCGTGTCTTCGCCCTAGCGTGCTTGCCCGCTCGCCCCGCCGTGCCTTGCTCGCGTCGTGACGGCCCGGCGTGGCCTCGAGCTCGGCCCAGCGTGCCTATGGCGCGCGGCTTTGAGCTCAGCTAGCGCTCGGCCCCGACGTGCGCACGGCTAGTTCGTGGCATGTGCGTGCGGCCTCGCGCGCGTGCTCGCGTAGTGCGCAGTGCCTTGGCACGACCCGTCGTGTCCCCGTCTACCCCCCAAACGCCCCATCTACCCCCCGTGTCCTATGCGCGCTAATCACGTGTTTATATTAATAAGATAGGAGTCTCAATTTGGAATTTGGTTACGTTAGTTAATTTGTATAACTAATCATCTATCTCATTCAATGTTAATCTACTAAAAGTGGTCACGTTTACATTAGTGCATGTAGCTAATTCTTTTGTTAGAACAATTGGAATTAGAACACGTAGCGTTTAGTTATTCGTTTACCCGTAGTGCGTCTCGGGCATAAGCTTTAACTCTCGCGAGACCTTTTCCCATTTCTTTCTAACCGTGGTGAGTTCATTATCGTATGTGATATTCTATGCATATATATTTTATTTGTTCTCCTGTATGGTGTACTGTTTGTTTCCTAATTTGAATGGATGGATGTATGTATGCTTGCAATCGCATAGAGAACGATCTGGTTGAAGAGCCCGAGGAACTCGCAGGAGAAGCCCCTGAGCAGCAGTCGGTTGGTGGAGGCAAGTGTCCCTTGACCTATCTCTGTCCTATTCATTCTGTAATTCACCTCCCGCTTTACACGTTTATACTTAAGGATTGACTAGCTTTTGTTATCCATGTCCTTGTTTACCTATTCGGGTTGGATTATTATTATTTAGCTTTATGCTATTGCTCAAACTCTAATCAATGAACATGATGAGATTATCTATGATACGCTATTTTCCCTTCTCTTATTATGATGTTGTACTTGTGGCCTTTAAGGGGGCTCGAGCAGTTTCTCGAGTGCCTCTCCGTAAGGACATGTTCTATGGATGACCGCCCGGGAAAACAGTGCAACCATGAGGGTGGAATGGGATGCCCTTAGCTGAATAATTAGAGGATCTGGGGTGTAGTTCGCTTAGCCGTCGTCCCGTCAATGGGGCTCGGTGTATGCGGCTCGCTCTGCCAAGTTTGGGTTCGCCCCTTGGGGAGGAGTGCGGTGCATTTAGGAAACCTAACGGGTGGCTACAGTCCCGGGGAATCTTTGTAAATGCTACGTAGTGATGCCCTGCTGGGTCACCTTGGTAGTGATCAATGGAGAGTCATGATCTCCGGGCAGAATGGGAATCACGGCTTGTGGGTAAAGTGCACAACCTCTGCAGAGTGTTTGAAAACTGATATATCAGTCGTGCTCGCGGTTATGAGCGGCCAAGGGAGCTCCAGTGATTAGTGGTACTTGATCAGAGACATTATGGTACAGGTGGCTATGAGATTGATGGTTCTGGTTATGACTATGGTGCTGGTAAGTGGTATTCTTTCCGTTTGGAAAGGGTACATCAGGCTAATAACTTGGGTTAATGCTAAAACCTGGCTTTCTATTAGTAAATAATAATCTGACCAACTAAAAGCAACTGCTTGACTTATCCCCCACATAAAGCTAGTCCACTACAGCCAAACAGGATACTTGCTGAGTATGTTGATGTGTACTCACCCTTGCTCTACACACCAAACCCCCCCATCCCCAGGTTGTCTGCTTTGCAATCACTGCTCAGGCGAAGATGAAGCTGTGGAAGGAGATTTTCAAGAGTTCCAAGACTACGACGAGTTCTAGGCGTGGGTTAGCGGCAACCCCCAGTCGGCTGCCTGTGAAGGCCGCGTTTATCTACGTTTATTTTCCGCACTTTGATTTATTGTAAAGACTATATGGACGTCTCAGACGTATGATGTAATTGACTATTATTTCCCTTTTTAATACTATTTTGAGCACTGTGTGATGATGTCCATGTTATGTAACTGCTGTGTACGTGAATAACTGATCCTGGCACGTACATGGTTCGCATACGTTTTGCCTTCTAAAACCGGGTGTGACATAGTATTTTCAACACACTTCAGCCAGTCATCATCTAGCTCGACAAACTGGTCTCCAAACCTAAAGGTATATTTCAATCGAATCATACCACCTTCGCTAGGGTTAGTAATGGTTTCTTTTGGCATTTCCCAACTGTCTATCAGTGGCCATATCCTGTAGGCTACATGTTCTTGGACTAAGTCTCTTGTCCCAATAAAAGCGCAAACTGTGCTGAAGGCCCTTTGACATGCTTCGGCTGCCTCATCAATCTCTACCTTCGGCATTCGGAGGCCGAAGCGCGACCAGATGGGGCGCATGATGATCTCTTTTATTTCTTCTCTCGCCTTCAAATCATTTTTCACATAAAACCACTCTTCCATCTAGGCCCCGGGCCACCTCTTCCGAAAAGTTGGCACTGGGTAGCTTGAGCCAGAGCGGGCAACGAAGCTATAGCAACCAAAATTGTTATGATACTGTTCTTTACCCCAGGGCTTCGTCTCATACGAAAGTTCATGCATACTACAAAAACATTTTGCACTTGGCTGTAGACCTTGACTTCTCACAGCCCAGACGAAGATCCACATTCTAAAAATTGCTTCGGGAGTAATCTAGTGAAGGAAAATCTGGTATGTCTTTAAAACTTCAACAACAAATTTGCTCAACAGGAACCGAAGCCCAGCTTTAAAGAAGCTTCGGTAGATCACAACTTCATTTTCTTCAGGAGCAGGAACGGCCCTGTCTACGTCAGCCCTCACAATAGACACATCTCGAAAATACCTTCCTCTCATATTATCAAGATGACTTTGTTTGATAGTTGATTTCCCGAAGACTGCATGACTTGGTCGCCAGGGCTGATCTTCAGAGTCTTCGCCTCCACTTTCCGCATCATAGTTGTCGCTGTCATCAGTATCTTCAGATAAGCCTTCTAGAATCTCCTTAGTAATCTTCTCTGTATTTGTTTTTGCTATTGACTCAACAAATCCAGCAGTCTTCTCCTCAAGGAGATTCTCCTCTTCGCTCAGCTTCATCTCAGCAACAAATTTTTTATCTTGAGACATCTTATCTTCGGAAATCACGAAAATGTGTCCTTAAAACCGATGTTTAGGAAGTCTAAGAAACTAAGCAAGCGTTGGTAAGCAAGGGCTAAAAAATTGAGCAAACAAAGCAGGCAGCAAGTAGCGTACCAAATGTGCTCGGGGTGAGTTCTTATTTATACGCCCAGTGCGCTCCAAATTGGAGGGCCCCATCTGTCATTGGCTGTTGCTATTCTAGCAAAGGGAAGGTGTTTTTTTGGACCTTTGGCTTAGGGCCTTCGTCCATATCGCAATCTGAATTCGTTATTCTAACAAATTGATATTGCGAGGGGCTACTGTTGGGGGCCTTTGTCTTCCGAAGGTCCTCAAAAACATGATTTAACAATGTCTTCCGAGTGTGACATACATGAACAGGTACCTTCGGACTCGGATCAGAACCACAGTGTGAGAAGCACGAACAATACGAAGGTTGACGTAGCATCGAAGCTACATGCAAGGAAGCTTCGGCATGACAGCAGGAAAGGGAACCGACTTAAAGGGGAAAAGGCTATTTAGACCTCGATGGATTACCTTAGGGCCATTAGCAAATATAAAGGGCATGGATGTGCCTATAAATAGGTGAACAGTACTCCTGTACTGTTCACGCTGACTTGTATTTGCTCGTGCGTCACACTTGTACTTTTACCTTCTATCAAGCCGAAGGTACATTTGTAATTTGATATCATTTCCATTTTTCCATGATAATAAAATAGAAATGAGCTGATAATGTTACATAATTGTTCATGTTATCTTTTACATTGCATATGATTCTCCTTTTATTATCGTATACTACAATGATGAAGGTATGTCCTTCATGACCTTCGTCTGAAGATCATTATATTCTAAGGGAAATAATGTCTCAAAGGACGAAGGGCATTAGCATTTAACATTTTTTGTGTTGCCTTGTTCTTGACTCATTGCACTTGAGAACAAGTCGCCAACAACCCTGAAGTTGATCCATATCTAAAGGGGGCGCTCGATGTAATTAGGATTGCTAACGAAGCCGTTGATGAAGCTGTCAACAGACTCATGGAGGAAGTCGTCGATAAAGTTCTAAAAGAAGACAGCTAGAGCTTATTTTTTAAGACTTTAGCTTCTCTGTATAGAATTTTTCCTTTGTAAGAAACACTTATCAACTATCTGTGTATTTAATGATGTAATATATTTCTTTGTGAGGCGTGAAATCTTTGTACGTACCATTTTTTGAGCCGTAGGAGAAAAAAACACCTTCCCTTCTTCTCACGCTTTATAAAGAAAGAAATCCTCCTTCTTTGCCGAATTGACTGTGTAGTTCTTGCCGTAGACGTTGTATAAGAATACCATTGTCGAAGGCATAAACTCTGTATGACAGTACCTCTGTTACCAGCATGGATCATGTTTTATTGATACGTTCTTTCATGAGTCGTTGCCGAAGCTTGACTTAACCTCATGGGTTAGCCGATATATTTGAAGGAGCGACTTTCCTTCTTCTTTTACTTTTTGTGTTAGTGCAAAATGATGTATGATGCGATGTCATGCAATATGATGCTATGGTATGATGCAAATGATGTTGATGCACAAAACATAAAAAATAAGACTCTGCATCCCCTTAGGAACGACTTTGGAGTCTCTTCACCTTTTACTTAAGTGGTATTTTAGCTCTGCATTCCCTTAGGAACGACTTTGGAGCTAAGCTCTACATCTCCTTAGGAACAACTTTGGAGCTTCTTCACCTTTTACTTAGGTGGTATTTTAGCTCTGCATCCCCTTAGGAACAACTTTGGAGCTTCTTCACCTTTCACTTAGGTGGCATTTTAGCTCTACATTCCCTTAGAAATGACTTTGGAGCTTCATCACCCTTTTTGTTACACTTGATGGTGTAACCCCAGATTTATTACATCGAACCGAAGGTTGAACCTTCTGGTATTGTCTTCGGAAGAGAGAAATATAAGGACAGAAAAGTAAAGAGTACATTAGGTATGAAAATTTTCTAATTGAGCCCCTGTGTGACTTCAGTAAATGTGCCTCGACTCGGGCACAGTGCTATTGACTGTGCGAGCTTCGGATTCTTCACGTGTGTCGCGCTGTTGCTGTGCTTGGCGGTGCCCTTCTGGCTGCTAATTGTGGGTCAAGGTTGGTGCCATAGGTGGTGGTGGTGGTAGCGAGGCCCATGCAGCTTGAGAATGACTTGCTGAAGTAACTGATGATGTGGGCTATTGGTTGCCCACATACTCTGGAATGTATGGAGAATAGCACGAAGCAGTATGCAGGACCTACTTCGGCTGTTTTTGCCATGCTTCGGCTTCGGCTGTTTCTTTTTGCTTCTGGATCATGACTTGGCACGCCCTTGTTGTATGTCCTTTATCCTCCCCGCAAAACAAACAGAATAACCTTCTGGGTTGAGAGCTGAATCTCCCTCCGAAGCTTCTTCCTCCTCTGCCTCTTGGAGCTGGTGGCCTGTAAGAACTTTGTTGCGTCCCTGAAGACTGGGAACTTTGCTGGTGTCCTTGAGCGTGGTTTCTTCTGTCTTCACTTGAGCTAGGATTGTGTATTGTTCTGACATGTCTAGGGTGGAACCTTCCTCTGAAACCCCTAGTCATTTCTATGTATCTGTAGGCCTCTTTCCTTCTTTGCCGGAAGTCATTGCCGGCCCTGATGTGTCCGTCCATCTTCTAGAGGAGCTTTTCCAAGGTTTGCGGTGGCTTCCTGGCAAAATAATGTGCTATTGATCCTAGTCGGAGTCCCTTGATCATAGCTTCAATGTCAATCTCATTTGGCACTGTTGGCGCTTGAGCCCTGAGACGCAAAAACCTTCGGACATACGCCTGCACGTATTCCAAATGATCTTGCATGCACTGGAACAGAGCTTGGGCAGTTACTGGTTTCTTCTGGAAACCCTGAAAGCTAGTTACCAGCATATCCTTCAACTTTTTCCATGACGTGATCGTTCCCGGGCGAAGGGAAGAATACCACGTCTGAGCTACGCTCCTGACTGCTATGACAAAGGATTTCGCCATGACAGCTGTGTTGCCACCATATGAAGATATGGTTGCTTCATAACTCATAAGAAACTACTTTGGATCAGAATGCCCATCGTACATAAAAAGGTGCGGTGGCTTGTAGGATGGTGGCCATGGGGTAGCCTGCAATTCTACTGCTAGAGAAGAAGCATCATCAAAAGCAAAGTTACCGTGATGAAAGTCATCATACCATTCATCATCATTGATTGGACTTTCTTGACGAAGCTCTCTCTGTTGAGGCCTTCGTCCTTGGTCATCTTACGTGATACAATGCATTTCTTCAGCAGCTTCGTCGATCTTCCTCTGAAGGTCAGCTAGCCAAAGCATCTTCTCTCTCTTTCTCACCACTTGCTAGTGTATGGCTTCCAAGTCTCTGATTTCTTGGTCTAGCTCCTCCTCCTGCGGTGTTAGGCTAGTAGCCTTCCTTTTTTGGCTTCAGGTCTCTCCCAGAGAGAGTCTCTTGGTTGGTGTCCAGTGGCTGAAGGCAGCCCCTGGCGTTATTTCCTTCTTCGGTGGCATGACGACGGTGAATGCTTGTCGAAGGTAGTTGTTTGAGTTCACCAGAGGTGGGCACCAATGTTGGTCACTTGTTCTCAAATGTTGTGAATCAAGAACAAGGCAACACAATTGTTAAAGATTAAGGACCTTCGTCCTCCGAAGTATTATCTCCTCTCAGATATAATAATCTTCAGACGAAGGTCATGAAGGACATGCCTTCATGATTCATGAGAATAAGAATATATAAAGACAATGAATGTAATATATTGGATCTTACGCACATGAACATTAACAAAATTTATATTACATTGATACCTTTGGCTCGTTCGAAGGTGTAGATGCGAGAGTGATTATAATTCAGCGAGAACAGTATGGTGCTACTGTTCATCTATTTATAGGCACGGGACGTAGCCCAAGTAAAAATACATTTATGACCTTGACCTCTGTTAATAACTGTAATACAAATCATTAAGGACTAGCTAGTCTCTTACTCTTCAGCCCATCATCATGTTTGGTCTTCGTCATCATTTTAAGCCGAAACTGTTACTCTTCGGCTATAGTTTTGGCTTTCATTGTCATCATCCTCGGGTTGTATCTTCGTCTTGAAGACCTTCTACAGAGGGGAAGACTTCCATCACGAGCCGAAGCTCCCTGTAATAATCAATATTATGCAATGAGCAAATGGTTATTCATGTTTTTTAGGACCTTCGGAAGAGGAAGGCCCCCAACACATATCATAGAAAATTATTTCTCGGAAATAAACTATTTATGTGTGAACTACATAGCTAGAAGCATTTAAAAAATAGGATAATAAATAAATATGTAATAAAAATATAACGTAATACATTGATGTTGAAATTCTTTTGTATGTGCACATTTGAATGGAAATTTGGATTTGGCAATTCACAAATTAAAATGAAAACAGAAAATAAAAATATAAAAGGAAAAGGGGAAAAGCTAAACAACTTCGGTGTTAACCAATTTGGTATTTTATTGTGCCGGCCCATTATCTTCCTTCCCTTCCTCACTCCCGTTGGCCCACCCTCGCGCCATCACACTGACCGGCGGACCCCTGTTGTCAATTGAACTCACCGCGCGCACGGGCTGTTGGTCGTTGTCATGTGGGCCAGGTTGTCAGCGCACCTCTCACCCCGTATCAACTGGCCTCGACACGGATGCCTCACCTTGCCGGGGATGCTCCAGTTGACGCAACCATCCGCGATTGTTGCGGGTTGGTTGGGTCTCCCGGGTATTTAGGCAAAGCCGGGGCCACCTCCTTGTACACCAGGTAGAAGTCACCATCGCCAGGCTTGTAGAGGTCCAGGCTGGCCGCCACCGTTGTCGTAAGCAGAGGTGATGCCACCGTTGATGACCCGTGGGATCATCGCTGATTTTCCTCGAACAATTCATCCTGGCGCTTCCCTAGGA
The DNA here is from genome assembly GCF_902167145.1 of Zea mays. Taxonomy (NCBI): domain Eukaryota; kingdom Viridiplantae; phylum Streptophyta; class Magnoliopsida; order Poales; family Poaceae; genus Zea; species Zea mays. The sequence continues at coordinate 53,704,746 of NC_050102.1, read as the reverse complement.
TCCATGTAGCTCGAGGGAAGAAGAGTGAAGCCCCTTGGAGTCACCGGGATTTCTCACCGGAGCACACCGGTCTCCATGAAGCCACCGTGTCATGTGGACGGCATCGCTGTCGCACCATGATGTGATAAGAAGTCCCTAAATATGTTCGCATTGATCACAACAACATGTAGCCTGATTTTTACCTAAAGAAATTGTTTGCGGGGATGAACGGGGCCGAGCTTCGGCCAGAACACCGCCGTGGTGGCATGTACACCGCCGTGTCCAGTTGCCGGAGGTAGAGGATGATGTCAATATAACGGGCCTTATAGCATACGGATTCGTGTGGGCTGGGCTTCAATTGGAGCCATCAATGCCGAATCAGACGGTTATAAGATCGATCTCAGACCATTGATCTTATATCCAATGGCCACCGTGGGATACTAGTCGTGGTATTGGGTGATCTGTCCTAGGTCGTCCAAAGCTGATCGGGCGGTCAGAAGTCACGCGTACCCTTCGCGTGTCTACTTTGCTAAAAAGACCCTATGATTTTCGTAAATAAACCCGCGGTTCATTACTTGACAGGAAAGGTCACAGATAGGTCCTATTCCTTGCAGATTAGTCCATGTTCTCTTATGTATTAGAACACGAGACCCAGACTAGTTTCTAATTGATTTCAAAAAGGACTTTTGATACAAAATTAAGTCAATAAACTTACAAAATTCATAACTTCTACGTTTTAACTCCAATTTACTATGTTTTAGTTGCGTTAGCTTCGTAATAACATTGTCTACACAATAACAACATTTGTTTTATCATAACACATATTCTTATAATTAGATATTGTTTAATCCGTGTTTAGTAGATTAAGCTTGCTCATTAAAGTTAACCTATCTATAGTTATAATCTGACTAAATCATGATATCTAATCAAGTGATAACCTATACTATAGTTGAATTTGGTGTTTCTTCGTAATATTTTTCTCACATGATTTATAACATAGAAGACATTATCATTTAATCACCTAAAACTTGAGAAAACTATATCTTCTGAATCACAACTCCGATTTTAGTAGTTCTCAAACCTACAATCTCGTGTCATCGCGTAGAATATTCCTACGCTATTTGTTCTCATGTTTGGTGTATTGTTATATTTATGTACTCCTTGTCTATTTGTATATATTGCTACGAATAGTGGTAAGGTCACGAGAATATGAATACCAAGTTGGTGAAGTACTTGGGAATCTCGATTCTAAGGCAAGTTGTGCCCTTGATCACTTTTCATCACCCAATAATGTTCCTATTAATCACCATGACATGCTCATGTTAATCTGATGGGACCTAATAGGTTTCCCTAGACTTGTTTATCCCACACCTTGTTTACCACTGAACTTTTGGGTAGTTTTGCTATTGCTCTACCTAGTTTGTGATTAATATTACATTATGATCATGTTCCAGTTATACTAATGTTTTAATTATTGTTCATGACAAGATCATTGTATTAATTGGAACATGGAGCTTAACTTGAGATATCTGTGCTACCACAAGGGTGGAATGGGATGCCCTTGGCTGACTAATTAGGAAAGCTAGTGGAGGACTACCTTACCGAAAGGGGCAAGGGCGGTAGAGGAGCTGCACATAGGAGGTTCTCGGGTCGATCATGATGCGATGGCTTTTTGGACGAGTGATTCCTATATTTCCCTGCTCAGAAACCGTAGCGGGTTTTCTAAAGCTAGTGGAACTTTGTAAAAGGCCTCGTAGTGGATCCCTAGCCATTCACCTCAGAAGTGTCTAAGGGTCTACCTAACCTTGGCTAGACAGGATACATGACTTGTGAGTAAAGGGCACAACCGCTGCAGAGTGTAAAACCGGTATATCAGTCGTGCTCGCGGACTTGAGCAGCTCAGGACTCTCGCATGATTAATTTATGGAACTAAACTTAATCTGTCATATGCATTGCATCGCGGGTGTTATTATTAATTGTGATCTCTTACTTAATTGGGTTGGTATCTACTTATACTTAGTAACTGCTAATAAAATTTTGACCAACCTTAAAAGCAATGCTCAGCTTTAACCATCTCCTTTGGTAAGCCTTACACTTCACATGAGCTCCCACCTTTGGCGAGTTCATGCACATTATTCCCCACAACGTTTTGAGCGATGAACGTATGTGAGCTCACCCTTGTTGTACTCACTGTTAGGAAAATGGACCCCGAGCCATTTGGCTTAATAGATTTTGGTGTTCGATGATCAACATAACCTGTGGACTAATGTGTTTGCTAGTGTTTGTGTTTGTAGTTCATAGCATGCTAAAGTTACTTGGACCAAGGCATTGAGGAAAGCAATACCTCAAAAGAAGACATTATGAAGATCAAGTAAAGTCCAAGAAACGAAGAAGTGTTGCCTATAGACTATCTATGCGAGGAGCACCGGACTGTCCGGTGCACCAGGAACAGTAGCCCTAACGGTTGGTTCCAGGTGGCACCGTGGAGGGAACACCACCGGACTATCCGGTGTGATGTCTGGACTGTCCGGTGCATAAAGCCTGCGCACCAACGGTCACTTGCTCTGATAAACCTAACGGCTAGGCGCACCAGACAGGGGCACCAGACTGTCCGGTGCACCACAGAAAGCAGCAGCTTTCCTCCAACGGCTAGTTTTGTGTTGGGGGCTATAAATACACCCCAACCGGCCATTTCCAAGTGTAGGATCCCAAGAGAAATACCAAGGAATATAGTAGACATTCCCAAGTGCTCTTACACCCAAGTGCTTAATAGAATCACTCGGTGATTAGCGTAGGTGCTTTGCGAAGGGCTTAGGTTAGTTAGACCTCTTTAGCGCTTGTTCTAGGTGAATCCTAGTTAGTTGAGTGAGTTTAGATAAACCACCAACCCCTCGGCTCTTGCGCGAGCCATTGTAATTGTACCGAGTGGGACGAGAGTCTTGCGAGACCATGACAACCGTGTTTGTGTCACGACCGCCACTGTGTACCAGAGGGAACAAGGCCCGCGGTGTTTTTAGCCAGAAGCTCGATAGTGGAGACGGTGGGGAGCGTCTGAGAGGAGCCGAAAGCGGAGCACCACTTGAGCATGGAGAAGGCCCCTGACTCTCTACTGAGTTACTCGACCGAGGTGCTTGGCCCTCGCGTGGGCTTCCCTTTGCGTAGGGGCACCAACGAGGATTAGTCGGGACCTTGCGTGGTTCCGGATACCTTGGTAAAAATACCGGCGTCATCCACGAGAATTTGCATCTCTATCTTGCTCTTAAAGTTTACACATTTATATTAAGCATTTAAGTTTCAATCTTGTATTCATACTTATATAGTGTAGGTTGAAACTTAGCCATTGCGGTATAGATAGCAACACTTAGACAAAACCTAGTTTGCACATTCTGGTTTGTTTATTTGCATAGGTTTTGCTCTAGGGAATTATTTGTGGCCTAGTTTAGTGAAAGTTTTAGAAGTCCTAATTCACCCCCTCTCTTAGGCGTCACCCATTTCTTACAAGTGGTATCAGAGCCTGGTTTGGCTCATTTGAAACGTTTTAGCTTCACCGCTAAAAGAGCCGACGCTTTTTAGAGGAAGGGATGGATACCCATAGGCCACCACACTTTGACGGCACTAACTTCCCATATTATAGTGCTAGAATGGCTTGTTACCTAGAGGCCATTGATCTAGGTGTCTGGAGAGTCACTCGTGACGGGATGAAACCTCCCAAGAATCCCAATAAACCCACCACGAGTGAGGAAAAAGAAATTCATTTAAATGCTAGAGCCAAAAATTGCTTGTATGAATCTCTTAGCATGGATATTTTTAATCAAGTATTTATATTGAAAACTGCTAATGAAATTTGGCTAAAATTGCATGAGCTCCATGACGGCACATCGAATGTCCGTGAGCAAAAACATTGCCTAGTCTTAAATGAGTATAATTCTTTTGCTATGAAAGAAAATGAGCTTGTTAGATATATGTATTCTCGTTTAAATCTAATCATCAATGAGCTCAATTCTATTGGCATTAATAAGCTAGGTGATGCAGACATTGTGAGGAAGATTATCTCCCTGCTACCACAACAAAGATACGGGAGCATCATCACTATTCTCCACAACATGGAGGACTTGAGTACAATGACCCCGACCATTGTGATTGGGAAAATCGCAACCTTTGAGATGTCACGAAAAATGTGTCAGGGAGAGGAGCCAGCTTCCTCAAGGCCATATGCTTTTGCATGTGATGAAAGGAAGGGTAAAATGAATGCTCTCACTCCAAGTACCTCAAGTGAAGAAGAGGAAGAAGAAGAAGAAAGTGATGATGAAGGAGATTGAAAGGGAATTAGGCTTACACCTAGTCCCTAATTAATTTTGGTGGTTGAATTGCCCAACACAAATAATTGGACTAACTAGTTTGCCCAAGTGTATAGATTATACAGGTGTAAAAGGTTCACACTCAGCCAATAAAAAGATCAAGTTTTGGATTCAACAAAGGAGCAAAGAGGCAACCGAAAGCACCTCTGGTCTGGAGGCACCGGACTGTCCGGTGTACACCGGACAGTGTCCGGTGCGCCACCGGACAGTGTCCGGTGCACCAGAGGACTCCAACTCGAACTCGCCACCTTCGGGAATTTCTCAGGCCGGCGCGCTATAATTCACCGGACTGTCCGGTGTACACCGGACAGTGTCCAGTACCCCAAGGGAGCACGGCCTCCGGAACTCGCCAGCCTCGGGATTTCACTTCAGCCGCTCCGCTATAATTCACCGGACTGTCCGGTGTGCACCGGACTGTCCGGTGTACCAGCGGAGCAACGGCTATTTCGGCGCCAACGGCTACCTGCGGCGCATTTAATGCGCGCTCTGCGCGCGCAGAAGTCAGGCGCGCCCATACTGGCGCACCGGACAATGAACAGGAGATGTCCGGTGTGCACCGGACATCCAGGCGGGCCCAGAAGTCAGAAGTTCCAACGGTCAGAATCCAACGGCAGTGATGACGTGGCAGGGGCACCGGCCATGTCCGGTGTGCACCGGACTGTCCGGTGCGCCATCGAACAGACAGCCTCCCATCGGCCACTTTTGGTGGTTGGGGCTATAAATACCCCAACCACCCCCACATTCATTGCATCCAAGTTTTCCACTTCTCAACCACATACAAGAGCTAGGCATTCAATTCTAGACACACCAAAGAGATCAAATCCTCTCCAATTCCACTCAAGGCTTTAGTGATTAGAGAGAGAGATTTGCCGTGTTCTTTTGAGCTCTTGCGCTTGGATTGCTTCTTTTCTTTCTCACTTGTTCTTGAGATCATCACTCAATTGTAATCAAGGCAAGAGGCACCAATTGTGTGGTGGCCCTTGCGGGGAAGTTTTGTTCCCGGCTTTGATTTGAGAAGAGAAGCTCACTCGGTCCGAGGGACCGTTTGAGAGAGGGAAGGGTTGAAAGAGACCCGGCCTTTGTGGCCTCCTCAACGGGGAGTAGATTTGCGAGAACCGAACCTCGGTAAAACAAATCCGCGTGTCACACTCTTTATTTGCTTGCGATTTGTTTTGCGCCCTCTCTCGCGGACTCGTTTATATTTCTAACGCTAACCCGGCTTGTAGTTGTGTTTATATTTGTAAATTTCAGTTTCGCCCTATTCACCCCCCCTCTAGGCGACTATCAATTGGTATCAAAGCCCGGTGCTTCATTAGAGCCTAACCGCTCGAAGTGATGTCGGGAGATCACGCCAAGAAGGAGATGGAGACCGGCGACAAGCCCACTACAAGCCAAGGGAGCACTTCATCGGAAGAGTCCCGCACCAAGAGGAAGGAGAAGAAGGACTCCTCCAAACGGAAGGAGAAAAGATCTTCTTCCTCACATCACAAAGAGAAGAAGGAAAAATCTTCTTCCCACAAGTCGCATCGGAAAGGCGACAAGCACAAGAGGATGAGGAAGGTGGTCTACTACGAGACCGACACTTCATCAACATCAACCTCCTACTCCGATGCGCCCTCCATAACTTCTAAACGCCAAGAGCGTAAGAAGTTTAGTAAGATCCCCTTACATTATCCTCGTACATCTAGACATACTCCATTACTTTCCGTTCCTTTAGGCAAACCGCCAACTTTTGACGGTGAAGATTATGCTAGGTGGAGTGATTTAATAAAATTTCATCTAACCTCACTCCACAAAAGTATATGGAATGTTGTTGAGTTTGGAGCACAGGTACCATCCATAGGTGATAAGGATTATGATGAGGATGAGGTGGCCCAAATCGAGCACTTCAACTCTCAAGCAACAACCATACTCCTCGCCTCTTTAAGTAGAGAGGAGTATAACAAAGTTCAAGGGTTGAAGAGCGCCAAGGAGGTTTGGGATGTGCTCAAAACCGCGCACGAGGGAGATGAGCTCACAAAGATCACCAAGCGGGAAACGATCGAGGGGGAGCTCGGTCGGTTCCGGCTTCGCAAAGGGGAGGAGCCACAAAACATGTACAACCGGCTCAAGACCTTGGTAAACCAAGTGTGCAACCTCGGGAGCAAGAAGTGGGACGATCATGAAGTGGTTAAGGTTATTCTAAGATCTCTCATTTTCCTTAACCCCACAAAAGTATATGGAATGTTGTTGAGTTTGGAGCACAGGTACCATCCATAGGGGATAAGGATTATGATGAGGATGAGGTGGCCCAAATCGAGCACTTCAACTCTCAAGCAACAACCATACTCCTCGCCTCTTTAAGTAGAGAGGAGTATAACAAAGTTCAAGGGTTGAAGAGCGCCAAGGAGGTTTGGGATGTGCTCAAAACCGCGCACGAGGGAGATGAGCTCACAAAGATCACCAAGCGGGAAACGATCGAGGGGGAGCTCGGTCGGTTCCGGCTTCGCAAAGGGGAGGAGCCACAAAACATGTACAACCGGCTCAAGACCTTGGTAAACCAAGTGTGCAACCTCGGGAGCAAGAAGTGGGACGATCACGAAGTGGTTAAGGTTATTCTAAGATCTCTCATTTTCCTTAACCCCACTCAAGTTCAATTAATTCGTGGTAATCCTAGATATACTAAAATGACCCCCGAGGAAGTTATCGGGAATTTTGTAAGTTTTGAGTGCATGATCGAAGGCTCGAGGAAGATCAACGAGCTTGATGATCCCTCCACATCCGAAGCTCAACCCGTCGCATTCAAGGCGACGGAGGAAAAGAAGGAGGAATCTACACCAAGTCGACAACCAATAGACGCCTCCAAGCTCGACAATGAGGAAATGGCGCTCGTCATCAAGAGCTTCCACCAAATCCTCAAGCAAAGGAGAGGGAAAGACTACAAGTCCCGCTCCAAGAAGGTTTGCTACAAGTGTGGTAAGCCCGGTCACTTTATTGCTAAATGTCCATTATCAAGTGACAGTGACAGGGATAACGACAAGAAGGGAAAGAGGAGAGAAAAGAAGAAGTACTACAAGAAGAGGGGCGGCGATGCCCATGTTTGTCGGGAGTGGGATTCCGACGAAAGCTCAAGCGACTCCTCCAACGACGAGGACGCCGCCAACATCGCCGTCACCAAGGGACTCCTCTTCCCAAACGTCGGCCACAAGTGCCTCATGGCAAAGGACGGCAAAAAGAAGGTTAAATCTAAATCCTCCACTAGATATGAATCCTCTAGTGATGATAATGCTAGTGATGAGGAAGATAATTTGCGTACCCTTTTTGCCAACCTTAACATGGAACAAAAAGAAAAATTAAATGAATTAATTAGTGCTATCCATGAAAAGGATGACCTTTTGGATTCCCAAGAGGACCTCCTAATTAAAGAAAATAAGAAGCATGTTAAGATTAAAAATGCTTATGCTCTAGAAGTAGAAAAATGTGAAAAATTATCTAGTGAGCTAAGCACTTGCCATGAGACTATAGACAACCTTAGAAATGAAAATGCTAATTTATTAGCTAAGGTTGATTCTCATGTTTGTAATGTTTCAATTGACAATTCTAGAAATAATAATGAAGATTTACTTGCTAGGATTGAAAAATTGAACATTTCTCTTGCTAGCCTTAAAATTGAAAATGAAAAATTACTTGCTAAGGCTAAAGACTTTGATGATTGCAATGCTACTATTTCCGACCTTAGAACTAAGAATGACATGTTACATGCTAAGGTCGTAGAATTAAAATCTTGCAAACCCCCTACATCTATTGTTGAGCATGTTTCTATTTGTACTAGATGTAGAGATGTTAACATTGATGCTATACATGATCACATGACTTTAATTAAACAACAAAATGATCATATAGCTAAATTAGATGCTAAAATTGCCGAGCATAACTTAGAAAATGAAAAATTTAAATTTGCTAGAAGTATGCTCTATAATGGGAGACGCCCTGGCATCAAGGATGGCATTGGCTTCCAAAGGGGAGACAATGTCAAACTTAGTGCCCCTCCTAAAAGATTGTCTAATTTTGTAAAGGGCAAGACTCCCATGCCTCAGGATAACGAGGGTTACATTTTATACCCTGTCGGTTATCCCGAGGAAAAAATTAGGAGAATTCATTCTAGGAAGTCTCACTCTGGCCCTAATCATGCTTTCATGTATAAGGGTGAGACATCTAGCTCTAGGCAACCAACCCGTGCTAAGTTGCCTAGAAAGAAAATTCCTAGTGCATCAAATGAACATAACCTTTCATTTAAAACTTTTGATGCATCTTATGTGTTGACTAACAAATCCGGCAAAGTAGTTGCCAAATATGTTGGGGGCAAGCACAAGGGGTCAAAGACTTGTGTTTGGGTACCCAAAGTTCTTGTGTCTAATGCCAGAGGACCCAAAACCATTTGGGTACCTAAAGTCAAGAACTAAACTTGTTTTGTAGGATTATGCATCCGGGGGCTCAAGTTGGATACTCGACAGCGGGTGCACAAATCACATGACAGGGGAGAAGAAGATGTTCTCCTCCTACGAGAAAAACCAAGATCCCCAACGAGCTATCACATTCGGGGATGGAAATCAAGGTTTGGTTAAAGGTCTTGGTAAAATCGCTATATCTCCTGACCATTCTATTTCCAATGTTTTTCTTGTTGATTCATTAGACTACAATTTGCTTTCTGTATCTCAATTATGCAAAATGGGCTACAACTGTCTCTTTACTGATATAGGTGTCACTGTCTTTAGAAGAAGTGATGATTCAATAACATTTAAGGGAGTGTTAGAGGGTCAGCTATACTTGGTAGATTTTGATAGAGCTGAACTCGACACTTGCTTAATTGCTAAGACTAACATGGGCTGGCTCTGGCATCGCCGACTAGCACATGTTGGGATGAAGAATCTTCATAAGCTTCTAAAGGGAGAACACATTTTAGGACTAACAAATGTTCATTTTGAGAAAGACAGGATTTGTAGCGCATGTCAGGCAGGAAAGCAAGTTGGAGCCCATCATCCACACAAGAACATCATGACGACCGACAGGCCACTTGAGCTCCTACACATGGACCTATTCGGCCCGATTGCTTACATAAGCATCGGCGGGAGTAAGTACTGTCTAGTTATTGTGGATGATTATTCTCGCTTCACTTGGGTATTCTTTTTGCAGGAAAAATCTCAAACCCAAGAGACCTTAAAAGGATTCTTGAGACGGGCTCAAAATGAGTTCGGCTTAAGGATCAAGAAAATTAGAAGCGACAACGGGACGGAGTTCAAGAACTCTCAAATCGAAGGCTTTCTTGAGGAGGAGGGCATCAAGCATGAGTTCTCTTCTCCCTACACCCCACAACAAAATGGTGTAGTGGAGAGGAAGAATCGAACTCTATTGGACATGGCAAGGACCATGCTTGACGAGTACAAGACTTCGGATCGGTTTTGGGCCGAGGCGGTCAACACCGCTTGCTACGCCATCAACCGGTTATATCTTCACCGAATCCTCAAGAAGACATCATATGAACTCCTAACCGGTAAAAAGCCCAACATTTCATATTTTAGAGTCTTTGGTAGCAAATGCTTTATTCTTGTTAAAAGAGGTAGAAAATCTAAATTTGCTCCTAAGACTGTAGAAGGCTTTTTACTTGGTTATGACTCAAACACAAGGGCATATAGGGTCTTTAACAAGTCCACTGGACTAGTTGAAGTCTCATGTGACGTTGTGTTTGATGAAACTAACGGCTCCCAAGTAGAGCAAGTTGATCTTGATGAGTTAGGTAATGAAGAGGTTCCATGCATCGCGCTAAGGAACATGTCCATTGGGGATGTGTGTCCTAAGGAATCCGAAGAGCCTCCAAATGCACAAAATCAACCATCCTCCTCCACGCAAGCATCTCCACCGACTCAAAATGAGGATGAAGCTCAAGTTGATGAAGAAGATCAATCAAATGAGCCACCTCAAGATGACGGCATAGATCAAGGGGGAGATGCAAATGATCAAGACAAGGAGGATGAAGAGCAAAGGCAGCCACACCCAAGAGTCCACCAAGCAATTCAACGAGATCACCCCGTCGACACCATCCTCGGCGACATTCATAAGGGGGTAACCACTAGATCTCGTGTTGCACATTTTTGTGAACATTACTCGTTCGTTTCCTCTATTGAGCCACACAGGGTAGAGGAAGCACTACAAGATTCGGATTGGGTGGTGGCGATGCAAGAGGAGCTCAACAACTTCACTAGGAATGAGGTATGGCATTTAGTTCCACGTCCTAATCAAAATGTTGTAGGAACCAAATGGGTCTTCCGCAACAAGCAAGATGAGCATGGTGTGGTGACAAGGAACAAAGCTCGACTTGTGGCCAAGGGATACTCCCAAGTCGAAGGTTTGGATTTCGGTAAAACCTATGCACCCGTAGCTAGGCTTGAGTCAATTCGTATATTATTGGCCTATGCTACTTACCATGGCTTTAAGCTTTATCAAATGGACGTGAAAAGTGCCTTCCTCAATGGACCAATCAAGGAAGAGGTCTATGTTGAGCAACCTCCCGGCTTTGAAGACAGTAAGTATCCTAACCATGTCTATAAGCTCTCTAAGGCGCTTTATGGGCTCAAGCAAGCCCCAAGAGCATGGTATGAATGCCTTAGAGATTTTCTTATTGCAAATGGATTCAAAGTCGGAAAGGCCGATCCTACGCTCTTTACCAAAACACTTGAGAATGATTTGTTTGTATGCCAAATTTATGTTGATGATATTATATTTGGGTCTACTAACGAGTCTACATGTGAAGAGTTTAGTAGGATCATGACACAAAAGTTCGAGATGTCTATGATGGGGGAGTTGAAGTATTTTCTAGGATTTCAAGTGAAGCAACTCCAAGAGGGCACCTTCATTAGCCAAACAAAGTACACTCAAGACATTCTAAACAAGTTTGGGATGAAGGATGCCAAACCCATCAAGACACCCATGGGAACTAATGGGCATCTAGACCTCGACACGGGAGGTAAGTCCGTGGATCAAAAGGTATATCGGTCGATGATAGGCTCTTTACTCTATTTATGTGCATCTCGACCGGATATTATGCTTTCCGTATGCATGTGTGCAAGATTCCAAGCCGACCCTAAGGAAGCTCACCTTACGGCCGTGAAACGAATCTTGAGATATTTGGCTTATACTCCTAAGTTTGGGCTTTGGTATCCTAGGGGATCCACATTTGATTTGATTGGTTATTCGGATGCCGATTGGGCGGGGTGTAAAATCAATAGGAAGAGCACATCGGGGACTTGCCAGTTCTTGGGAAGATCCTTGGTGTCTTGGGCTTCAAAGAAGCAAAATTCGGTCGCTCTTTCCACCGCCGAAGCCGAGTATATTGCCGCAGGCCATTGTTGCGCGCAATTGCTTTGGATGAGGCAAACCCTGTGGGACTACGGTTACAAATTAACCAAAGTCCCTTTGCTATGTGATAATGAGAGTGCAATCAAGATGGCGGATAATCCCGTCGAGCATAGTCGCACTAAACACATAGCCATTCGGTATCATTTTCTTAGGGATCACCAACAAAAGGGAGATATCGAGATTTCATACATTAATACTAAAGATCAATTAGCCGATATCTTTACCAAGCCTCTTGATGAACAATCTTTTAACAAACTTAGGCATGAGCTCAATATTCTTGATTCGCGCAATTTCTTCTGTTGATTTGCACACATAGCTCATTTTATATACCTTTGATCATGTCTCTTTCATATGCTATGACTAATGTGTTTTTCAAGTCTATCTCAAACCAAGTCCTAGGTGTATTGAAAGGGAATTGGAGTCTTCGGCAAAGACAAAGGCTTCCACTCCGTAACTCATCCTTCGCCGTCACTCCAAGCAACCCGCCATTCTTGGGGGAGAAAACATGAGCACCAAGCAAAAGGACTTCGTCTTTGGTATAATCTTAACTCATTTATTTATGACCAAAGGGGAAGAAAGTACTTCAAGGGCTCTAATGATTCCGTTTTTGGCGATTCATGCCAAAGGGGGAGAAAATATGAGCCCAAAGCAAAAGGACCGCACCACCACAAATTTCAAAAATTTCGTGTTGCCAAGAATATTATAAATTGGTATCCTATTGTGTTCAAAAGGGGGAGAAAGTAGTATTTCAAAAATGATATATCAAAACCCTCTTGAACACTAAGAGGAGGATCTCATTTAGGGGGAGTTTTGTTTAGTCAAAGGAAAGCATTTGAAACAGGGGGAGAAAATTTCAAATCTTGAGAATGCCTTGCAAAATCGTATTCATTTACCTTTGACTATTTGCAAAAGGACTTTGAAAAGGATTTACAAAAGAGTTTGCAAAAACAAAACATGTGGTGCAAGCGAGGTCCAAAATGTTATAAGTAAGAAACAATCCATGCATATCTTGCAAGTATTTATATTGGCTCAATTCCAAGCAACCTTTGCACTTACATTATGCAAACTAGTTCAATTATGCACATCTATATTTGCTTTGGTTTGTGTTGGCATCAATCACCAAAAAGGGGGAGATTGAAAGGGAATTAGGCTTACACCTAGTCCCTAATTAATTTTGGTGGTTGAATTGCCCAACACAAATAATTGGACTAACTAGTTTGCCCAAGTGTATAGATTATACAGGTGTAAAAGGTTCACACTCAGCCAATAAAAAGATCAAGTTTTGGATTCAACAAAGGAGCAAAGAGGCAACCGAAAGCACCTCTGGTCTAGAGGCACCGGACTGTCCGGTGTACACCGGACAGTGTCCGGTGCGCCACCGGACAGTGTCCGGTGCACCAGAGGACTCCAACTCGAACTCGCCACCTTCGGGAATTTCTCAGGACGACGCGCTATAATTCACTGGACTGTCCGGTGTACACCGGACAGTGTCCGGTGCCCCAAGGGAGCACGGCCTCCGGAACTCGCCAGCCTCGGGATTTCACTTCAGCCGCTCCGCTATAATTCACCGGACTGTCCGGTGTGCACCGGACTGTCCGGTGTACCAGCGGAGCAACGGCTATTTCAGCGCCAACGGCTACCTGCGGCGCATTTAATGCGCGCTCTGCGCGCGCAGAAGTCAGGCGCGCCCATACTGGCGCACCGGACAATGAACAGGAGATGTCCGGTGTGCACCGGACATCCAGGCGGGCCCAGAAGTCAGAAGTTCCAACGGTCAGAATCCAACGGCAGTGATGACGTGGCAGGGGCACCGGACATGTCCGGTGTGCACCGGACTGTCCGGTGCGCCATCGAACAGACAGCCTCCCATCGGCCACTTTTGGTGGTTGGGGCTATAAATACCCCAACCACCCCCACATTCATTGCATCCAAGTTTTCCACTTCTCAACCACATACAAGAGCTAGGCATTCAATTCTAGACACACCAAAGAGATCAAATCCTCTCCAATTCCACTCAAGGCTTTAGTGATTAGAGAGAGAGATTTGTCGTGTTCTTTTGAGCTCTTGCGCTTGGATTGCTTCTTTTCTTTCTCACTTGTTCTTGAGATCATCACTCAATTGTAATCAAGGCAAGAGGCACCAATTGTGTGGTGGCCCTTGCGGGGAAGTTTTGTTCCCGGCTTTGATTTGAGAAGAGAAGCTCACTCGGTCCGAGGGACTGTTTGAGAGAGGGAAGGGTTGAAAGAGACCCGGCCTTTGTGGCCTCCTCAACGGGGAGTAGGTTTGCGAGAACCGAACCTCGGTAAAACAAATCCGCGTGTCACACTCTTTATTTGCTTGCGATTTGTTTTGCGCCCTCTCTCGCGGACTCGTTTATATTTCTAACGCTAACCCGGCTTGTAGTTGTGTTTATATTTGTAAATTTCAGTTTCGCCCTATTCACCCCCCTCTAGGCGACTACCAGAGATAATCAACCATCAACATCATCCTCTGAAGACGAAGAAACAATCCAATGCGTCGGAAAGGTAATGAGGATGATCTGCAAGATTAATCTAATGGGTGTGCCCCAGCAGGTAGAGGATCTTATCTTTAACATTGATAGGAAAAAGCAAAGAAAAAGAGGATGCCTTGCATGCGGAGAGAAGGGCCACTTCAGGGACAGCTGTCCAACTATGGTCGAACCCAAAAAGGAGAGGAGCAAAAGCAAGGCGCTAACAAGTGTCAAAACTTGGGACGATTCTTCAAGCGAAGATGAACCTCCAAGGACGTGCGGCCACCGATCCACATCACGGTCATCATGGTCATCACGCAAGTTCCTTATGGCAAGAGGTAAAATGAGTATTCCATCCTCTAGATGAGCTTGCGGAAGCAATTATAGTCTAGTGCTACATCCATAACTGCCGATGATGGCCTTATCAAAAAGAATGAAAAACTTAAAGCTAATTTAGCTAGCACTCAAGAAGCAATTGAAAATTTGTTAGAGAAAATGGCAATTCTTAGCATACACAACAATGAGCTAACTATTAAGCAAGAAAGCATCTGTAGCACCCCAGGAACATCTTTAGTTGAAATTCCTGATATTATTAAAAAGGATGCTTCTTGTGACACCCAGGTGTCTATTTCTTGTTATATCGGGAGATTTATCCTAATCTCGGATGCTCAGTGAAATTTTCTATTTCTCGCTCACGTGTGACTCTGATTATCCAGACTATTCATTCTTATTTCACTGAATTCGGAGTTATTCAGTCTCAAAGAAGGCCAAATTTGGAGCCTATTAAAACTTTTGTCTCTCGGAACAAATGCAAACTCGAAAATCATTCTCGATTTATAAATCTCGTTCAAAGCTCATTTAATCGAACGCTCGACAGTTGCTGGTCTAGCTGTGTCCAAATCCAATTTCTCGATGTTCGATCTATGTCCGACCCCGATTTCTCGACTAACCATCCATGTCCAAATATTCTATCCGGGTTCGTATTCTTAAGCGGGATCTCTAATGTGTCAGCTCCGAAATAAGTCTTATCCAACCCGACTTGTTAATACTCGTAGCTGATCCGAATTCGAAAGCATAGAATAAAGACTCACACAAAACCGTCCACCTAAAATCATGACGACGGTATATTTTAATTGGGTAGCGAACGAAAACAGGTTGTAATTTAAAGTTCTCAGCACAAGCAAAAATGGAAAGGAGTTTTAAATAGAACAACTCGTCTTATTAATTTTAATTCAAACTGCGCGGAGCTAATTCGAAAGGTGCGATCATATTTTTTTTGTTTCCTTTCCTCCATGATGTTAGAAGACTGTAAAACAAAAATTAGAAAACAAAACTCACGAACGTCGGCTACAGCTTGCGTTCTGCAGTGGACGATCGCGGCGTCTGGTGCTTGGCGAGGCGGCCGCCCACAACCGGCCAACCGGCAGTATTCATGGCCTGGCAACCCAGCCACCGCCCTCCATGGCCAATGACCAGCAGTCGCAGCCACTTTAAAAAGCTAGCGCATAGCAGCAGCAGCTTGCTCGGCCTCTCCGTCACACGCTTGCCAGCAGCTGTCTTCCACCTCTAGTTCTCCCCTTGGCCGAAGCTCGCTAGTGCAGCAGCTCGTCCAACCTCCCCCTCCAACCTCGTAGCTTGCAGCAGGGAGCTCTCTACTCCCCTTCCTCAAGTCCGGCAAGGCGCCCTCCCTCTGCTCAGCATGGCCATGGAGCACTTCTGTGTGGTGCTGGACGCCCAGGCCAGCCATGGCGCAGGCCCGCCTCCTGCCTTCCTCGGCGAACGAGCAGAGCGCCGGTGACCTCGCCGTCAATCTGGCTGGTCCAACCTTGGCCTTTTTCCCCAGCTCGGCCTCCATAAAATCTCCCTGCTCGTTCACGTGAGGTAGAAGAAGACCTTTGGGTCTATGACAGGTGGGCCCAGGTCAAATGCATGTGTCTAAAGTTGCAGATTTTGTGTTGTTTTCCAAAAATCGTATCTCGTGTTTGATAGCTCCGAAAATAGTGAAACTTGTTTTGCTAGCTTCCTTATAAAATGCTCTACCTATTGGATCAATAATATGATACGTTTTTTTAGAGGATTTCTGCTGTGCAAATTAAATCTTGAAAAGAGGTTTAGAAAATAAATGAACTTGCTTTTCTCCACAGTTTTAATTATAAAAATCTAAAAATGATGAAACTTGTTTTGATAGTTAGATGTTGTCATACTCTAGCTAAGAAAAATATATAACTTATATGTTATTCGTTGTTTTCTTTGTGTGTTAATTAAAACATGTTAAATAGGAAAAATAAGATTGATTTGCTTGTTATTTTTGGATCTGTAGATCTATTGCTCCAAATGGATTGACATTTTTACAGTAGAGCCTCTCTTTGATGCTTAGTGACTGGTAAAACTTTCATGAATTATGGTCGACGTATCACTAAGTTAGGGATTCAACTTGTTTGATGCATATTAAATAGTTTTAAATGATTTATAAATAATATTTGAATGTAAAAATGGAAAATGGTGTTCCACTGTACTTGCATGATATTATAGTAGCCCGAGGAAACTTAATATGGTCATGCATCAACAAAAAATAATTTATTTTAGATTTAACTTGCTCTCACATGCTTTATCGCATTAAAAATTTGTTATTTTTGTAGTAAATAAAAAATAAAACCTGAGCATGTGAAATTTATACATTAGCCATAATTTGTTATTAACTATTCCTCATAAAAATTCCAGCCCCAAATTAGATAGTTTCATATGGTGCTAAAATGACACACATTTTATAACTATAAGAAGAATTAGTGAAAAATTAGAAGTAAACAAAAGTGTGCATGTTTCTTGAAATGCTGAAGTGTCTTGAGTGCATGCCGCAACATGGTTGTATGCGAAACGGGGAAGTATATGTATTGTGCAAAATGAAGTTTCAATCCGTATAGTTAATATTGGATTGGCTTTGTATAGAGAGGTGGTGACATGCCAAAGTAGTCATCGCTTTCTCTATATTTATAAGTCAAGTCGAGTCGATGCACATTATGTGTTCGTTAAATTATGCCTCGCATAGAGTGTATGATTGTGCTCACGATTTCAAGTAGACACTTCAAGTAAGTCAAGTAGGTTTGTGATACAAGTGTGTAATGGAGTTAGTATTTTAGAATAATTATTGAAATACTCGGCTCGTATGATAAACATGTATGCGTTCGTGATTTGGGAAGTAAATGCATGGTGATTGCGATTTGGGGATCAGTGGTTTACGATTCATATAGATTGGTCAATGTGCGAAAATACTTGTGAATATGTGTGTTTATAAAGATATTGTAATGTATGTAGTGACAGGCAAACCGACGTGTATAATATTTAGCGGGCTATGTCGTTGCTCCAGTTAGCCGACCTGACAGATGGTCTGGTTAAGCACGTAATCGCGATAAATTGCTTGTTGTAGTCCAAATGCGCATGGTTATGGTCGCGGGTAAAATTAGTGGTGTTCATGTGATGTCTAAGTAAAAATGCAAATTAGTGTGAAGGGCGCAATCGATATACACATTTATACCGGGTTTGATTATTGTGGTGAATGTGTTTGTTGATTGTGTACGGTAATTCTAACGCGCGAAATAACTTGTATAAAATTAGTAAGTCTACTTATTGGTCCTAATTTGATTGTTTTAACTCTAACAGATGGTAAAGTGTTAGACTGGTTCAAGTCTCTAGAACACGGCAATTCTTGAAGTAATTAGGAGCTGAATTTTATTAGTTGCTGTTTTGGGCTGCACACACTGTTTTCGCCGTGCCGTTTGTTTAATAAACTAAATTATGTTTTCTGTAGAAAAGCTATATAGAAACGTTGTAGATAACTTTATTATCTTACTTGTGTTAAAATTTGACAACCATAAGTCTGATCATTTAGAAGTTGTGCTTTTCACAAATTCAGTAACTGAATCTATCCAATTTTTATACAGATTTTAGAGATTGAATTGTTTGCTTAATGTTAATGTTACAATCTGTTCATGGTCGTCATAACCATAGGCCTGATAGTTTAAGAGTTATGAATTTCACAAAATGGTTGTTGTGTTCTGTCTACTGTCAGAACAGATTTTGAAAACTGAATTGTTTGATTTAGTTAAACATAGAATCACTTCTTAGTGATTATAAAAGTTATGTAGTACTTTTTCTAAGCTTTCCAAAAAGTCTTGGATCACTCTTTTTGGTGGTCTGAACATTAAGTTATGGATGTTTAAGGTGTGAAGACTGAATCTGTCCAGTTCTGGACAGCAAAGCCTTCATAGTGTATTTTACCCTTGATACATATTAAACCAGCCAGGGATGTTTATAAATAAATCATAGAACATTTAATTAGTTTTCCAGAAAGTCTAGGATCACTTTGTTTGGATGTCTAAATCTTTAGTTGTGAATTTTTGAAGTTGCAAGTCTGAATCTGTCCAAATCTGGACAAAGCTGCCGTGTTAGCACTTTTTGACCTTGCTAAGTGTTGAATCGTGTTGAGGTAAAAATACCAAAGTTGTAGAGCACTTTTTAACCTTTCCAGGAAGTCCTAGTTTGCTATTTTTGGATTAATATTTGAAGAGTTATAATTAAAACAAGTAACGGCTGTGTTGCTGTCCAAAAATCTGCTAGTGCTTATTTGATTATTAAGTTCACCCCTTTTTGCTAAAAATGTTTGGTTAGCTCTTAATTAATGTAGATTTGCCATGACTAAGTTTGAGATAACATATGTGCCCGGTTTTATATGTTTCTTTCTTTAGTTGATTGTGATGTCGTATTTGTGTTGCGTAAGTATCTAAAATGTTGTCGTCTTTTAATGGTGTTAATGATGAACACCGATAACGTACGACTAGTTAACGCTTGCGTATAGTCGTTGCTGTCTCTTACTAGTTAATGTTAGTTCGCAATGCTGTACTTAAAGTATCTTGTGCTATTTCCTGATATTCATACATATGCATCCTGTATCTCATTTAGGACCGAGAGATGATCGTGCAAGTGATGTGGTGCCAACCACATGATGCAGTTGGTGGACGACCCAAAGAAGGATGGACTTAACCACTGGATGCTCGCCAAGCGAGTGTCATCTAGCAAACACTATCTAAGTGTTGAATTCCAGGCAAGCCCGATTTTATGCATAATCGTTATATATGCTATTTTACTGCACTTAATGTTTGTAGGCTTGTACGGTGCACTTAATTATAGGAGTTGCCTGAAACCCTAGTTGCATAAACTCGGTATTCCTTTTTGAGATGAATACTAGTATGCTAGGTCGAGTAGCTGCTATGCTAAATCAGGATCTCGGTAGAAGTCGAGTGATTTTTCTAGCACTCGCGCGAGGTCAGGAATTGGTTGTATTCATTTTGATAACAGCATGACAATGGTCTGTGGACACGGATCCATGGGGATGCATTATCTACGAGAGGAAATTGGAATAAGCATTAACGTGAGAATACCAATGTCAAGCGTTTGAACGTACTAAACACATGTCGGGAAATATGGTAACTGGTAAGCCACCTGAGTGAAGCCGGGCGCGGACTTTTCTCCTCACTTGTCCTGAGACTCGGTCTCCCATTCTAGATATGGTGGGTACAAGTGCGGCCACTACACGGCGGCAGCCGAGGTCAGTGGAGCATTGTATGCCAAGGCGGTGAGCCCTGGCCGCGAACGGGGGATCGATGAGGACGGTTGATATGTGTGGGGACGGAGTGCCCTGGCATGAACTGTGTTTAGGTTTACCTTGCAAGGTTAAAACTCGATTCGAATCATCTGCTTCTCGCAGCTAATGAGACTCCTTGATCCATTGTACTGCATTGAGTAATAAGTGGAAATGAGATACTGGCAAAAGATATTGATTGATATAATGCTTGATACCATGTATGAATAGATATGTTCTCATCTAGTCTAAATTATTATTCTAGAACTTGAAAAGCTAAAACTTGTTTTTAGACTCAGCTAGTGCTTTTGGCAAACCAAACCCCTCAGCCATACAGCTGCACGGTCTAGAGGTAGAGGAGTAGACTCCTCACACCGGGTAAGTCTAGCTGAGTATTAGTATACTCAGCCTTACTTGTGCCATAATTTTTGCAGGTACCTCCTTGATTTGGTTGATGGTGTGACTTGGCCTCCATTCCTGCCACCGGGATAGACGACCGAGTGGGTTGCTGCTTCCGCAGGAGAGGACCAGGAGGAGTAGCGTGGCCAGGCTTCGCCATGTTACTCGGTTTTCTCCGTTAGTTATTTCCACTTCATTAAATTTTATTGTTATTATTTCTAAAACTCCGATAATGTAATCACTAATGATACTTTCTTAATTTATGGTATTATGCTTTATTGTATTTCTCTGTGCCTCGCCTTCGAGTGAGCTAGTGGTATTCGATCCTAGATAAGTGGCTTTATCGGACTAGATCCGAGGGACTGATGGGTTATTCCGATTTAAGTGTGTTGCTGCCTTTAAGGGTGCGACTTGGGCACTTAAGCTAGAATAATTCGGGCGGTTCCGCCATAGCTGGTATCGGAGCAAATACCATTACAGAGAAGTCAATAAGTCATGATTACCAACCTTTTCTAAAGTAAAACTTGCTTAGAAACCAAAGTTGGATAGATGTTAGGATGATAAGGATAGACCTAGGACGTGAAGCCTTAGGAAATAGATGGGTAGCTAGGTGGCTATTTGTATAGGCCATAAAGGCTACTACTACTATTAGGAAGGATGCTATAGCAAGCACCCGAAAAGTAGTTAGGTCTGAGAAGTCGACTAGAATGAGCATGCATCATGATTGTCGCATTATAATTGTCTCTTGTGCATCAACATGCTTCTCTCACCTTTATTCCAATAATAAGAACTTGTGGATAATGTGATGTACTGCTATGTTAGGAACTATAAGAAATGCCTTATCTCTTGTCTAATTAGTAAGTCTTGCTAGGTTGTGTTATGCGTTTCTCATGCCTTTCTATCTAGGTGGTATTGTAATTGTTCAACCCTTTTGACAAAAAAAGTTTTCTATTCTGCTCATGAAAAGACCCCCCCTCCAAACAACCTTGTGGTTAGCAACTAAAACCTTTTAAATTTTTTTATCATGTGCTTGTTTTGGTGTTTCTATTCCTTATGTGTTTTACACAAGAATTTACACCTACATAACTTGTAGATTCCCATAGTGTCAGAGAGCAAATCTCCGACCGGGTGGCGGAGTGCACCCGCCCTAAATCTTGAGATGAGGAGGGGCTTAGGCATTTTGCTTGATCGTTGGAATGAACGGGAAGAACTCAAGAACACACAAGGATTTAGAGTGGTTCGGGCCGCCGGAGCGTAATACCCTACTCCACTGTGAGATGTATTGCTTGTGAGCTTGTATGAGCTTGTGAGTCTAAGGTGTGACCTCAGATTGCGTGTGTGTGTAACGTCGCATGCCTCCCCTTTTATAACTGAAGGGGGGCATGCACAAAGGTGTTGGGCACCGACATGTGGGCCCAGGGACATAAAGAATATAGCGCTTGGAGCCACTAATGTCTGTTGCCGAGACAATCTTCTTGTGCCCTGACGCCCGAGATCTCTGTATCCTCGGCGTGCAGGGGAAGCTTCTTGTAGAAGGGAAGATGAGTACAGCGCGCCGCTCAGCACGGGCGCACTGTTTGCTAGTAGACTGATCAGATGTGCCATCTGCTGGATGGGTCTGACACCGTCTGCCAGCGGATGGGACAGGGCGCATTAAATGCCGAGAGGGCACGTCATCCGTCAGCGTGGTGGCAGGCGGCGCGTCCTCTCCGCAATAAATGCAAAGGCTGCTGGCTTATGTCACGGGCCACACTCCACGCGGCAGCAGCGGGCCTTCGCCTGAGCGGAAAGCGTAGGGCAAGGCCTGGACACGTGCCGACACCGGACCCCTACCCATGTCGGGGTCCTCCTCGTCCTAGGACCTTGCCAAGACCCGGACCTTACTAGGGGGAGCCTGGAGCTTATTCGAAGGACCCAGCATGTCCTCCTAGGAGCTCCGGACCCGTTCGGAAAGGGGTCCGGCGTCCCTTGGAGGTCCAGACCCATCGATGCACCTCAGGAAGTATTATCTTTCCTTGCCACGTGGTGCCCCTAGTCCTGCCCATGTGGTGGGGTCGGGAGCTACTCTCCGTATGACCTGGAGGTGTGGTACAGGTGCAGCGCCTTCATACCGTAGAAGAGGGTACCCCTGATTCAGGGTACCGACAGTGGCCCCCAGGCCCACCTCAGGGGAGCATGCGAGCCTGCAGGTGGGACCAGAGTCTGATTAGCAGTTGGACCGCTACTCTTGCGCGCCTGTTGCTGCAATTACTGTCGGCCCACCTATGGCCATGCCAACTGCTACGCCTATTCCCATGGCTGACTGACCCGTGACCATCGTACTTAATGTCACTTGTTGGGCCATGCGTGGGGGTGCCTCGAGTCGCTGCACTGGTTTTGAAAAATTTACCTTTTCAGACTCCCGTGACGGCCCCGAGAAGACGTGGCATTGGCGCAAGCGGCGGTGCGGTTTTTTCGCACTCGGTAACCGGTGCGCCGGTTGCATGACATGTGGGCCTGGGCCCCTGAGTTGGACCGCCGGTTGCAGCGAAGCTGAGGGGGCACTCAGCCGTGCGACGGTTGTACGCTTCTTGCGCGATGGTTCGCCTCTTTGACCGCTGGTTACGGTGAAGATGAAGGGGCGCTTAACCGTGGGGCAGTTGCATGCCCCTTGCACGGCGGTTCGCCTTCCTGACCGCTGGTTGCCCCGAAAATGAAGGGGCACGTAACCGCGGGGCAGTTGCACGCTCCTTCTTCGGGTTAGCTTGTATGACATGTGGGGCCTGGCCCCCATGACATAAGGTGGGATCCTTGGTGCACGCCGGGGGAGACTTCACCCGTGACGCTTTAGGGGCGCGAGTGGGGGGATCTGCCTTTAAAGAGGGTCGATCTCTCGGGCAGTAGACATGCCTCGCTCCTCTTGTGACCATCGCGCCCTTTCGCCTTCCGGGCCTCCAAATGGGGTGCGTCGGTGTTCTCTGGAGGGATCCGCGTCAAGGTCATCCCTTCCGGCGACTTCACCGTTGGAGAGCGCGCGCTCATGGTGGTGTCACCAATCTTGTCTTCTTCTTGCTGCTGTTGGAGGGGTGCAACCCCATGGGAGTTGGCATCCTTCCACCATCATTCGGCTTCAAGGATTTTCATCATGTAGCCCGGCTGCAGTCCCCCGCCGGTGGTCATCCAGAAGGATGACTACCAACCTTGTGGTGGGGAGAAGCAAGCCGGGCTGCGGCCTCCCTCCTGTCCTCGGCTTCAAGGATGTTCATCATCCGTGCTGGGGAGGAGGGTGTGCCGAGTTGGGGCCCCACCTCCGCGTGGGCAGTGGCCCGCTTCTTCCCTCAGTACTCGGGGGAGAAGGGCGTCCGCTATTCATGCGGAGGAGGCGAACTTCGGGTACGCGGGGCTGGCCGACTGCGGGTGTCGCCAGCCACCGCGTGCCCGATGGCTTGTCATGGATGGCTTCGGCGCTGCCTCCGACGCTGCCTCCTGCTGTTGGGTCAGGGCGTGGCTGCCCGTTCACCACACGGGCGACGGTCACGCCGTGTGCAGGTCGGCCACACCCACGGCTTCTCCCACGCCGCCGGCCGTACTGGTGGGTCGTACATGGCGTCGTACGTCGCGGGAGCGGCGGCCGTGTTCTTGGATGTCCTCACTCCCTTAGCAAAGACGGGAGCGAGGACCTTCAAGCGCACTGAGGCGGTCGTCGCCCACTGGTGCAGGGGTGGTTGTTGTCGCCGGGCCTCCAACTCTTTGGCTTTAATGGCCTCGTTGCCGCCCCCGTAGGAAGACGGGGCGAGGACCTTTCCGCAGTGGCGTACATGCTGAGATGATTGCCACTGCTGGCGAGTCGTCGGTGCAGAGGTGGTCGTCGCTGTCGGTGCTGATGTGGTCGCCTCCGCTGGCGAGCCACTCGGGGCTTGCTATCCCGCGGCCCTTACTGGTGTGGAGGTAGTTCATTCCTGCAGAAATGAAGCTAGGGTCCCGCTTGTAAGGGAATGTAATGACATTTGCTTGAGAGCAGAATGTAATAACATATGTACGCAGGATTTTAGCCTGTGAAGCCAAGTTATGTGTTTGGACCCCCTGGATGGTGGCTTCAAGTACTAAGACACCTGCCGCAGGGCGGTGGAGTATGCAGGCTCACGGTACGGGACCAGGCTGAGCGGCTACATGGTTTCCTGACCCCCCCAGGAGACAAGTGCCCGTTCTTCAGAGCCGGACCTCTAGGTTGTTGGACGCACAGGACTATAGTTTTAAATACTAGTACACCTGCCACGGAGTGGTGGAGTGTGCAGGATTTTGGGTTCGGAACCAGGCTAACTGGCCACATAGGCTCTGGACCACCCTATGGAACGGGCATCCGTTCTTTAGAACTGGCCCCCAGGCCTTCCCCTGTTTTTGCAAAGTAATAAATATTGTCTACTAAGCAGCATTTAACACTTATCTGTGTATCACCTATTCCGGCTGTGTGCGATATTGTTGAATCCTCCTTAGTACCTAGCCCCCCCCCCCGCCTGGGATGCAGGCTTAATGTGTTGAGGTTGGATACCAGCGTTTCTGAAAGGGTTGTCAACAATCCTCGGGAGGCAAACTCGCCGGGATATGGATCTGTACACAACTTTTAGCTAGGAAGCATTTGTAGTACACCTCATAAGGTTCTCCGTCCGACATTAGTCGTCCTTTGATACATGCTCGGGACCCGTAGGTTTTAGTTCGGGTGGCCAAGTTGCATGTCTGGACCCCCTTGGGTCGCGGTTCTAGATACTAGGACACTTGTCGCAGGGCGGTAGAGCGTGCAGGCCCACGATACGGGACCAGGCTGAGCAGCTGCACGGGCTCCGGACCACCCCAGGAGACTAATGTTCATTCTCTAGCTCCGGTCCCGAGGTTGTCGGACCCGCAGGACTTATAACTCCAGATACTAAGTTCCCGTCACGGGGTGGCGGAGCATGTAGGCCCACGGTACAGGACCTGGCTGAGCGGCTACACGGGCTCCAGACCACCCTATGGAATAGGGTCCCATTCTCTAGAGCTGGCCCCCAGGCTGTCGGACCTCCCTACTTTCGTATCAGGGGCCCTAAACTGCAAGCCTGGCTACTCAATTCGGATGTCACCATGTCAGACAGATGGAAACCGTATGGGTGGGTTAGCTAAAAAGTATTATCTGAAAGACTGCAAGGTAGGACCATGGAGTAGCAATATGGAACTATCACAAGAGCACAGCTGAGGGGGTAGTTTCTCTTTATAACTTGTCGTGCATGTGTGCAGACCAATAGGCCGGGTTCATGGGGCAGACCCCACCGGGTTGTCGTACATGTATGCGTTATCTAGTTACAAAGAAGGGAAATAGATTCGACCCCTTAGTCTTTCTCTATGGATAGAACTTACAGAGATGTTTGGCATCGGGGTAAGGTACTCCTCCAGTCCTAGCTAGATGGTTGCCCCTGGGTCGGTGCATTCCCGTTACCTCGAAGGGTCCTTCCCAGCTGGGGGAGAGTTGCGGAGCCCTTCTTAGTATGGTATTTGTCGTGGGGCTAGGTCCTGACCCAGGGTTCCCATCTGCATTTGACACGGGAGCCCTCGTCTCTGGCTGTGGTCACTTCGGTATGTACCTGTCTGTAGCCCGGACCCGTGGGGAATCTGGAAGGGCCTTCGGAGGAAGGCGTGCTTCAGTTCCGTAGACTAGGGAACGCGGGGTCCCTCTGGGGTCCGTCTAGTAGTCTTCACCGGAGTAGGAACCTCCGGCGAAGATATCCTTCAGGTCCCCCTCGGGCGACTGATACCCGAGGTCCCGCTCAGCCGTGGCCACCTCGCCGTCGTCCACCTTTTCCTTGCCGGGCCGGCGGCGACGCGGGGAGCCGTCTTTGGAAGACTGCTCGCGCCGCTTGCTGACGCGTTTTGCGAGGTCAATGATCTCGCGACACTCCGCGGCGCTGTGGCGACCGTTCGGGTGCACAGGGCATGAACCGGTGCTACCCTTCTGCGGTCGCGGGCGTTTGTTGCGATCGCCCTAGCCTCCGGTCGCGGCTGCGACCACCAGAGCGGTGCACCGCGGCTTCTGGTAGTCGCGGTCCTTCTTCTTCTTCTTTCCGTCCAGGAGGACGGCCGCCGAGCCACCCGATTGGGCAGCTCCAGTTTGTGGGGCTGAGTGCCATGCACGACCCTCAGCGGCTCTGGCGCATTTGTCGGCCAGAGCGAAGAGTGTGGGGACAATTTCCACGTCATGTGTGGCCAACTTCTCCAACATTTTTTCATCACGTACTCCCTATCAGAAGGCCGTGATGATAGAAGCATCAGAAATACGAGGTATCGTACCTCGCACCTTGGAGAAGCGGGAGATGAACTTTCGAAGGGTCTCCCCGGGCTCCTGCCTTACCGCATGGAGGTGGGCCTCCACACCGTGCTACTGGTAAGCACTGGCGAAGTTCGCAACGAACCGTGTGCAGAGTTCCTCCCAAGAGTAGACTGATCCCGGGGTGAGGTTCATGAGCTAGGTCCGGGCAGGTCCAGACAAGGCCACATGGAAATATGTTGCCATCACAGCGGTGTTTCCACCTGCTGCCGTGATGGCGGTAACGTACACCTGCAGGAACTCCGACGGGTTTGACGTTCCGTCGTATTTTTCCGGCAGGTGCGGTCGGAACTTGGGTGGCTAGGACGCCGCGCGGAGATGATCCGCAAGAGCGGCGTAGCCCATATCGGCCAAGGGGACACCCGTTTGGGGCTGGGTGCCCATTGGTGTCTACGGTGAAACCGCAGCGAAGTCTTGATCGAGGTCGCGACCATCGATGTTCTGGCGGCGCTCGCGGGCCCTTTCCAAGGAGACCCGGGCATCCTCTCCCGCACGCCTGCGGTTGAGCTCTGCCCGGAGGTCATTGGTCTGTGTGCCTCTTACTGAGGGCGAGCGCACAGATGCTGACGCCTCGTGTTGGCGCCGGGATGACCGTGTCTTCGATCTGGTCGAGGTAGAATGCGCCATTCCGAGCAGTTGGTCGACGTCGTCCCGCCATTGTTTCATGGCTCCTGGTGAAGCCGTGGAGCTTGGAGGGTGTCGCAACAATTCCCTGGCCACCGACAATGCCCCCAGAGATGCCCTTGATGGAGTCTGGAACGTTTGCGCTGCTGTGTGCTGCCGTGCGGCGTGCACAATAGGAGTACCTAGTCCCGGACGACCGGGAACCTGCGGTGTGGAGGAAGCAGCTTCTCCCTCCACCGCAAAATCTACTGAAGTCTCAGCGCGGTGCTCAATGATCTACACCATCATGCTTGGGCTAGGGATCAAGCAAAAACCTAATGCCTAGGCCCCTACCTGGCGTGCCAAATGTCGGAGAGCAAATCTTCGGCCGGGTGGCGGAGTGCACCTGCCCTAAATCCTGAGATGAGGAGGGGCTTAGGCGTTTTGCTTGATCATTGGAATGAATGGGAAGAACTCAAGAACACACAAGGATTTAGAGTGGTTCGGGCCGCCGGAGCATAATACCCTACTCCACTTTGAGATGTATTGCTTGTGATCTTGTATGAGCTTGTGAGTCTAAGGTGTGACCTCATATTGCGTGTGTGTGTAACGTCGCATGCCTCCCCTTTTATAGCTGAAGGGGGGCATGCACAAAGGTGCTGGGCACCGACATGTGGGCCCAGGGACATAAAGAATATAGCGCTTGGAGCCACTAATGTCTGTTGCCGAGATAATCTTCTTGTGCCCTGACGCCCGAGATCTCCGTATCCTCGGCGTGCAGGGGAAGCTTCTTGTAGAAGGGAAGATGAGTACAGCGCGCCGCTCGGCACGGGTGCACTGTTTTCCAGTAGACTGATCAGACGTGCTGTCTGTTGGATGGGTCTGACACCGTCTGCCAGCGGATGGGACAGGGCGCATTAAATGTCGAGAGGGCACGTTGCCCATCAGCGTGGTGGCAGGCGGCGCGTCCTCTCCGCAATAAATGCAAAGGCTGCATGACTGTATGGACCTTGCATCAGGCTCGGCCTGCTGGCTTATGTCATGGGCCACACTCCACGCGGCAGCAGCGGGCCTTCGCCTGAGCGAAAAGCGTAGGGCAAGGCCTGGACACGTGTCGGCACCGGACCCCTACCCATGCCGGGGTCCTCCTCGTCCTGGGACCTTGCCAAGACCCGTACCTTACTGGGGGGGGAGCCTTGAGCTTATTCGAAGGACCCATCATGTCCTCCTGGGAGCTCCGGACCCGTTCGAACAGGGGTCCAGCGTCCCTTGCAGGTCCGGATCCATCGATGCACCTCGAGAAGTATTATCTTTCCTTGCCACGTGGTGCCCCTAGTCTTGCCCATGTGGTGGGGTCAGGAGCCACTCTTCGTATGATCTGGAGGTGTGGTACGGGTGCAGCGCCTTCATACCGTAGAAGAGGTACCCCTGATTCAGGGTACCGACACATAGCTTGACCCCTAAATCGACTAAAGCTTCCTTGTGCACTTGTTTATGTCAAAAAAAGGTTTATTGTCTGTTCGCGCAAACCATGTCTAGCTTCACATTCTTTTTTTTTGAAAACCTTGTCCAAATTCCTCATTAAATTCTCCTCTGCTCAACCTAGAAGCCATCTAGGTTGATGACCTCTCTTTTCACCTGAATCTAGTAAACCTTTACCTTTATGAATCATGTTGTGGCCTTATCATCTGAATCTCTGGATCATTCATCGAGATCTACCCAGTCATCTTGTTATCTTCTATAACCCACTCTCAAGTATTAAATGTGGATCAGTCTAATCTCTCATTTCTGATCATTCTCATACCCCTTCTCCACGGATCATGACATTGTTTTTATCAATTTTATCTTTAAACAGTGTATCCATTTAGTTCAATGGATTATGCTGTTGTTTTTAGTTCCCTCATGTCTCAGCAAGTTGCTAATCTTGATCTCATGGTTGGTTCCTTCTCATATCAAATCTCGTACTAGTCTCTTGCCTAATAATCTCCATGTTGATCATAAAATAGTTCTCTGAGTTGAAGAAAATTCTCATGTGATGCTCTTTTGCCAACAATCCCTGCTTCAACTCTAGTCATATTCTTATTTTCTGAGCCATACTCTCATGGGCTCCGTCTATCTGTGCTATGTGGATTTCTCATTAGTTGTGTTTGGTAATGGTGTTATGACTAACGACCGATGGTGTCGCGACGAAACCGAGAGCATCCTATGGGTGCACACATGGTTGAGCTGCTCGGCATGCGCTGGTATCGTGGTTAATAGTCGTGACCCATTATGGAACTACACCGATGTGCTATATTTTGTGGACATTCTCTCACAATGATCGCTGCATTTTGTCTCGATATGTCGCGATGTTCTATCGAAATCTATCTTATGTATCTTGTCAGATATTATCTCATGAATTTGCACTTATCATCAGCCTGGGAGTTACATGCTTCTCCGTCCTTAAAGATCCTCATTCGAATCTCGGGACGAGATTCTTTTAAGGGGGGAGGCTATGACACTCCAGGTGTCTATTTCTTGTTATATCGTGAGATTTATCCTAATCCCGGATGCTAAGTGAAAATTTCTATTTCTCGCTCGCGTGTGACTCTGATTATCCAGACTATTCATCCTCATTTCACTGAATTCAGAGTTATTCAGTCTCAAAGAAGGCCAAATTTAGAGCCTATTAAAACTTTTGTCTCTCGGAACAAATGCAAACTCGAAAATCATTCTCGATTTATAAATCTCGTTCAAAGCTCATTTAATCGAACGCTCGACAGTTGCTGGTCGAGCTGTGTCCAAATCCAATTTCTCGATGTTCGATCTATGTCCGACCCCGATTTCTCGACTAACCATCCATGTCCAAATATTCTATCCGGGTTCGTATTCTTAAGCGGGATCTCTAATGTGTGAGCTCTGAAATAAGTCTTATCCAACCCGACTTGTTAATACCCGTAGCCGATCGAATTCGAAAGCATAGAATAAAGACTCACACAAAACGGTCCACCTAAAATCATGACGACGGTATATTTTGAGTGGGTAGTGAACGAAAACAGGTTGTAAGTTAAAGTTCTCAGCACAAGCAAAAACGGAAAGGAGTTTTAAATAGAACAACTCGTCTTATTAATTTTAATTCAAACTGCGCGGAGCTAATTCGAAAGGTGCGATCATTTTTTTTGTTTTCAATCCTCCATGACATTAGAAGACAGTAAAACAAAAATTAGAAAACAAAACTCACGAACGTCGGCTACAGCTTGCATGCTGCAGCGGACGAGCGCGGCGTGTGGTGCTTGGCGAGGCGGCCGCCCACAACCGGCCAACCGGCAGTCGCCGCGGCCTGGCAACCCAGCCACCGCCCTCCGTGGCCAATGGCCAGCAGTCGCGGCCACTTTAAAAAGCCAGCGCATAGCAGTAGCAGCTTGCTCGGCCTCTCCGTCACACGCTTGCCAGCAGCTGTCTTCCACCTCTAGTTCTCCCCTTGGCCGAAGCTCGCCAGTGCAGCAGCTAGTCCAACCTCCCCCTCCAACCTCGCAACTTGCAGTAGGGAGCTCTCTCCTCCCCTTCCTCAAGTCCAGCAAGGTCCCCTCCCTCTGCTCAGCATGGCTAGGGAGCTCTTCTGCGTGGGCCTTTTTCCCCAGCTCGTTCACGTGAGGTAGAAGAAGACCTTTGGGTCTATGACAGGTGGGCCCAGGTCAAATGCATGTGTCTAAAGTTACAGATTTTATGTTGTTTTCCAAAAATCGTATCTCATGTTTGATAGCTTCGAAAATAGTAAAACTTATTTTGTTAGCTTCCTTATAAAATGCTCTACCTATTGGATTAATAATATGACATGTTTTTGTAGGGGATTTCTGCTGTGCAAATTAAATCTTGAAAAGAGGTTTAGAAAATAAATGAACTTGCTTCTCTCCACAGTTTAAATTATAAAAATCCAAAAATGATGAAACTTGTTTTGTTAGTTAGATGTTGTCATACTCTAGCTAGAAAAACATAAAACTTATATGTTGTTCACTGTTTTCTTTGTGTGTTAATTAAAACATGTTAAATAGGAAAAAGAAGATTGATTTGCTTGTTATTTTTGGATCTGTAGATCTATTGCTCCAAATGGATTGACATTTTCACAGTAGACCCTTTCTTTGATGCTTAGTGACTGGTAAAAATGTCATGAATTATGGTCGATGTATAACTGAGTTAGTGATTTAACTTGTTTGATACATATTAAATAGTTTTAAATGATTTATAAATAATATATGAATGTAAAAATGGAAAATTGTGTTCCACTGTACTTGCATGATCTTATAGTAGCCCGAGGAAACTTAATATGGTCATGCATCAACAGAAAATAATTAGTTTTAGATTTAACTTGCTCTCACATGCTTTATTGCATTAACAATTTGTTATTTTTGTAGTAAATAAAAAATAAAACCTGAGCATGTGAAATTTATACATTAGTCATAATTTGTTATTAACTATTCCTCATAAAACTTCCAGCCCCAAATTAGATAGTTTCATATTGTGCTAAAATGGCACACATTTCATAATTATAAGAAGAATTTGTGAAAAATTAGAAGTAAACAAAAGCGTGCATGTTTCTTGAAATGCTTAAGTGTCTTGAGAGCATGCCGCAACATGGTTGTATGCGAGACGGGGAAGTATATTTATTGTGCAAAATAAAGTTTCAATCCGTATAGTTAATATTGGATTGGCTTGTGTAGAGAGGTGGTGACATGCCAAAGTAGTCATCGCTTTCTCTATATTTATAAGTCAAGTCGAGTCGATGCACATTATGTGTTCATTAAATTATGCCTCGCATAGAGTGTATGATTGTGCTCACAATTTCAAGTAGACACTTCAAGTAAGTCAAGTAGGTTTGTGATACAAGTGTGTAATGGAGTTAGTGTTTTAGAATAATTATTGAAATACTCGGCTCGTATGATAAACATGTATGCGCTCGTGATTTGGGAAGTAAATGCATGGTGATTGCGATTTGGGGATCAGTGGTTTACGATTCATATAGATTGGTCAATGTGCGAAAATACTTGTGAATATGTGTGTTTATAAAGATGTTGTAATGTATGTAGTGACAGGCAAACCGACGTGTATGTTATTTAGCGGGCTATGTCGTTGCTCCAGTTAGCCGACCTGACAGATGGTCTGGTTAAGCACGTAATCGCGATAAATTGCTTGTTGTAGTCCAAATGCGTATGGTTATGGTCGCGGGTAAAATTAGTGGTGTTCATGTGATGTCTAAGTAAAAATGCAAATTAGTGTGTGAAGGGCGCAATCGATATACACATTTATACCGGGTTTGATTATTGTGGTGAATTTTGTTGATTGTGTACGGTAATTCTAACGCGCGAAATAACTTGTATAAAACTAGTAAGTCTACTTATTGGTCCTAATTTGATTGATTTAACTCTAACAGATGATAAAGTGTTAGACTGGTTGAAGTCTCTAGAACGCGGCAATTTTTGAAGTAATTAGGAGCTGAATTTTATTAGTTGTTGTTTTGGGCTGCACGCACTGTTTTCGCCGTGCTGTTTGTTTAATAAACTAAATCATGTTTTCTGTAGAAAATCTATATAGAAACGTTGTAGATAACTTTATTATCTTACTTGTGTTAAAATTTGACAGCCATAAGTCTGATCGTTTAGAAGTTGTGCTTTTCACAAATTCAGTAACTGAATCTGTCCAATTTCTGTACAGATTTCAGGGTTTGAATTGTTTGCTTAAGTTATTGTTACAATCTGTTCATGGTCGTTATAAGAAAGTTGTATATGCTTTTCTTATCTTGCTTGTGTTAAAATTTCATAACCATAGGTCTAATAGTTTAAGAGTTATGAATTTCACAAAATGGTTGATGTGTTCTGTCTACTGTCAGAACAGATTTTGAAAACTGAATTGTTCGATTTAGTTAAACATAGAATCACTTCTTTGTGATTATAAACATTATGTAGTACTTTTGCTAAGCTTTCCAAAAAGTCTTGGATCACTCTTTTTGGTGGTCTGAAGATTAAGTTATGGATGTTTAAGGTGTGAAGACTGAATCTGTCCAGTT
The DNA here is from genome assembly GCF_902167145.1 of Zea mays. Taxonomy (NCBI): domain Eukaryota; kingdom Viridiplantae; phylum Streptophyta; class Magnoliopsida; order Poales; family Poaceae; genus Zea; species Zea mays. Next base: position 53,671,518 of record NC_050102.1, on the reverse strand, counting down.
CTGGACAGCAAAGCCTTCATAGTGTATTTTACCCTTTATATATATTAAACCAGCCAGGGAGGTTTATAAATAAATTGTAGAACATTTAATTAGCTTTCCAGAAAGTCTAGGGTCACTTTGTTTGGATGTCTGAATCTTTAGTTGTGAATTTTTGAAGTTGCAAGTCTGAATCTGTCCAAATCTGGATAAAGCTGCCAAGTTAGCATTTTTTGACCTTGCTAAGTGTTGAATCGTGTTGAGGTAAAAATACTAAAGTTGTAGAGAACTTCTTAAGCTTTCCAGAAAGTCCTAGTTTGCTATTTTTGGAATAATATTTGAAGAGTTATGATTAAAACAATTAACGGCTGTGTTGCTGTCAAAAATCTGCTAGTGCTTATTTGATTGTTAAGTTCACCCCTTTTTGCTAAAAATGTTTGGTTAGCTATTAATTAATGTAGACTTGTCATGGCTAAGTTTGAGATAACATATGTGTCCTATTTTATATGTTTCTTTCTCTAGTTGATTGTGATGTCGTATTTGTGTTGCGTAAGTATCTAAAATGTTATCGTCTTTTAATGGTGTTAATGATGAACGCCGATAACGTACGACTAGCTAGCGCTTGCGTATAGTCGTTGTTGTGTCTTACTAGTTAATGTTAGTTAGCTATCCTGTACTTAAAGTATCTTGTGCTATTTCATGATATTCATACATATGCATCCTGCATCTCATTTAGGACCGAGAGATCATGATCGTCCAAGTGATGTGGTGCCAACCACAAGATGCAGTTAGTGGATGACCCAAAGAAGGATGGACTTAACCAGTGGATACTCGCCAAGCGAGTGCCATCTAGCAAACACTATCTAAGTGTTGAATTCCAGGCAAGCCCCGGTTTTATGCATAACCGTTATATATGCTATTTTACTGCACTTAATATTTGTAGGCTTGTACCGTGCACTTAAGTGTAGGAGTTGGCTGAAACCCTAGTTGCATAAACTCGGGATTCTTTTTTGAGATGAATACTAGTATGCTAGGTCGAGTAGCTGCTATGCTAAATCAGGATCTCGGTAAAAGTCGAGTGATTATTCTAGCACTCGCGCGAGATCAGGAATTGGTTGTATTCATTTTGATAACAGCATGACGATGGTCGGTGGACACGGATCCATGGGGATGCGTTGTCTACGAGACGGAATTGGAATAAGGATTAACGTGCGGATAACTGTGTCAAGCATTTGAACGTACTAAACACATGTCGGGAAATATGGTAACCGGTAAGCATAGTACCTGAGTGAAGCCACGCGCGGACTTTTCTCCTCTCTTGTCCTGAGACTGTGTCTCCCATTCTAGATATGGTGGGTACAAGTGCGGCCACTGCACGGCGGCAGGCGGGGTCAGTGGAGCATTGTATGCCAAGGCGGTGAGCCCTGGCCGCGAACGGGGGATCGATGGGAACGGTTGATATGTGTGGGGACGGAGTGCCCTGACATGTCGTGTGTTTAGGTTTACTTTGCAAGGTTAAAACTCGATTCGAATCATCTGCTTTTCGCAGCTAATGAGACAGTTTGATCCATTGTACTGCATTGAGTAATAAGTGGAAATGAGATACTGACAAAAGATATTGATTGATATAATGCTTGATACCATGTATGAATAGATCAGTTCTCATCTAGTCTAAATTATTATTCTAGAACTTGAAAAGCTAAAACTTGTTTTTAGACTCAGCTAGTGCTTTTGGCAAACCAAACCCCTCAGCCAAACAGCTGCATGGTCTAGAGGTAGAGGAGTAGACTTCTCACACCGGGTAAGTCTAGCTGAGTATTAGTATACTCAGCCTTGCTTGTGGCATAATTTTTGCAGGTACCTCCTTGATTTGGTTGATGGTGTGACTTGGCCTCCATCCCTGCCACCGGGATAGACGGCCGAGTGGGTTGCTGCTTCCGCAGGAGAGGACCAGGAGGAGTAGCGTGGCCAGGCTTTGCCATGTTACTCTGTTTTCTCCGTTAGTTATTTCTGCTGCATTAAAATTTATTGTTATTATTTCTAAAACTCCGATAATGTAATCACTAATGATACTTTCTTAATTTATGGTATTATGCTTTATTGTATTTCTCTGTGCCTCACCTTCGAGTGAGCTAGTGGTATTCGATCCTGGATAAGTGGCTTTATCGGACTAGATCCGAGGGACTGACGGGTTATTCCGATTTAAGTGTGTTGCTGCCTTTAAGGGTGCGACTTGGGCACTTAAGCTGGAATAATTTGGGCGGTTCTGCCACACTTCTACTTCTTGCTTTGATTTAATTGATAATTCTAACCCCTGCAACCAAGTTCTTGTTAAGAGTATTGTTGTAGAAACATGTTCGAATGAGGTTGCAAAGGAGAATGAGCAATTAAGGCAAGAAGTGGCTCGCCTTGGCAAGGCTTTGTATAACAAGAAAGGCAAAGCCAAACAAATCCAACCTCCACAGGATAACACCACTGCGGGAGTGAACAAGCCTGTGGAGGGCGAAACTGTGATTTGTAGGTTATGCCACAAGGAAGGCCATAAGTCTTTCCAATGCAAGGTGGTATCCGGGGATAAGCAAAAGCAAAAGCTCAAGCAAAAGCCATCAAGCAAAATCTCCAACACTTACATCAAAAAGGTGGATAAAAAGGCTGCTACACCATATTTGATCAAGAAGAAGAAGAATGGAAAGGCGATAGTAATCAAGGCCAACAAGCAAGCCAACACAGGAAAGGGGGCCAAACGCATCTGGGTGCCAAAGGAAATAATTTCAACCATGAAAAGCACCAAGAAGGTTTGGATCTCGAAAGGGAAGTGAGTAGTCCGAAGGACAGCGGGGAATTTGGAGACTTGGCAAAGATGGGATGTATATCATGGGATGCATCATATTGGATCAAGTTTATTGCCAAGTGGGTTAGTAAATATTTTGGACCCAAATTTCCCCACCCATGACTAAGGTAACTAGATTTATTGTATTCTTTATTTTTAGATATGCGTATCTATTTTCTTGTATCTAGTTTTACCTTCCATGCCTAGTATTTCATTTTTTAGATTAACAATGCATGCATACTAGGTAAATCACATGGTAGGATTGCTCGTTCTCATTTTTGAGCAAATCTACATGGTTTAAAATTGTCTAATTAAGCATGGCACATAGCTTATTTAACATCCCTAAGAAATGACACTTATGCTTCAAAAGCTTATATCCTATAATTGGTATCATTTAACTTATATGTGCCAAAGCTCGGATTATGGATAATCTGCCCCTCTTGATATCAAATCAAATTGCATATCCTCTACAAGTATTCAAAACTTGTATGCACACTTTAATGGGGAGGTTACTCTATAATCTAAGACTTTGAGACTAATACCTTTTTCAAGTCTATTTCATGTAGTAATCTCATTGTAAGGAAAATGAAGTCCTCGGAGAAAGACAACAAGCTTCCACTGCAAAATCTACAAGAACTCTCATGTCTCACAAGTCAGCCACTGGTCTTCAATTGGTCCGCCATTGACTTTCAGTTGGTATCTTTGAGACCACATTTAATATCATTTACATGTCTTCTCCAATATTTGATTAGACTATATTTCATAACTTATACTTCCCATGTTGCTATAAATGCATACATTGTTGACTCATATTTTGTTACCTATGCATAAGAGAAGTTAGTCTATTCAAATCATGTCTTGCATCTCCATTTCACACATGCTTTTTCCTAAGTAGAAGATCTCTATCAGGGGGAGTTTTTCTCCGTCTCTAAAGGGGGAGAAAATTCTTTCCAAAGGAGAACACTCATTTAGGGGGAGTAACAATTTAGTGCTTCAACTGATATTAATTGACAAATCCTTTATGAGGGCAAGTCTTATTTGCTTCCTACATGTTTTTAATGTCTTCCTTTTCGGTGGTTGATTCCAAAGGGGGAGAAGTTTAGGGACCAAAGCAATGAAATTTGTATCAAACACCAAACACCACCAATTTAAAATTTTAATTCTTCAAGTGGTTTTGGCTCTTTGGTCTAAAAGAGTAAGTAAGTGAATTATGGAATTAATGGGAAGCTTAAGTCCATAATATCACAGTGTGGGGACAATCATGCATCCTAGCAAGTAGATTGCATATTTTTCAATCAGATTTTTATGATATTTGCTTGCTTTGGTTGTGTTGTCATCAATCACCAAAAAGGGGGAGATTGTAAGGAAAATGGACCCTGGGCCATTTGGCTTAATAGATTTTGGTGTTTGATGATCAACATAACCTGTGGACTAATGTGTTTGCTAGTGTTTGTGTTTGTAGTTCACAGGATGCTAAAGTTACTTGGACCAAGGCATTGAGGAAAGCAACACCTCAAAAGAAGACATTATGAACATCAAGTAAAGTCCAAGAAATGAAGAAGTGTTGCCTGCAGACTGCCTGTGTGAGGAGCACCGGACTGTCCGGTACCACACGCCGGACTGTCCGGTGCACCAAGAACAGTAGACCTAACGGCTAGTTCCAGGTGGCACCATGGAGGGAAGACCACCAGACTGTCTGGTGTGAAGTTCGGACAGTCCGGTGCATAAAGCATGCGCACCAACGGTCACCTGCTCTAACAAACCTAACGACTAGGCGCACCGGACAAGGGCATCGATCTGTCCGGTGACCCCACCGAACTGTCTGGTGCACCACAGAAAGCAGCAGCTTTCTTCCAACGGCTAGTTTTGTGTTGGGGGCTATAAATACACCCCAACCGGCCATTTCCAAGTGTGGGAGCCCAAGAGACATACCAAGGCATATAGTAGACATTCCCAAGTGCTATAACACCCAAGTGCTTAATAGAATCACTTGGTGATTAGCGTAGGTGCTTTGCGAAGTGCTTAGGTTAGTTAGACCGCTTTAGCACGTGCTCTAGTTGAATCCTAGTTAGTTGAGTGAGTTTAGATAAACCACCAACCCATCGGCTCTTGCGCGAGCCATTGTAATTATATCGAGTGGGGCGAGAGTCTTGCGAGACCGTGACAACCGTGTTTGTGTCACGGTCGCCACTGTGTACCGGAGGGAACGAGGCCCACGGTGTTTTTAGCCGGAAGCTCGATAGTGGAGATGGCGGGGAGCGTCCGAGAGGAGTCGGAAGCGGAGCACCACTTGAGCATGGAGAAGGCCCACGGCTCTCTACAAAGTTACTCGACCGAGGTGCTTGACCCTCGCGTGGGCTTCCCTTTGCGTAGGGGCACCAACGAGGATTAGTCGGGACCTTGCGTGGTTCCGGATACCTCGATAAAAATATCGACGTCATCCACGAGAGTTTGCATCTCTATCTTGCTCTTAAAGTTTACACATTTATATTAAGCATTTAAGTTTAAATCTTGTATTCATACTTATATAGTGTAGATTGAAACTTAGCCATTGCGGTAAAGATAGCAACACTTAGACAAAACCTAGTTTGCACATTCTGGTTTGTTTATTTGCATAGGTTTTGCTCTAGGGAATTATTTGTGGCCTAGTTTAGTGAAAGTTTTAGAAGTCCTAATTCAGCCCCCCCCTCTTAGGCGTCACCCGTTTTCTACACTCACATCCCCCCTAGGTCAAAGACAGGTATCCCAGGATAAGTCACTGTGATGAATTCGTGAGTGGTCTAGGCCGGCATCTCCTAGTCAACTATGGTTGCTGGATTGTTGTCTTCGTATGATCTAATTATTAAACTATTTTATACAGAACTCCATTATATATTAATGATGTGACATTCATTTCTGTACCATGAGTCATCATATGTGTGAGACTTGATCCCAGCACACTTGGTGATTATTTCGCGCCCGGATTTTGGACCCCTAAAACCTAGGTGTGACAGAAGTGGTATGAGAGGAATGTTGACTGTAGGACGTAACCTAGATAGAACTAAACAAAGCCCTTACCTACTTACCTTGCCACTCTGATTCTTTCTAAACTCACCTTGATCTTTTCTCATCTATTGCTGCTTTACTCTGATTATTCTTACCTTATCTCTTCTAAAGACAAAAGTGGATTTCACACTTTGAAATCCTATACCAAAATGACCCTTAGGAATAGGAGACCTAATCTTAGGAACAAAAACAAAGCTATTTTTGGTATCAATACGCTTGAATGCTTGTTCTTATGATACTTGTTTGATTTGGTTCTTTGATTGAGAGTGATGAGTTTTGGAGTATTCCCCCAATTGCATCTACATAAATTAGGCATGAAAATATATTTAGAAAGGTAGATTAACCCATATAAATAAAAAACAAATAGATTTATAGACCCATCTTACCATACAAAGATTGTATCTTACCCTTCCATCATATCCAAACCACTTTGCGTATCTCATCCCAAAGTAACAACCATGATCTAATCCAGATTAATTAGATCTTATCTAGTCTAATGTTGTCATACCAATCTAATCTAGATCTCGTCTAATCTAATATGATCTAATCTAAATGGGATATTTAAACAGGTTGGTTAATACTGGTGAAATAGATCAGACCCTGTCCCTATAAACATGTTTTACACTATTTCACTTTAACCTAAATTGGTGTATTAAAACCAACTCGGTCTTGCACTCCTATTAGGTTACATAAACCATCCATTCTAAACTATTGATAAACGAGATTTTGACCTACCCATGTACCCCAGCCCTCTTAACTATATGTTCCTAACTCAGATGATCACACCAAGAACGGAGAAGGGATAGGTCAACCTTGTCGAGGAAGGATAGAAGTCTGACAAGTTCTCCGAATAGGTCAAGATCCACCATCCTAGATAGAAGTTTTCCCTGCCTAACCTTCTCTTCTTTAATCCTACCTATTAGCTAAAACATAATATGCCCATGTTTTTTTCTAGCCATACCTAGTAATGGAGAGGAACTTTTGAGAGCATTAAAATTACATGGAAACTAAAAGTCAAGACAAAACACAAAACCAAATTTATCCCTTTTCTTACTAATCTCGAGGACGAGATTATTTTTAAGGGGGTTGAATTTGTAACACCCGAAATCCAATTCTAGGATCTATAAAAGCTTCTCCAAAAGTGTTTGAACTAAAATACCTTTTAACAAGGGTTTTCTCACTTTCAAGTCACTTCCGCAAAAATGAATATCTTTCCTAATAAAACAACAAATGAAAATATCACTAAGTAAATAGAGTTATCCTTTTGTTGACCTATACAATGATAGGTTCTCTTCAAAGAAATTTAATTTAAATCATATCTTAATAGAAACCATATGATAGAAAATTATTTATCTAAAATAAACTATTTATGTGTGAACTACATAGCTAGAAGCATGTGCAAAAATAGGATAATAATTAAATATGTATATAAAAATATATAGTAATACATTCATGTTGAAATTATTTTGTATGTGCACATTTGAATGGAAATTTAGATTTGGGAATTCACAAATTAAAATGAAAACAGAAAATATAAATATAAAAGGAAAAGGGGAAAAGCTAAACAGCTTAGGTGTCAGCCCATTTGGTATTTTACTGTGCTGGCCCATTATCTTCCTTCCCTTCCTCACTCCCGCCGGCCCACCCTCGCGCCATCACACTGACAGGCGGACCCCTATTGTCAATTGTACTCACCGCGCGCATGGGCTCTTGGTCGCTGTCATGTGGGCCTAGGTTGTCAGCGCACCTATCACCCCGTATCAACTGGCCTCGACATGGATGCCTCACCTCACCAGGGATGCTCCAGTTGACGCAACTATCCGTGATTGTTGCGTGTTGGTTGGGTCTCCCAAGTATTTAGGCAAAGCCGGGGCCACCTCTTTGTACACCAGGTAGAAGTCACCATCGTCGGGCGAGTAGAGGTCTGGCTGGCCGCCACCATCGCCGTAAGTAGAGGCGATGCCACCGTTGATGACCCGTCGGATCATCGCTGATTTGCCTCGAACAATTCATCCTGACGCTTCCCTAGGATCCATGTAGCTCGAGGGAAGTCTTACCCGCAAGTGAAACCCCTTGGAGTCACCGGGATTTCTCACCGGATCACACAGGTCTCCAAGAATCTACCGTGTCATGTGGACAGCATCGTCGTTGCACCATGATGTGGTAAGAAGTCCCTAAATCTGTTCGCATTGATCACAACAACGTGTAGCTTGATTTTCACCTAAAGAAGTTGTTTGCGGGGATGAATGGGGTCGAGCTTTGGCCAGAACACCACCACGGTGGCATGTACACCACTGTGTCCAGTTGTAGGAGGTAGAGGATGACGTGCGAGTCGTTAATCTTCAATCTAACGGGCCTTATAGCATACCGATTCGTGTGGGCTGGGCTCCAATCAGAGCCATCAATGCCGAATTAGACAGTTGTAAGGTCGATCTCAGTTATTTAGGTCTACACCATTGATCTTATATCTAATGGCCATCGTGGGATACCGGTCGTGGTATTGGGTGATCTGTCCTGGGTCGTCCAAAGCTGATCGAGCGGTCAGAAGTCACGTGTACCCCTTCACGTGTCTACTTTGCTAAAAAGACCATATGGTTTTTGTAAATAAACTCGCAGTTCATTACTTGACAGGAAAGGTCACAGATAGGTCCTATTCCTTGCAGATGAGTCCATATTCTCCTAAGTAATAGAACACGAGACCCAGACTAGTTTCTAATTGATTCCAAAAAGGACTTTTGATATAAAATTAAGTCAATAAACTTACAAAATTCATAACTTCTACATTTTAACTCCGATTTACTACGTTTCAGTTATGTTAGCTTCGTAATAACATTGTATACGCAATAACAACATTAGTTTTATCATAACACGTATTTTTATAATTAGATATTGTTTAATCTGTGTTGAGTAGATTAAGCTTGCTCATTAAAGTTAACCTATATATAGTTATAATCTGATTAAATCATGATTCCTAATCAAGTGATAACATATACTAAAGTTGAATTAGTTTTTTCTTCGTAATATTTTTCTCACATGATTTATAACATAGAAGATATTATCATTTAATCACCTAAAACATGAGAAAACTATATCTTCTGAATCATAACTCTGATTTTAGTAGTTCTCGGACCCGCAATCTCGTGCCATCGCGTAGAATATTCCTACACTGTTTGTTCTCATGTTTGGTGTATTGTTATGTTTATGTACTCCTTGTCTATTTGTATATATTGCTACGAATAGCGATAAGGTCACGAGAATCTGAATACCAAGTTGGTGAAGTACTTGGGAATCTCGAGTCTAAGGCAAGTTGTGCCCTTGATCACTTTTCTTAACCCAATAATGTTCCTGATAATCACCGTGACATGCTCAGGTTAATCTGATGGGACCTAATAGGTTTCCCTAGACTTGTTTATCCCACACCTTGTTTACCACTGAACATTTGGGTAGTTTTGCTATTGCTCTACCTAGTTTTAGGATTAATATTACATTATGATCATGTTCCAGTTGTACTGTTGTTTTAATTATTGTTCATGACAAGATCATTGTGTTAATTGTAACATGGAGCTTAACTTGAGATATCTGTGCTACCACAAGGGTGGAATGGGATGCCCTTGGCTGACTAATTAGGAAAGCTAGTGGAGGATTACCTTACCCGAAAGGGGCAAGGGCGGTAGAGGAGCTACGTATAGGGAGGTTCTCGGTCGATCATGCTGCGATGGCTTTTCGGACGAGGGATTCCTATATTGCCCTTCTCAGAAACCGTAGCGGGTTTTCTGAAGCTAGTGGAACTTTGTAAAGGCCTCATAGTGGATCCCTAGCCATTCACCTCGGAAGTGTCTAAGGGTCTTGCTAACCCTGGCTAGACGGGATACACGACTTGTGGACAAAGGGCGCAACCTCTACAGAGTGTAAAACTGGTATATCAGTCGTGCTCGCGGTCATGAGCAGCTCAGGAGTCTTACATGATTAATTTATGGAACTAAACTTAATCTGTCATATGCATTGCATCGCGGGTGTTATTATTAATTGTGATCTCTTACTTAATTGGGTTGGTATCTACTTATACTTAGTAACTGCTAATAAAATTTTGACCAATCTTAAAAGCAATATTCATCTTTAACCATCTCCTTTGGTAAGCCTTACACTACACATGAGCTCCCAACTTTGGTGAGTTCATGCACATTATTCCCCACAACTTGTTGAGCGATGAACTTATGTGAGCTCACTCTTGTTGCACTCACATCCCCCAGGTCAAAGACAAGTACCACAGGATGAGTCGCGTGAAGGATGTTGTGATGAGTTCGTGAGTGGTCTAGGTCGTCGTCTCCCAGTCAACTATGGTTGCTGGATCGTTGTCTTTGTATGATGAAATTATTTAAATATTTTGTACAGAACTCCGTTATATATTAATGATTTGACATTTGTTTTTGTACCATGAGTCATCATATGTGTGAGACTTGATCCCAGCACACTTGGTGATTATTTCGCGCTCGGATTTTGGACCACTAAAACCCAGGTGTGACATCGGGCACCCTTGGGGTTAATAATTTTGGGCGGCGGCTCTCACCCACGGCGGTGAGGTTACCAAAGACGAGGTGGGCTCAGATTCCAGTGGTAATGGGGTCGCCGTAGCAGGCCACGACCGGCAAAGGGGACCTGACGAACTCGGTGTTAACGTTTTCGTCGTGTGAATGGGACTCGAAATGGATGAACGGTGAAGGGGGTGCTCTGGGCAGGTTGGGGGTACTCAGATGAGTAATCTCGGCCATGGGGAGGGGCGCTCGAGCACACCGAGTCCGGTGTGGGCTCCGGTGAGGGGTTTGGGACATCTAGGGCCAAAACCTAGGCACGAGGCGGAGCTGCATCGACCGAACATCGTGGAGGCACGGTGGACCGACGCGGCAAAGCTTTGGCGTCCTCTAATTCGTCGGAGAGGAGTAAAATTGAGGCAACGGAGTGAGGGGTGCGGTTCCTTACCTCGGGTGGACGCTCTGGAGGCTTGGCGCGATGTCTGGAGCTCCAGGTGGGTCAACACGGCGGGCGCGCATCACCGTCGAGCTCGGGCGGTGGAGGTTGTACGCGGGGAGGGCTGTGGGCGAGCGAAATGAGGCAGGGGAGAGAGGGCGGGTGTGCGCAAGGCTCAAAAAGAAGCTGGGGTCGTGGGGCGCGACGTGTGCCGACTCTCTCGGTGTGTGTGCGCGCTGGGTGAGCGGCGGTTGAGGGGAAGATGGGGCTGACAAGCGGGGCTAGGGCATCTGCAGCTGCATGCGCGAGGTGGCTGGCGAGCAAGACCCACGGTATAGGGGCACAGGCGCGCGAGCGAGGCAACAGGCAACAACGCTGACAGGATGGTGAAAGTCGCTTAGAGGGGGTGAATAGGCGAAACATGTAAATTATAAATTTTGAACATGAACTTCATCCGGGGTTAGGATTAGAAACAAATAATAGTGAATACAGAGTGCGGTAGAGAGTTATTCTTGCTATGAGTTGCTCAATCAATGCAGATAACTTTGGGAGCTAACTCAAAAGATTGTGAGCAAGAAAAGTTAGAAAAAGGGGAGAGGAAGAATCAAATCGTAGGATAATGATCAACTCAAATGAACACAATGGTTTGTTTCCCGAGGTTTGGTTCCGAAGAACTTACTCCCCGTTGAGGAGGCCACGGAGGCCAGATCTTTTTCAACCGTTTCCCTCCCTCAAACGACCACTTAGACCGGTTGAGTGCTTCTTCTTAATCTCAAGGATCACTAAGACCCCGCAAGGACCACCACACACTTAGGTGTCTCTTGCTAGCTTTACAAGTCACTAGAGAGTTTAGAAAGAGATGAAGAAAGCATGATTAAAAGCCAGGCAACAAGAGCAACAAATGAAACACGAATCACACTTTCTCAAGTCACTAATCACTAAAGATCACTTGTCTCAATTGTGGCACTTGGAGAGGTTTGGAAGCTTTGAATATGTCTTGGAATGGATTACTTGCTCTTGTATTGAATGTGTGTGAGTAGAATGCTTGGGTGTCTTGAATGGAGGTGGTTGGGTTTGTATTTATAGCGACCAACCACTTCCTAGGTGTTGCCCTTGTTTTGCCAACCACGGACGGTCCACGCCCCTAGTCCAGATGGTCCGCCCTTGCACATTAACGGCTTAAATCGCAACGGTCAGCAGTAACGGCTATATCAACGGCTATAGTGCATTAAATGCGTCATCAGATGTTAGATAAAGCAGTCATGGTCGGTCCGACCGTGCATCCCAGACGGTCCACGAGGACACTAAAAAGCATTTTACCGAACCCGTCACCTTCGGGTTTTTCTAGTTTTCAACAGACGGAAGGTCCGCGCCTAAGGCCGGACGGTCCGAGCTTGGTCCCGAACGATGCTCTCTTTTCCTTTGGACAGTCTGAAGTGTAAACGCGTGATTTGCATAGTTCTTGTCTGAGGCTCACCCTGGTGTTGCGGACGATCCGCCGGAAGGGCCCATACGGTCCGCACATAGGTGATTTTCCAAAAAGCTTCTCCTGTCGGGAATAATCTACGGTATTCTAGACAGTCGACTTAGACTTGATGTAGATGAACTTATGCACCTGAGAAATGATCAACTAGGCAATCTAGTTAGTCCATAAGATTTGTGATGGTCGTCAAGCACCAAAATCAATTATAGAAAATGGTTAAGACCATTTCCCTTTCAATCCCCCCCTTTTTGGTGAATGATGCCAACATAAACCAAAGCAAATATAAATTATAGAAATGTAGATAGTTTGCATTTTGACAGATGTGCATAAGTTACTTTGAAATGAAAGCAGTTCTAAGTATATATGAATGTTTTGACATAGTTAAAATTTTGGACCACATTTGCACCACTTAGCTTGTTTTTGCAAATCTTTTGGAAAAGTCTTTTCAAATCCTTTTGCAATTAGCCAGTAGTATAAGAATATAGTTTACAAAGGCATTTTTAAGTTTTGAAAGATGCTCCCCCTTTTTCAAATGCTTTTCCTTTGACTAAATAAAAGCCCCCCTGAAAATGTTTTCCTCTTAGCTGTCAAGAGGGTTTCCAATGTGGAAGAAAAAGTTTTCAGAAAACAAGGTGGTGGTGCGGTCCTTTTGCTTTAGCCTATTAGTTTCTCCCCCTTTGGCATTAAGCACCAAAAACGAAGAAATCTAGGGGCCATTTACAAGAAAGATATGAATGTAAATATATGAGTAGGGCAAAGGATATACGATACTGACGAAAATGTAGTGGAAGCCTTGCCTTTGTCTACAACTTCATTTCCCTTTCAATCTAAGATTAAGTAGAGAAAACACTTGGAAGCACATTAGTCTTAGCTTTGGCACAAAAAGAATACGAAATATGCATTTGTACCAAATGAAAGAGATATGCCATGATCAAAGATATAAAATGAGCAATGTGTGCAAGATTTCAATCAAAGTTCCGAGAATCTAAGACATTTAGTTCATTCCTAAGCTTGCTAAAAGTCTTTTCATCTAGGGGCTTGGTGAAGATATCGGCTAACTGGTTGTGGGTGCTAACATAAGCAATTGTGATATCTCCCCTTTCTTGGTGAACTCTCAGGAAGTGATATCGGATGTCTATGTGCTTTGTGTGGCTGTGTTCAACAGGATTGTCCGCCATGCGGATTGCACTCTCATTGTCACATAGGAAAGGGACTTTTCTCAATTTGTAGCCATAGTCCCTGAGAGTTTGCCTCATCCAGAGTAATTGAGCACAACAGTGTCCTGCAACAATATACTCAGCCTCGGCGGTGGATAGAGCTACTGAATTTTGCTTCTTTGAAGCCCAAGACACCAGGGATCTCCCCAAAAACTGACAAGTCCCTGATGTACTCTTTCTATCAATCTTACATCCGGCATAATCAGCATCAGAATACCCGACTAGATCAAAGGTAGATCTCTTGGGTACCATAGCCCAAACTTAGTAGTGTAAACAAAATATCTCACGATTCTTTTCACGGCCCTTAGGTGGATTTCCTTATAAGTAGAGTAAAGATCCTATCATCGACCGTTATACCTTTTGATCTACAGATTTACATCTAGTGTTGAGGTCGAGATGCTCATTTGTTCCCATAGGAGTCTTGATGGGTTTGGCATTCTTCATTCCAAACTTCTTGAGAATATCTTGAATGTACTTTGTTTGGCTAATGAAGGTGTCCTCTTGGAGTTGCTAGATTTGAAATCCAAGGAAATACTTCAACTCCCCCATCATGGACATCTCAAATTTCTGTATCATAATTCTACTAAACTCTTCACAAGATGACTTGTTAGTAGACCCAAAGATAATATCATCAACATAAATTTGGCATATAAACAAGTCTTTGTCAATTGTTTTAGTGAAGAGAGTAGGGTCCGCTTTTCCGACTTTAAAACCATTAGTAATAAGAAAGTCTCTCGGGCATTCATACCATGCTCTTGAGGCTTGTTTGGGCCCATAAAGCGCCTTTGAGAGCTTATAGACATGACAAGGATACTCACTATCTTCAAAGCCGGGAGGTTGCTCAACATACACCTCTTCTTTGATAGGACCATTGAGGAAGGCACTTTTCACATCCATTTGATACAACCTAAAGCCATGGTAAGTAGCATAGGCAAGTAATATTCGAATTGACTCAAGCCAAGCTATGGGTGCATAGGTTTCATCGAAATCCAAAACTTCGACTTGTTAATACCCTTTTGCAACAATCTAGACTTTGTTCCTAGTCACCACACCATGTTCATCTTGTTTTTTGTGGAATACCCACTTGGTGCCTACAACATTTTGGTTAGGACGTGGAACTAAATGCCATACCTCATTCCTAGCGAAGTTGTTGAGCTCCTCTTGCATTGCCACCACCCAGTCTAGATATCTAAGTGCATCCTCTATCCTGTACGGCTCAATAGAAGACACAAAAGATTAATGTTCACAAAAATGAACAACTCGAGATCGAGTGGTTACCCGCTTTTGAATGTCACCAAGTATGGAGTTGATGGGGTGATCTTGTTGAATTGTTTGTTGGACTCTTGGGTGAGGTGGTCTTTGATCTTGAATCTCTTGTTCATCCTCCTTTTCTTGATCAACTTCATATCCCCCTTGATCGATGCCTTCTTCTTGAGGTGTCTCATTGTCTTAAACTTGATCTTCTTCTTCTTGAGTTGTTGGAGATGCTTGTATGCAAGATGATGGTTGATCTTGTGCTTGTGAAGGCTCTATGGGTTCTTGTGGACACACATCTCCAATGGACATGTTCCTTAGCGTGATGCATGGAGCTTCTTCATTCATCTAACTTATCAAGATCAACTTGCTCTACTTGAGAGTTGCCACACCCGGACTTTAAGGAACAAAGTTGGGTGCATCTCATACATGCGCCAAAGAAGACAACATATAATAACAGAGTGTATAGAGATAAATGTCACAATAACATCAGAGTATGTATTACATAGCGGAAGTCTTATTACAAAAAGATAAATATAAAACAAACTAAGGATCATCCTTGGCGCCAAAGTCAACTGGGAAACGCCACCTAGATTAGATCAAACTTCTCATTCTGTGGCTCCTCCTGAACCATTTGTTCTTCTCCTGTGCGGGGGGTGTGAGACAGCAAGGGTGAGCTCACACATGATCATAGCTCAACAAGTTGTGGGGAAACCTGTGGGCATGAACTCAACAAGTTGTGGGGAGTCCATGTGATGTGTAAGGCTAATCAACAACAGGGGTTAAAGTTGAGCATTGCTTTTAATTAGTTGGTCAAAATTTTATTAGCATTTACTAAATGTAAGTAAATACCAAACCTTAATAAAAGTAATAGAACAAAATTAATACATAATCCCATGCAATGCAAATGACAAATTGAATTTAAGTTCCATAAATTAATGATGCGAGAGTCCTGAGCTGCTCATGACCGTGAGCTCGGCTAGTATACCAGTTTTACACTCTACAGAGGTTGTACCCTATACCCATAAGTCATGTTACCCATCTGCTAAGGGATCGCGACTCCCATACACCTCTACCAAGGAAGTGAGGCAGGGCAACACTATGAGGCCTTCACAAACTTCCACTAGCTTCTGAAAACCCGCTACAGTTTATGGGAAGAGCACTTGCAAGAATCCCCCATCTGACCGCCATCGCAGCAAAATCAACCCGAGAACCTCCCTGCATGCAACTCCCCTACTGCCCTTGCCCCTTTCGGGTAAGGTAGTCTTCCACTACCTTTACTAATTAGTCAGCCAAGGGCATCCCATACTACCCATATGGTGGCACGTGTTTCTCAAGTTAAGCTCCATGTTCCAATTAACATTAATGATCTTGACATGAACATAAATAGAATAACAAAATAACCGGAACATGCATGTAATAAAATATTATCCCAAAACCATGTAAAGCAATAGCAAGACTACCCAAGTGATTCAGGGATAACAAGTAAGGAGATAAACAATCTAGGGTGACCTATCGGGTCCCATCAAAATTAAGCATATGCATGGTAAATGATTATAAAGAACATTATTGGGTAACAAAAGTGGTCAAGGGCACAACCAGCCTTCAATGAGCTCCTGCTCAGCTACTTCTATCTGCTGGGCACCAGGATCCTCAGTCACAGGTTCTTCTACTCGCCACAATACAAACAAGCACAGTATATAGAGAAAATTAACATCACACCAAACATGTAAACAAAATACATAATAATAATCTACACATTAAAATAAAATCCTAGGAACAGAAATCATAATTTTTGGAGTTATGGATTTTAAGTTATGAATTCCCAAAGGTTTTATGTGCTTGAAATAGGATTAAGTGAGAAATTATTTTTCTTACTGTTTTCATGTCAAAACAGAGACTCTAGGTGATAAACAATAATCTTACAAAATTTTAGAAATTGGAATGGGTTAATTTGGAGTTCATATGAATTTCCTATGATTTATACAAGTTTCTAGCAATTATTTATACATCAAAAATCTATTTCTATTTTATTTTCTCTGGTTTTCGAGTTGTCTGGACTTGGCCTCATTTTCTGGAAAGTCCAGGGGTTAATACAGAAGAGTACCAAGACACAGCGCACTGTGCATAGGACGGTGAGTTCATTCCTAATAAACTCAGGGTTACTTATGCAAAACTCCAGGCCGAAGGAGTATGAGGGGTCTTTGCCCATCCGATCGGCACCTAACAACTACGATTTAAAATCCCCAGATCTAATCTGCATCGCCCGCCATACGATTGATGGCCCAGATACAACCACCCTTGACCATATCCCTGATCCACTCTGAGCCATAGATGAAAGATCTAACGGCCCGCTCTATCTTGGACTCACCCGCTCAACTCCTGCCAAACACGCCAGACTCTGCGGTGGTGCAGTACCGCCGGCGATGACCGCCCCGACCAGGCGGCACACCAAAACTCAATTAAAAAGTTCTACACCATGCCCACAACGAGGCACATCGATCTAGTGAAGTAATTCCCGTGCAAACTCAGTGAGGTCGATTGTCCACGGAGTTGTGCGGACCACGACGGTGCTAAGGTTGCGGCGAGCAATTTGCATGGCTAGAACGACCATCTACCTACGAGTCTCGGTGCTATGCTTCAAGGGACAACAAGCGGAAGGTAAAGCGGTTCCTTACCGGCGACGGTGCGGCATAGGAAACTGGTCGTGGGGCGGTGGAAATCCACAGCGGTCCTCGGCTTTCACCTCTCTCACAAACTGCAATTAGGGCGACAACCGTCTTCGACGATGACACCTACCAGAGGCTAGATAAAAGAGGGGGAAAACTCGCGGCCGGGTCTTATAGACGAGCAGAATCGGTTGAGGAAGACCCGCGAGTTCCGAGGAAGCCGCGCCACGGATCTCGCGCAGCCCTGTTGACGCAGCCGCGCGAAGGGAGGGATGACAGGTGGGGTCCCGAGATCAGTGACCGAGCGCACCGCGCGCTGCGCAGCGGACGACGAGGGTGAGTGGCTGATGTGTGGGGCCCGCTAGTCGTCGCAACAACGCGTTAGCTGAGCTGCACATGCCTGCGAGAGAAAAAGGTTGTGGGCCAAAAAGGGTTTTCGCGGCCCAGGTGGGGTTTCCTCTTTTTTCTTTTTTTTTTCTTTTGCTTTTGTTTTCTGTTTTTTTCTTTATTCATAATTATTTGAATCCAGATTCGAATTTGAATATGAGTTTCAACTTTGAATTAAATGTACACATTCCCATATCTATATTTTATTGTATATATTTTTTATTACTCATTTCACTCACATAATATTGTTTCCTTCTTCTCTTTTCCTAAATCCTTGAATTTCCTTTAGATCTTAAATTCCCTTTTTGGACTTTAATATATTTCTTTTCATGTGATTTTTATATTGTCACAAGATGCACACAAAATAAAAACCCAGCATGATGCATATTTTAGTGGCATAACTTTTTATTAGTTATTCGTCTTTAAATATGGTATTCACATGTGATGATAAGTAGATACAATATACACATATACATAAAGGAAATAACTTTTCTCCTTTTATATGAATTTTTTTACAAGTTGGGTATTACAAATCCTACCCCCCTTAACAAGAATCTCGTCCTCGAGATTTAGGAAGGACTAGGGAAAAGATGAGGAAAATCTATGCGAAGCTCTTCTTCTCTCTCCCAAGTAGCTTCATCTCCTCCATGATGACTCCATTGCACTTTGCATATCTTAATAACTTTATTTCTTGTAACTCGAGTCAAAGTGTCAAGAATCTTGATCGGATACTCCGTGTAAGTCAAATCTCCCTGTACACTGAGCTCTTCCATTGGTAACTGTTTCTCAGGGACACGGAGACACTTCTTAAGTTGAGACACATGGAATACATTGTGCACATCAGATAGACTATCGGGTAACTCGAGTTGGTATGCCATCTCCCCAACTCGCCTAAAGATTCTGAATGGTCCAATAAAGCGAGGGGACAACTTGCCCTTGACTTTGAATCTCCTCATTCCACGAAGTGGTGACACCTTGAGGTACACATGATCTCCTTCCTCAAACTCCAGTGGTCTTCTTCTATTATCATCATAGCTCTTTTGCCTGGTTTGAGCTACCCTCAGATTCTCCTGGATTATACGGACTTGTTCTTCTGCCTCTTGAATCAGTTCAGGTCCAAAGAACTGTCTTTCTCCAGTCTGATCCCAATATAGAGGAGTCCTGCACTTCCTGCCATATAAAGCCTCGAATGGTGACATCTTCAGACTGGCCTGATAACTATTATTATATGAGAATTCAGCATATGGTAGGCTTTTATCCCAGCTTCCTCCATGCTGAAGGGCACAAGCTCTCAACATATCTTCCAATACTTGATTAGTCCTTTCAGTCTGTCCATCAATCTGAGGGTGATAAGTCATGCTAAAGTTCAACTTCGTATTCATATTCTCACGGAAGCTTCTCCAGAATCTTGAGGTAAACTGTGAACCTCGATCAGACACGATCTTCTTTGGTACTCCATGTTAACACACAATCCGAGCCATATATAACTCTGTAGCTGAGAGCCTTTATACGTAGTCTTGACCAGAATGAAATGAGCTACTTTAGTCAATCTATCCACAATCACCCATATAGCATCATATCCTTTCTAGGTGCGAGGCAATCTAGTAATGAAATCCATACCAATCTCTTCCCACTTCCACTCGGGTATCTTAAGCTGGTGCAGTAGTCCAGCTGGCCTCTGGTGTTCAGCCTTATCTCTTTGACACACATCGCACATAGACACATGTGCAGCCACATCTCTCTTCATCCATACCACTAGTATTTCTGCTTCAAATCCTGATACATCTTGGTACTACCAGGATGAATATAATAATCTGAGTCATGGGCCTCCTTTAAAATAGTCTCACGAAGGCTTTCAATATCAGGAACACATATCATGTCCTTGAACCATATGGTGCCTTGCTCATCTTCCGTGAATTCCGGACCTCGACCTTCAGTAATAAGATCCTTGATCTCTTGTATCTTAGCATCACCAACTTGACCTTTACGGATTTCTTGTTCCAAGGTAGGTTCCACATCAATAGTAACTCCTTCAGTGTGAGCAACTATCCCCAGGTTAAGTCTCCTGAAATCCTCAACAATCTCATCAGGTAGCTGGGCCACAATAGCTGAATGAACGTGTTCCTTCCGACTCAAGGCATCTGCAACCAAATTCGCCTTGCCTGGGTGATAGTGAATCTCCAAATCATAATCTTTAATAAGCTCCAACCAACGGTGTTGCCTAAGGTTGAGATCCTTCTGAGTGAATATATACTTCAAACTCTTATGATTCGTGTATACTTGACACTTGGTTCCCATGATATAATGTCTCCATATCTTAAGTGCGTGCACTACGGCTGCCAGTTCCAAGTCATGAGTGGGGTAGTTCAACTCATGTTTCCGCAACTGACGAGACGCGTAGGCAATCACATGTCCTTCTTGCATGAGTACACATCCCAAGCATTGGCCACATGCATCACAATAAATGTCAAATCCCTTCTGTAGATTTGGCATAACCAACACTGGTGGTGACATCAACCTCTTCTTTAATTGATCAAAGCTATCTTGGCACTTCTTGTCCCACTTAAACTCTCTTCCCTTCTCCAGAAGCGAGGTCATAGGTTTAGCAATCTTAGAAAATCCTTCAATAAATCTCCGATAGTATCCTGCTAGTCCCAAGAAGCTCCGGATCTCAGGAACTGTAGTGGGAATGCTCCACGCCATAATCTCCTTGACTTTAGCAGGATCCACTGATGTCCCTCCATTAGAAATGATATGTCCAAGCAATGGCACCTCGCTAATCCAAAACTTGCATTTGCTATACTTGGCATATAGTTGATTATCCCTTAGCTTTTGTAGCACCAGTCTCAGATGTTCCTCATGATCACTATCACTCTTGGAATAAATAAGAATGTCGTCAATGAATACTATGACGAATCTATCCAAATACTCCATAAACACCTTATTCATCAGATTCATAAAATAAGCTGGTGCATTAGTTAGTCCAAACGACATAACCGTGAACTCATATAAACTATATAGGGTCGAGAAAGCCGTCTTGGGAATATCTGATGGCCTAATCCTCATTTGATGGTAACCCGATCGGAGATCAATCTTCGAGAATACCCTTGCACCTCTCATCTGATCAAATAAATCCTCAATGCGGGGTGACGGGTACTTGTTCTTCACAGTAACATCATTAAGGGACCTATAATCCACACACATCCGCTGTGATCCATCCTTCTTTTGTACAAACAGAATCGGCGCTCCCCAAGGTGAGGAACTCGGACGAATGTACACAGCCTCTTGCAACTCCGTTAACTAGTTCTTAAGTTCCTTTAACTCTTCCATAGACATCCTATATGGCCATTTAGAAATAGGAGCAGTCCCAGGTAAGAGATCAATAACAAACTCAACTTGTCTATCTGGTGGCATCCCTGGTAACTCCTCTGGAAAGCCATCCAGAAAATCCCTAACCACACGGATGTTGTTACCAACAAACTCCTCAATTATAAAGAACATCGCATGTTTGGAAGAGGTAGTTACTGCAATTTCAACTTGAAATCTTTCTCCTTTAGGGCTGGTGAGTTCTACAATACCCCTACCACATTGTATAATGGCATTTGCCTTTCTTAACCATGACATACCAAGAATTAGATCTAAGCTGCTTGTCTCTAATATTATAGCAGTAGCCCCGAATTCTCTTCCCATAATTGTCAGTGTCAATTTATGTGTCATATGATTTGCCTCAACAGGCCCTTTAGGTGTTATTACTATCATTGGTGTTTTCATAATTTTAAATGGTAACTCATTTGTGTTGGCATATCGAGCAGACATGAATGAATGTGTAGCACCAGAATCAAATAATATTGTTGCAGGAATTGCATTAATGTAAAACATACCAAGTTCAATGTCAGCTCCTTCCGCAGTAGCATCAGCGCTGACCTGATTAACCCTGGCAATAGAGAATTCCTTGCCAGTTCCTAGAGTCTGCTGCTTGTTCTGAACTGGGGTAGTAGCAATCCTCTGTGGGCACACATTTGCATAATGTCCAGTCTTCCCACACTTGTAGCAAGTAGTGCCTGCACTTTGTCCTGAAAACTTCGTTGGGGTGCCAGTGGGGGTAGCCTGACGAGTCGGTGGAGTCCCCTAAGGTAAGTGCTGAGCTGGGCGCTGGCCTCCGCCAAGGCGAACTGGTGTACCCTAGGGTGAACTGTAGCGTGGACAAACACTGCTGCTTCCCTGACCCTGGGATATAGCCTTCCTCTTCAGATCTCCTAGCTGAACACGCTTGTGTTCAATAGCTAGGGCCTTGTCAAGCAGCCTCTGAAACGATGGAAATGTATGTGCCACTAGAGCATAATGCAGAGGTCCATTGAGTCCTTCAATAAAATGCTCATGTTTCCTCTCATCTTTAGCAACCTCATCAGGTGCGTATCTGGATAGCTAGATGAACTTATCGCGGTACTCGCTGACTAACATGTTCCCCTGCTTCAGCGATAGAAATTCTTTCTTCTTAATCTTCATTAGTCCAGCTGGTATATGATAGTTCCTGAACTACGTAGCGAACTCCGCCCATGTGATAGTATCAGCAGCATCGTGGGCAGTAGTGTATGAATCCCACCAATCAGCAGCAGGACCTGTCAGACGACCAGAGGCATATAGAACCTTCTCCCGATCAGAGCATTGTGCAATATTCAACATCTTTTTGACAGACTTCAGCCAATCATCAGTGTCCAGTGGATCAGGAGAACTAGCGAATGTCGGTGGCTTGTGGCTCATGAACTCCCGGTGCTTGTCTCGGGGTGGAACTGGTGGTGGTGGTGGAGGCAGTGGTGCTTGCTGATGTTGCTATTATTGTTGTTGTTGCTGCTGCGCCCTTCTCTCCTGGCGTATCTCCTCTCTCTCTTGGCACATCTCCTGTCATATATCCTCTCGCTCTTGGCACATCTCTTGGCGTTCTTGCCGCATCTGCGCGTGCATATCCGCCATAGTGTCAGCCATCTGTTGCATTATCCTCATCTGTGTTGCAACAGTTTGGTCAACTCCTGCTGGTGGAGGCTATGGAGGATCCATCACATGTTGTTGTTGTTGTGGTTGTCTAAATATCCTCCGAGTGTGTCGATTGGGAGGTGGATCAATTCCACCACCCTTCCTGGTATTGACCATATGAGTTAGAAACATATGGTAAGAGAGAAAGGATTGTAGACAAGGCAGGTGATTACGAGGCATGTTACTTTGGGGAAATTTATTAGCTAAGCAGATTAATGTTTTACCTACCATAGCTAATTCATTACCTTATGGTGGTACATGGTACGATGTCCTCTTTGTAATATCTCAATCAATCAAAGAAGCAAATCAGACATTTATCATCAGAACAATCGAACAACATTTTTAAATAGAGAAAATAGTTTAAATTTTGTCTTAGGTTTCCTACCTCTTAACAATGTAATAAATGTAGGATTCCAAGGTGTGAAATCTATCTTGTCTTAGAGTAGAAAAGATAAGAGTAATCAGAGTATGACAGCACAAGGTGAGACAGGATCAAGATAAGATAAGTATAGAATGAATCAGAGTAAGGTAAGTAGGTAAGGGTGTTGTCCATTTCTATCTAGGCTTCGTCCTACAATTAACATCTCCTTTGATACCACTTCTGTCACACCCGGACTTTAAGGAACAAAGCCGGGTGCATCTCATACATGCGCCAAAGAAGACAACATATATAATAACAGAGTGTATAGAGATAAATGTCACAATAACATCAAAGTATGTTTTACATAGCGGAAGTCTTATTACAAAAAGATAAATATAAAACGAACTAAGGATCATCCATGGCACCAAAGTCAACTAGGAAACGCCACCTAGATTAGATCGAACTCCTCGTTGTGTGGCTCCTCCTGAACCACCTGTTCTTCTCATGTGGGGGTGTGAGACAGCAAGATGAGCTCACACATGATCATAGCTCAACAAGTTGTGGGGAAACCAGTGGGCATGAACTCACCAAAGGTGGGAGTCCATGTGATGTGTAAGGCTAATCAACAACAGGGGTTAAAGCTGAGCATTGCTTATAATTAGTTGGTCAAAATTTTATTAGCAGTTACTAAATGTAAGTAAATATCAAACCTTAATAAAAGTAATAGAACAAAATTAATACATAATCCCATGCAATGCCAATGAAAAATTGAATTTAAGTTCCATAAATTAATCATGCGAGAGTCCTGAGCTTCTCATGATCGTGAGCTCGACTAGTATACCAGTTTTACACTCTGTAGAGGTTGTACCCTGTACCCACAAGTCATGTTAACCATCTGCTAAGGGATCGCGACTCCCATACACCTCTACCAACGAAGCGAGGCAAGGCAACACTACGAGGCTTTTACAAAGTTCCACTAGCTTCCGAAAACCCGCTACAATTTATGGGACGAGCACTTGCAAGAATCCCCCGTCTGACCGCCATCGCAACAAAATCAACCCGAGAACCTCCCTACATGCAACTCCCCTACTGCCCTTGCCCCTTTCTGGTAAGGTAGTCTTACACTAGCTTTCCTAATTAGTCAGCCAAGGGCATCCCATACTACCCTTGTGGTGCCACGTGTTTCTCAAGTTAAGCTCCATGTTCCAATTAACATTAATGATCTTGAAATGAACATAAATAGAATAACAAAATAACTGGAACATGCATATAATAAAATATTATCCCAAAACCATGTAAAGCAATAGCAAGACTACCCAAGTGATTCAGGGATAACAAGGTAAAGAGATAAACAATCTAGGTGACCTATCGGGTCCCATCAAAATTAAGCATATGCATGGTAAATTATTATAAAGAACATTATTGGGTAACAAAAGTGGTCAAGGGCATAACTTGCCTTCAATGAGCTCCTGCTCAGCTACTTCTATCTGTTGGGTACCAAGATCCTCAATCATAGGTTCTACTCGCCACAATACAAACAAGCACAGTATATAGAGAAAATTAACATCACACCAAACATGTAAACAAAATACATAATAATAATCTACACATTAAAATAAAATCCTAGGAACAGGAATCATAATTTTTGGAGTTATTGATTTTAAGTTATGAATTTCCAAAGGTTTTATGTGCTTGAAATAGGATTAAGTGAGAAAATATTTTTCTTTCTGTTTTCATGTCAAAATAGAGACTCTAGGTGATAAACAATAATCTTACAAAATTTTAGAAATTGGAATGGGTTAATTTGGAGTTCATATGAATTTCCTATGATTTATACAATTTTCTAGCAATTATTTATACATCAAAAATCTATTTCTATTTTATTTTCTCTGATTTTCGAGTTGTATGGACTTGGCCTCATTTTCTGGAAAGTCCAGGGGTTAATACAGAAGAGTACCAAGACACAACGCACTGTGCATAGGACGGCGGGTTCATTCCTAATAAACTCTGGGTTACTTGTGCAAAACTCCAGGCCGAAGGGGTATGAGGGGTCTTTGGCCGTCCGATCGGCACCTAACGGCTACGATTTAAAATCCCCAAATCTAATCTGCATCGCCTGCCATACGATTGACGGCCCAGATACAACCACCCTCGACCATATCCCAGATCCACTCTGAGCGATAGATGAAAGATCTGACGGCCCGCGCTATCTCGGACTCACCCGCCCAACTCCGGCCAAACACACCAGACTCTGCGGCGGTGCAGTACCACCGGCGATGACCGCCCCGACCAAGCGGTGCACCAAAACTCAATTAAAAAGTTCTATACCATGCCCGCAACGAGGCGCATCGATGTAGTGAAGTAATTCCCATGCAAACTCAGTGAGGTCGACTATCTCCCATATACTCGGATGGAGAGAGAACAAATGACTACGCATTTTGTGACTCCAAAATCCGTAGTCCTCTCCATCAAAGTGAGGAGGTTTACCAAGTGGAATGGATAGTAAATGAGCATTTGTACTTTGCGGAATACGAGAGTAGTCAAAAGAAAAGTTTGAATTAACCGGTTTCCTTCTCTCGCAGTCGTTGTCGTCGTTGTCCTTTTGGGAAGAAGTGGACTCATCGCTGTCGTCGTAGTATACGATCTCCTTGATGCGTCTTGTCTTCTTCTTCTTCCCATCTTTGCATCTGTGGCCCGAGCCCGAGTCAGTAGGCTTGTCGTCCTTCGGCTCGTTGACGAAGGACTCCTTCTCCTTGTCGTTGATCACGATTCCCTTTCCCTTAGGATCCATCTCTTCGGGCGGTTAGTCCCTTTCTTGAAGAGAACGGCTCCGATACCAATTGAGAGCACCTAGAGGGGGGGTGAATAGGTGATCCTGGGAAACTTGAAAACTTAAGCCACAAAACTTGGTTAATCGTTAGCACAATTATTGCCAAGTGGCTAGAGAGGAGTTAAAACACAATAACCACAAGAAATCAATCACATAGATGGCACGGTGGTTATCCCGTGGTTCGGCCAAGACCAACGCTTGCCTACTCCACGTTGTGGCGTCCCAACGGACGAGGGTTGCAATCAACCCCTCTCAGGCCTTATTCGTTTAAGCCATTCCTGGCCGGGATTAGGCCCAATCCCCCCTGATCAACCCGGTCTAGAAAAGATACCGACCCACAACGAAATAGGTGTTCTATTCATCCCGCTCAGGCTTCAATCCCGATCCACCCCGACGGTTCCCAGCTCAACCCGGGTGGGAAACATCCCTCGTCTCCGCGTCGTGGAAAGAATCCGCAATACGCTCGGTGCGAGGCGGCGGCTGCATACGACACGGAGGTGTCAGCTACGTACGACACAGAGACCGGCGTCCGCGAGGAGAACGACTGCTGGCTGATCTGTGCAATCTCTTCGGAGGCTGCTTCTCGCCGGTACGGACGTCGTCCTCTTCTAATCCTTTCCATCTACTATGAACTAGAAAGGCCCTCGCTAGTTTCCCCACATGGCTGGCCGGCTCTGGCCGATGGTGAGCTCCTAGTCCCAGCTGGTTGATCCATGGTGCGTTCAGATCTCGGTTCCGTGCCCAGATCCAAACCTACAACAAGAACGAGTGCTAGTGCTAGTGCAGCCATTGTGCTACCTACCCATCACTATTCCCCTGTGCTAGTGCAACCGCTGTTGGTTGTTCCGATTTACGAACACCCACATGGATCCAGCAAAGTGAACATGGATCTTGAAACTGAACATGGATATAGCCGATGGAGTTTTTTTGGTTGTTTATTGGATCTCGATTAATCCTTCCAACTTGAATTTATTTCTAGTTTTTGTGTCTCACAAAATTAATTTCTCTCTATCTTTGGATCTCTCAGTTTCGTTCCAAAAAATTGTTAGTTTTTTTGGGTCAGTTGCTTTGGGATACTAAAGTATCGATCTTTTCGTGGATCATTGCCAACCCCTATCAGAGTACACCCATAAATATTTCATGTACACCCAGAAACATTTCATTCAGTTTCAGTCTACATGGATATGTAGCGACATTGTAATTTTCTTGAATTTATTTTCTTTGGTCATAGTGTTCTATCCGGTATTTAAAGAGATGACTCACCTGCTCCATATGTCCAATTGAAATAGGTTATGCTTTGCCTTGGAACAATGCTCACTTAAACATTTTGATGGTATATCTTTAGCTGTTAGATGTAGCTACAAATGCTAGACAATAGCAATAAAACATGGAGGTATAGGAAACCACCCTATACTTCATGGAAAGAAATAATGTAGAACACCATACAGATACACCGTCAATACTAAGTGATCTGTTAGTATAATGCAATCTTGTTATAAGAGAAAACATATCAGTTTTACCAATTCTACAGATTGTCGAGTCCTTGGTTGCTTACATATTCAAGAAGGTTGTAGAACTCTCCATTGTGCTGAAAACCTGAGCTCCTCTTTCCACTTATAATCTCAAGGAGGACCTCGAAACTAAAAACATCTTACTTGATCGAGAGAAGGCCATCAGATACATATTCAGGAACTTCTCACTGCTGGTATACTTCACCTGTCTGAATCTTCGTAGTAAAATAAGAGCAGCAGTTGTCTACTTCGTTCTGCTACACAAGAGAACTGAAGACATATCCTATCCTAGGCATTCCTGCTGGAAATAGTATAAGACGTCGCTTTGTTCTTCAAAGAAAAAACCAGCAGTGCAGGCTGCAGAGCATAGATATATATGGATTTAATAACAAAGAGAAAATTGCATGTCAAATACTGTTATATGCTATCTTAGTATGTCTGAGCATGGTCATTTACAATATGATCATGGTCTATTAAATACTATTATATGATCATTTACAATATGAAATTGGGTGATGTCACTAGGTCGTGCTTTCTAATATTATGTAATTACTCATTGTTTTATAGCATTATATTAAGATTATTCTTCACTCAATTGCTGAATTTTTATTCCATGCATTAGTATTGCTGAGTTTTATAGTATTATATTGGAGTGGAAGCCCATGAAAAAAGTAGCAACTAATTATTGTTCCCTGCATTATCTCTACCACAACCGAACATGTTTTTTAGGAGAGGGATTAAACCCCTAGAGGAATCCATCCATAAAGGGATTGAGTGATATGAGAGGGATTCACTCAATCCCTCCATGGGTAGAATCCCTTTGGGGTTTAAAACCCTGTCAACCGAACATGGCCTCAAGCGGTCCAAAGACCCACTTGAATACCACGGTGTTTTGCTTGCTTTTTCTCAATCCCGTTTGCGAGGAATCTCCACAACTTGGAGTCTCTCGCCCTTACACTTGAAATTCACAAAGAAGCACGGAGCAAGGGAGGGATTAGCAACGCACTCAAGACAAGAAATCACAGCAACACCACGCACACAAATCGCAACAAGAGCTCGCAACACAACTCAATGAGTTCACAACTCCACTAGAGCTCTATATGCTATCACAATGAAACAAATGCGCGGAATCGGTGTCTTGGTGCTTAGAGATGTTGTAGGAATGCTTGGTGTCCTCCTTCATGCGCCTAGGGGTCCCTTTTATAGCCCCAAGGCAGCTAGGAGCCGTTGAGAGCAATCTGGGAAGGCAATTCTTGCCTTCTGCCGTCTGGCGCACCGGACAGTCCGGTGCACACCGGACACTGTCCGGTGCCAGATTTCTTTCCTTAAGAGACGTAGCCGACCGTTGGCAGACTTGGAGCCGTTGGCGCACCGGACATGTCCGGTGCACACCGGACAGTCCCGTGCCCCCTTCTAGCCGTTGGCTCGGCCACGTGTCCCGCGCAGATCGCGCGGCCGACCGTTGGCCCGGCCGACCGTTGGCTCATCGGACAGTCCGATGCACACCGGACAGTCCAGTGAATTATAGCCGTACATCGCCGGTGAATTCCCGAGAGCGGCCACTTCGCTCGAACCAGCCTGGCGCACCGGACACTGTCTAGTGCACCACCGGACAGTCCGGTGCTCCCAGACTAAGCAGATTCTTGGCTGCTCGAGCCAAGATATTTCCAATTGGATTTTTCCTGTTTCCAGCACTTAGACACAATACATTAGTCCATAAAACAATGTACTAAGTCTGAGAAACATACCTTTATCCTTGGTTTGTACTTTGTCCACCATTTTACATTTAAGCACTTGTGTTGGACACTAAATCACCAAAATACTTAGAAATGGCCCAAGGGCACATTTCCCTTTCAATCTCCCCCTTTTTGGTGATTTATGCCAACACAACATAAAACAACTAGAACATGTGCAATGTCAATGCCAATGAAAACTCAAATTTGTTTTGATTCAAATTTGACATATATGGATCACTCTTTGCCACCACTTGGTTTGTTTTTGCAAATCAAACTCAATTTTCTATCTCTAAGTCAAACACACATGTTAAGACAAAAAGAGAGTGATTCCAAGAGAAATTGATTCAAGATTTCAAAAACTCCCCTTTTTCCCATAATCAACACTTCTCCCCACAAGAAGCCAACTTTTGACAAGAGAGACAATAAAAGAGTTTTGACAAACCTTGACAAACCAAAAAGCTCTATTCTACTATTTTCAAAATCTCTCAAGTGGTAGCTGATCCATTTATTGCTTTGGCCTTTATTTTCTCCCCCTTTGGCATCAAACACCAAAACGAGATCAATCTTGGCCCAAGAACCCCATTGCCTCACCAAAATCTTCAATAAGAATACAAAAGCAATAAGAGTACATGAGATGAACTTGGAATAAGTTACCCTCTCATCGGAGTGCAGTGGAAGTCTTTCATGGTCCAAGTCCACCTTTTCCCTTTCAAACCTCCTTTGAGACTAAAACAAGCAAACTCAAGCACATGGTTAGTCTCAAAGGGTCAAGTTGTAACACATCTCCCCCTAAACATGTGCATCACTTTGCAACGGACTTGTGAGGTCCAGGGAGTGTTTGTACAACTTGAGCACCATTATTAAGCAACAAAATGCAGAAGGAACATGATCAAAAGCATAAACACATGCATGCTATAAATCAATCCAAGTTCCGCGAATCTAAGATATTTAGCTCACTACGCAACCTGCAAAAGGTCTTCTCATCTAGAGGCTTGGTAAAGATATCGGCTAGCTGGTTCTCGGTGCTAACATGAAACACTTCAATATCTCCCTTTTGCCGGTGGTCTCTCAAAAAGTGATGTCGGATGTCAATGTGCTTTGTGCGGCTGTGTTCAACAGGATTTTCCGCCATGCGGATAGCACTCTCATTATCACATAGGAGTGGGACTTTGCTCAGATTGTAGCCAAAGTCCCTGAGGGTTTGCCTCATCCAAAGTAGCTGCGCGCAACACTGTCCTGCGGCAATGTACTCGGCCTCAGCGGTGGATAGGGCAACGGAAGTTTGTTTCTTAGAGTTCCATGACACCAGGGACCTTCCTAAGAATTGGCACGTCCCCGATGTACTCTTCCTATCGACCTTACATCCAGCATAGTCGGAATCTGAATATCCAATCAAGTCAAAGGTAGACCCCTTTGGATACCAGAGCCCGAAGCAAGGCGTAGCAACTAAATATCTAAGGATTCGCTTCACTGCTACTAAGTGACACTCCTTAGGATCGGATTGAAATCTAGCACACATGCATACGCTAAGCATAATATCCGGTCTACTAGCACATAAGTAAAGCAACGACCCTATCATTGACCGGTATGCCTTTTGATCAACGGACCTACCTCCTTTGTTGAGGTCGGTGTGTCCGTCGGTCCCCATCGGAGTCTTTGCGGGCTTGGCATCCTTCATCCCAAACCGCTTCAGCAAGTCTTGCGTGTACTTCGTTTGAGAGATGAAGGTGCCGTCCTTGAGTTGCTTCACTTGGAACCCAAGGAAGTAGTTCAACTCGCCCATCATTGACATCTCAAATTTCTGCGTCATCACCCTGCTAAACTCTTCACAAGACTTTTTATTAGTAGAACCAAATATTATGTCATCGACAAAATTTGGCACACAAAAAGATCACCATCACAAGTCTTAGTGAAAAGAGTTGGATCGGCTTTCCCAACCTTGAAATTATTAGCAATTAGAAAGTCTCTAAGGCATTCATACCATGCTCTTGGGGCTTGCTTAAGTCCATAGAGCGCCTTAGAGAGCTTACACACATGGTCGGGGTACCGTTCATCCTCGAAGGCAGGGGGTTGCTCTACGTACACCTCCTCCTTGATTGGCCCGTTGAGGAAAGCGCTCTTCACATCCATTTGGAACAACCTGAAAGAATGATGAGCGGCATATGCTAGCAAAATACGAATGGACTCTAGCCTAGCCACAGGAGCAAAAGTCTCCTCAAAGTCCAAACCTGCGACTTGGGCATAACCTTTTGCCACAAGTCGAGCCTTGTTCCTCGTCACCACCCCGTGCTCGTCCTGTTTGTTGCGGAACACCCACTTGGTTCCCACAACATTTTGCTTGGGACGAGGCACCAGTGTCCAAACTTCATTGCGCTTGAAGTTGTTGAGTTCCTCCTGCATGGCCAGCACCCAGTCCGGATCTAGCAAGGCCTCTTCTACCCTGAAAGGCTCAATAGAAGAGACAAAGGAGTAATGCTCACAAAAATTAACTAATCTTGAACGAGTAGTTACTCCCTTGCTAATATCACCCAATATCTAGTCAACGGGATGATCCCTTTGGATCGTCGCTCGAACTTGGGTTGGAGGTGCCTGAGGTGCTTCTTCCTCTTCAACTTGAACATCTTGTGCTCCCCCTTGATCATGCGCCTCCACTTGAGGTACCTGTTCGTCATCTTGGGTTGGGGAATGTACCATAGTTGAGGAAGACGGTTGATCTTGCTCCAATTGTTCCCGAGGCCGTACATCTCCAATCATCATGGTGCGTATTGCGGCCGTTGGAACGTCTTCTTCATCTACATCATCAAGATCAACAGC
Source organism: Zea mays (assembly GCF_902167145.1). NCBI lineage: Eukaryota > Viridiplantae > Streptophyta > Magnoliopsida > Poales > Poaceae > Zea > Zea mays. The sequence goes on along the minus strand of NC_050102.1, from coordinate 53,639,409 downwards.
TTGCTCTCTTGGAGAGCCATTAGTCTCATCAAATACAACGTCACTAGAGACTTCAACCAAACCCGATGATTTGTTGAAGACCCTATACGCCTTTGTATTTGAATCATAACCTAATAAAAACCCTTCTACAGCTTTGGGAGCAAATTTGGAATTCCTATCCTTCTTCACTAGAATGTAGCATTTACTCCCAAATACACGAAAGTACGATACATTGGGTTTGTTACCGGTTAGCAGCTCATACGACGTCTTCTTGAGGAGGCGATGAAGGTAGACCCGGTTGATGGCGTGGCAAGCCGTGTTCACGGCTTCCGACCAAAAGCATTCGGGGGTCTTGAACTCTCCAAGCATCGTCCTCGCCATATCGATGAGCGTCCTGTTCTTCCTCTCTACCACACCATTTTGTTGTGGTGTGTAGGGAGCGGAGAACTCGTGCTTGATCCCTTCCTCCTCAAGAAACTCCTCCACTTGAAGATTCTTGAATTCGGACCCGTTGTCGCTCCTTATCTTCTTCACCTTGAGCTCAAACTCATTTTGAGCTCTCCTGAGGAAGCGCTTGAGGGTCCCTTGGGTTTCAGACTTTTCCTGCAAAAAGAACACCCAAGTGAAGCGGGAAAAGTCATCAACAATAACTAGACCATACTTACTTCCTCCTATGCTCAGATAGGCGACGGGTCCGAAGAGGTCCATATGCAGCAGCTTCAGGGGCTTTGATGTGGTCATCACATTCTTGCTGTGATGTGCTCCTCCCACCTGTTTACCTGCTTGACATGCTGCACAAGGTCTATCTTTTTCGAATTGCACGTTAGTCAAACCTATCACGTGTTCTCCCTTTAGAAGCTTGTGAAGGTTCTTCATCCCCACATGTGCTAAGCGGCGATGCCACAGCCAGCCCATGCTAGTCTTAGCGATTAAGCATGCATCTAGACTGGCCTCCTCTTTTGCAAAATCAACTAAATAAAGTTTGCCGTCTAGTACACCCTTAAAAGCTAGTGAACCATCACTTCTTCTAAAGACAGACACATCTACATTTGTAAATAGACAATTATATCCCATATTACATAATTGACTAATAGATAGTAAATTATATCCAAGAGACTCAACTAAAAACACATTAGAGATAGAGTGCTCATTGGATATTGCAATCTTGCCTAAACCTTTCACCTTGCCTTGGTTCCCATCACCGAATATGATTGAATCTTGGGAATCCTTATTCTTGACGTAGGAGGTGAACATCTTCTTCTCCCCCGTCATATGGTTTGTGCATCCGCTGTCGATAATCCAGCTTGAGCCCCCGGATGCATAAACCTGCAAGGCAAATTTAGGCTTGGGTCTTAGGTACCCAACTCTTGTTGGGTCCTACAAGGTTAGTCACAATTTCCTTAGGGACCCAAATGCAAGTTTTATCTCCCTTGCATTTTGCCCCTAATTTCCTAGCAATCACCTTTCTATCCTTTCTACAAATTGCAAATGAAGCATCACAAGCATGATAAATTGTAGAAGGTTCATTAACTTTCCTAGGAATATTGACAACATTTCTCCTAGGCATATGATGAACAACATTTCTTCTAAACACATTTCTACCATGCATATAGGAAGAACTAGAAGCAAACATGGCATGAGAGTCAAAAGCATTATAAGCATTACAACTCCTATCATCATAAACATTTCTAGAAAATTTTCTATCATGGTACATGAAGGCATGGTTCTTTTTAGCATTACTTGCCATAGGGGCCTTCCCTTTCTCCTTTGTGGAGATGGAAGCTTTATGGCTTGTTAAGTTCTTGGCTTCCCTCTTGAAGCCAAGCCCATCCTTAATTGAGGGATGTCTACCAACCGTGTAGGCATCCCTAGCAAATTTTAGTTTATCAAACTCACTTTTGCTAGCCTTAAGTTGGGCATGAAGACTAGCCATTTCATCATTTAACTTTGCAATAGAAGCCTTGTGTTCACTACAAGCATCAATATCAAAATCTTTACATCTATTGCAAATAACAACATTTTCTACACAAGTTGTTGATTTACTAGCTATTTCTAACTTAGCATTCAAATCATCATTAATGCTCCTTAAGCTAGAAATTGTCTCATGGCAAGAAGATAATTCACAAGAAAGCATTTCATTTCTCTTAACTTCTAAGGCATGAGATTTTTGTGCTTCTACAAATTTGTCATGTTCTTCATACAACAAGTCCTCTTGTTTTTCTAAAAGCCTATTCTTATCATTCAAGGCATCAATCAATTCATTAATTTTATCTACCTTGGTTCTATCTAGGCCCTTAAATAAACATGAATAATCTATTTCATCCTCATCGCTAGATTCGTCCTCACTTGAAGAAGCATAAGTAGAGTTTCGAGTACATACCTTCTTCTCCCTTGCCATAAGGCATGTGTGACGCTCGTTTGGGAAGAGGGATGACTTGTTGAAGGCGGTGGCGGCGAGTCCTTCATTGTCGGAGTCGGAAGAGGAGCAATCCGAATCCCACTCCTTGCCTAGATGCGCCTCGCCCTTTGCCTTCTTATAGTTCTTCTTCTTCTCCCTCTTGTTCCCTTGATCCTGATCACTATCATTGTCGGGACAGTTAGCAATAAAATGACCAAGCTTACCACATTTGAAGCATGAATGTTTCCCCTTTGTCTTGGTCTTGCTTGGCTGCCCCTTGCGACCTTTTAGCGCCGTCTTGAATCTCTTGATGATGAGAGCCATCTCTTCATCATTAAGTCCGGCCGCCTCAATTTGTGCCACCTTGCTCGGTAGCGTCTCATTGCTTCTTGTTGCCTTGAGAGCAAGAGGTTGAGTCTCATTGATTGGACCATTCAATGCGTCGTCCACGTATCTTGCTTCCTTGATCATCATTCGCCCGCTCACGAACTTTCCAAGTATCTCCTCGGGCGTCATCTTGGTGTACCTAGGATTCTCATGAATATTGTTTACAAGATGAGGATCAAGGACAGTAAAAGACCTTAGCATTAGGCGGACGACGTCGTGGTCCGTCCATCGTGTGCTTCCATAGCTTCTTATCTTGTTGACAAGGGTCTTTAGCCGGTTGTACGTTTGAGTTGGCTCTTCTCCCCTTATCATAGTGAATCTCCCGAGTTCGCCTTCCACCAACTCCATCTTGGTAAGCATTGTGACATCATTCCCCTCATGATAGATCTTGAGGGTGTCCCAAATTTGCTTGGCGTTATCCAAGCCGCTCACTTTGTGGTATTCATCCCTGCACAAAGAAGCTAGAAGAACAGTAGTAGCTTGTGCATTTTTATGAATTTGCTCATTGATAAACATGGGACTATCATTACTATCAAAATGCATTCCATTCTCAACTATCTCCCATATACTCGGATGGAGAGAGAACAAATGACTACGCATTTTGTGACTCCAAAATCCGTAGTCCTCTCCATCAAAGTGAGGAGGTTTACCAAGTGGAATGGATAGTAAATGAGCATTTGTACTTTGCGGAATACGAGAGTAGTCAAAAGAAAAGTTTGAATTAACCGGTTTCCTTCTCTCGCAGTCGTTGTCGTCGTTGTCCTTTTGGGAAGAAGTGGACTCATCGCTGTCGTCGTAGTAGACGATCTCCTTGATGCGTCTTGTCTTCTTTTTCTTCCCATCTTTGCGTCTATGGCCTGAGCCCGAGTCAGTAGGCTTGTCGTCCTTCGGCTCGTTGACGAAGGACTCCTTCTCCTTGTCGTTGATCACGATTCCCTTCCCCTTAGGATCCATCTCTTCGGGCGGTTAGTCCCTTTCTTGAAGAGAACGGCTCCGATACCAATTGAGAGCACCTAGAGGGGGGGTGAATAGGTGATCCTGGGAAACTTGAAAACTTAAGCCACAAAACTTGGTTAATCGTTAGCACAATTATTGCCAAGTGGCTAGAGAGGAGTTAAAACACAATAACCACAAGAAATCAATCACAGAGATGGCACGGTGGTTATCCCGTGGTTCGGCCAAGACCAACGCTTGCCTACTCCACGTTGTGGCGTCCCAACGGACGAGGGTTGCAATCAACCCCTCTCAAGCGGTCCAAAGACCCACTTGAATACCACGGTGTTTTGCTTGCTTTTTCTCAATCCCGTTTGCGAGGAATCTCCATAACTTGGAGTCTCTCGCCCTTACACTTGAAATTCACAAAGAAGCACGGAGCAAGGGAGGGATTAGCAACGCACTCAAGACAAGAAATCACAGCAACACCACGCACACAAATCGCAACAAGAGCTCGCAACACAACTCAATGAGTTCACAACTCCACTAGAGCTCTATATGCTATCACAATGAAACAAATGTGCGGAATCGGTGTCTTGGTGCTTAGAGATGTTGTAGGAATGCTTGGTGTCCTCCTCCATGCGCCTAGGGGTCCCTTTTATAGCCCCAAGGCAGCTAGGAGCCGTTGAGAGCAATCTGGGAAGGCAATTCTTGCCTTCTGCCGTCTGGTGCACCGGACAGTCCGGTGCACACCGGACACTGTCCGGTGCCAGATTTCTTTCCTTAACAGACGGAGCCGACCGTTGGCAGACTTGGAGCCGTTGGCGCACCGGACATGTCTGGTGCACACCGGACAGTCCGGTGCCCCCTTCTAGCCATTGGCTCGGCCACGTGTCCCGCGCAGATCGCGCGGCCGACCGTTGGCCCGGCCGACCGTTGGCTCACCGGACAGTCCGGTGCACACCGGACAGTCCGGTGAATTATAGCCGTACGTCGCCGGTGAATTCCCGAGAGCGGCCACTTCGCTCGAACCAGCCTGGCGCACCGGACACTGTCCGGTGCACCACCGGACAGTCCGGTGCTCCCAGACTAAGCAGATTCTTGGCTGCTCGAGCCAAGACATTTCCAATTGGATTTTTCCTGTTTCCAGCACTTAGACACAATACATTAGTCCATAAAACAATGTACTAAGTCTAAGAAACATACCTTTATCCTTGGTTTGTACTTTGTCCACAATTTTACATTTAAGCACTTGTGTTGGACACTAAATCACCAAAATACTTAGAAATGGCCCAAGGGCACATTTCCCTTTCACAAACCACCGACGTTTGACGGTGAAGATTATTCTAGGTGGAGTGATATGATGAGATATCACCTAACCTCACTCCACAAAAGCATATGGGATGTTGTTGAGTTTGGTGTACAGGTACCATCCGTAGGGGATGAAGATTATGATGAGGACGAGGTGGCCCAAATCGTGCACTTCAACTCCCAAGCCACCACTATACTCCTCACCTCTCTAAGTCGAGAGGAGTATAACAAGGTGCAAGGATTGAAGAGCGCCAAGGAGATTTGGGACGTACTCAAGACCGCGCACGAAGGAGACGAGGTGACAAAAATCACCAAGCGGGAGACGATCGAGGGGGAGCTCGGTCGCTTCAGGCTTCACCAAGGGGAGGAGCCACAAGAGATGTACAACCGGCTCAAGACCTTGGTGAACCAAGTGCGCAACCTCGGGAGCACCAAATGGGATGACCATGAAATGGTCAAGGTTATTCTTAGATCACCCGTTTTTCTTAACCCTACGCAAGTTCAATTAATACGTGGTGATCCTAGATATAAGCTTATGTCTCCCGAGGAAGTTATAGGTAAATTTGTGAGCTTTGAATTGATGATCAAAGGCTCAAAGAAAATCATCGAGCAAGGCGACTCCTCCACGCCCGAGGCACAACCGGTCGCATTCAAAGCGACGGAGGAGAAGAAGCAAGAGTCTACATCAAGTAGACTTCCAATCGACGCCTCCAAGCTCGATAATGAGGAGATGGCGCTCATCATCAAGAGCTTCCGCCAAATCCTCAAGCAAAGGAGGGGGAAGGACTACAAGTCCCGCTCCAAGAAAGTGTGCTACAAATGTGGTAAGCCCGATCATTTTATTGCAAAATGTCCATTATCAAGTGATAGTGACAGGGGCGATGACAAGAAGGGAAAGAGGAGGGAAAAGAAGAGGTACCACAAGAAGAAGGGCGGCGATGCCCATGTGTGCCGCGAGTGGGACTCCAACGAGAGCTCCACCGACTCCTCCTCCGACGAGGACGCCGCCAACATCGCCGTCACCAAGGGACTTCTCTTCCCCAACGTCGGCCACAAGTGCCTCATGGCAAAGGACGGCAAAAGGAAGAAGGTGAAATCTAGATCCTCCACTAAATATGCATCCTCTAGTGATGAAGATAATTCTAGTGATGAGGAGGACAATTTGCGCACCCTTTTTGCCAACCTAAACACACAAGAAAAGGAAAAATTAAATGAATTAATTAGTGCTATTCATGAGAAAGATGAACTCTTGGACTCCCAAGAGGACTTCCTAATTAAGGAAAATAAGAAGCATGTTAAAGTTAAAAATGCTTATGCTCTAGAAGTAGAAAAATGTGAAAAAATATCTAGTGAGCTAAGCACTTGCCATGATGTTATTACCAACCTTAGAGATGAAAATGCTAGATTAATTGCTAAGGTTGATTCAAATGTATGTGATGATTCAATTTCCAATCTTAGAGATGATAATGCTAGTTTGCTTGCTAAGATTGAAAAATTGAATGCTTCTCTTGCTAGCCTTAAGATTGAAAATGAAAAATTGATTACTAAGGCTAAAGACTTAGATGTTTGCAATGCTTCTATTTCCAGTCTTAGAAGTGAAAATGACATGTTACATGCTAAGATTGTTGAACTAAAATCTTGCAAACCCTCTACATCTACCGTTGAGCATGTTTCCATTTGCACTATATGTAGAGATATTAATGTTGATGCTATTCATGGTCACCTAGCTTTAATTAAGAAACAAAATGATCACATAGCTCAACTTAATGCCAAAATTAATGAGCATGACTTAGAAAATGAAAAATTTAAATTTGCTAGAAGCATGCTCTATAATGGGAGACGCCCTGGCATCAAGGATGGCATTGGCTTCCAAAATGGAGACAATGTAAAACTCAATGCCCCTCCTAAAAGATTGTATAACTTTGTTAAGGGCAAGGCTCCCATGGCTCAGGATAACGAAGGTTACATTGTGTACCCTGCCGGTTACCCCGAGCACAAGATTAGGAGAATTCACTCCAGGAAGTCTCACTCTGGCTCTAACCATGCTTTTATGTATAAGAGTGAGACATCTAGTTCTAGACAATCAACCCATGCTAAATTGCCTAAGAAGAAAACTCCTAGTGCATCAAATGAACCTAGCATTTCATTTAAAACTTTTGATGCATCTTATATTTTGACTAACAAATCCGGCAAAACAGTTGCCAAGTATGTTCGGGGCAAACACAAGGGGTCAAAGACTTGTGTTTGGGTACCCAAAGTTCTTGTATCTAATGTCAAAGGACCCAAAACCGTTTGGGTACCTAAAATCAAGAACTAAATTTGTTTTGTAGGTTTATGCATCTGGGGGCTCAAGTTGGATCATCGATAGCGGGTGCACAAACCATATGACAGGGGAGAAGAAGATGTTCTCCTCCTACGAGAAAAACCAAGATCCCCAACGAGCTATCACATTCGGGGATGGAAATCAAGGGTTGGTCAAAGGATTGGGTAAAATTGCTATATCACCTGACCACTCTATTTCCAATGTTTTTCTTGTAGATTCTTTAGATTATAACTTGCTTTCAGTTTCGCAATTGTGTAAAATGGGCTACAACTGTCTTTTTACGGATATAGGTGTTACTGTCTTTAGAAGAAGTGATGATTCAATAGAATTTAAGGGAGTGTTAGAGGGTCAGTTATACTTAGTAGATTTTGATAGAGCTGAACTCGACACTTGCTTAATTGCTAAGACTAACATGGGCTGGCTCTGGCATCGCCGACTAGCACATGTTGGAATGAAGAATCTTCACAAGCTTCTAAAGGGTTTGTAGCGCATGTCAGGCGGGGAAGCAAGTTGGTGTTCATCACCCACACAAGAACATCATGACGACTGACAGGCCACTCGAGCTCCTACATATGGATTTATTCGGCCCGATTGCTTACATAAGCATTGGCGGGAGTAAGTACTGTCTAGTTATTGTGGATGACTATTCTCGCTTCACTTGGGTGTTCTTTTTGCAGGAAAAATCTCATACCCAAGAGACCTTAAAGGGATTCTTGAGACGGGCTCAAAATGAGTTCGGCTTAAGGATCAAAAAGATTACAAGCGACAACGGAATGGAGTTCAAGAACTCACAAATAGAAGGCTTCCTTGAGGAGGAGGGCATCAAGCATGAGTTCTCTTCTCCCTACACACCACAACAAAATGGTGTAGCGGAGAGGAAGAATAGAACTCTATTGGACATGGCAAGAACCATGCTTGATGAGTACAAGACTTCGGATCGGTTTTGGGCCGAGGCGGTCAACACCGCATGCTACGCCATCAACCGATTATATCTACACCGAATCCTCAATAAGACATCATACGAACTCCTAACCGGTAAAAAGCCCAATGTTTCATATTTTAGAGTCTTTGGTAGCAAATGCTTTATTCTTGTTAAAAGATCTAGAAAATCTAAATTTGCTCCTAAGGCTGTAGAAGGCTTTTTACTAGGATATGATTCAAACACAAGGGCATATAGAGTCTTTAAAAAGTCCTCTGGACTAGTTGAAGTTTCTTGTGACATTGTGTTTGATGAGACTAACGGCTCTCAAGTAGAGCAAGTTGATCTTGATGAGCTAGATGATGAAGAGGCTCCATGTGTCGCGCTAAGGAACATGTCCATTGGGGTTGTGTGTCCTAAGGAATCCGAAGAGCCTCCACAAACACAAGATCAACCATCTTCCTCCATGCAAGCATCTCCACCAACTCAAGATGAAGATGAGGCTCAAAATGATGAAGGAGAAGATCAAGAAGTTGAGCCACCTCAAGAGGAGAGCAATGATCAAGGGGGAGATGCCCATGATCAAGATGAGGAAGATGAACAAGTTCCAAGGCCGCCACACCCAAGAGTCCACCAAGCAATCCAACGAGATCACCCCGTGAACACCATCCTCGGTGATATTCAAAAGGGGGTAACCACTAGATCTCGTGTTGCTCATTTTTGTGAACATTACTCTTTTGTTTCCTCTATTGAGCCACACAGGGTAGAGGAAGCACTTCAAGATTCGGATTGGGTGGTGGCAATGCAAGAGGAGCTCAACAATTTCACAAGGAATGAGGTATGGCATTTAGTTCCACGTCCTAACCAAAATGTTGTAGGAACCAAGTGGGTTTTCCGCAACAAGCAAGATGAGCATGGTGTGGTGACAAGGAACAAAGCCCGACTTGTGGCTAAGGGATACTCACAAGTCAAAGGTTTGGATTTTGGTGAAACCTATGCACCCGTAGCTAGGCTTGAGTCAATTCGCATTTTACTTGCCTATGCTACTTACCATGGCTTCAAGCTTTACCAAATGGATGTGAAAAGTGCCTTCCTCAATGGACCAATCAAGGAAGAGGTCTATGTTGAGCAACCTCCCGGCTTTGAAGATAGTGAGTATCCTAATCACGTATATAAACTCTCTAAGGCGCTTTATGGGCTCAAGCAAGCCCTAAGAGCATGGTATAAATGCCTAAGAGATTTCCTTATCACTAATGGCTTCAAAGTCGGAAAAGCCGATCCTACTTTATTTACTAAAACACTTGCAAATGATTTGTTTGTATGCTAAATTTATGTTGATGATATTATATTTGGGTCTACTAACGAATCTACATGTGCGGAATTTAGTAGGATCATGACACAAAAATTCGAGATGTCTATGATGGGGGAGTTGAAGTACTTCTTGGGATTTCAAGTGAAGCAACTCCACGAAGGCACCTTCATTAGCCAAACGAAGTATATTCAAGACATTCTAAACAAGTTTGGGATGAAGGATACCAAGCCCATCAAGACACCCATGGGAACTAATGGGCATCTCGACCTCGACATGGGAGGTAAATCCATAGATCAAAAGGTATATCGGTCGATGATAGGTTCTTTGCTTTACTTATGTGCATCTCGACCAGACATTATGCTTTCCGTATGCATGTGTGCAAGATTCCAAGCCGATCCTAAGGAAGCTCACCTTAGGGCCGTAAAACGAATCTTGAGATATTTAGTTTATACTCCTAAGTTTGGCCTTTGGTACCCCAAGGGATCCACATTTGATTTAATTGGTTATTCGGATGCCGATTGGGCGGGGTGTAAAATTAATAGAAAGAGCACATCGGGGACTTGCCAGTTCTTGGGAAGGTCTCTGGTGTCTTGGGCTTCAAAGAAGCAAAATTCCGTCGCTCTTTCTACCGTCGAGGCCGAGTATATTGCCACAGGCCATTGTTGCGCGCAATTACTTTGGATGAGGCAAACCCTTAGGGACTATGGTTACAAATTAACCAAAGTTCCTCTTCTATGTGATAATGAGAGTGCAATCCATGCGCATCTTATGAGAATTTATTGGTTCAATTCTTAGTATCCTTTGCACTTACATTATGCAAACTAGTTCAATTATGCACTTCTATATTTGCTTTGGTTTGTGTTGGCATCAATCACCAAAAAGGGGGAGATTGAAAGGGAAATAGGCGTACACCTTTTCCTAATTGATTTTGGTGGTTGAATTGCCCAACACAAATAATTGTACTAACTAGTTTGCTCTAGATTATGAGTTCTACAGGTGCCCAAGGTTCATAAAAAGACCGAAAAAGGATTCAAATATAGAGAGCAAAAGTCAGCCGAAGTGTGCCCTGGTCTGGCGCACCGGACTGTCCGGTGTGCCACCGAACAGTGTCCGGTGCACCAGGGACTCCAACTCCGAACTGCTCACCTTCGGGAATTCTGGAGGCCGCTCCGCTATAATTCACCGGACTGTCCGGTGTAGCACCGGACAGTGTCCGGTGGCGCACCGGACTGTCTGGTGTGCCAGCGGAGCAACGGCTACTTCGCGCCAACGGTCGTCTGCAGAAGGCATTAAATGCGCTACAGTGCGCGCCAGAGTCAGAGCAGAGCCAGATGGCGCACCGGACAGTGAATAGTGCCTGTCCGGTGCACCACCGGACTGTCCGGTGGCCCAGAAGACAGAAGCTCCAACGGTCGGAATCCAACGGTTTGGTGACGTGGCAGGCGCACCGGACTGTCCGGTGCGCCATGCGACAGCTGCCTTCACCAAACGGCTAGTTTGGTGGTTGGGGCTATAAATACCCCCAACCACCCATCATTCATTGCATCCAAGTTTTCTGACTTCCCACACCTTACAAGAGCTATAGCATTCAATACAAGACACACCAAAGAGATCAAATCCTATCCCAAGTCCATAGATCATTCCAAATCAAATAGTGACTAGTGAGAGAGTGACTTGTGTTCATTTGAGCTCTTGCGCTTGGATTGCTTCTTTTTCTCATTCTTTCTTGTGATCAACTCAATTGTAACCGAGGCAAGAGACACCAATTGTGTGGTGGTCCTTGCGGGGACTTTGTGTCCCATTTGATTGAGAAGAGAAGCTCACTCGGTCTAAGTGACCGTTTGAGAGAGGGAAAGGGTTGAAAGAGACCCGGTCTTTCTGACCACCTCAACGGGGAGTAGGTTTGCAAGAACTGAACCTCGGTAAAACAAATCCTTGTGTCTCACTCTTTATTTGCATGTGATTTGTTTTTCACCCTCTCTCTCGGACTCGTTCATATTTCTAACGCTAACCCGGCTTGTAGTTGTGCTTAAGTTTATAAATTTCAGATTCGCCCTATTCACCCCCCTCTAGGCGACTTTCACTATGCTTCAAGGTAAGGTGGTTCCTTACCGGCGACGGTGTGGCGTAGGAAACTGGTCGTGGGGCGGTGTAAATCCACAGCGGTCCTCGGCTTTCACCTCTCTCTCACAAACTGCAATTAGGGCGACTATCGGCTTCGACGACGACACCTACCAAAGTCTAGATAAAAGAGGGGGAAAACTCGCGGCCGGGTCTTATAGACGAGCAGAATCGGTTGAGGAAGACCCGCGAGTTCCGAGGAAGCCACGTCGCGGATCTCGCGCAGCCCTATTGACGCAGCCGCGCGAAGGGACGGATGACAGGTGGGGTCTCGGATCAGTGACCGAGCGCACCGCGCGCTGCGCAGCGGACGACGAGGGTGAGTGGCTGATGTGTGGGGCCCGCTAGTCAGCGCAACAACGCGTTAGCTAGGCTGCGCGTGCCTGCGAGAGAAAAAGGTTGTGGGCCAAAAAGGGTTTCCAAGGCCCAGGTGGGGTTTCCTCTTTTTTCTTTTTTTTCTTTTGCTTTTGTTTTCTATTTTTTCTTTATTCATAATTATTTGAATCCAGATTCAAATTTGAATATGAGTTTCACCTTTGAATTAAATGTACACATTCCCATATCTATATTTTATTATATATATTTTTTACTCATTTCACTTACATAATATTGTTTCCTTCTTCTCTTTTCCTAAATCCATGAATTTCCATTAGATCTTAAATTCCCTTTTTGGACTTTAATATATTTCTTTTCATATGATTTTTATATTCTCACAAGATGAACACAAAATAAAAACACAGCATGATGCATATTTTAGTGGCATAACTTTTTATTAGTTATTCGTCTTTAAATATGGTATTCACATGTGATGATTAGATACAATATACACATATACATAAAGGAAATACCTTTTCTCCTTTTATATGAATTTTTTTACAAGTTGGGTATTACAAGAGTCATTAGTATCATCAAACACAATGTCACAAGAAACTTAAACTAATCCAGTGGACTTGTTGGAGACTTTATATGCCCTTGTGTTTGAGTCATAACCAAGTAAAAAACTTTCTACTGCTTTGGGAGCAAATTTTGAATTTCTACCTATTTTAATAAGAATAAAGCACTTGCTCCCAAAAACTCTAAAATATGAAACATTGGGCTTTTTACCGGTGATGAGTTCATATGATGTTTTCTTGAGGATTCAGTGAAGGTAGAGTCGGTTGATGGAGTAGCAAGAGGTGTTAATCGCCTCCGCCCAAAACCGATCGGATGTCTTGTATTCTTCAAGCATGGTCCTCGCCATATCCATAAGAGTTATATTCTTTCTCTCCACAACACCATTTAGTTGAGGTGTGTAGGGAGAAGACAACTCATGCTCGATGCCCTCCTCCTCAAGAAATCCTTCAATTTGAGAGTTCTTGAACTCTGTTCCATTGCCGCTTCTAATCTTTTTGATTCTCAATCTGAACTCATTTTGAGCCCATCTCAAGAATTTCTTTAAGGTTTCTTGGGTTTGTGATTTTTCCTGCAAAAAGAACACCCAAGTGAAGCGAGAATAGTCATCCTCAGTTACAAGAAAATACTTCTGCCAATGCTTATGTAAGAAATCGGACTGAATAGATCCATGTGGAATAGCTCAAGTGGCCTCTCAATCGTCATGATGTTCTTGTGTGGATGATGAACTCCAACCTTCTTCCTGCTTGACATGCACTACAAATCATGTCTTTCTTAAAATGAACATTTGTTAGTCCTAAAATGTGTTTCCCCTTTAGAAGCTTGTGAAGATTTTTCATCCCAACATGAGCAAGTCGGCGATTCTAGAGCCAGCCCATATTAGTCTTAGCAATCACGCAAGTGTCTAGTTCAACATTATTATCAGTGAAATCAACTAAATATAGCTGACCATCTAACACTCCCTTAAAAGCTAGTTAACCATCATTTCTTCTAAATACGGTAACATCAACATTAGTAAATAAACAATTGTAGGCCATTTTGCATAATTGAGATACATAAAGCAAGTTGTAACCTAGAGATTCTATAAGAAATACATTAGAAATGGAATGGTCAGGTGATATAGCAATTTTACCCAATCCTTTGACCAAACCTTGATTTCCATCCCCGAAAGTGATTGCTCTTTGGGGATCAATATTTTTCTCATATGAGGAGAACATTCTTTTCTCTCCTATCATGTGGTTTGTGCACCCTCTATCGATTATCCAACTTGTTCCACCTGATATTTAGGCCTTGTCCTTAGGTACCCAAACGGTCTTGGTCCTTTCACATTAGAAACAAGCACCTTGGGTACCCAAACACAAGTCTTTGGACTCTTGTGCTTGCCCCCAACATATTTGGCAACAACTTTGCCAGATTTGTTAGTAAGAACAAATGATGCATCAAAGGTCTTAAATGAAATGCTTGTTCATTTGAAGCATCAACAATCTTTTTCTTAGGTGTCTTAACATGAGTTGTATGTCTAGAGATAGAAGCTTCATTTCTGTAAATATAAGCATGATGAGCAACAGGATGAGATTTCTTAGCATGAATTTTTCTAATCTTATGCTTAGGATAGTTTTCAAGATATAAAATGTAACCTTCTCTTTCTTGAACCATGGGAGCTTTATCCTTAACAAAGATGGAAATCTTGTTTCTACGGGCATTAAGTTTGTTGTTGTTTTGGTTTCTAGGTTGGAAGCCAATCTCATCCTTAATGCCAGGGCGTCTCCCATTGTAAAGCATACTACAAGCAAATTTAAAATTTTCATTTTCAAGCTCATGCTCGACAATTTTAGCATTCAACTTAGCTATGTGATCATTTTGTTCTTTAATAATAGCAAGGTGATCATTCATAGCATTAACATCAACATCTCTACATCTAGTGCAAATAGTAACATGCTCAATGGTAGATGCAGGGGCATGGCAAGCATTCAATTCCTCAATCTTATCAATTAAACTAGCATTTTTAGTTTGGAGACAAGAAATTGAATCATTGCTTGTATTTAGCTCTTTAGTCAAGTTTTTGCGTTTTTCAACTTCAAGAGCAAAAGCATCTTTTAGCTTAACAATTTTTTTGTTTTCCTTAACAAGTATATCATCTTGGCATTCCAAGATTTCATCCTTCTCGTTAATGGTTTTTATTAATTCATTGATTTTCTCCTTTTGTTCTATTGTAAGGTTTGCAAAAAGAGAAGACAAATCATCATGCTTTTCACTAGAGCTACCCTCATCATCGGAAGTAGTATATTTGGGTGTCTCTAGAGTATACCTTCTTATTTTTGCCCTCCTTGGTCATGAGACACTTGTGGCTGACGTTGGGGAAGAGAAGACCCTTGTTGATGGCGATGTTGGCGGCGTCCTCGTTGGAGGAGGAGTCGATGGAGCTCTCGTTGGAGTCCCACTCCCTTCCCATGTGCGCCTCGCCACCCTTCTTGTTGTTGTAGTACTTCTTCTCCATCTTCTTCTTCCCTTTCTTGTCGTCATCCCTATCACTATCACTTGCATATGGACATTTAGCAATATAGTGACTGGACTTACCACACCGGTAGCAAACCCTCTTGGAGTGGGGTTTGTATTCCTTCCCCTTCCTTTGCCTGAGGATTTGCCAGAATCTCTTAATGATAAGAGCCATCTCCTCGTTGTCAAGCTTGGAGGCATCAATTGGGAGCCTATTGGTTGGTGTAGGCTCTTCCTTCTTTTCTTCTGTTGCCTTGAATGCAACATGTTGCACCTCGGGTGTGGAGGTGTCACCTTGCTCCAAGTTGACAATGTGTTTGGAGTCTTTGACCATAAGTTCAAAGCTCATAAACTTGCCAATCACCTCCTCGGGAGACATTTTCTTATACCTAGGATTCTCAGAATTAATTGCGCTTGAGTGGGATTACGAAACAAGAGATCTTAGAATAACCTTGACCATTTCATGGTCATCCCACTTGGTGCTCCCGAAGTTGCGGACTTGGTTCACCATTGTCTTGAGTCGGTTGTACATGGCATGTGACTCTTCTCCTTTGTTGAGAATGAACCGACCGAGTTCTCCCTCGATTGTTTCCCGCTTGGTGATCTTGATTACTTCGTCCCCTTCGTGCACCGTCTTGAGGACGTTCTAAATTTCCTTAGCATTTTTCAACCCTTTCACCTTGTTGTACTCCTCTCTACACAAGGAAGCAAGGAGTACAAAGGTGGCTTGGGAGTTGAAGTGGCTCACTTGGGCGGTCTCATCGGAGTCGTAGTCCTCATCACCTACTTGTGGTGCCTGCGATCCAAACTCAACAATATCCCAAATGCTTTCGTGGAGTGAGGTTAGATGGTGCCTCATTTTATCACTCCTCATACAATAATCTTCACCATCAAAGTATGGTGGTTTTCCTAAGGGAACGGAAAGTAAAGGATCGCGTTTAGGAATGCGAGGATAGCGAAGAGGGATCTTACTATACTTCTTATGCTCTTGGCACTTTGAAGATGTCAACTCATCATCGGAGGTTGAGGGTGTGGATGAGTCGATCTCGTAGTAGACCACCTTCTTCATCTTCTTTTCTTCTGGTTGCCCTTCTTGTGTTATTTGATGAAGCTGACGGATTCATCCTTGTCCTCCTTGTGCTTGTCGCTGGATATCTTGGCCTCCTTTGATGGAGTCTTGCCTTCATACTTCTTCCCTGAAGATTCGGGCCTTTCCCCGATGATCAACTCCTTTTTGGTGTGTTCTCCTGGCATCACTTCGAGTTGTTAGACTCTAACGAAGTATCGGGCTCTGATACCAATTGAAAGTCGCCTAAAGAGGGGTGAATAGGAAAAACATGTAGATTATAAACTTTGAACACGAACTTCACCTGGGGTTAGGATTAGAAACAAATAATAGTGAATACGGAGTGTGGAAGAGAGTTCTTCTTGCTATGAATTGCTCAATCAATGCGAATAACTTTGGGAGCTAACTCAAAAGATTATGAGCAAGAAAACTTAGAGAGAGGAGAGAGGAAGAATCAAATCGTAGGATAATGATCAACACAAATGAACACAACGATTTGTTTTCCGAGGTTCGGTTCTGAAGAACTTACTCTCCGTTGAGGAGGCCATGGAGGCTGGGTCTTTTTCAACCCTTTCCCTCTCTCAAACGACCACTTAGACCGGTTGAGTGCTTCTTCTTAATCTCAAGGATCACTAAGACCCCAAAAGGACCACCACACACTTAGGTGTGTTGTCACACCCGGGCTTTAAGAAACAAAGTCGGGTGCATCTCATACATGCGCCAAGAAGACAACATATATAATAACAGAGTGTATAGAGATAAATGTCACAATAACATCAGAGTATTTATTACATAGCAGAAGTCTTATTACAAAATAAAAGATAAATATAAAATGAACTAAGGATCATCCTTGGCGCAAGAGTCAACTAAGGAAACACCACCTAGATCAGACCAAACTCCTCGCCTTGTGGCTCCTCCTGAACCACCTGTTCTGCTCCTGTGGGGGGGTGTGAGACAACAAGGGTGAGCTCACACATGATCATAGCTCAACAAGTTGTGGGGAACCAGTGGGCATGAACTCACCAAAGGTGGGAGTTCATGTGATGTGTAAGGCTAATCAACAAGAGGGGTTAAAGCTGAGCATTGCTTTTAAGTAGTTGGTCAAAATTTTATTAGCAGATACTAAATGTAAGTAAATACCAAACCTTAATAAAAATAATAGAACAAAATTAATAATAAACCCATAAATTAAATTAATGACAAAATTAATGACAAATTAAATTAATGACAAAATTAATGACAAGAATCCCCCGTCTGACTGCCATCGCAGCAAAATCAACCCGAGAACCTCCTTGCATGCAACTCCCCTACCGCCCTTGCCCCTTTCGGGTATGGTAGTCTTCCACTAGGTTTCCTAATTAGTCAGCCAAGGGCGTCCTATTAAACCCTTGTGGTGGCACGTGTTTCTCAAGTTAAGCTCCATGTTCCAATTAACATTAATGATCTTGACATGAACATAAATAGAATAACAAAATAACTGGAACATGGATATAATAAAATGTTATCCCAAAACCATGTAAAGCAATAGCAAAACTACCCATGTGATTTAGGGGTAAACAAGGTAACATGGATAAACAGACTAGGATGACCTATCGGATCCCATCAAAATTAACCTATGCATGAATAAATGACATTAAAGAACATTATTGGGTATAAAAGTGGTCAAGGGCACAACTTGCCTTCAATGAGCTGGTCAACAGGATCCTCAGTCACAGGCACTTCTACTCGCCACAATACAAACAAGCACAGTATATAGAGCAAATTAACATCACACCAAACATGTAAACAAAATACATAATAATATTCTAGACATTAAAATAAAATCCTAGGAACAGGAATCTTAATTTTTGGAGTTATAGATTTTAAGATATGAATTTCCAAAGGTTTTATGTGCTTGAAATAAGATTAAGTGAGAAATTATTTTTCTTACTGTTTTCATGTCAAAACAGAGACTCTAAGTGATAGAGAATAATATTACAAAATTTTAGAAACTGGAATAGGTCAATTTGGACTAAAAATGAATTTTCAATGATTTAATCAAGTTCTAGCATAAATTTTTTTGTATTAAAAATCTATTTTCCAATTCAATTATTCAATTTAAAACCGCACTGGACTGGGCCTCAATATCCAGAGAAGACAAGGGTCTCTGCGCAAATATTTCTAAGACACAGACGACCACCAAGGTGGACTGCGGGTTGATACCCCAAAACTTCAGGGGTTCTTTAAGAAATGTACACGGCGAAGGGGTATTGACTAATCTTGGCTGTTTGATTACACACGGATGGCACAGATTTAATTTCGCAGGTGATGAACCGGTATGGCACCAGGACTGCAGGATCACCGATCTAAGAAGCGGATTTAAAAGGGGTCGAAGAGTTATTTGAAGATCTAATCTAATTCGTTGATGCAGAGATCAACGACCATGATTTCCCCCGCCCAAAGCGGTATACCTACTATCTAATCGCAACCGTTGGCTAGGATCCAACGGACGAGGTCCATCTTCCCCCCTCCGACCCCGCCCACGACGGCGAACCGGTCCCTAGCGGCGGCGCCATGGTCGGTCCACAGCCGGAATACCAGTGAGGCACAGCAGCACGCATACGATGGTTCCAAAATAACGAGAAGGCGATTACAGAAGGCTCAGGAGGTACCTCGTTGGGGATTCGGCAGCAGAGCACTCCACCCACGGTGATGGGCGAGTTTGCCACGTTCTGCCCACACCGGTGAGGAAATCCACTGGATTCGCAACCCGATTGGTTCCGTAGCGACGCCAATCTCACTCTCTAGGGCGCGACGAAGGTCGTTGGCCAACCACGCGCCCCAATTTGCTTCACCGGCGAAGAACGGGTGCAGCAGCGGCCGCCTCCCTTCACGGTCCGCAGCAACGCTCCAACAGGTGATTCTCGGGGATGGTGGAACAGGGCAAGGGCGCACACGTGGTCTTTAAGACGTGTAGGAGCGCGGCCGTTACGCAACTCCGAGGTCCCCGAAGAGCTCCCCGCGCGAGGTGAGCGCGGTCCGCGCGGCGAGGATCTCGCGGGCTCGGTTACGAAGGAGAGGGAGCAGCGACTGACGCGTGGGCCCGGCGGAGCAGCGCAAGGGAGAGAGTCCGACCGTTGGCCCCCACCAGTCAGCCAGATGCGGAATCAAGTGGACGCGTGGGGTGAGACTGACGTGTCGGGCCCACTGGTCGGCGCAACAACGTTGTAGGGCCGCGCGGAGGCAAGGGGATAAATGGGCCGAGTGGGATTGGGCCCAGACAGCGTTTCCTATTTCTTTCTTCTTTTCTTTTTATTTTCTATTTTATTTTCTCTATTCCCAAACTCAATTTGAATTCAATTTCTTTTTAAATTCAACCGTTGTGCCAAATTTATCCTCTAATTATACTGTGAAATTAAGAAGTACCAACTTTGGAAATATCTAAATTTTCTTTATATTATTTACTCTCTTTTTCTAAATTCTAAAATCTCTCGTATATTCTAAATTCCACTTGAGACTTTAATATTTTCTTTTCATATGATTTATTATGTGGTCACAAGATGCACACAAAAATGAAAACCACCATGATACATATTTTAGTGGCTTTTATGTTATTAATTATTTGTTTTTACCTAGGGTGTTCACATGTGATGATGCATAAAGGTCAAACTCACATATAGATGAAGTAAAATTGTGTCCCCTTTTATATTATCTCTTACCAATTACAAATTGGGTATTACATGTGTCTTGCTAGCTTTACAAGTCGCTAGAGAGTTTAGAAGGAGATGAAGAAAGCACGATTAAAAGCCAAGCAACAAGAGCAACAAATAAAACATGAATCACACTCTCTCAAGTCAGTAATCACTAAAGATCACTTGTCTCAATTGTGGCACTTGAGGAGGTTTGGAAGCTTTGAATGTGTCTTGGAATGGAGTACTTGCTCTTGTATTGAATGTGTGTGAGTAGAATGCTTGGATGTCTTAAATGGAGGTGGTTGGAGTTGTATTTATAGCCAACAACCACTTAATAGTCGTTGCCCTTGTTCTACCAACCGCGGATGGTGCGCGCCCCTGGTCCAGACGGTCCGCCCCTGCACATCAATGGCTTAAATCCCAACGGTCAGCAGTAACAGCTATATCAACGGCTATAGTGCATTAAATGTGTCGTCAGATGACAAATAAAGAAGTCGTGGACAGGCTGGCCGTGCATCCTGAACGGTCCGCGAGGACACTAAAAATGCATTTTACCGAACCCGTCACCTTCGGGTTTTTTATGGTTTTACAATGGACGGACGGTCCGCGCCTGAGGCCAGACGATCCGAGCTTGGTCCCGGACGGTGCTCTCTTTTCCTTTGGACAGTCCGCAGTGTAAACATGTGATTTGCATAGTTCCTGTCCGAGGCTCACCCTGGTGTTACGGATTGTCCGTCGGAAGGGCCCGGACGGTCCGCACAAAGGTGTATTTCCAAAAAGCTTCTCCTGTCGGGAATAATCTATGGTATTTCGGTCAGTCGACTTAGAATTGATGTAGATAACTTATGCACCTGAAAAATGATCAACTAGGCAATCTAGTTAGTCCATAAGATTTGTGTTGGTTGTCAAGCACCAAAATCAATTATAGAAAATGGTTAAGACCATTTCCCTTTCAGATGGGTCCACAGCACAAAGCGGGGAAGCGCGCGCGGGTGTGGGAGTTGGCCCCCATAGGTGGGATCGAGCTGGTAGAGAGAGGAGGGGCGCGGGCGCGCGTGGGGCAAGCTGAGCCTAATGGGCCGAAAGGCTGAGGGGAGAGGAGGTTGCGGGCTGCTTTTGCTTTTTTTTATTCTGAATTTCTAATATCTTTTCTTTTTATTTTCTCTTGGAATTCAAATCCAACCAAGCCACAAACTCAAATTTAAACATTTCAAGCATATGCATCAAACAAAGATCAAAGTTTAAACTCAACATGATGCAACAATTCATGTCTCCCTAGGGTTTAGTCTACCGAAGTATTAATACATATCCAAATAAATTAACCAACCCTCTAATAAAAGGAAGAGAAAAAGGAAACTATAGAGAGGAGGAGAGTTGTAAGACCTGAATTTGGTAGGTACTAGAGAAGAAATTTTATACCACAAATTTAGGGTGTTACAATACATTGTATTGTCTCAAAATAGTAACTTAACGCGACAGGACGTAATAATGCGCCTGAGCGGTTGGTTTACTCCTCTTCGGTGCCGTGTTACGCCAAGGGGTGGTAGTGGCGTGTAGTTTCCTGAAAATCTACATGACACTTGAAGGCTTCTAAAGATATAAAATGTACCATCTAGGAGAAACGATTGATAACCACAAAAAACATTATCACTCCCCCTCTTTGTTCTAGGCAAGCCCAAAACAAAATCCATAAAAATATCCTCCGGAGGTGCACTAGGAACATGAAGTGGTATATAAAGACCATGTGGGTTAAGTCAGGATTTAGCTTTGTTGCACGTGGTACAACAAGAGACGTAGCGCTCAACATCACGATGCATCCTAGGCCAAAAGAAGTGAGTGAACAACACATCTAGATACAGAGGAGCGCTTGACAGAGAGCATCTTGAGAAGAGCACTTGGTTGGGAGAGAAGGACCGAGGAAAAGCGAAGGATGATATGGTCACATAGCGACAGACAATAGGTCATTAAGCGAAAACGACAAAAGTTTAGTTAAGAGAGATTTTCAGTCCCACCCAACTAAAGTTTAGTCCCTATCATATCGGATTTTTTAAATGATAATTAAATGTATTAAATATACTCTAATTATAAAACTAATTACATATATAGAGATTAAAAGATGAGACGAATCTATTAAATTTAATTAAGTCTATATTTAATACTCATAATTAATATTTAAATATTTGACGTGATACGATCTAAACTTTAATCAGATGACCGAACACTCTCGTAGACTATGTTTAGCACAATTGTTGCTTGTTGGAAAGCAACTCATCTGAAAAGGTTTTGTTTGTTGACTGTTTTTAGTTCATTCTGTAAAGCACCTGAACTGATAAGTTGTTGCAAAGCGTTCTATTTAGCACACCTTCTGTTTAAATATATGAAGACGCTGAAAATAAGATGTGCCAAATAGGTCATATATGCTGCAGCTTATCTATTATTATACTCATATTTAAACTATGGGGGTGTTTGGTTAGAGGGACTAAAGATTAGTCTCTAGTTTTTAGTCTCATTTATTCCTTTTTTGCCAAACACTAGAACTAAAATATGGACTAAAATGATTTAGTTTTTAGTCCTTTACATATGTGCTAAAAGGGAATAAACCATATTAATTTCACATTTAATCCTCATTTAGTTCAATTGTACTAATAGCAGGAGAATGTTAAAGGTCATTTTAATCTTCTTATGAGTTATTTAGTATATTCTTACTATTTTTAGCCTCTAAAACTAAACATGGTAGCGACTAAACTTTAGTTCCTAGATTAAAGAAACCAAACATGCCCTATATTATGTGAATGCAAAATAATGTTTTGGTGACCGGTGAACTGCTGGCAACAATCTTATAACTGAGTTTTGACGTCGTCGACGTCATCAGCATCACCTAGCGTCGAAGCGGCGTCGCATCAGTGTAGAGGAGGATGGGGAGGAGAAGAGATCGAAGCGGCCGTGGACGCAGCGCGAGGAGGCAGCAAAGCAGGTTGGGCTGAGGGGTAGCGCGGGCGACCACTGACAGATTGGAGCAGCAGCAACCGGCAGGCGCGGAAGGTGCAGCGGAGATAAGTAGTGTGATTCAGGTTTGGACCGGACCATACCAGGCTGAGGCCCATTAATGATGCAATTTGCTGGGCTTCTTTATTTTCTCCGTGCTTCCATCCTCTTCTCCGTCGGCGGGGAGAAGTGAAATGCCGTGGAGATGGGCGGCGGCGGCGGCGACGAGAAAGCTCACCGGGATCTCTCAGTCGCGAGTTTCAGTAGCCTTTACCGGCCGTCTTCTCTACCGGTAGAATTGTATCTTCAAATCTTCCCTTCAAAATTCCATGCCCTAACTGACACGAGATCTCTCGTCTTATTGTCTGCGTCATGCCAACTTTGGCTTCAGCTCGTTCGGAAGCGACTCCAGTGAAAGCCGCAAGAGGTCACTGCCACGGGGGGTCGTATCGATCGGGGCCATCAGCCTTGCTGGAGGTCTCGTGCTCAGCGCCGTCAACGACCTCGCCATCTTCAATGGATGCACAACGTCAGCTTCTTCTTTATTTTGGCTTCCTCCCCCCAATTCAAAATCAATCCTGCAATATCTGCACTTGTGTTTCTAACATGAACATGTTTGGATTCCATGAACCAACTGTTAGCTAGCTAGTTAATTTTAGCTCAAATTAGCTCTAATGCATTGGGCGAATGGCTATTTTTTTAGCTGTCTTTAACTAGTTGTTAGCCAACCAAAGCAAATTTGAGCTAATTTTTAGCCAGCTAGTAACTATTTATGTCCATGTGTATCAAACAGGCCATATATTACGCTCCTCAGTTACTAGAGAGAATTGATTTGCATGCAAACAACTGCTAGAAGGCCTTTACTCGTATTTTAATCTCCTGTTACTAGAGAGAATTGAATTGCATGTAAGCAAGTACTAGAACTCGATAGTTTGATTACTCAGGAGCAAAGAGATGTGATTTCTTTCCGCATCTTATTTAGCTGCACTCCAGTCCACTCCAAGCCACGCGTGGTTTTGGAGTTTGGACATGGGAGGGGTTCAACCCACGTGGATTGAACTGAACTGGAATAGGCATTGCAAAGTTTGTGCTGTGTTCCCAAACCCAAACTGTTGCCTTTTTTCTTGGAGTATCAAGGGAGGTCCAAACATATTGCCATTTTTAGAGTATCATAGGGATATCCAAACATTTTGCCTCTGTTCATGCATCAGTGCCATGTGAACTTTAGGAATCCATTTTGGGAACAATCAAATGCCCACCATTGGATATCAATGGTAATGTCTAATGTGTTTAATTACAATTTATCGCACAGCACTCGCTTTGAATTTTGAATTCATCTGAGAGAACCATAATGGCACTCTGCAATCTGGTTGCATGGTAATTTATTGGTTTAGTGAATGGTGCATTTTTCTATAAGGAAAGCAAGAACAGTGGGGTTAAGTCCGCACAGTGTCATGTGTTTGGTCTCCATTGCTTTAGTCATACAGAGTAATTAACGTATTTCTAGCACTCATTTAAATTTTAATAAATTCTAGCCATCTTAATTTACTTTCCTTTTTATCTTGATTTATATTTATCTTTTTTCTTTGGTCCTCAGCCATGAAGTTTATGCTATCTTAATAATGTTCTTCTAGATGCGTATGCACACCATTTCCCATATATACTATTGTTGTCTCATGCAGTGGTGGAAATTTAGTTGCATGTAACATTGCATTTTTCTTTGTTTCTTTTAAAGGAAAAAAATTACAAGTTTGAATGCTTTCAGGAAGGCAATTGAGCATGCTGCTGACAACCCTGCTGTTGTGGAAGCAATTGGAGTGCCTATAGTCAGAGGACCGTGGTATGATGCTTCTCTTGAGGTGGGCCATCGACGGCGGTCTGTGTCATGCACATTCCCTGTATCTGGGCCACATGGGTCAGGATTTCTCCAGATTAAGGCAACCCGAGATGGAGGTTTGTTTTCAGTTTTCTCCTTTGCTGTGCCCTGAATAGTCACATTATACAAAAACGATGGTGTTGTGTAGAGGATGGTCTGCTTTCGTTTCTGCGGCATCACGACTGGAAGATCCTATTGCTGGAGGCTCATCTTGAAGCACCATCAGATGATGAGGACCAGAGAAAGCTGGTTAAGGTGAATCTTGCAAGCAGTGGCCGTGGGGAAGATGGCGATCCAGAGAGTGGTTAATCTTTTGTACTGAATTCCATGGTGAGTGGAAGATCGTGTCATCTGAATGGACTCCAAATATTAAATGACACGTAGATCTAGGGAAGCAGATGTTTTTTGCTCCAAAAATAGCAGCAGGGACGGCAGCAACCTGCAAGCACGCGGGCAATATGCTATTTGTGGCCACATTGGCCCAGTTTTGGCGTTTTGGCGGGTGCGTATGGTCGCAACATGACAACCGGATCATTTGTGTTTGTTGTTGCCGCCGCTGCTTCTCCCGTTGCCAAGCCTCCATCCAATTGGATAGTCGCTTCGTGCGGTCCCGTCCCCTCGCCGGCCGGCGGAGCTCACGGCTTGCCGCTGCATTGCCATCGTGTCACTTGTACACAATCCACCAATCTGATTGGATTCGGGGGGATGCTTGGGCAAATTCGAGAATTTGCTCAGGCATTCGTTCCGATTGCGGCTAGCTAGCTGATCGCTTAATCACTCGACACGGGCAAATTTGCACGGCGACGACGATGGGCATCTTGTGTTGTTTCCAGTCCCACACCAGCGATCACGCTGTTGCTTCGTCCCCGGCTACCTCTTCGTCCTCTGCCCCCTCGTCGTGCCGAAACAACGATCGCCGTGCTCCCCCCGAGCGGCAGGCCCCCGGCGAGGAGAAGAGCAGGAGGAGGAACGACAGCGTCGACAACAGCAACCTGGTCGACCTCGTCAACGACATCGTCGCCGAGTCAGGTACCATACCCACCTCATTAATCTCGATCAGCTCTCAGATTATGTGAAATTATTAATGCAATCATGTCATTGGTGTGATCGATCGATGGCCATATGCGATGCAATGCAGTGAGCTACCGTCACAGGCGTGTGGCCGAGGATATCCTCAAGATGGAAAAGGCGGGCAAGGTCACGGCGCGCGCCTTCACGTACGCCGAGCTGTCCGAGGCCACGGGCGGCTTCCGGCCGGAGTCGCTGCTGGGCGAGGGCGGGTTCGGCCCCGTGTACAGGGGCCGCCTGGGGTCGTCGTCGGGCCCGGAGGTGGCCGTCAAGCAGCTGGACCGCAACGGCATGCAGGGCACGCGCGAGTTCCTGGTGGAGGCTCTCATGCTCAGCCTGCTCAAGCACTCCAACCTGGTGACGCTGCTGGGCTTCTGTACCGACGCCGACCACCGCATGCTCATCTACGAGTACATGCCGCTGGGCTCCCTGGAGGACCACCTGCTGGACCTGCCCCCGGGTCGCGCGCCGCTCGACTGGGCGACGCGCATGCGTGTCGCGCAGGGCGCCGCGCGCGGCCTTGAGTACCTGCACGACACCGCGCGGCCGCCCGTGATCTACCGCGACTTCAAGGCCTCCAACATCCTGCTCGACACCGGCTTCCGCGCCCGCCTCTCCGACTTCGGGCTCGCCAAGGTCGGCCCCGTCGGCGACAAGTCCCACGTTTCCACGCGCGTCATGGGCACCTACGGCTACTGCGCCCCGGAGTACGCGCTCACGGGCAAGCTCACCACCATGTCCGACGTCTACAGCTTCGGCGTCGTCTTCCTCGAGATCATCACCGGAAGCCGCGCCATCGACACCACCAGGCCGCCAGAGAAGCACAACCTCGTCCTCTGGGCCGCCCCACGGTTCAAGGACAAGCGACGGTTCGCCGAGATGGCCGACCCGCTGCTCAAGGGCGCCTACCCCACCAAAGGCCTCTACCAGGCGCTCGCCATCGCAGCCATGTGCCTCCAGGAGGATGCCACCATGCGCCCCGCCATCAGCGACGTCGTCACCGCACTCGACTACCTCACGGTCGCAGGCGGAGGCGCCGCTGCCAACGAACCACCGGCTCCCAATCCCAACCAGCAGCAGCAACAAACAGACATTATCGGCCACGCCGGCGAGCAAGCGTAACATCATGTCTCATCGAAAATTGTTAATTAAGCGCAGCGTGCATTCATACATATAATGTGATAATGTTGCGCGTCTCCCATCGATCGATGAAAGGAGGACTTGTCATAACAAACTATAACGCGTATTGATTGTTACAAACATACACTACAGGAAACGCCTAAATTTTCGTGGGCCAAAAACCCACGAAAATAAGCCTAAACCGACGAAAATATAGTATTTTCGTCGGCCTGCCGACGAAAATAGCCGCCGAAAATAAGTTCGACGAAAATAGGTGTCTATTTTCGTCGGTACCGACGAAAATAACCTATTTTCGTCGGTACCGACGAAAATAACCTATTTTCGTCGGCTTTCGCAAAACCGACGAAAATAGTGAGTCGCCCATTTATTTTCGTCGGCCGGGAGTGGCCGACGAAAATACGCCAGGATAGTTTCGTCAGCCTTGGTAGTGGCCGACGAAAATATCCTGGGAACATATTTTCGTCGGCCTAGGTGGTGGCCGACGAAAATAGCCTGGGAACATATTTTCGTCGGCCACCACTGAGGCCGACGAAAATTGATGGTTCCCCCCCCAAAACAGATTTTTCTGCACCTATTAATAATTCACAGCAATATACACAATATCACATATACAGATTCACAATTACATAATTCACAAAACACATTCACATATACATAAATAATCCATTCACATAAGTTTAGAGTATCCATAAGTCCAAAAGTCCATTGTCCATTCAAATACACAATTCACAAAACTCTAGTCCATAAGTCTAGAGTCCATAAGTCCATAAGCTACTAACTACTCACTACTCACTCCTCACTGATCACTCCGGCGGGCTGTGGGAGTTTTGGCCACTCCCTCCTCCGCCACCAGGAAGGTGGCCACTCCCTCCAGCACCATGGACGAGGAAGTCTTGGACGTTGACACCACCCTCCGATCCATGAGCATGTGACGCTGAACCCTGCAATTCATCAATCATTCAAATAAGGCTGTATACATATACATTGCTGTGTTTGGTCAATATTTGCATAAAAGTAAACATGGAACGTCACCTGTGATCCATGGTGAGGAGGAGGCTGTGCATGCATCCACGGGTACTGTTGTGGTGGCCACCCCAGAGGTGGTGGCACCCACCCCGTCGGTGGCCACGCTTGAAATGGCTGAGAGCCCGCCGGTGGCTGGGAGACCGGTGGCACCCATCCCGGGACTGGCTGCGATCCTTGGGGTGGAGGCGTCCAAGTGCCTAGAGGTGCCTGCGTCCACCCAACACCAGTCCACTGTGGCTGCGACGCTGGAGCTTGTCCTGGCCACTGTCCCCATCCTTGTGCCTGCGAGCCATTTTTGATAATAAAGAAAGAGTTGCTATGGAATTGAAGTGTTCAGATAGTGTTACCTGGGGAGGGCGAAAAGCGGGCAAGTTCATATCAGGGCCGAGTCTAGTAGTCATTTCCTGCAAATGGATGCAACGTTAGAATCGCAACATTATACTTTGAATTCAATGACGACACGTGATGAGATAGACGAATTACCTGAAAATAAGAAGCCATATATTGCGTCAGCTGCCCAACCTGCTCC
The DNA here is from genome assembly GCF_902167145.1 of Zea mays. Taxonomy (NCBI): domain Eukaryota; kingdom Viridiplantae; phylum Streptophyta; class Magnoliopsida; order Poales; family Poaceae; genus Zea; species Zea mays. The sequence continues at coordinate 53,610,978 of NC_050102.1, read as the reverse complement.
TGCGCTGCTCGAGCCTGCTCCTGTGCTGCTCGAGCCTGCTCCTGTGCTGCCCGAGTCTCCTCCTCCAGCTGAGCCTCTCGAGCAGACCTGGAGGAGCGAGAACTCCCTCCCGAAGACGATGCCTTCCCTTGACCTAATGTCCTGTTGTACTCCACAACGCCGGTGCCAAAGGCAAACCTGCATGATGCACATAGTTGAGCCATTAAGTGGACACATTCTTGTTAATGAAATCGTCGAATCAAACACAAACACCTCACCTGCCATGCTTTCTACCCCCACCACTGTGGTACAACGCCGAGGCATCTAAGTCTGAATGCATCCAGTCGAAGTCAGGCCCATGGCGTTGAGTCATTTCCTCCCCATATGCATTCTGCAAAGAAAGTTAGAGTTGGAGTTAAACACAAAACATGCAATTTAATTCGTAAATACAAACTTGTTTACCATTTTCTCCCTTGCCGCCTCACTGCATAGCACATCAGGGTTCGCCGGATCAGGGCCACGGTGACCACGGACGTAAACCTCCATAAAACTTGGAGAAACGCCACTTTCAGCTTCCTGCATGAAAAACAAGAGTTAAACCATATAATTTTCATAGATGTAACATACAAGTTTGATTTATATACTTACCATGCGGCGTGCGGTACCAAGGTGTCCATCGGCGCCGTACCTGTGCCCCGGTCCTTCAGTGCCACGGTTGGCACGGTGCTTGTTGGACTCTGCAATCCACTCAGGCGACGCCCATCTCTTAGCCAACCATCTCCAGGCTTCCATGTCCTTCGACAGCCAATCCACAATGCTCTCCAGGTACTGCTCCTCTGTGAGGTAGATCTCATTGGCCCCTAATGCTTTGCTCATTTTCTGACCCTTTATCTTCTTGTAGTAGTAGTTGACGGCCGCGATGCGAGCATTGTACATGGCATCCTTGATTATCTTATCAGCGCACTTCCGAAAGTGCCTCTTCACACGTGTCCACTGAGCCTGATCCTCCTCGATGTCATCCGGCAATTGGAACCTCCCCTACATATCAATGGAGAAGTTAAGTTAAAGTAAGATTAGGAGAAGCAATAATTCAATGAATTGCTTATATACGAAAGTAAACTCACCCAGAACTCGTCCCACACAGCCACCTGACAAGTCCTTCGTTTTTTTTCCGAACTTCCCCCTCCGCTACTGCTTTCCCCTGACTCCCCTGGCTCGACATAGTCCTTTAGACCCCAGTCAGCCCACTGCATAGCCGCGAACCTCTCGCCATTGAGCTCCACCATGCCAGGGTAGTAGAAGCGACAGAGGCTACCCAACACCGCGTTCACCTTGGGACGTCTGCCTGTACCGTCCCAAGTCAAGTCTTCCCATGACCTACAAAAATTAATAAAACAAGTAAACTAGTGCAATCACGTTCACATTAAAAAATTAACACAACAGCAATAAGCCCCACCATTCTCCATGCGGCCGGATGAGCCTCCTCTCGGCAGGTCTCGGACCAAGCGCATTGCTCTTCTTATACCTAAGTATACAAGTAAATTCAATATGATGGAATGATTAGAAACTAATATCAATTAAACTAATATGCATAATAATACCTGAAGGACGTAGAACCATCTGACGCGTCGCCCGCGCTGCCTGCCCCCATTGGGTCAACCTCCTCATCCTGCTCACCCTCGTCATCCTGCTCACCCTCCTCACCCTGCACATGAGCATCCTGCTGAGGAGTCTCCTGCTCACCCTCCTCACCCTGCACTTCGTCTAGACAGTCGAGAAGTTGCTGCTGCCTCTGTCGGCTCTGTGAGGTGCCCTGAAAAAGCCCACTGCCCGAGCTGTCCTCGCTGGCCGCGCTGCCCCCACTCCTCCTCGATCTCCTATGCTTGAACATGTTCAACTGTAGATAAATTAATGTCAAACCACAGTATATGAAACAAATAATATGAAAATTAATAATGTGGAAATTGGAATACATAGCTTAATTGATTAACTAAAAGAAACATACTAATCAAAAGTCATCCGCATCCGATGATGCTTCTTCGGCTCGTTGTTTATTCATACGCTCTTGATTTCGTTGGATCCTTACTGATCTTCTAACGACGACAGGTCGTTTGCGCTTTGACCTAGGTTCTTCAATTAAGTCGCTTGAATTGCAACAGAGATTTTCAAGTCCTTCTCCATTGGTCACATGGAATCGGTGAGCTATGTCTTGATTCGACGCCGCTTCTGGTTGAAAAACAGCATCATCGTTGTCCCTGCTTGTACTCACGTAGTCAGCACTCTCTGGAGCGACGACTTGTGGGTTGACTTTGATTGCAACCCACCAAGCCTTAAGGCTTGGGTGAGGATATGGCAGGTAGTACACCTGTTTTGCCTGATTTGCAAGGACAACATCGCTCATACTGCTCGGAATCCTAGAGCTATGCTTCACCTCGACATTACCATACTTGTCGACACGAGTCCCACTATGAGCATCAAACCAGTCGCACTCGAAAAACACGACTTTAAGTTCTTTGGGGCCATCGAAAATCAACTCTACAATGTTTTGAAGAACACCGTAATAGTCCACTACTTTGTCATCGTCAACATATGAACTTGCCAACACACCACTATTGGTGGTGGCTGCCAATGGTCGACTCTTCTCCAATTTCGCGGTTCGGAAGCGATATCCATTTACATCATAGCGAGTATAGTTTCGGACGGACACAGAGGTATGTGCCATTTGCTGCAAGTCCGGGTGCACAGAGTTTTTGGAAACCTATACAAGTAATTAGTATATGCATTATATCTTCCAAGTCCAAAATTCAAAGATTAAGTATGGACAATGAGAGAACGACAATTACTAACATAATTACGAAACCACTGCACGAAGTTTGGTCCACCTTTCAACCCATCACGTCGAAGATTTTCTAATTGGATGGCCGTAGGTTTACTAGTAGATTTCCAACATTCTTCATCAAACATGCTGGTCATATTACAAACATGGAGATTACACACTATAGAAATTATGAGATGAGAAAATGGACGTAACTATGAGGAAAACTTACTCGAACGCCTCCTGTGTGCTGTCAATATTGCTATACATATATAGCATTAGCGTGTTCAAATCTGATGCTTCAATGTGACGTACACTCCCTTTTCCAACTGCTTTACCCGGATTCGCAAAAATTTGAAGGGTGCTTTGGGGTGATTCATTATCGACATGAAGTCGCACTGAAGGCGCAAACACATTGTTGGCTCGAGCGAAATACCTGGTTGAGAATTGAGATATCTCCTTAAGGGCAAAAGCCTCCGCAATACACCCTTCGACTCTAGCCTTGTTCCGAACAGACGCCCTGAGCTTTTTCAACGCCCTTTCTATAGGATACATCCACCTGAATTGCACTGGTCCGCCTACCAAAGCTTCCCAAGGCAAATGCACAATTAGATGTTGCATCACATTGAAGAATCCTGGCGGGAAAACCTTTTCAAATTTACAAATAAGAATTGGAATTTCTTTCTCAAATTTCTGCATCAACCTCTTCGATACCGTCTTTGCGCATACTTCCCTATAGAAGTAACTCAACTCTGCAAATATGCTCCAAAGCTCATCCTTAAAATAGCCTCGAAACATCACGGGCATCAGCCTCTCCATAATAATATGGTAGTCATGGCTTTTCAAACCGATCAATTTACCGGTCTTCAGATTGACTGCCCGTTTCAGATTTGCCGCATACCGATCTGGAAATTTCAGATTCTTCAACCACTTAAATATTTCTTTCCTTTCATCCGGCTTGAGGCAGTAATCAGCTCGCGGCCTACTTTCATGCCCTTTATCGCTTACTTTCAACTCGAGCATCGGCCTCTTACAAATTTCAGCCATGTCTTTTCTTGCCTTCATATTATCTTTCGTTTTATCAGTCACATCGAAACATGTGCTTATGATGCTTTCAGCAACGTTACGCTCTTGGTGCATCAAGTCTATGTTGTGCGGCATGATCAAGGCTTTTGCATATGGAAGCTCCCATATTGATGAAATATGGGTCCAATTATGGTCCTCCCCGTAGCCTTGGAACCTATCATTTTCTCCTTGCTTCAGACAAGCATGCCATGCCATTATCTGCGGTGCAGTTTGCCTCTTTGGTGGCCCATTTCTGATTTTGGCTCCACCTCTGAATGCAGTAAGCGAATTCCTAAAATCATGCTTGAATGGAGTCCAACGTCGATGAGCATCAAAGAATGACACTTTCCCACCATGCTTCAATCTGAATGCATCCGTATCATTCATACATATGGGACAGCACAACCGACCATGGACACACCATCCAGACCAATCTCCATACGCCAGCAGATCATGCACTGACCACAAATAAGCAGCGCGCATGGTAAACTCCTTTTCAGTATGGCTGTCATAAGCCTTCACACCTCTCCACAATTGTTTCAGCTCTTCGATTAAAGGGCGAACAAACATATTCAGCTTTGGCCCTGGATGCTCGGGGCCTGGGATGACTAGTGCAAGGAACATGAACTCTTCTTTATTGACCAACTCAGGAGGAAGATTATATGGCACAATGAAGACAGGCCAACACGAGTAAGGGCTTGCACTGGTATTGAAAGGTGTGAATCCGTCCGTCGATAGACCAAGCCGTACACTCCTAGGGTCGTTTGCAAATTCGGGATCAAACTCGTCAAATGCCTTCCACGCATCACCGTCCGACGGATGGACCATTATGTCTGGATCAGTGACGAGACGTACACCATTCTTTGGCCACGTCATATGCAGAGCTATTTCCTTGTTGAGGAAAAGCCTTGAAAGCCGAGGAATGATGGGCAACCGACGAAGTTGCTTAGCTGCGACCTTCGTAACTACCAATTCACCCTCATCATTTGTCACCTCGACATATCTAGAAGCTTCACAATGCTTACAACGGTCCAGCTTGTCATCCTCCTCAAAGAATAGCATGCAACTGTTGGGACACACGTCGATCTTCTCATATGTCATCCCAAGACCAGCCAACATCTTCTTTGCGAAGTACATATTCTTTGGCAACTTATGATTCTCCGGGAGAACCTCGCCCATAAGTTGGACGATGTCGTTGTAAGCACTGTTTGAAATGTTGTGCTTCGACTTTATCGCCATTAGTCTTGTGAGAGTCCCAAGAACTGACATCGGAGTGTGCTCGTGCAGTCTCTCTTCTCCCGCGGCGAGTAGCCGGAAGAATTCTTGAGCATCGCGTGGAAGCTGCCCCGCCTCCTCAGCGTTCATTTCAACCTCCCTACCAAGATCATGCAACATATCGTCCATCCTATCATGATCGTCATCAAGCTCCACCTCCGCGTCAACGTGTCTAATAGACTCTCCATGCTGGTACCATACAAGGTAGTTCGGCATAAACCCACTTTTGCAAAGGTGTTTCTCCATTTCTTCCTTCTTCTGAGGCCACTTGTTCTCGCAGCGATTGCAAGGACACTTCGCTAGACGACCAGTTGCATCTTTGAAAGCGTGCTCAAGAAAAGCCTTTGTTACACCCATCCATGCATTCGAATGTGCCCCATCCTTTCTCCACCCGTCATACATCACCCTCCGATCACCGTCCATTTCAAAGGCTAAACAAAAGTAAAAAACATCAACGATCGTCCGTGGCTTAATTAGGTGAACTCCCTATTAGGTAAAGGCCCTAAACCCACCCAAGAGTGTAGGCCGATGCTTGTGATTTATGACGTGTAGCCTACGATTGCCGCGAAATTTCGGCAGCATAACCCCGCTGCTCTCCAAGCACACGCCTGAACATGGTGTGTTGGAGAACAACTGGGTTACACAACCGAAATTCCGCGTCAATCGTAAGGCACATGTCACAAATCACAAGCATCGGCTTACATTCTCAGGCTGTCCAAAATACGTGGACAATTCCGGAACGGCGAACCTCACAAGCCAATGTGACGTTCGCCGTTCCCGAACGGGTGACGCATAAGGTTCGCTACGGTTAACGATTAAAACTGAACTCTAAACATTAAAAAATATCTCGGAGATTAAACAAAAGACATCACCCTTCGATCACCCTACGAACGGGTGACTAATAACTATATAGTAAATAATAAATGACACATTAACCGAAATTACGAAAACAATGTAATTGTCAATAAAAAAATCGGCAGCACCTCCACTATAAAGTGATGTTTCTAAAACCTGCAAAAAACAACAACACGATGGTTGCCAACACAGAATACTGCACGATAGCTACATAATGAACAGCTATCAATACCTAGCTAACTATTTATACTAACAAGTAAATAGATATCAATCTATACATTATATACAGTAAATTAGCTAACTAATTACTATAAATTAAGTAAAACCATTACCGTGGCAAGGTGGAGGGGGCCGCGGCGTGGGACGGCTGTTCGGAGTGGGCGCGGCGTGGGGAGGCGGCTTGGCGTGGCGCGGCGCGGCGAGGGCGCGCAGCGAGAGCACGCAACGCGGCGAGGGCAATCGTCGAGGGCGCGCGGCGCGGCGAGGGTGCGGCTGCTCGGCGTGGGTAGGCGGCGTGGCGAGGGTGCGGCTGCTCGGCGCGGCGATGGTGCGGTTGCTCGGCGTGGGTAGGCGGCTCGGCGCGGCGAGGGTGCGGCACGCGGCGCGGCGGCGGGCGCGCGGCGCAGCGGGCGGCCGGACGGGCGCGCGGCGGCGGTTGCACGGCGGGCAGGCGGCGGCGGGCGGGCGGGCGCGCGGCGGCGGTTGCGCGACGGCGCGGCGGCGGGCGGCCGGGCGGGCGGGCGCGCGACGGCGCGACTGCGCTGCGGGCGCGCGGCGGCGCTGCTGCGTGCGTGCGTGCGCGCGGGCGGGCGGGCGCGCGACGGCGCGGCTGCGGGCGCGCGGCGGCGCGGCTGCGGGCGGGCGGGCGGGCGCGTGGCGCGGTTGCGGCGGCGGCGGCGGCGGCGGCTTCGTGAGAGAGTGAGGTCGCGTGAGAGACGAGAGACAAGGCCGGGATGGAAGATAACGGCCTTTATTTTCGTCGGCCTCATTGGGGCCGACGAAAATAGTGGTCCGTTCAAAGTTTATTTTCGTCGGCCGAATGGAGCCCGACGAAAATAAACATCGTATATTCGTCGGCCGAGCGGAGACCGACGAAAATACAGATTATTTTCGTCGGTTTAGAGGCCGACGAAAATAACTTTCGTATTTTCGTCGGCAAGCTGACGAAAATACAGCCTGACCCACGAAAATAGACCTTATTTTCGTCGGTCCCAAAGGCCGACGACAATAACCTTATATTTTCGTGGGCCGGCCGACGAAAATATATCGGCCTACGAAAATTTAGGCGTTTCCTGTAGTGATAGTTGATATATACTCACTTCATACTAAAAGAGTATTCGTTTTAGCTCTTCTTTTATATGTCTATATTTAACTAGATGATAATAAATGTAGACACATATATAGAATACATACACGAAGTATTGTATGAACCCAATAAGAAATCAAAACGAGTTTTTATTTTGGGTCAAAGAGAGTATTATTTTTATCGACAAATGAATTGACACAGTCTCCAAGAAAGGTTTGTAATATTCATATAATGCAGGATATAAATTAGTTTAGTACAAAAGACAACTAAAAGACTACATGATAAAACATATAACCCTAAGTATGTAGATCATAAATGCAATCAAGGCACAATGTATATAGAGAGTCATGTATATTTTTTTCACTTAGCCCCCATAGACCCCTCAAAAGACCCCTCATTTAATTGGGTTGTATATTCCCTAAAATCACATTTGTTAAGGATGAGAGGAGAATGGTTTCAAATAAAGGGAACACTAGTACAATGCACATGCATTGTGATGTAATTATTCGAGCGGGGCTTACTCCTACTTGTTTGGGTCCACGACAGGATATCGTTGTTGTTTTGCACTATATTTGATGAGTGACTTTGACAATCTATCCTATTCCTCTCATTTCAATCGTAGAATCGGTCATATGGACAATGATGAAGTAGCTAGCTAAGAGATTGATGAATGATGAGAAACTAAATAGTCTCCTTGTCTTTCTCACCTACAATCAATCTACACAAAGCTAATTTTGTGGTGGCGACGACGACGAGCCTCTTGTCATCTCGTCCGCCACTATCATGAGGTCCTCCTCATACTCCGCCTCCTCCCTCGTCACCTCCTGTAGCAATGGGCTCTCGTTACAACTCTACACCGCGATGCACACCATGTCGCGGTCATGCCTCCTCCCTCACCACCTCCTGCAGCAGCGGGTGCTCGCCTCGGCTCTGCACTACGATGCACGCCACGTCATGACCGTGCTCCAGCTCATCCTACACGCCGCACCATGCGGCTAACCATGTCCAGGTCCAACACACAATGCAGGCATCACGCATGGCGACATCGGGTGAGTAGCAAAAAGGGATCTTGATGATAGATGAGTGGATTATTAATAATTTATTGGGGTGTACTCTTGTGCTTATTTAGTTAGCTTCCATATCCTATTTTTGTTGTCCTTATCCGATCACATGCATGCAAATCTATCTTATTTTTGTTGTTCTTATCTGATCACATGCATGGAAGCTTATCTGTAACACTGTTTGTTAGGAGAGACGTGAGGGAGAGGAACTGACCTACTCACTTCACGCGTGACACATGACTACGGTGGAAACGGTGCTAACTGGTGCCTTATTATTTTTCATTCTTATTTGATCACATGCATGGAAGATTATCTATGTTACTACTTGTTACGCGAGATGCGGGGGAGAGGAACAAACCTATGAGCTTCGCGCATGATGCACGACGACGGTAGAAACTAGTGCTTTATAGTATTAAAGATATCAGATTCATATGGCGCTTTGATACACATAGTGTACATATTAAATCATGTCATCCATATCAAATCTAATGTTCCTTTATGTTTTGTATATTTTTGCAAAGAACATTCTCTACTACTATCCTCCACCACTTTTACCCTACTTTCTTTGCAAAATATACATAACAATAAAGGACGTTAGATCTGAGATTGATAGATATTATTTAATTTATGCACCAGGTGCACCAAAGTGCCATGTGCACCTGATATGTTCTCCCATCGAAAACCATGTTTAACCATGTGGGTCTCTTGGCATGTCTCCTAAGGTTAGGTGCTCGTCCTACATTGGGGAAATATTCGTGTGGATGCTAAAATCACATTTGGCAAGGATGAGCACATAATGGTTCGATCCAAAACAACGCTTAACCACGTGGGTCTCGAGCCACGTCTCCTAAAGCTAGGAACAAACCTAAGCGCGCGCGAGTCACGACCTCTCACCCCCCCCCCCCCCGTGCTCCCTAAAGGTGTCACCATCGCTGCCACTGTTCCGCCACCATCATCGTGGCCTACTCTTATAAAGGTTGTAGGTGTGTCTCCTCTAGATGCTTTCCTCATGTCATCCCTTCCCCCTTGCCTTCTCTTTCCCATCTTCATTTTCTTGCTAGAGTTGGAGTCATCTACTAGTGGAGAATGGGGCTTCTGCCTGAGAAGATCAATACCAGTTACTTTAGAAATGGTATTGAATTAAGCATCAGTACCGATATTAACTGTTATGTCCTCGTAGAATACACCAGTACCAGTTTGTATCTCCAACTGATACTAATATCAAGTAAACAGTACTAGTTAAAGAAATTAGTATTTGTTTGTGTCTTTAATTAGTATTGATTACTCAACATTAGTACTTGTTAGAGACACCAATGGATACTAATATTCCTACTTTATAAACCACATGCCTCCTTAGGCTGGCGCCAAGACTACAGAGGAACTCAATTAAAGGCATCATAAGGTTCAAGGATGTGATGGGATGTCCAGTTTTTTTCTAAATTTTGTTGAAGATTTCACTCATTTATGTGTCAGAAAAGGTTTGGAAATTCATGCTCGCATATAGTAAGGTTGAAATAGTTACTTGCTTTGTTTCTTAAATTGTATGGTTGATTGTATAATTTAGGGAAAACTATTGAGTTCATCCTCTCATATGTGTTATAATATGTATGACAGTAATATAATTTAGGAAAAATCATAATAGTGAAAAAATATTACAAAATTAAGTTTTTAAAAATTATGTTTATAAAAGATCACATCAACATTTATACAAAATAATACAGATGGACCGTTAATGGATGTACAACATGGATCGATGTTTCGTGAGCATGGTGTTCGGAAATTCTGGTCTATTCCTAAAATAGAGTGTAACTTGTGCTAAATAACATAATATCATTTTTGTATTCGCTGCTTTACATTTTTGAGTGACTTGTAGGTCAAATCTAAATTATCCGAAGAAATTCAATTAAACAAACTAAATCTAATGGTTATAGCTAACACTTTGATAATTGTGCCAAAAATGAATATGTATGTATATATACTGTAGGAACACACCATAAAAAGTTTGGTGAAAAAAGAAAACCAATATACTTTGTCGAGTGTCAAGGAAAGACACTCCGTAAAAACTCTCTTTGCCGAGTGTCAATTTCGGACACTCGACATAGGTAATAGCTGTCAACTATAGATGACTGCTGACAACCCTTTGTCGTGCGTCTCATTCCCTGAGAGCTTGACACTCGGTAAAGACTCCTTGCCGAGCGTCAATGTGTGTAGAGTGTTTTGTGCTTGACAAAGGAGGTACATGCCAAGTGTCATTATTCGCTGAGAGTGACATTCAACAAAGCTTATTTTGTCGAGTACCCTATAAATTGCCCTCGATAAAGTGTTGAGCACTCGGCAAAGAGCTTGATTCCGATAGTGCATCCACATTTTATGGGTTATACTTTAGGCTACTATATACTCAAATATAAAAGAGAAATTGCAAAGTTCTGTATGACATGGTAAACACGGGATCGAAGTAGCCGTGACAACGACAAGTGATGGAGACGAAGACTTTATCGAGTGTTTTTAGTGACACTTGGTAAAGAAGGAGCCTTTTTCGAGTGACTACTGGACTAGCACTTGACAAAGAAAGATCTAGTGGCCTCCATGGTAGCTTCTGTGCCGAGAGCTACAAGCTGGCACTCGACAAAGTAGGCTTCTTTGCCGAGAGCCTGCTTATCTAGCACTCCGCAAAGGGAGCACCATTGGAACCCTTTGCCAGTCTCTGTGCCGAGTGCGTCGATTGACACTTGGCAAAGGGAGCTACTTTGCCGAGTGCCGAGACCACAACACTCAGCTAAGATGCTTTACCGTTTCCCAGGTGTGCCTTATTTGCTGAGTGCTTTAGCCACTTCACTCTGCAAAGTGACCAGAAACCCCCTTTTATTTGTTTTTATTATTCCATCCAAACAAACAAAATATATATCACATAATCATCACATATACATCACAAAGTTCATAGAATCATCACATACATAATAGAGACCACATATCTTAGAAAAACCACAAATCTCACATGTTTTTCACAAAAATAAGTATCACAAAGACCACAACTTGTGGGGGACAAATATCCCCCGGGTCCACTAGAAGGCGAAAGGTCCTCGCGCGGGGCCTCAGGCCAGTTACCCCGCAAGGCCATCCCTTCGTGGGCCAGGCAAAACCTACTGGCGGAATGGGCCGACCTGAGAAGGCGACAGACTCGAGCCCAAGCAGTCGGTCAAATCGTGCGCTATCCAAAGAAACCGTCCGACTTTCCCACGCATGGCGCCCTCAAATGTCGAGGCGGATTAGGGATGAGTCGGCGGGATTTTCAGGAGATCAGTTCAGTCGGTTCACTATTATTTAGGAGACATGTGATCATCATGTACGTATGGAGTGCCCCACGGTCGTGTATATGAGGCCCAGGGGAACCCCATCATTTTCATTCCCATCTACTTATCTCATTAGCTTTTCTCTATTTAGGAGACACCACTTGTAACACACCACATATAGATCCACCCCAGGAAGTAGGGTATTACGCCTCTTCAAGCGGCCTGAACCTACAGAAAATCGTCTCTCTCTCTCTCGTGCGTCCAGCACGAACCATTGAGTTACAATCAACAGCACCGTCCTACCCAAAAGCACCGCAAGGGTAACCCTGGGTGTGCGGTCGGACTCTAAACACCGACACAACTTGTCGGGGACCATAATTAGGGGTACCCCCAAGACTCCTAATCTCAGCTGGTAACCCCCATCAGCACAAAGCTGCAAAGGCCTGATGGGCGCGATTAAGGTCAAGGCTCAGTCCACTCAAGGGACACGATCTCGCCTCGCCCGAGCCCAGCCTCGGGCAAAGGCAGCTGACCCCGGAGGATTCACGTCTCGCCCGAGGGCCCCCTCAAGCAACGGACACACCTTCGGCTCGCCCGAGGCCCAGTCTTTGCAGAGAAGCAACCTTGGTCAGATCGCCACGCCAACCGACCGTATCGCAGGAGCATTTAATGCAAGGATTGCCTGACACCTTATCCTGACGCGCGCTCTTCAGTCGACAGAGCCGAAGTGACCGCAGTCACTTCGCCGCTCCACTGACCGACCTGACAAGAAAACAGCGCCGCCTGCACCGCTCCGACTACTGCGCCACTCGACAGAGTGAGGCTGACAGCAACTAAGTCCAGCCTCGTGCGCCATATGAAGCTCTGCCTCGCCCGACCCCAGGGCTCGGGCTCAACCTCGACGCTGGACGACGGACTCCGCCTCGCTCGACCCCAGGGCTCGGACACAGCCTCGGCCTCGGAAGACGGTCTCCGCCTCGCCCGACCCAGGGCTCGGACTCGACCTCGACCTCGGACGACGAATTCCGCCTCGCCCGACCCCAGGGCTCGGACACAGCCTCAGCCTCGGAAGACGGTCTCCGCCTCGCCCGACCCAGGGCTCGGACTCGACCTCGGAAGACGGTCTTCGCCTCGCCCGACCCAGGGCTCGGACTCGACCTCGACCTCGGAAGACGGGCTCCGCCTCGCCCGACCCCAGGGGTCGGACTCAGCCTCGACCTCGGAAGACGGACTCGACCTTGACCTCGGAGGAGCCTCCGCCTCGCCCGACCTAGGGCTTGAACCGACCACGTCACAGGGGGGCCATCATTACCCTACCCCTAGCTAGCTCAGACTATGGGGAACAAGACCGGCGTCCCATCTGGCTCGCCCCGGTAAACAAATAATGATGGCGCCCCGCGTGCTCCATGACGACGGCGGCTCTCAGCCCCTTACGGAAGCAAGGAGACGTCAACAAGGATTCGACAGCCCCGACAGATGTCCTTCTGCAGGGCTCCAGCTCTCCTCCGACGGCCATGACATCACATAAACAGGGTGCCAAAACCTCTCCGACTGCCACGATGGCATGTACTTAGGGCTCTAGCTCCTCTATGCTAGACACGTTAGCACACTGCTACACCCCCCATTGTACACCTGGACCCTCTCCTTACGCCTATAAAAGGAAGGTCCAGGGCTCTCGTACGAGGAGGTTGGCCGCGCGGGAGAACGAGCCGACGCATAAGGCTCTCGCTCTCTCTATCTCTCTCCCACGCGAACGCTTGTAACCCCCTACTGCAAGCGCACCCGATCTGGGCGCAGGGCAACACGAAGGCCGCGGGTTTCCCCTTTGCCTGTTTCTTCCCCCCTTCGTGCTCTGTCTCGCGCCGACCCATCTGGGCTGGGACACGCGGCGACAATTTACTCGTCGGTCCAGGGACCCCCCGGGGTCGAAACGTCGACAGTTGGCACGCCAGGTAGGGGCATGCTGCGTGTTGACGAACAGCTTCCTGTCAAGCTCCAGATGGGTAGTCTCCAGCAACCTTTCCAACCCGGGACGACACTCTGTTTCGGGAGTCTTGAGTTCATGTCCCTCGACGGCAGCTACGACATGATACTCCTTCCTCCGCCGCACGACAGCGACAATGGCGGCCGTCAGCCCGCCAGCCGGCGGCGGAATCAACGACGTCTTCCCCACATGGCGGAAGAACGACATCCGAGTTTGTCCCGTCACCTCCCCCGCCGACGGAGGAGGAGGCGGGGCAACAATGGCCAAGCAGGAGGCGGCACCCCGTCGGCTGTCGAGCAAGTCGATGACGCCGGCGCCCCAGCGGGGGACACGTCGGGCTTCGACCTTGCGTCTGAGACGAAGACGAGCGTCGTTTCCCCGCAACACGCCAACCCCAAGCAGACGAACGACGCCAGCACGCTCGCGAAGGACTTGCTGGGCGTCGCCCTCGTACCTGAGACAACGGTGCAGTCCGCCCCTGACACGACTTCGTCACCGCCCGCCGACCAAGAGGTACCGACCGATTCCCATCTCGTGCCTTTTGAATTCAGCTTCGACCCACCAAGCGACCTTGCTTCGGTGGAAACCTTCATAGAGGCATGTACCAACCCTCTGGGGTACCATATGCGGTCGCCCTGGGACAGACTGACGGACGCCTCGACCTACAGACCCTCGGGTTCCGAGGAAGATGACGAGCCCGACTTTTGTTGGGATTTCTCCGGGCTCGGTAACCCTAGTGCCATGCGGGACTTCATGACCGCATGCGACTACTGCCTCTCCGATTGTTCCGATGGTAGCCGCAGCTTCGGCGACGAGGACTGCGGCCCGAGTCGTGAATGTTTCCACATCGATTTAGGGGGTCCCGGCGAAGGCAACCATCTTGGTATGCCGGAGAACGGCGATCCCCCTAGGCCTTTGCCTCGCGTTGACATCCTTCGGGAGCTAGCTGTGGTCCCAGTCCCTGCAGGGGGTCAGGACGCACAGCTCGAGCAAATCCGCGAGATGCAGGCCAGGCTCGACGAGGGAGCAGGAACACTTGAGCAGTTCCGGCGGAACATCGGGCAGGAATGGGCAGACCAAGCTCCGGCCGGAGAAGCGCGTCATCTACCCCAGGGCATCCAGCACTGCATTGCCGACAATGTCAGGGCAAGGCCGCCACTGGCTTCCAGTGGGGTCGGCCAGAACCTAGCTGCAGCAGCAATACTACTCCGCACGATGCCGGAACCATCGACCACCGAAGGGCGGCGTATCCAGGGAGAGCTCAAGAATCTGCTGGAGGATGCCGCGGTCCGACGAGCCGAAAGCTCTGCCTCCCGAAGGCAGGGGTACCCCTCGGAGCATCGCGCCGTGACTTCCCGATTTATGCGGGAAGCCTCGGTCCACACCGGGGGCACGCGCAACACGGCACCTGCGGCCCCGGGTCGCCTCGGCAACGACACCACCACCGCAACCGTCGAGCCCACCTCGACGAGAGGGTGCACCGAGGCTACCACCCCAGGCGTGGGGGACGCTACGACAGCGGGGAGGATCAGAGCCCCTCGCCCAAACCACCCGGTCCGCAGGCTTTCAGCCGGGCCATACGACGGGCGCCGTTACCGACCCGGTTCCGAACCCCGACTACCATCACAAAGTACTCGGGGGAGACGAGGCCGGAACTGTGGCTCGCGGACTACCGACTGGACTACCAGCTGGGTGGAACGGACGATGACAACCTCATCATCCGCAACCTCCCCCTGTTCCTCTCCGACACCGCTCGAGCTTGGCTGGAGCATCTGCCTCCGGGGCAGATCTCCAACTGGGACGACCTGGTCCAAGCCTTCGCCGACAACTTCCAGGGCACGTACGTGCGCCCTGGGAACTCTTGGGATCTCCGAAGCTGCCGCCAGCAGCCGGGAGAGTCTCTTTGGGACTACATCCGGCGATTCTCGAAGCAGCGCACCGAGCTGCCCAACGTCACCGACTCGGACGTCATCGGCGCGTTCCTCGCCGGCACCACCTGCCGCGACCTGGTGAGCAAGCTGGGTCGCAAGACCCCCACCAGGGCGAGCGAGCTGATGGACATCGCCACCAAGTTCTCCTCTGGCCAGGAGGCGGTTGAGGCCATCTTCCGGAAGGACAAGCAGCCCCAGGGCCGCCAGCCGAAAGACGTCCCCGAGGCATCCACTCAGCGCGGCACCAAGAAGAAGAACAAGAAGAAGTCGCAAGCGAAACGCGACGCCACCGTCACGGACCTTGTCGCCGCTGCTGAGTACAAGAACCCTCGGAAACCTCCTGGGGGTGCCAATCTCTTCGACAAGATGCTCAAGGAACCGTGCCCCTATCATCAGGGGCCCGTCAAGCACACCCTTGAGGAGTGCGTCATGCTTCGGCGCCACTTTCACAAGGCCGGGCTACCGGCGGAAGGTGGCAGGGCCCACAACAACGACAAGAAGGAGGATCACAAGGCAGAGGAGTTCCCCGAGGTCCACAACTGCTTCATGATCTACGATGGGCCAGTGGCGAACGCCTCGGCTCGGCACCGCAAGCAAGAGCGTCGGGAGGTCTGCTCGGTAAAGGTGGCGGCGCCAGTCTACCTAGACTGGTCCAACAATCCCATCACCTTCGACCAGGGCGACCACCCCGACCGCGTGCTGAGCCTGGGGAAATATCCGCTCGTTGTCGACCCCGTCATCGGCAACGTCAGGCTCACCAAGGTCCTCATGGACGGAGGCAGCAGCCTCAACATCATCTACGTCGAGACCCTCGGGCTCCTGCAGATCG
This sequence comes from Zea mays, assembly GCF_902167145.1. Taxonomy (NCBI): domain Eukaryota; kingdom Viridiplantae; phylum Streptophyta; class Magnoliopsida; order Poales; family Poaceae; genus Zea; species Zea mays. The sequence goes on along the minus strand of NC_050102.1, from coordinate 53,594,588 downwards.
ATCTGTCCTCGATCCGGACAGGCGCGGCGCCTTTTCACGGGATCATCCCCGGGAAACGCGTCCAACCCCTCGGACAACTCGATCTGCCCGTCTGCTTTGGGACTCCCTCCAACTTCCGAAGGAAAACCCTCACGTTCGAGGTGGTCGGGTTCCGAGGAACCTACCATGCAGTACTGGGAAGGCCATGCTACGCCAAGTTCATGGCCGTCCCCAACTACACCTACCTCAAGCTCAAAATGTCGGGCCCCAACGGGGTCATCACCGTCGGCCCCACATACCGACACGCGTACGAATGCGACGTGGAGTGCGTGGAGTATGCCAAGGCCCTCGCTGAATCCGAGGCCCTCATCGCCGACCTGGAGAGCCTCTCCAAGGAGGCGCCAGACGTGAAGCGCCACACCGGCAACTTCGAGCCAGCAGAGACGGTCAAATCCGTCCCTCTCGACCCCAGCAACGACGCCTCCAAGCAGATACGGATCGGCTCCGAGCTCGACCCCAAATAGGAAGCAGTGCTCGTCGACTTTCTCCACGCGAACGCCAAAGTCTTTGCGTGGAGTCCCTTGGATATGCCTGGCATACCGAGGGATGTCGCCGAGCACTCTCTGGATATCCGAGCTGGAGCCCGACCCGTGAAGCAGCCTCTGCGCCGATTCGACGAAGAAAAGCGCAGAGCCATAGGCGAGGAGATCCACAAGCTAATGGCCGCAGGGTTCATCAAAGAGGTATTCCATCTTGAATGGCATGCCAACCCTGTGCTTGTGAGAAAGAAAGGAGGGAAATGGCGGATGTGTGTAGACTATACTGGTCTAAACAAAGCATGTCCGAAGGTTTTCTACCCTCTGCCTCGCATCGATCAAATCGTGGATTCCACTGCTGGGTGCGAAACCCTGTCTTTCCTCGATGCCTACTCAGGGTATCACCAAATCAGGATGAAAGAGTCCGACCAGCTCGCGACTTCTTTCATCACGCCCTTTGGCATGTACTGCTACGTTACTATGCCATTTGGTTTGTGGAATGCGGGTGCGACGTACCAAAGGTGCATGAACCACGTGTTCGGAGAGCACATTGGTCGAACGGTCAAGGCTTACGTTGATGACATCGTAGTCAAGACGAGGGAAGCCTCCGACCACCTCTCCGACCTTGAAACGACATTCCGGTGTCTCAAGGCGAAAGGCGTAAAACTCAATCCCGAGAAGTGCGTCTTCGGAGTCCCCCGAGGCATGCTCTTGGGGTTCATTGTCTCCGAGCGGGGCATCGAGGCCAACCCGGAGAAAATCACGGCCATCACCAACATGGGGCCCATCAGGGACTTGAAAGGCGTGTAGAGGGTCATGGGATGCCTTGCGGCTCTGAGCCGCTTCATCTCGCGCCTCGGCGAAAGAGGCCTACCTCTATACCGCCTCTTGAGGAAGACCGAGTGCTTCACTTGGACCCCCGAGGCCGAGGAAGCCCTCGGGAACCTAAAGGCGCTCCTTACGAACGCACCCATCCTGGTGCCTCCCGTTGCCGGAGAAGCCCTCTTGATCTACGTCGCCGCTACCACTCAGGTGGTCAGCGCCGCGATTGTGGTTGAGAGACGAGAAGATGGGCATGCATTGCCCGTCCAGAGGCCAGTCTACTTCATTAGTGAGGTACTGTCTGAGACCAAGATCCGCTACCCACAAATTCAGAAGCTGCTGTACGCGGTGATTCTGACGCGATGGAAGTTGCGACACTACTTCGAGTCTCATCCGGTGACTGCGGTGTCATCCTTCCCCCTGGGGGAGATCATCCAGTGCCGAGAGGCCTCGGGTAGAATTGCAAAGTGGGCGGTGGAAATCATGGGCGAGACAATCTCGTTCGCCCCTCGGAAGGCCATCAAGTCCCAAGTCTTGGCGGACTTTGTGGCCGAATGGGTCGACACCCAGCTCCCGGCAGCTCCGATCCAACCGGAACTCTGGACCATGTTTTTCGACGGGTCGCTGATGAAAACAGGGGCAGGCGCGGGCCTGCTCTTCATCTCGCCCCTCGGGGAGCACCTCCGCTACGTGCTGCGCCTCCATTTCCCGGCGTCCAACAACGTGGCTGAGTACGAGGCTCTGGTCACGGGTTGCGCATCGCCATCGAGCTAGGGGTCCGATGCCTCGATGCTCGTGGTGACTCGCAGCTTGTCATCGACCAAGTCATGAAGAACTCCCACTGCCGCGACCCGAAGATGGAAGCCTACTGCGGCAAGGTTCGGCGCCTGGAAGACAAGTTCTACGGGCTCGAGGTCAACCACGTCGCCCAACGGTACAACGAGACTGCGGACGAGCTAGCGAAGATAGCTTCGGCGCGAACAACGGTCCCCCCGGACGTCTTCTCCCGACACCTACATCGACCCTCAGTCAAGACAAACGACACGCCCGAGCCCGAGAAGGTCTCGGCCCTGCCCGAGGCGCCCTCGGCCCAGCCCGAGGCGCCCTCGGCCCAGCCCGAGGCACCCTCGGCCCCCGAGGGTGAGGCACTGCGCGTCGAGGAAGAGCGGAGTGGGGTCCCGCCTAATCGAGACTGGCAGACCCAGTACCTGCAATATCTCCACCGAGGAGAGCTACCCCTCGACAGAGCCGAGGCTCGGCAACTGGCGCGACGCGCCAAGTCATTCGTCTTGCTGGGTGACGGGAAGGAGCTCTACCACCGCAGCCCCTCCGGCATCCTCCAGCGATGCATATCCATCGCCGAAGGCCAGGAGCTCTTACAAGAAATACACTCGGGGGCTTGCGGTCATCACGCAGCGCCTCGAGCCCTTGTTGGAAACGCTTTCCGACAAGGTTTCTACTGGCCAACCGCGGTGGCGGACGCCACTAGAATTGTCCGCACCTGCCAAGGGTGTCAATTCTACGCAAGGCAGACACACCTACCCGCTCAGGCTCTGCAAACAATACCCATCACCTGGCCATTTGCTGTGTGGGGTCTGGACCTCATCGGTCCCTTGTAGAAGGCACCCGGGGGCTACACGCACCTGTTGGTCGCCATCGACAAATTCTCCAAGTGGATCGAGGTCCGACCCCTAAACAGCATCAGGCCCGAACAGGCGGTGGCGTTCTTCACCAACATCATCCATCGCTTTGGGGTCCGAACTCCATCATCACCGACAACGGCACCCAGTTCACCGGCAGAAAGTTCCTGGACTTCTGTGAGGATCACCACATCCAGGTGGACTGGGCCGTCGTGGCACACCCCATGACGAATGGGCAGGTAGAACGTGCCAACGGCATGATTCTGCAAGGACTCAAGCCGAGGATCTACAACGACCTCCACAAGTTCGGCAGGCGATGGATGAAGGAACTCCCCTTATTGGTCTGGAGTCTGAGGACAACGCCGAGCCGAGCCACGGTCTTCACACCGTTCTTTCTAGTCTATGGGGCCGAGGCCATCTTGCCCACAGACTTAGAATACGGTTCCCCGAGGACGAGGGCGTACGACGACCAAAGCAATCGAACCAACCGAGAAGACTCACTGGACCAGTTGGAAGAGGCTCGGGGCATGGCCTTACTACACTCGGCGCGGTATCAGCAGTCCCTGCGACGCTACCACGCCCGAGGGGTTCGGTCCCGAGACCTCCAGGTGGGTGACTTGGTGCTTCGACTACGACAAGACGCCCGAGGGCGGCACAAGCTCACGCCTCCCTGGGAAGGGCCGTTCGTCATCGCCAAGGTTTTGAAGCCCGGGACGTACAAGCTGGCCAACAGTCAAGGCGAGGTCTACAGCAACGCTTGGAACATCCGACAGCTACGTCGCTTCTACCTTTAAGATGTTTTCAAGCCGTTCATATACCTCGTTTACATATAAAGTCTAACCATCAAGGAAGGGTCAGCCTTGCCTCGGCAAAGCCCGACCCTCCCTCTGGGGCTAGAAGGGGGGAACCCCCTCCGCGTCAAAATTTTCCTCGGAAAAAGTCTTTCTGCCAGAATATCTTTCGTGCTTTTCGACTACTTCGGTAGTGGGATCATGAAAACGATGGAGTACACGTAAGCAGGCAAGGCCGACCGAGCCGAGGGACTCCTATGCCTCCGGGATACGGATACCTCACTCATCGCCTTCTGCGAGAAGTAGCTCGCGTTCGGATGAGCGATCCTGCTGACCGAACAAGCCTTAACGCTCAAAAGACTTTCTGCCAAAACGGTTTTTCGGGTTTTCTCGGCTACGTCGATAACAGAATCCCGCGGACGAGCAAGAGTACACGTAAGCGGCAAGGCCGACCGAGCCGAGGGATTCCCACGCCTCCGGGATACGGATACCTCACTCATCACCTTCCGTGAGAAGTAACTCTAGCTCGGATAAACGATTCTGCTACCGACGAGCAAGCCCTGATACTCAAAACAAGAGGAAAAGAAACGCAGCTTTACAACGCAACGTCAGTATGTTTGGGCCTCGGCGGCCGCAAAAAACATATGCATACTACAGGCAAACCAATCCTGCAGGCTCAGACGTCGATGTAGGGGGAGCAGCAGCACCCTCGGCGTCAACTCCACCTTCGGCGAAGTCCGACCGAGCCTCGGACGGCAACACGGGCGAAGGATCTCCGCTCCGAAGGACAACATCAGCACCACGCCCGGGCCATCGCCGCCAGGGTCTCCTCCAGGAACCCGGCCCGAGCAGACGGCTCGGTCGGCCGCCCCGAAGCCTCAGCCAGCTGTCCCCCGAGGACACCCGCCCGGCTCATGGCCTCGGCAACCTGACTCCGGCGCTGGTCCCGCCAGTGGACGGCCCGGCCAGGCTCCAGCCGATGAAGTCTTCTTTTCGAGCCAACTCCGCCTCTGTCCGCGCTGACACCGCTGCCCTCGGCCCCGGCTCACCGCAGAGTGGCCGAGGGTTCCTTTAACTAAGCAAGAGAAGCCTCGGGCGGCAAGGCCGACCGAGCCGAGGGACTCCTACGCCTCCGGGATACGGATACCTCACTCGTCACCTTCGCACGAGGCAACTCACACTTGGTTAAGCGGTTCAGTTAGCCGACAGGCGAGTCCTAGTGCTCGAAATGAGGAAAAAATATGGTATTACACCCAAAAATACCTACATGTTCAGGCCCCGACAGCCACAATGAACAGACACCGGCACTCAAGGTGCCATTACAAACGGAACTCCGGTTTCGCCCCCCGCAGGTACAAACAACCCCCCACATTGGAGGGCCTGCGGGACGACAAAACCCAGGTGGCTCACCGCCGCCCACTCCGGCAGCAGCGACAACGACCTCCGCTCCGGGCGGCCAAATAGCAGCAGCGATGACCTCAGGGCAGACGCTGCTGCGATAAGGCCCTCGCCCACGTCCCCGCTCGAGGGGCGAGGACATGCAGAAGGCCGTAGAGTTGGAGGTCAGTCCGCGGGTGGCGCCGACTATCTCGTCGGCGGAGAAACCTCTTCCGGCTGCCTCGGTGGGAGGTGGCACCGGAAGCAGCGCCGAAGCCGCTCAGGCTGGAGGGCCAGACACGCGGAAGCTGCCAGCGCCATGAACGGCGAACGCCCTTCCCCCCGATCACTAAGGGAAGGAGCGGGTCGCCGCCCGCGCGGAGACAGACCCCAACTCGGCGCACTTTATCCCCAGCACTGATGATGAACATCCTTGAAGCTGAGGGAGGGGCAGAGGCCACAGCCCGGTTTGCTTCTCCCCAACCTCGAACTGGTGGTCACCGTCTTGGGTGACCACCGGCGAGGGGATGCGGCCGGGCTGCCTGATGAAAATCCTCGAAGCCGAGCGATGGCTGAAAGGTACCAACTTCTGCGAAGTTGCGTTCCTCCAACGACAACAAGACGAAAGCGACGCGAGTGCTCCCCATCCGGGGGCTCGGAAGGTGGAAGGATGCGATGCATGAAGGGAGTGCGAAGACATGGTTGCCATCCAAGGGGGTCACCCTCCTTTTAAAGGCGACTCTCCCCACCTGTGTCCTCAGCCGTCGCGGACTAAGTCTTCTCCAACACGCTCCAAGGTCCTCCCCCTACGACACGGGGGCTGGGTCCCACGCGTCATGCAAGCTAGCCCAGGACAGAAGGAGCCAAAACCGCCGCGCGCGGTGCGCGTAACTGCCCAGCGGTTACAAGCACTTCTCTACTTCCGCCCGGACCAGCGGGTGAAAGGGCGGACCGCCATGCAGGCGGCATGCAACCGCACCAAGGGGGCGCACCCTTTCGACTTTGACGCGTCCAGTATGGAGGCCCAGGCCACACGTCATGTAACCGGCGCGCCGGTTACTACGTGCAAGAAACTGCACCGCCACTCGCGCCAGTACCGCGCCTACTCGACTGCAGAACCGGTGCCGCGACTCAAGGCGACCCTGCGCATGACCCGACAGTGCCAACCGAGCACATCAGTCATGGGTCAGTCAGCCGCGGGAGAAGGCGCGACAGTCGATACGGCCAGAAATGGGCCGACAGTAATGGCGGTGGCAGGCGGGCGAAAGCAGCAGTCAAGTAGTCAGCAAGCTCACGCCCCCTCCTAGGACAGCGAGAGAACCCTCTCCCACGGCGTGAAGACAACGCGCCCGTGTTCCGTTCCTCGAACGGCTCGCGCACGCACAACGGCTGCCCCGCGAACCACTCGTCTCGTCGCATTAACTCTGCGGCAGGACAGGCGGCACCTTTGGCAGGCGAAGCAGGCGACGCTTCACCTCCGCCATGATGATCGCGTCAAAAAAGGTGCGCCACGTCATTCGATTTCGTATCCTTTTCCGCTTCCTCTTTCTCTCTCTTGCCACAGGGACCGGGAAAGGGGATACTCCGAAAGGGATCCTTCTCCGCGAAGGAAGCGGGCCCTGAGCCCCCTACTGATCAGAGGTTCGAAGGCTGGCCCCTCGGAAGGGTTCAACAGCCGCCTCAGAGCACTCGGGCTCCGCGCCCACTACTGGTCAGAGGTTCGAAGGCTGGCCCCTCAGAAGGGTTCAATGGCCGCCTCAGGCCACTCGGGCTCCGCGCCCACTACTGATCAGGGGTTCGTAGGCTGGCCCCCGAAGGGTTCGACAGCCGCCTTAGAGCACGCAGAGCGAGGGATGACCCTGGGTACGTTCGATACATAACCAAGGCTCGGGCTACGCTCCAGAGGTACCCTAGGACATTTCCGAGACCGATGGGAACGATTTTGTAACGGAATCCCACCAGAGGGAGGCATCGAGCCCTCGGACCCCGTCAAAAGGGGACCGGGTCCGGCGAATCACCCGCAGGTACTTTTGGAGCGTGCCTCCAGGCCACTAGCCGACCCCTAACGAATGGGGCACGGGCGTCCACTCGGATTACCTGTTAGCAACTCACTGTAGACACCATGTTCGTCGCCCTCCGAGGGCAACATGGCGCTTGCCCTCCCTCCTCCTTGCGAAAAGGCGACGCTGGGGCGTATAAAATCCGAGTCTGTCCTTGACCGTCCTCTCGCTCTGTGCGGAGGCTCGGGGGCTGCTCTCGCAAACCCGGCTCTGGCCAAACCATTGACAGCGTCAACATACCAGCCCGAGAACTTGGGACTCGACTATGCACCCGGGCTATGGCCAGTTCGCATGAGGGAACAACCAGACTGGCCGAAGCATCACGAAACGCGCTAAGACCTCGAAGGAGTCAAACCACTCCTCCGAGGCCTCGGGGGCTACACCCGGCGAGTGCGCTCGCGCGCACCCACCGGAACGAAACGCAACCGAGAAAGGCCGGTCCCCTTGCAAAAAGTGCGACAAAAGCCTCCAAGCGAGTATCAACACTCCCTTCGAGGCTCGGGGGCTACTGTTGGGGACCATAATTAGGGGTACCCCCAAGACTCCTAATCTCAGCTGGTAACCCCCATCAGCACAAAGCTGCAAAGGCCTGATGGGCGCGATTAAGGTCAAGGCTCAGTCCACTCAAGGGACACGATCTCGCCTCGCCCGAGCCCAGCCTCGGGCAAAGGCAGCCGACCCCGGAGGATTCACGTCTCGCCCGAGGGCCCCCTCAAGCAACGGACACACCTTCGGCTCGCCCGAGGCCCAGTCTTCGCAGAGAAGCAACCTTGGCCAGATCGCCACGCCAACCGACCGTATCGCAGGAGCATTTAATGCAAGGATTGCCTGACACCTTATCCTGACGCGCGCTCTTCAGTCGACAGAGCCGAAGTGACCGCAATCACTTCGCCGCTCCACTGACCGACCTGACAAGAAAACAGCGTCGCCTGCGTCGCTCCGACTACTGCGCCACTCGACAGAGTGAGGCTGACAGCAGCTAAGTCCAGCCTCGGGCGCCATAGGAAGCTCCGCCTCGCCCGACCCCAGGGCTCGGGCTCAACCTCGACGCTGGACGACGGACTCCGCCTCGCCCGACCCTAGGGCTCGGACACAGCCTCTGCCTCGAAAGATGGTCTCCGCCTCGCCCGACCCAGGGCTCGGACTCGATCTTGACCTCGGACGACGAATTCTGCCTCTCCAGACCCCAGGGCTCGGACACAGCCTCGGCCTCGGAAGACGGTCTCCGCCTCGCCCGACCCAGGGCTCGGACTCGACGTCGACCTCGGAAGACGGTCTCCGTCTCGCCCGACCCAGGGCTCGGACTCGACCTCGACCTCGGAAGACGGGCTCCGCCTCGCCCGACCCCAGGGGTCGGACTTAGCCTCGACCTCGGAAGACGGACTCGACCTCGACCTCGGAGGAGCCTCCGCCTCGCCCGACCTAGGGCTCGGACCGACCACGTCACAGGGGGGCCATCATTACCCTACCCCTAGCTAGCTCAGGCTACGGGGAACAAGACCAGCGTCCCATCCGGCTCGCCCCGGTAAACAAATAATGATGGCGCCCCGCGTGCTCCATGACGACGGCGGCTCTCAGCCCCTTACAGAAGCAAGGAGACGTCAGCAAGGATTCGACAGCCCCGACAGCTGTCCTTCCGCAGGGCTCCAGCTCTCCTCCGACGGCCACGACATCACATAAACAGGGTGCCAAAACCTCTCTGACTGCCACGACGATATGTACTTAGGGCTCTAGCTCCGCTCTGCTAGACACGTTAGCACACTGCTACACCCTCCATTTTACACCTGGACCCTCTCCTTACGCCTATAAAAGGAAGGTCCAGGGCTCTCATACGAGGAGGTTGGCCGCGCGGGAGAACGGGCCGACGCATAAGGCTCTCGCTCTCTCTCTCCCCCCCACGCGAACGCTTGTAACCCCCTACTGCAAGCGCACCCGACCTGGGCGCAGGGCAACACGAAGGCCGCAAGTTTCCCCTTTGCCTGTTTCTTCCCCCCTTCGTGCTCTGTCTCGCGCCGACCCATCTGGGCTGGGACACGCGGCGACAATTTACTCGTCGGTCCAGGGACCCACCGGGGTCGAAACACCGACACAACTCTCACAAGTTCAGACCAAGTTTCACAAACATAAGTATTACCGGACCCACAGAAACATAAGTATCTCAAGTTTGAAACTCCATAGAAGTTTTAAGATTTCATGTGAAGGCTGACTAGGTTTCTACATATAGTGCGTGACAACTTTTACGAAACAGTGTCAAATTTTTATTAGAGTCTCTACATATGGTATCATGACATGTCGATAGGTTTCATGATTTTATGACTTTGTTTGTCTTTTATACAATTTTAAAACAACTGGATCACAGGTTCGTGGTCATGTTTCGTGAGCATGGTGTTTGAAAATTCTGGTTTATTCTTGAAATAGGCTGTAACTTGTGCTAAATAACATGAACATTATTTTTGCATTCACTGTTTTACATTTTTCGAGTGGCTTGCAGTTCAAATCAGAACTATCTGAAGGAATTCAATTAAACGAACTAAATCTAATAGTTATAGCTAACACTTTGATAATTGTGCCAAAATTAAATATGTAGGTCTATATACTATAGGAACACACCACAAAAAGTTTAATTATGTCAAAATTAAATATGTAGGTCTATATACTATAGGAACGCACCACAAAAAGTTCGGTGAAAAAAAGAAAAAAATATTTTACCAAGTGTTAAGGAAAAGACATTCGACAAACACTCTCTTTGCCGAGTGCCCACCAAGGAACACTCGACAAAGAAGTTAATTTGCCCAGTGTCAACTCCGAACATGCGGCATAGGTTAAGGTCACCAACTATAGATAGCTGCTGACGGTCCTTTACCGTGCGTCTCGTTTCGCCGAGAGACACTGGACAAAGACTCTTTTGCTGAGTGCCAGCGTGTGCCGAGAGTTTTGTGCTCGGCAAAGGAGGTCTAAGCCGAGTGTCATTATTCACCGAGAGTGGCACTCGGCAAAACTTGTTTCGTCAAGTGCCCGATAAATTGCTCTCGACAAAAAGAGCCTAATTCCGGTAATGCATCCACATTTTATGGGTTATAGCTATTGTATATATACTCAAATATAAGAAACTGCAAAGTTTTGTGTGTGACAGGGTCAACACGGGATCGAAGTAGTTAGCACTGAAGTTGAAGAGCAGCGAATTTAGAATACCTGTGGCACCTGAAACTGACCATATCTTGAGTGGAGGCACGACAGGCCAAATACATACATGGCGCGGATGAAAAGGTCAGCACGCCAACCAATCCGCCTCGATCGCTGCCGATTCGCCGCCGTTGAAACAACATACGTCTATGTTTGACTCGGACCAAGTGTACACACTAATTTTCGATCGACTCTATCGGACCAAGTATGGTCACAGCTTAATATACTAGCACATTACTAGTCCACAACGCAAAGCAAGCCCTGACGTCTGAGGGTACGTACGTTACGTATACCTTGTCACCTACCGCGCTCCCGTGGATTACATATACTCCTATGCTATATATATGCGCCCAAATCCAACCCGAAGGATCAAACCATCACAAGCTCTAGTTTTCCAGCTCTGCAGCACACAAGCTAGTTAAGCTCCTGCAACCTCCAAGAAACTAGGCAATCGTTTCCTCCTCTGCTTCAGTATCTCCCCTTCCAGCAGTAGCTAAGCTGCCATATGGCGACAAGCAGGCTTGCGCTCGTGTCCGTGTTTGCCGCAGCCGTCCTGCTGGGCATGGCGTCGGCGGCGACCTACAACGTCGGCGAGCCGGGCGGGTCCTGGGACCTGCGTACCAACTACGGCACCTGGGTCTCCTCCAAGAGGTTCCACCCGGGTGACCAGATCGTGTTCAAGTACTCGCCCCAGGCGCACGACGTGGTGGAACTGAACAAGGCGGACTACGACTCCTGCTCAAACGCCAGCCCCGTCGCCACCCACAGCTCCGGCAACGATGCCATCGCCCTCGCCTCCCCCGGCACCCGCTACTTCATCTGCGGCTTCCCTGGCCACTGCGCCGCGGGCATGAAGATCCAGATCGACGTCGTGCCCAGCGCCAACTCCCTCGGCCCCGCCAGCGCTCCCGCCGCCAACTCTCCCGTCTCTCCCCCGCCCATGTCTGCGCCCTCTTCCGCCGCTACCAAGGCCACAGGTTTCGCCGCGCTGGCCGCTGTCATGATCGCCGCAGGCCTCGTGGCTTACTAGATACTCTGTCGCTTGCTGCATATATTTAGTTTCCATTGGATTATTATACACGTTGTATTGTATTCTTTTGAGAGATCAGAATATATATACATTATTCACTTCAGTTTTAGTTCTTCGGTGTATGTGTCCATAATTCAGATAGAGATGGCCAGATGGGCCGGGTTAGTCGGCCCGAGGCCCGAGGCCCGGAACGTTTCGTCATGCCTGAACCCGACACGGCACGACGACAAACGGGGGCTAGTGCTGGCCCGACACTATGCCGTGCCAGGTTTGGGCTGCGATCCAGGCACGTCGTGTCGGCACGGCACAACCCGATTAAAACGGGATGCCCGATTGGCCTGTTTTCTACTTCTCTAACCTAACCGCACACTCACTCACCCTGTCACCCGACCCGACCGCCCGAGTCGCCCACTCATCTCGTCCTCTCCGCTCCGCCCTCGCCCGGTCGCCCTTCGGTTCTCCCCTCGGATCCCTCGCGGCCTCGCCCCGTCCCCGTCAACCGCCGCCTCGCACCTAGTTCCGTCGACGTCGAGGCGTCGGCCGTCGGCCGTCGTGCTTCCTGGATGCTCCGTCCTCGGCACGTCGTCGGTAACAGTATCCTGTATCCCCATTCCCTAGCGCTTCCCCCTCCTCTTCTATGGACTCCAGTGTACTGGATCTGTGGATCTGCCTCTCCTCTACCCTCTCCATCACCGATGGTCTGCGGATCTGCCTCCGTCTCTAGATCTGATCTGGTAAGGTAAAGATTTACACCTCCTCTCCGTGTTTGGCCATCTATACCGTGCGCTTGTGCTCATAGTCAATCTGTTCTTCTATCCGGCTCTGCCTCTATGTCCCTAGATCTGCCGTCGCTGGATCTTCTCTTTCCTAATCTACGTTGTTCTTGGTAATCGCCGACGGAACTGGTGCTCTGGCCTTCGGCTAAGTTATGAACTCGCTAAACCCTAAACCCTAAACCCTAATACCCTCTGTCTTTGCTTCTTTAACCCTCACCCCCCTAATCCCCTATGTCTTTGCTTCTTTGCAGGTCGTGGCCGTGAGGGACCAGGTGCCGGTGATGGAGCATCGGTATGATCTGACCTCCATTAATCATGAACTGGTGTTGATGGGTCAAATCCCAGACGATGTGGGCGACGTGCACGATGGTCTGGTGGATCTCTTTGGTTCCACTGCCCCTACCCTAACCCTACAATAAACCTTGGCCACGACTTTAAAGAACGACATGCTATAGTTGCTGAAAAATTGAAATATGTTACTTCTGTTGCTTTAACTTCTGATATTTGGAGTGGCAATGCTGAAGAAGATTATTTGTCTATTGTTACATTGGCAGTTAGAAAAAGGATTCTTGCTATGCGTCTCATTGATTGTTCCCACTCTGGCAACAACATTGCAGAGAGGATTCATGCTATTGTTAATGAATATGAATTGACTGAAAAGTTTTTTTCCATTACCTTGGATAATGCATCTGCTAACACTAGGGCAATGGACCATCTTACACCTTTGCTATCTGCTTATGTTGGTCTTTTGTTATTGCATCAACGATGTGCATGCCATATCATTAACCTTGCTGTGCATGCCACATTTGTGGAACTGAAACCTTATCTTGAAGATTTTAGAACTGCCATCTCTTTTTTGAACTCATCAAACCAAAGAATTGCTGCATACAAAAGCTTTTGTGTTGCTATGAGAGTAAGACCTCGTAAGTTTGGTTTAGATATGGAAGTGAGATGGAACTCTACCTATCTTATGCTCAAACATCTTATACCTTACAAGAGCACATTCTCTGTTTTATTCAGACCCACTATCACCCTAAAGAAGAGGGTACTACACTTTTAAGTGAAGCACATTGGTATGTTGCTGAAAAAATATTGGAGTTCCTTGAAAGGTTCTATGATTCTACTGTTGTGATGTCTGGTGTGTACTATCCTACATCACCTTTAATGTTGCACCACATTCTTCATATTAATAAGCACATGAACATGTATGAGAATGATAACTTGCTTAGACATATAGTTGTCCCAATGAAAGACAAATTCTTAAAATATTGGGGTACAATTCCTTTGATATATGCATTTGCATTTATACTTGACCCTAGAGCTAAAATGAGAGGTTTCAACAATGTGCTTGCACTGATGTCTCAGCTGACTCATTCTGATTACTCTGGATATCTAACTTCTGTGAGGGCTGATTTATCTGATTTATTTAATAAACATGATGACAAATTTGGTTCTGTTAGGTTGCAGAGGACTTCAAATGCTACCCCTGGTGAAGGTAAGAGCAACTATGCTTGGGATTTGGTGTTTGGTGCAGATGGCATTGGTAGCAGTTCTTCAATGGCACTGGGTGCTGGTCTGGGTGCCTTTGGTGCCAGTAGCAGTTCTTCCATGGTTCCTAAACTCTTAAGAAGAACATCTGCTAGTGCTTTGCTTCATGCAGCAAGCACTCCTGGTATTTCTGGTTCTGAACTAGTTGCTTATCTAGATAGTGACACTGTTCAGAAGTTTAATGATGAATTCAATCTCCTAGATTGGTGGCATGATCATAAACTAACTTATCCAGTACTTTCAATCCTAGCTAAAGATATCATTTCAGTTCATGTCTCTACTGTGGGTTCAGAATCAGCATTTAGTCTTGCAGGTAGGGTCATTGAGGAGCGGTGTCGTCGACTTGGCTCAGGAATGGTGGAGATGCTTTCCTTGCTAAAGGACCGGGAGGCAGCAGATGCAAGAATGCAGCACACAATAGAAGCTAAAATCCTGGAAGAGTCCTTCAGAGATTTATTCATTGATTAGTATGTTCTGGACATAGGGGCGGATCCATGTAGAAGGCGTGTTGTCCCTGGACAACAATAACGTTTGGCTGGGCATATATATATATCTAAAATTTATAGTAGATGACAACAACCCATTGTAAACAAGGACATCATCCCAAAAGCCCAATAGCTAACAAACAGCTGGCGGACCCACACAGATTACGGCCCAGCACACTCGACGCCGCAGCCTACTCCTGCACTCATGCGCTTTCATATTCCTTCTCGATGAAGGGTCGCCGCTGCGTCCTCTTGTCTTCCAACTTCCATCGCAAGCGGCCTACGGTCGGGCGGAAAGCAGAAAGAGTCAGCATTCATCATTCAACAGGGACGGTCGGGCGGAGCTGCCATTGCCAAGTCGATTAGCCGAGAGCAGGTTACGAGCTTTGCCCAATCGCCCAAGTCCGGAGTCCCAAGAGACCCAAGACGTGCAGGCAAGACCGCAAGAGTGTTCTTTGTTTTTCTATTAATTTATTAAAGTATTAGTATGATGGATTGATGGTGATGGGTGATGGCGCTGGCACCTTGCGTCCTTGCCCAGTTTCTAGTAGTTTTATTGGTAGGGTTCCTTGCCCAGTTTATACCAATTATATAAGTACGTTCTAATTTATTTACAATTTAACTTGTGTATCGTATAATATACAGGTAGTATCCATTAATCCATATGATGGAGCGGTTCTTGAAGAGAAAATTACCACAGCCAGCGAGCGATGAAGGGACTTCACATAGAGATCAAGGTGCATCAACCATCAATGCTCAAACTCGTCCTTCTTTGATACTGTCACCAAGAGATGTCAATTTAGATGAACTTGCTTATGATCCGGCTGATAGAAAGAGAATAACAGAATATCCTGGCCTAAAGCTACAAGAAGAGATAAGAAGAAGGTATTTGGTTAGAGGTCCTCATAGACCACAACCTGGTTTCAAGTATCCTCAAACAATCATAGCAAAAAAGCCACGACGCTTTAACCCAGAATGGTTTGAACAATATGATTGGCTAGAATATAGTGAAAAAGTGGATAAAGCCTTTTGCCTATATTGCTACTTATTTAGAGATTGCATTGAAGGTCAGGCTGGAAATGATGCATTTGTGACAAAAGGGTTTTTTGGATGGAACAATAAAAAAAGACTTGACACTCATGTGGGTGGGATAGGTAGCTATCATAACGAAGCTGTGAAAAGATGTAACAATTTGCTGAATCCAAACCAATCCATCGAATTTGCACTGAAGAAGCAACAAGATATTGCAAAAGAGGAGTACTTTATTCGATTAAGTACTTCAATTAATGCTGTTAGGTACTTGTTGCATCAAGGATTAGCTTTTCGTGGCCATGATGAGTCTGAAGAGTCTGATAATAAGGGGAATTTTCTTGAGTTAGTGAAGCTTTTGGCAGAGCAAAATGAAAAGATAAAGAGGGTTGTTCTAAAAAATGCTCCTGACAATCATCAGATGGTGGCTCCATGTATTCAAAAGGATATCACTAATTGCTTTTCAGAGGTAAGATTGGTTTTCCTTTTTTACATGTGAACTTTCAACTCTCTATGCAGTTTTTGAATTTTAGAATAATCCATAATGTGTTATTTGCAGATCATAGTGAGTTCTATTATTGAAGAAATTGGTGGTGATGTATTTTGTTTGTTGGTTGATGAATCGGCTGATGTTTCTGATAAGGAACAAATGGCTGTGGTTTTGCGGTATGTTGACAAACATGGAGTACTCAAAGAAAGACTTATTGGTGTTGTTCATGTTACTGAGACAACAGCTTCTTGTCTCAAGTCTAATATTGATGCATTATTTTCCAAGTATAAATTGAGTTGGAAACAAGTCAGAGGCCAAGGTTATGATGGAGCAAGCAATATGAGAGGTGAGTTCAATGGATTGAGAGCTTTGATTATGAGAGAGAATGGTTCATCATATTATGTTCACTGCTTTGCCCATCAACTTCAGTTAGTCATAGTGGCAGTAGCTAAAAAGAATGATGATATTAGTGATTTTTTTGACATGATATCTCTTCTACTGAATGTGGCTGGAGCTTCTTGCAAGAGAAAAGACATGATACGACAAAGTCAACAAGAAAGAGTAGAAAAAGCCATAGGTAGTGGACAGATCAGTACTGGAACAGGATTGAACCAAGAACAATCTCTTCAAAGACCTGGAGACACACGATGGTGCTCTCACTATAAGACCCTTAAAAGTCTTAACAGCTTGTTCCCTTCTGTTGTTGAAGTTCTTGAATATGTGGAAAAAGATGGCCCAAATGATAAGAAGAAACGGCAAGCTCGTGGGCTACTAGATTATCTGAAGGACTTTGATTTTGTGTTTCATTTGCACTTGATGTTGATGATCTTGGGACATGCAAATTCTTTGTCACTTTGTTTGCAAAGGAAAGATCAGGATATATTGGAGGCCATGTCTGAGGTAAAATTAACCAAGCAAAAAATTCAGCAAATCAGAGATGATGGTTGGGAATGTTTATTGGAGAGAATATATTCCTTCTGTGAAGAGCATGGAATTCCTAAGCTTGAAATGGAGGAACAATATATTGATCGCCATAAACCAAGATCAAAGACAAACAGAACTAATTATCAGCACTATAGATGGGATTGTTTAAACTCGGTTCTTGACTTGCTACTTATAGAGTTCAATGATCGCTTTGGTGAAACAAATTCTAATTTGCTTACTTACATGGCTGCTCTTAGCCCCAAGAATTGTTTTGGTGACTTTAAGGTAGAGAGCTTAATGGAATTAGCTAAGCTCTATCCAGATGATTTTAGTTCAGATGAGTTGAAGGATCTTGCTCATGATCTTCCTATTTACATTGATAATATACAAGCAGATGAAAGATTTTCTAATCTAAACACTATTACTGAGCTTGCTAAAGAGATGGTGGACAAAAATAAGCATCTTGCTTTTCCTTTGGTCTATCGACTATTAAAGTTAGTGCTTGTTTTGCCTGTTGCCACTGCATCTGTTGAGAGGTGCTTCTCAGCAATGAAAATTGTGAAGACAATATTGCGAAATCGCATTGGAAATACATTTATGAATGATTGTATCGTTTGCTTTGTCGAGCCAGCCTATCTAGCCACAATATCAGACAATGTTGTAATAGACCGATTCCAAAAGATGGAGAATCGTAACCGCAAAATGCTTTTATGAGAGGTAAATATCTATGATTTATTTGAAAGAATAGTAGTATTGTTAATTATCAAATTATTTCATATCAGTACTTCAATATATGACACATTAAATTTCTATTTTCAGGTTACTTCATCTTTGTCTTTTACACCAGCTTATATTGATGTCAACGCTATTTAGCTATTGACTATTGGCTGTTTTGGACTACTATGGAGCATTTAAATGGTTTGTATCTTATAACCTTTTATTTTAATGTACCATTAAAATATATGTCGTTACACTAGCTAGAAACAAGAACCTTATATACTCTAGTTTCTCGGTGACACCATCGACCAAAAATCCTGGATCCGCCCGTGGTCATCTCTATCTCTATCTATCTGAATGAATATCGATACATACACCGAAGAGCGAAACCTGAATGATATACAATATGAATAATGTATAAACTAGTCATCTGTCTTTACGTAGATACATGTATGCCATGTCATTCGTCTGAACTCTGATCTCTCAAAAGAATACAATACAACGTATATATAATATCTAAGGAAAACTAAATGTACGCAGCAAGCGACAGAGTATCTAGTAAGCCATGAGGCCTGCGGCGATCATGACGGCGGCAAGGGCGCCGAAACCGGTGGCCTTGGTAGCGGCGGAAGAGGGCGCGGACATGGGCGGGGGAGAGACGGGAGAGTTGGCGGCAGGAGCGCTGGCGGGGCCGAGGGAGTTGGCGCTGGGCACGACGTTGATCTGGATCTTCATGCCCGCGTCGCAGTGGCCAGGGAAGCCGCAGATGAAGTAGCGGGTGCCGGGGGAGGCCAGGGCGATGGCGTCGTTGCCGGAGTTGTGGGTGGCGACGGGGCTGGCGATTGAGCAGGAGTCGTAGTCCGCCTTGTTCACCTCCACCACGTCGTGCGCCTGGGGCGAGTACTTGAACACGGTCTGGTCACCCGGGTGGAACCTCTTGGAGGAGACCCAGGTGCCGTAGTTGGTACGCAGGTCCCAGGACCCGGCCGGCTCGCCGACGTTGTAGGTCGCCGCCGACGCCATGCCCAGCAGGACGGCTGCGGCAAACACGGACACGAGCGCAAGCCTGCTTGTCGCCATATGGCAGCTTAGCTACTGCTGGAAGGGGAGATACTGAAGCAGAGGAGGAAACGATTGCCTAGTTTCTTGGAGGTTGCAGGAGCTTAACTAGCTTGTGTGCTGCAGAGCTGGAAAACTAGAGCTTGTGATGGTTTGATTCTTCGGGTTGGATTTGGGCGCATATATATAGCATTAGCATAGGATGATATGAGTATGTGTAATCCACGTACGGGACGGGAGCGCGGTAGGTGGCAAGGAAATGCCGCTGTGACAAGGTATACGTAACGTCAGACGTCAGAGCTTGCTTTCCGTTGTAGACTTGACTAGCATTGTGCTAGTATAAAAGCTGTGACTAGTATACTTGGTCAGAGTCAATCCAAAATTTAGTGTGTACACATGGTCCGAACTCCGAAGGGTAGATGGACCGACCGCGATGCTCTTTCAATGGCAGCGAGGCGGGGCGGTTGGCGAGCTGACCTTTTCATCCGCGTAGTGCCTCCAGTCAGATCGGGTCAGTTTCTGTTGCTACAGGTGGTATTCCAAACACGCTAGCTACTCCGGTCCCGTGTGGACTATGTCATGTATAATTTTGCAGTTCCCTTTTTACATTTGAGTATAAAGCAGCCTACGGTATAACACATAAAACGAGGATGGAAAAATCGACCCAGTTCTCCGGTTAATCTGGGGAAACAAATACCAAACAAAGTATGTCAAATTATAAAGACTTCATAATTTCGGTTATAGTAACCTTTTTTCGCAGATTAATTCTCTCAAACTCAATTATAAACTTTATGGAAATTCAAAGTAATATTGATAATAATATTTTATGTCCGACATGTTGTTGGTCATGAAGTGGTGCTCTGGCTTCAACCTCTACGGCATACTTTCCATCTCCACGTCTGGTCACGCTCTTTCTAATATACGTGGTGGCCACAACATAAACATAGTGTTTGCTCCGATTTAAGCCAAACATCTGACGGTGACCTGCCTGACGGTGCTCTCACTGGGAGCACGGACGGTCCACGACCTCGCTTCAGAAGCGGCTCCTCCCTGCGCCGCAATGGACGGCATGCGTTGCAGGCTCGAACGGTTCGTGACAGCGTAGGGTCGTCTTCATCCTCAGAAAACCCTAGAATTCGCCCCGGTAGGGACCCCGTCAGGGAGGAGAGTTCCCGTGGATGCCGTAGGATCGATAGGCCACCCGTGATATCACTAGACGATGTAGAGTAGAAAAGAGATGAAGATTTGGGGTTGGGGAAAGGCTAAACTAGGTCTAAATTACTCCTCCTAGAACGATGAAAAACGAAGCAAATAAAGTAGATTGTATTGATTTGGATCGACTTTGTTGTGTTCCAATTGGTCGTACCCCTTCGCATATATAGGGGGAGAGTACCCATTTCTATGCGTATCCCAAAAGATTCCCGTGTGGTTAGATAGATAAATATGCACGAAATAAGGACACTTGCCCGAATTAATCTGATCACGGACCATCCAGGCTATACCCGCGGTGTGGGGGATAGATATACCCCTGGTCATCACGACTTGGTTATGGTTCGTGAGCCATCCGAAAGACACAGCGCGCATGGCGAGCAAGCCCATAGGTCAGTCAATCGGGCGTGATTGCGACACCCTGAATTTGGGGTTATAAAATTTCTTTAATTATATCCACAAATTTAGGTGTTACTCATTTTTTCTCTTCTCTCTTAATCCCCATTTCCTTTTCTCTTTAGAAGGAGAGTTATTATTTTCTTTAAAGGTGTAATTATATTCGAACCCTAAATGAGTATGAAATGTTGCATCATGCTGAACCCCAAACTTTACTTTTGTTTGATGCATATGCTTGGGATGTTTATTTTGATTTTGTGGCATGTTTGGATCTGAACCCCAAAAGAGAATTAAAAGAAAAGAGAAATCAAAATTCAGAACAAAAAGAAAAGGGAAAGAAGCCCAAGACCCGCCTCGCTCACCCGCGCGCCCGCTCTCCCGTCTCTCTCTACACTGTGGGCCCCGCCCTATCGGCGCCTGTTGCTCGCTCGCCTACGCACAACCACTGACACCCCAACCCCACCCGTCATCCATGTCCCCTCCAACTGTCCGCTCATGTGCCCCGTGCGCACGCCGAGGACTCCGCCCACGTCACAAGTTGTAACACCCTAAATTTTGTGGTATAATTTTTTTTGCTTTATACTCAAAATTCAGGTGTTACTCTTTCCTTTCTTCGCTTTTGTTTTCCCTTTACTAAAATAATGGAGAGTTATTTTGTTATATAGTGAAGTGAGCCCTAGTGGTGCTTTGGTTGTTGCATTCATCCTATTGTATAGTGTTTCTAAGTGCAAGAAGTGTTTGAAACATGTTAATATATCTTGTAGAAGTCTCCGATAAATTTTTATACTTTTTCTCAATATTTTTCTATTTTCTAAGAACCAAAATCTATTTATTTGAGGAACTTAAAAACAATTTCAAAAGTTCCAAATATGTTTTTTGACTTCATTGGGTGCCAAATCATGTCTAGGAATTTTCCTAGAAAATTTTAAGCCTTCTAGATATTTTTCATACATTAAAAACGATTTCAGCTTTTGTGGAATTATTTTAATTTTAAAAATGGGATTATTACAAAAAATAAAATATCTTCAAACCCTAGCAATTTATATATATATATATATATGGTTGAAACCCTCTCGTCGAGCCCTTTCTAAATCTCAAAACTGTTTCCCCATATTCGATCCACAATTCCCGGAATTGCTCGCTGAAGTTTGGGGTGGTTCCAACTCCAGTGACAACTATGGCGAGCAATTACTTTCAATTCGTATCTCGTTGGCGAAATCCGAAAGTATCGCTGCATTCGTCTCGTCAAGAGCTTCATCGTGATGCTTTCGATTCGTCGACCCGACCTCCGGTTCGCCGTCAATCGACCGATTTCTTCTCGGTTCTGGTGAACTTCGTCTTCTCCTATGAGTTATCTCCATTGTCCTCCAAGTTCTTTATTCGTTTCTCGTCACATGTGCGCAGCCCCCCTCTTTCTCATCCTCTTTCCCTCCCCTTCCCCTGGTGTGCCCTGCCCCCCGCCCCCTCCCCACGGCCGACGACCCCCCTCCCCATGGTCGGCCCCTCCTCTCTCTCCCCCATGCTTTCTTCTCTCTCTCCTCAAGGTTGAAGGTGGTTGGAGGTAGGAGATGGTGATTTTGTGAAATATCCTCTAGAATATTTGAAAACTGTGCGCAGAGAAGTAGTCTAATTTAAAAATGCGATATCTTTTGTATTTTAAAACCGATTCGCTCCGTTCAAGTCGCGTTAGATTCTACATGTTAGAAGTACTATTCTCTGTTGTTACATATTTTAAATAATTTATTAAATGTTTGTTTGACCAATGATTATTAAAGTAGCGTTCCAATTAAATCTAATTTAGGGTTTTCAACTTGCGTGTTTATAAATATACATCAACATGGTTAATAGTAGCCGAAATATTCTTTATTAATAATTGTTTAGTATAAACATGTTATCTATTTAATAGTCCTCACGTGTTGCATTGGTCCGCGTGCTGTGCGTGTGCTGTTCGCGTGTTGTGGTGATATTTCGCATGTCTCGCACTTCGTCTTGTGTCGTTATTTCCCCTCGCTTAGAGTCACTAATATTATTTAAATTATTATTTAACTAAGAGTTGTCAGTGTAGCAGATTAATCAAAACTAGGTAATAGCTCTAGTTTACATTTGATAATGTCAAATTAAATGTTCTAGTTCATATTTGTATAACGTAAACGCGATAACTTCTCAATCGTAGCTTCGATCTCGGCGTTTCTTTTACTCGTGTGACCATAGAAGCGGGCTCTATTTTGTGTTGCACGTTTTATAATGTTTTCCCTTGTATAGTGTAATGTTCCTTTCCGTTTCAAGAATGTTGAATGTATGTTCGTACTCGCCTAGATAACGTTCCGCCCGCGAAGTCCGAGGAAGTTGTAGAAGCCCCTGAGCAGCAACAGTTTAGTGAAGGCAAGTGTTCTCTGACCTATTATGTCATATTTACTTTATAATTCATTCTCTCGCATACTATGATTAACCTAAGGATTGACTAGCTTTCTATATATCCTATCCTTGATTACCTTTTGGGTTGGGCTATTATGATTAGCTACATGCTAGTGCTTAATCCTAATCAACAAACATGGCAAGAATTACTCTATGATACAATTATTCATTATGATTATGAGCTTGTGGCATTTTAGGGGGCTCGGACTATTTCCCGAGTACCTCTCTATAAGGAATTGTTCGTTGAGAGACCACCGGGACAACAGTATGTCACTCCCGGGTTTCGGGGCACCAAGACCCGGGCGCGAACATAATCACCAGGTGTGCTGGGACCAAGTCTCACACATATGATGAATCATGGCACAAGATCGAATGTCACATCTTTACTATATAATCGGAGTTCTATACAAAATAAATAAATAATTACATTATAAGGAGACAACGGTCCAGCAACCCAAAGTTGACTGGGAGACGACGGCCTAGACCACACACGAACTCATCATAGCATCCTCCAAGCGCCTCATCCTGTGGTACCTGTTCTAGACCTGTGGGGGGGGGTGTGAGACAGCAAGAGTGAGCTCACATACGTTCATCGCTCAACAAGTTGTGGGGAATAATGTGCATGAACTCGCCAAAGGTGGGAGCTCACGTGAAGTGTAAGGCTTACCAAAGAGGATGGTTAGAGCTGAGCATTGCTTTTAAAGTTAGTCAAAATTTTATTAGCAGTTACTAAGTATAAGTAAATACCAACCCAATTAAATAGTAGAACAAAAGTAACAACATCACCTGCGATGCAATGCATATGACAAATTGAATTTAGTTCCATAAATGAATCATGTGAGGGTCCGAGCTGCTCATGACCGTGAGCACGGCTAGTATACCAGTTTTACACTCTGCAGAGGTTGCACATCTTTACCCACAAGTCATGTTACCCATCTGCCAAGGGATCGCGACTTCCCATACACCTCTACCGAGGAGGCGAGGCAGGGTAACACTACGAGGCCTTTACAAAGTTTCACTAGCTTCAGAAAACCCGCTACAGTTTATAGGAAGCTCCAATGCAGGGATCCCTTGCCTGACCGCCATCGCAGCAAAATCAACCAAGGACCTCCCTACACTGACCACTCCCCTACTGCCCTTGCCCCTTTTGGGTAAGGTAGTCCTCCACTAGCTTTCCTAATTAATCAGCCAAGGGCGTCCATAAACCCTTGTGGTAGCACTGTTTTCCCGGGTGGTCGCTCCATGTTCCAATTAACATAATGATCTTATCATGAACAGTAAATAACAACTGATAACAAAAGTAGAATCATGAATAATGTGTATCTCAATGCCCAAAACCACATATAGCACTAGCAAGTACTACCCAAAAAGTTCAGTGGTAAACAAGACATAAATATAGACAAACTAGGGTAACCTATTGGGTCCCATCAAAATTAACCTATGCAGATCATTATGATTAATTAGAACATGAGTGGGTAAAAGAAGTGATCAAGGGCACAACTTGCCTGAGACTCGAGATTCTAGGTACCAGGATGATCTTCAGATTCTCGTGACCTCACTGCTAATCGTAGCGATACAACAAACATGGTATACGCAAAATTAACATTACACCAAACATAAGAAAAAACTGCATAATAATATTCTACGCGTTGTTACGAGAACGTAGAATCGAGAACCACTAAATTCGAGGCTACGGTTAAGAAGTTATGGTTTTCCGAAAATCCACGTGGTTATGTATATAATAGACTAAGTGCAACATTTTAAACTATATCTCATGACAAAACAAAGTTACCAGATGAAAACAAATATTATTGTGAGACTAATGCAACTACAATGGATCAAAACGGAGTTACGGTTATTGAGTTATGAATTTCTGAAATTATTTAGTACCTAGAATAGAGTAATTCAAGTGAATAATTTTAATTCAAAATTCATGGCTAAACAAAGGTACTAGGTAATGAACAATATTAAAACAAAATTATTGCAACCGGAATGGATCAATTTGGAGCTAAAATGAATTAAATATGATTTATACAAGTTTCTGGAATTATTTTTGTAATAAAAATCATTTTTTGATATTAATTATCTATTTTTATCACTCTCTGGACTGCGCACCATATTCTGTAGTTTTACAGGGGCTAGCGTATAAACTTCTCTAGACTCAAGCTAATCCCGCAGCGGACGGCGTGTTATTTTGAAGAAAACCGAGGGGTTCTTTCGAAAGAAGTGCACGGCGAAGGGGTACCAAGCATCCTGAACCGTCCGATCGTCAATCAGTGGCTACGATTAGATATGCAGTAATCCGAACGGGTATGTAATATCAATCGCGGGATCAGAGATAAACGGTCCGCGGACAATTTGGATGAAAGGGTATAACGCTTCTATTCACAACCGCCCATATCAGATCGCACGGTTAGGAGCCTACCACCCACCTCATGTCCACGGCCGAGCACGAGGTGCCGAAGCTCATGCCGGCAAGCTAATTGGAGCACCCTGATCCAACAATCTCGGGACCGATCAACCCAGTGGCGGAGTGCATAACAATGCGGACCACCAGGCGAAGCACTAGGAAGGAGCTCACCGTGGACGTCGTGCGCAGGAAGCTTCAACCCCGACACAGGGTGGCCTGCGTGCGGCGCTATGCCAATGGTGAGTAGCCGGCCCTGGTTCAGACTTCCAACCAGCGTCGTGTGGCTTCAAGATCCTTCGGCTCGTCCACCCGAAGCTCCCAATCAGCATGCCAAGGCACAATCGACCAGGTCGCATGAACGGCCACAGCGGCAGGCGGGTTACGCTATCCTCCTGCTCTCTCTCCCCTCGTCAATGGCGCACGACACGGTTAATCGAGAGCAGCCGAATTATATAAGGCTGGGGAAGTCCGAGCATGCACGGGGTCAAGTCCACGGTTCCAGGCGGCTGGTGAGGATTCGGATGGGCGAGCGAGATCGACGCAAGCGATTTCGGGATCTCCCGCGCGGCCATCGCGAGCAGCGATATGACGTTGTGCGTGATGGGAGGGATGAAGAATAGAGAAAGGAGAATAAGATAAATAAAAAAAATAAAAACGAAAACATACAATGCACATGTCGTGCATGACCATAGCGGGTGTGGGCCGGCTGGGAAAACAACACAGGTGTTGTCCGTTTCTTTTTCTACTTATTTATGTTTTATTTTTTTCAATTTTATATTCAATTTCAGATTTGGTTTTAAATTTCAAATACAATTTAGATGCTTCAAACAAAAATCTTAGCATGGGATGTAATAAAAAAATTATAGTAATTATTTTATCCATTTTTTTGAATAGATGCGAATACATAATCTAAAAACAATTCACTCATATAAATAAATGAAAATCTTCATGTTTGTTTATTTTATGAATTTTGAAGTCAAATTCTAGTATTCTAGATCTAATCTAGCTTTGAATAATATAATATTATCATTTATTTCTTTTAAGAAAATGATTCCAAAGATAATACAATTCTTATTTAAAAGACATTTCAATCCAAATATTTTGAAGAGCTTCTCGGTTCACAAACATGATTTTGGGGTGTTACAAATTCTACCCCCCTTAACAGAAATCTCGTCCTCGAGATTTGTAAGAACATGGATGTAAAAAGGTTTATTTATAGTTTGGCCTTTAACTTCTAATTAGTTTATGAACAAGAAGTTTCATGTTATTTAGAAAGTGGTTATGAATGCATGGGTGTGTATAGTCACCTTATTGTGTAGGATAAAAGATAGGTTAGGGCAAAAATAGCCTAGGGTAAGCAAGTTTATGATGGGGAAGAATTCCGTGTTGAGTGGTAATGCATTTGAAAATTGAATTTGACTTCTCTCCTTCCTTGACGGGGTTGATCTTTTCCTTTTTCCAATCTTGGTCTCATTAATTCGAGGTTAATGTGTATCTCGTCGGGGTTGGGGAGTATGGTTATGATAGATATGAATGAGATAGACTACATGATGTAGGTCAAAAGTTTGTTTAATGTTAGGTGAGAATAGACAGATTATGCAATCCATCATGACTCTATTGGTTGGATCAGATCTCATGCATGTGGCTGAGTTGGTTTAAGGCACTAGTTTAGTTTTAAGTGCACGAGGGGTATGGCCTTATCTTTTATACCAGCATTAAGTAACTTACTCTAGATTAGATCATAATAGATTAGATAAAATCTAGATTAGGTTGGATATGACTAGATTAGACTAGTTAAGATCTAATTAATTTGCATTAGATCATGGCTGTTAAACTAGGGTGGATAAGTATGCTTATTAGGATAAGATGGATCCATAAAGATAAGATGGAATCTTTTGAGGTTAGTAAGATCTATTAGGATATGATAGAATCTTTTCGGAATAAGATGGATCTATTAAGATAAGAAAGAATATTGTAAGATAAGATGGATCTATTAAAATAAGAGAGAATCTTTTAAGACAAGAGGGATCTATATGAAATAGATAATCTAAGTTGTTTATTTATCTTATGAATTCTATTTATGTTTATATGTATATGCAGATGTAATTATGGACATTACTCCACAACTCATCATACTCAATCCAAGATCCAAATCAAACAAGTATCATAAGAACAAGCATTCAAGCATATAGATACCAAAAAAATAGTTTTGTTTTTGTTCCTAATATTAGGTCTCCTATTCCTAAGGGTCACTTTAGGCACGGGATTTCAAAGTGTGAAATCCACATTTGTCTTTAGAAAGAAAAGGTAAGAATAATCAGAGTATAGCGGAAATAAATAAGAAAAGATTAAGATAAGTTTAGAAAAATATCAGAGTAGCATAGGTAAGGTTAATCAGAGTAGAACTGTAGAAGGTGAGACAAGATCAAGAAAAGTATAGCAAGAATCAGAGTAAGGTAAGTAGGTAATGGTTTTCCAGTTCTATCTAGGTTTTGTCCTACAGTCAACATTCCTCTGATACCACTTCTGTCACACCCGGGTTTCGGGGCACCAAGACCCGGGCGCGAACATAATCACCAGGTGTGCTGGGACCAAGTCTCACACATATGATGAATCATGGCACAGGATCGAATGTCACATCTTTACTATATAATCAGAGTTCTATACAAAATAAATAAATAATTACATTATAAGGAGACAACGGTCCAACAACCCAAAGTTGACTGGGAGACGACGACCTAGACCACTCATGAACTCATCACAGCATCCTCCAAGCGCCTCATTCTATGGTACCTGTTCTTGACCTGTGGGGGGGTGTGAGACAGCAAGAGTGAGCTCACATACGTTCATCGCTCAACAAGTTGTGGGGAATAATGTGCATGAACTCGCCAAAGGTGGGAGCTCACGTGAAGTGTAAGGCTTACCAAAGAGGATGGTTAGAGCTGAGCATTGCTTTTAAAGTTGGTAAAAATTTTATTAGC
Source organism: Zea mays (assembly GCF_902167145.1). Lineage (NCBI taxonomy): Eukaryota > Viridiplantae > Streptophyta > Magnoliopsida > Poales > Poaceae > Zea > Zea mays. Next base: position 53,566,731 of record NC_050102.1, on the reverse strand, counting down.
AGTTACTAAGTATAAGTAAATACCAACCCAATTAAATAGTAGAACAAAAGTAACAACATCACCTGCGATGCAATGCATATGACAAATTGAATTTAGTTCCATAAATTAATCATGTGAGGGTCCGAGCTGCTCATGACCGTGAGCACGGCTAGTATACTAGTTTAACACTCTGCAGAGGTTGCACATCTTTACCCACAAGTCATGTTACCCATCTGCCAAGGGATCGCGACTTCCCATACACCTCTACCGAGGAGGCGAGGCAGGGTAACACTACGAGGCCTTTACAAAGTTCCACTAGCTTCAGAAAACCCGCTATAGTTTATAGGAAGCTCCAATGCAGGGATCCCTTGCCTGACCGCCATCGCAGCAAAATCAACCAAGGACCTCCCTACACTGACCACTCCCCTACTGCCCTTGCCCCTTTTGGGTAAGGTAGTCCTCCACTAGCTTTCCTAATTAATCAGCCAAGGGCGTCCATAAACCCTTGTGGTAGCACTGTTTTCCCGGGTGGTCGCTCCATGTTCCAATTAACATAATGATCTTATCATGAACAGTAAATAACAACTGATAACAAAAGTAGAATCATGAATAATGTGTATCTCAATGCCCAAAACCACATATAGCACTAGCAAGTACTACCCAAAAAGTTCAGTGGTAAACAAGGCATAAAGATAGACAAACTAGGGTAACCTATTGGGTCCCATCAAAATTAACCTATGCTGATCATTATGATTAATTAGAACATGAGTGGGTAAAAGAAGTGATCAAGGGCACAACTTGCCTGAGACTCGAGATTCCAGGTACCAGGATGATCTTCAGATTCTCATGACCTCACTGCTAATTGTAGCGATACAACAAACATGGTATACACAAAATTAACATTACATGAAACATAAGAAAAACTGCATAATAATATTCTACGCGTTGTTACGAGAACGTAGAATCGTGAACCACTAAATTCGAGGCTACGATTAAGAAGTTATGGTTTTCTGAAAATCCACGTGGTTATGTATATAATAGACTAAGTGCAACATTTTAACCTATATCTCATGACAAAACAAAGTTACCAAATGATAACAAATATTATTGTGAGACTAATGCAACTACAATGGATCAAAACGGAGTTACGGTTATTGAGTTATGAATTTCTGAAATTATTTAGTACCTAGAATAGAGTAATTCAAGTGAATAATTTTAATTCAAAATTCATGGCTAAACAAAGGTACTAGGTAATGAACAATATTAAAACAAAATTATTGCAACTGGAATGGATCAATTTGGAGCTAAAATGAATTAAATATGATTTATACAAGTTTCTGGAATTATTTTTGTAATAAAAATCAATTTTTGATATTAATTATCTATTTTTATCACTCTCTGGACCGCGCACCATATTCTGTAGTTTTACAGGGGCTAGCGTATAAACTTCTCTAGACTCAAGCTAATCCCGCAGTGGATGGCGGGTTATTTTGAAGAAAACCGAGGGGTTCTTTCGAAAGAAGTGCACGGCGAAGGGGTACCAAGCATCCTGAACCGTCCGATCGTCAATCAGTGGCTACGATTAGATCTGCAGTAATCCGAACGGGTATGTAATATCAACCGCGGGATCGGAGATAAACGGTCCGCGGACGATCTGGATGAATGGGTATAACACTTCTATTCACAGCCGCCCATATCAGATCGCACGGTTAGGAGCCTACCACCCACCTCATGTCCTCGGCCGAGCACGGGGTGCCGAAGCTCATGCCGGCAAGCTAATCGGAACACCCTGATCCAGCAATCTAGGGACCGATCAACCCAGCGGCGGAGTGCATAACAATGCAGACCACCAGGCGAAGCACTGGGAAGGAGCTCACCGTGGACGTCGTGCGCAGGAAGCTTCAACCCCGACACAGGGTGGCCTGCGGCGGCGCTATGCCAATGGTGAGTAGCCGGCCCTGGTTCAGACTTCCAACCAGTGTCGCGTGGCTTCAAGATCCTTCGGCTCGTCCACCCGAAGCTCCCAATCAGCATGCCAAGGCACAATCGACCAGGTCGCATGAACGACCACAGCGGCAGGCGGGTTACGCTATCCTCCTGCTCTCTCTCTCCCCTCGTCAATGGCGCACGACACGGTTAATCGAGAGCAGCTGAATTATATAAGGATGGGGAAGTCCGAGCATGCACGGGGTCAAGTCCGCGGTTCCAGGCGGCTGGTGAGGATTCGGTTGGGCGAGCGAGATTGACGCAAGCGATTTCGGGATCTCCCGCGCGGCCATCGCGAGCAGCGATATGACGTTGTGCGTGATGGGAGGGATAAAGAATAGAGAAAGGAGAATAAGATAAATAAAAGAAAGAAAAACGAAAACATACAATGCACATGTCGTGCATGACCATAGCGGGTGTGGGCCGGCTGGGAAAACAACACAGGTGTTGTCCGTTTCTTTTTTTCTACTTATTTATGTTTTATTTTTTCAATTTTATATTCAATTTCAGATTTGGTTTTAAATTTCAAATACAATTTAGATGCTTCAAACAAAAATCTTAGCATGGGATGTAATAAAAAAATCATAGTAATTATTTTATCCATTTTTTTGAATAGATGCGAATACATAATTCAAAAACAATTCACTCATATAAATAAATGAAAATCTTCATGTTTGTTTATTTTATGAATTTTGAAGTCAAATTCTAGTATTCTAGATCTAATCTAGCTTTGAATAATATAATATTATCATATATTTCTTTTAAGAAAATGATTCCAAAGATAATACAATTCTTATTTAAAAGACATTTCAATCCAAATATTTTGAAGAGCTTCTCGGTTCACAAACATGATTTTGGGGTGTTACACAGTACAACCATGAGGGTGGTATGGGACGCCCTTAGCTGATTAATTGGAGGAACCTGGTGGTGTAGTTTGCTTCGTCGTTGTGCCGTCAATGGGGGCTAGGGCATAGTGCTTGCTCTGCTAAGGGTGGGTGCCGAGGTTCATTCGATTTAGTTTTGTTAGTCACCCCCTTAGGGAGGAGTACTGTGTTTGTACGACTGGCAAAACCTAACGAGTGGCTACACACCAGGAGAATTTTTGTAAGGCTACGTAGTGAATCCCTAGCCATTAACCTCGGTAGTGAAGTGTGACACGCCAGGTGTCTATTTCATGCTATGTCGGGAGATTTATCCTAATCTCGGATGCTCAGTGAAAATTTCTATCTCTTTATCACATTTATCTCCATTTATCAAGTTACTCATGAATGTTTCACCAAATTTTAGAATTATTCGATCTCAAGAATAGACAAATTTGGAGCCTGTTAAAACTTTTATTTCTCGGAGCAAATGCAATTCGAAAGTCAATCTCGTCTCGCGACTCCCGTCTAGACTCATTTATTCGGACTCTCGACAGTCATGATGTTATCCGATCTATGTCTGAATCCGCTTTCTTGATATTCGGTCTATGTCCAAATATGTAGTCCGAATCCGCATTCTCCAGTGGAATCTCTGTTGTGCGAACCTCTAATTAATTCTTATACAAATCAACTTGTTTTCTCTATATAATAATTCATCTCTATCTATCAAGTGTATTCTACAGATTTCTCAAAGTTTGAACCAAATATTCGTATGAAATTATAAATCATACGCTTGCTTGAAACTGCTCGAATGAGTAAAAGCAAATTTAGAAATTCAAACAAGTTATGCCAGCTTTCCCAAAACACTCTATATCAACTCTACAACAAAAGTTATTAAGGGTTCATGTAGATAAAATGCCAAGAAATGTCGAGAAAATACCCCGATTGCCTTAAAAATATAATTTGAAGCTATATAATGATGCTACCTTGACCAAAGTGAAACTTTAATTTATATTCAAGATATGAGGTTTGACCTTCAATAAAAGTGGTAGAACCTGTGTAATACAACAAATTTTATATTTAAACCAAGCCTTGATTCAATCTCTAAATATCTCAAACAGTGCCATCAAGACAGAATAAAAATCTGATTTCAGGATTCGAATTCTTCTAAGTCTGGAATCAGCGTCGTTCGGGTTGACGTCTCGCGTTCCCAAATTTTTGTTGAACAACTCAAGTTTCTCCAAATATAAAAGTTGTTAATAACTAAGAGAGGCACAACATATTAAAAGATGGCATTCATCCGATTCCGTTTGACATACTTTGACACTCAGTTTTCACCAGTTTCCACTGATTTCTAACCCACTGACAAACTAATTTTCTTGGGTCTATAACTCTCTAACCAGTGCCTGAATCACTTCAAGTTTTGTACAACAATTGTAGAGTGTAGATCAAGGAAGATATTTTGTGCAGCAACCAAGATCCGAAAAAACCAGAAAACCCCAAAAATGGCCGCCCAATGTCGACATTTTTCCACCTGCCACTGCTCACTGCCACCCGATATGTCCAAAGCTCTCTCTCCATTTATACAGCTCCCCATCTCCAGTCCGGCACTCAGAGCTCTGCCCCCTTCTCCTTCTAGTGCAGGGCGCTCCCCTAGCCCCGGGACAGCTCCTTCATTCGGCGCCCCCCTGCTCCAATCCTCTCTGCTTCTCCCTCCATGGACGCTTAGACGCAAAGCCCCCATGGCCACTAGCCTCCATGGCACTTAGCCCCTTGAGCTCGCCTTCCTCAACTCCGGCAGCCCGGGATTCACTTCTCCTTGCCCCCTGCACCTCCCGTCGAGGCCCGAATGAGCAGCAGCCGCAGCCACATGCAGCAGCGGCAAATCTGCCCTGTGCGTGCACGTTCTAGAGGAAGAAGAAGACCTCCCTGTGTCTATGACGAGTGGGCCCAAGGCCAAGTCTAAAGGTGCACAAAGTTGCAGATTTTTGCTCTTCCTTCAAATATTCATATCTCAAGTTTTATAGCTCCTAAAATCCTGAAATTTATTTTGTTGGCTTTCTTATGAAATTATCTAACTATTGGATCTATAAGTTGGTATGTTTTAGTGGAAAAGTTTTTCTGTAAAAATTCGTATTTAGAAACTGGTTTAGAAAATAAATGAACTTGCTTCTCTCCATAGTTTTATTTATAAAAATCCAAAAATGATGAAACTTGTTTTGTTACTTAGATGTTGTCATACTCCATTGAAGAAAATATAAAACTTGTATGTTATTCACTGTTTTCTTGGTGTGTTAATTAAAACAAGTTAAATAGAGAAAACAAGATTGATTTGCTTGTTATTTTTGTATCTTTAGCTCTAATGCTCCAAATGAATTGAAATTTTTACAGTAGACCCTCTGTGTGATGCTTGGTGACTGGTAAAAAGTTCATGAATAGTAGTGCATGTGTCGCTGAGCTAGGGATTTAACTTGTTTGAGGCATATTAAGTAGTTTTAAATGGTTTATAAATAATATATAGATGTAAAAATGGAAAATGGTCTTCCACTGTCCTTGCATGATACTATAGTAGCCCAAGAAATCTTAATATGGTCATGCATCCACAGAAAATAATTAATTTTAGAATTAACTTACTCTCACAAGCTTTATTGCATTAACAATTTGTTATTTCTGTATTAAATAAAATATAAAACCTGGGCATGTGAAATTTATACATTGGTCAAGATTTGTTATTACCTATGCCTCATAAAAATTCCAACCCCAAATTAGATAGTTCTATATGGTGCTAAAATGACACACGTTTTATAATTATAAGAATTAGAGACAAATTAGATGTAAACAAAAGTGTGCATGTTTCTTGAAATGATTAAATGTTCTGATATAAATTGAAACTTGATAACTAATTCATAATGATTTGAACTTGAGAAATTGGCAGTAGTATCTCTCTATGAGTTTGCTTAGTGATTTAGTTAAGTGTTCTTGTGCTAGCAAACTGAAACTCCTACGTGTACAGTTTTGGTTGTGCGTGTAATCTAGTCAAGTAAAATATGTTTTCTGTAGAAACGTCATATATAAATGTTGTACATAACTTGATTATCTTACTCGTGTTAAAATTTGACAGTCATAAGTCTAATCGTTTAGAAGCTATGCTTTTCACAAGTTCAGTAACTGAATCTGTCTGCAATGGTTGCTTAAGTTAATTTTGAAATCAGTTATTGGTGGTCACAAGAAAGTTTTAGATAACTTTATTACCTTACTGTTTCTAAAATATTACAGCCATAAACCTGATCGTTTAGAAGTTATGCTTTTCATAAATTCAGTAACTGAATCTGTCCAATTCCTGTACAGATTTCAGAGATCACATTGTTTGCTTAAGTTTAGTTTAGAATCAGTCCTTGTCAATTATAAGAAAGTTATAGATAATTTCCTTATATTACTTTTGTTAAATTTTCATGACAATAAACCTGATAGTTTGAGAGTTATGAATTTTATAAGAGGATTGTTGTATTCTGTCCACTGTCAGAACAGATTTCGAAAACTGTATTGTTTGATTTAGTTAAACATATAAGCACTTCTTGGTGATTATAAAAGTTATGTAGTAAGTTTTCTAAGCTTTCCAAAAAGTCTTGGGTCACCCTTTTTGTTGGTCTGAAGATTAAGTTATAGGCGTTTGAAGTGTGAAGTCTGAATCTGTCCAAATCTGGACAGCAAAGCGTTTCTAGTGTCTTTTACTCTTAATACATGTTAAATCAACCTAAGATGTTCATAAATGAATTGTAGACAATTTCATTATATTTCCAGAATGTCTAAGATCAAATGAATTGGATGTCTGAGTGTCTAGTTATGAATTTTTGTAGTCGCAACCCTGAATCTGTCTAAATCTGAACAGAGTTGTCGTTTGTCACTATTTAACCTTGTTAAGTGTCTAATCACCTTGAGATGACAATACCAAAGTTGTAGAGTGTTTCTTATGCTTTCCAAAAGGTATTTGATCACTATTTTTGGATAAATATTTTGTGAGTTATGACTGAAACAAGTAACTGCTATGTTGTTGTCTTAGTTATGTTGATTGTGATTGATTACTCTACTCTTTTGTGTTTGTCTTGAGTGACTGCTTGCTTGTTTGGGTTCTAAGTGTATATGAGTAACAATGATAGTAACTAATATAATTGGGTTATGTGTAAGTAACTAGTCCCCGTCTCTCTAATTAGTAAATTAAATTGTTGAAGTCTAGGAAGTAATCAGCTTCAAGTGTCGTTAATGGATAAGAAACACAATAAACGAGATGTTACCATTTTTAATACTTGCGTGGAAAATCTAATATTGCTGAATAACCAACCTCATTAGACTAGTATAAGAAGCAGTGTGATTAGGCCATCATTTTCTGTGTGTTCTCTGGGTTGTATGCTTGCAGTAGAATGTTGTGAATAATTGTAAAACCCGATTAAGTGATTATTCCCTTTTGACTAAGTTTGTCTATATAGAAGCCATGGCAAATTGATGTGTACTTAACTAGTATAATAATAAAGGAACTAATGAAAAATTAGAGCGAATGTGATAAATGTTTGCACATGTGATACCGTGTTGCGCTGGTTAATTCTTGAAAATATTTGTCGTCTTTCTAATGGTATTGTTTATGTATGCCTGATGACGTGTAGAAAATGAATGCTAGCGTATGGTCGTTTACGGTGTCTTACAACTTAATGTTAGTTCGCTATCATGTATTTGGAGTATCTTGTGCTATTTCATCATATTCATACATAAGCATCCTGCATCTCATTTAGGACCAAGAGATGATGATCGTACAAGTGATGTTGTCGGCGTTTCAACCCCAGGGGGTCCCTGGACCGACGAGTAAATTGTCGCCGCGTGCCCCAGCCCAGATGGGTCGGCACGAGACGGAGCGCGAAGGGGGGAAAACACCGGAGGGAGACAAGAGTAAAAGGGGAAACCCGCGGCCTTCGTGTTTGTCCCTCGCCCAGGTCGGGTGCGCTTGCAGTAGGGGGTTACAAGCGTCCGCGCGAGAGGGAGCGAGAGACCTGTGCGCGCGCCGTCCCGTCCTTCCGCGCGCGGCCAACCCTCTATAAGAGGGCCCTAGACCATCCTTTTATAGGCGTAAGGAGAGGGTCCAGGGGTACAATGGGAGATGTAGCAGTGTGCTAACGTGTCTAGCAGAGAGGAGCTAGTGCCCTAAGTACATGCCGTCGTGGCAGCCGGAGAGGTTTTGGCACCCTGTTCATGAGATGTCGTGGCCGTCGGAGGAGCGCTGGAGCCTGGCGGAAGGACAGCTGTCGGGGCTGTCAAGTCCTTGCTGACGTCTCCTTGCTTCCGTAAGGGGGCTGAGAGCCGCCGTCATCATGGAGCACGTGCGGCGCCATCATTATTTGCTTTGCCGGGGCGAGCCAGATGGGACGCCAGTCTTGTTCCCCGTAGCTAGAGCTAGCTAGGGGTAGGGTAATGATGGCCCCTCCTGCGACGTGGTGTGTCCGAGCCCTGGGTCGGGCGAGGCGGAGGCTCCTCCGAGGTCGAGGTCGAGTCTGAGCCCCTGGGTCGGACGAGGCGGAGACCGTCGGCTGAGGCCAGGGCCGAGCCCTAGGGTCGGGCGAGGCGGAGTTCGTCGTCTTCCGGGGCCGAGGCCGAGTCCGAGCCTTGGGTCGGGCGAGGCGAAGTTCGTCGTCTTCCGGGGCCGAGGCCGAGTCCAAGCCCTGGGTCGGGCGAGGCGGAGTTCGTCGTCTTCCGGGGCCGAGGCCGAGTCCGAGCCCTCGGGTCGGGCGAGGCGGAGTTCGTCGTCTTCCGGGGCCGAGGCTGAGTCCGAGCCCTGGGGTCGGGCGAGGTGGAGCTTCCTATGGCGCCCAAGGATAGACTTGGCTGCTGTCAGCCTCACTCTATCGAGTGGCACAACAGTCGGAGTGGCGCAGGAGGCGCTGTCTTCTTGTCAGGTCGGTCAGTGGAGCGGCGAAGTGACTGTGGTCACTTCGGCTCTGTCGACTGACAAGCGCGCGTCAGGATAAGGTGTCAGGCCATCCTTGCATTAAATGCTCCTGCGATACGGTCGGTTGGTGTGGCGATTTGGCCAAGGTTGCTTCTTGGCGAAGGCTGGGCCTTGGGCGAGCCGAAGGTGTGTCCGTTGCTTGAGGGGGCCCTCGGGCGAGACGTAAATCCTCCGGGGTCGGCTGCCCTTGCCCGAGGCTGGGCACGGGCGAGGCGAGATCGTGTCCCTTGAGTGGACCGAGCCTTGACTTAATCGCACCCATCAGGCTTTTGCAGCTTTGTGCTGATGGGGGTTACCAGCTGAGATTAGGAGTCTTGGGGGGTACCCCTAATTATGGTCCCCGACAGTAGCCCCCGAGCCTCGAAGGGAGTGTTAATACTCGCTTGGAGGCTTTTGTCGCACTTTTTTTGCAAGGGGACCGGCCTTTCTCGGTTGCGTTTTGTTCCGGTGGGTGCGCGCGAGCGCACCCGCCGGGTGTAGCCCCCGAGGCCTTGGAGGAGTGGTTTGACTCCTTGGAGGTCTTAATGCATTTCGCGATGCTTCGGCCGGTCTGGTTGTTCCCTCATGTGAGCTGGCCGTAGCCCGGGTGCTCAGTCGAGTTTCAAGTTCTCGGGCTGGTATGTTGACGTTGTCAACGGTTTGGCCGGAGCCGGGTTTGCGAGAGCAGCCCTCGAGCCTCCGCACAGAGCGAGAGGACGGTCAAGGACAGACTCGACTTTTTTACATACGCCCCTGCGTCACCTTTCCGCAAGGAGGAGGGGGGGAAGCGCCATGTTGCCCTTGGAGGGCGCCGAACATGGTGTCTCCAGTGAGCTGCTAACAGGTAATCCGAGTGGACGCCCGTGCCCCATTTGTTAGGGGTCGGCTAGTGGCCCGGAGGCGCGCTCCAAAAGTACCTGCAGGTGATTTGCCGGACCCGGTCCCCTTTTGACGGGGTCCGAGGGCTCGATGCCTCCCTCTGATGGGATTCCGTTACAAAATCGTTCCCGTCGGTCTTGGAAATGTCCTAGGGTACCTCGGGAGCGTAGCCCGAGCCTTGGTTATGTATCGAACGTACCCAGGGTCATCCCTCGCTCTGTGTCTGAGGCGGCTGTGAACCCTTCGAGGGCCAGCCTACGAACCCCTGATCAGTAGTGGGCGCGGAGCCTGAGTGGCCTGAGGCGGCCGTTGAACCCTTCTGAGGGGCCGGCCTTCGAACCTCTGACCAGTAGTGGGCGCGGAGCCCGAGCGCTCTGAGGTGGCTGTTGAACCCTCCGAGGGGCCAGCCTTCGAACCTCTGATCAGTAGGGGGGCTCGGGGCCCGTTTCCTTCACGCAGAAGGATCCCTTTTGGGGTATCCCCTTTCCCGGTCCCTGTTGTAAGAGAGAGAAAGAGGAAGAGGAAAAGGATACGAAATCGAATGACGTGGCGCACCTTTTTTGACGCGGTCATTATGGCAGAGGTGAAGCGTCGCCTGCTTCGCCCGCCAAAGGTGCCGCCCGTCCTGCTGCAGAGTTAATGCGACGGGACGAGTGGTTCACGGGGCGACCGTTGCACGTGCGCGAGCCATTCGAGGAACAGGCGTTTTGCTTTGAGTTTTGAATCCCGCGGCGGGTTCGGGCGAAGTGTTGAATGGGTCTCGCCTGGGCCTTTATATATTCGGGAGAGGGACCGGTGACGATTTTTTACTCTGCTACTTGCCTCCTTCTTAGGTTTTCGCAACCCAAGGAAATAGCCAGAGAAAGGAAACCGCTCACCCTGCTGTTCCCGCCGCCACCTCTTCTGCTTGGTGATGGCCGACCGGGTGACCATTGTTCCGCTGCGCGACCCGTGGCCTTTCTCCACCGTCATGGTGGATGACCTGGAGGCCCTTGTTGCTGAGGGTTTGCTTCACCCTCTCTCTAGTGACCCGCAGCCAGAGTGGATGGCCCCTCCAAGCGGAGCCGCCCCATCCCCGCCGCCGGGGTATGTCGTGAGCTTCGTCTCCTTTCACGAGCGGGGGTTCGGAGTGCCGGCAAGCCGTTTTATGCGGGCGATTCTGCATGTCTATGGGGTGGAGCTGCACAACCTCAGTCCTAACTCCATTTCTCAAGCCGCCATCTTCGCGGCGGTTTATGAAGGATACTTGGGGATTGACCCTCACTGGGACCTGTGGACTCATTTCTTCTCCGCGGAGCTTTTTGCCTCGCCGACGGGGGAGAGAAGGGTCCGCACGGCAATGCGGGCTAGTGGCTGCATCCTCCAGCTGAGGCAGGCGCGGGCGCCACAGTATATCCCCGCCATCCTTGCGTCCTCGAACAAAGGGTGGCAGCGCCAGTGGTTCTATCTCTGAAATGACGACGGGAGGCTCCCGTCGTTTTCTCAGCGGGTGGTGACCGCCGCCGCCGATATCTGGCGCTACGGGACCCCGCACGATAGATAGAAGAATCTCCAGCCCCTTCTGAAGGCCCTGGAGGAGTTGCGGAACGGAGGGCTCACCGCTGCGGGAGTGGTCGCCGCCATTCATCGCCGGAGGGTGCTTCCCTTGACGGAGCGGCGGCTGCCGCTTTGGGAGATGACGCCGGGGGCCGACTTGGAGGGTTTGCGGATGTCCTCGGATCCCCTTCCCGTCGACGACCTCCACAGGCGGGTAGCCGTCACGTTGGGGAAATCGGACGCCGGCGCCCTTTCCCAGCCCTTGATGCGTCCTGATTGCAGGTGTGTGTCCCTGGTGAGTGTCCGCTCCTTCTTTCTCCTTGCGTTGGATTGCCCTTGGTTCTCACAGCCGAAACTTTTCGTCTGTCTCTAGGAGGTAGGGCATCACAAGCCTTCCCTGCCACCGGTCCCGGAGGACGCGGTGGACCGAGCTGCGTGGAGGGTTGCCGTGGAGAAGAGGAAGGAGAAAAAGGACGCGAAGAAGGCTCGGGCCCGCGAGCGGACGCGGGCTCGGGACGCCTTGGAAAGGCTCCATCGTCGGCAGGAGAGGGATGGGCTCCAGAGGGAGCCGTCGCCGGAGACGCCTGACGACGACGACGATGAAGACGATGATGAAGACGACGATATGGCTGCCCGCCTTGGCCTCAGTCCGGATCTGAGGCTAGGCCAGGGGTCATCAAGCCAGCCCCCGAGCGGGCTGGTGCCGTCGGTATCTGGGGCCGGGACGTCGGGGTCCCGGTCCGAAGAGCGGGGGCAGACCGAGGGGGTACTTGACCCCTTGACCCGGGAAGTTGAGGTGACCCCGGGGAGTCAGGCCGAGCTGCCTGTTCCCCGAGAACCGTCGCTCGTGCCGACTGCGCGGGAGGGCGATCCTCAGGTTGTCGTGGCTGCGCCTGGGCAGTCCGTCTCTCGGGCGCCTAGGGCGCTCAAGGCGAGGATGGTACCGAAGCTGGCAGTGAGGCAGACCTCGATGGCACCTTCGGGGGTCGAGGTTCGAGAGACCTCCCCACAGGCACGATTGATCATGGCCTGGAGTGGGTGAGTATCTTAGGATATCTTCGTCCTGGCTCCTCCTTCATATGTCCCGACCCTGATTTTCCTTTTCTCCTTAGCAAGCGGAGTCACGGTTTGACCGATCTGGCTCCCCGGAAGGTCCTCAAGACGGCGTCGGCTTCCGCAGCTAGTGCCGCACCGGGCCTTGCCGGCCAGCTGACCTCCTCGCAAGACGCCCCACAGCGGCGGGCTCAGGCGGCACCAGTTGCCGTGGAGCGAGCTCCCGAGGCTGGCTCTTCTGTCGAGGTGGCCGTCGCGCTGGGGGAGGCTGCTGGCGTGGCCGTGGCCTTGGGCCCACCAGACATGTTGCCGGCACTGGCGCCGGCTGCTGCCGAGGCCGTTGCCGTTCTGGCCGTGGAGCCACCCGTCGTCGCCGACGCTGAGATGGCCGAGGCGTCGCTACGCGGTGCCTCGGAGGAGGGGGCGCGGGACCGCGACCCGTCCTGTTGAGCGGCAGCCTTGTCCCCGCGCGGCGCAGCTCCGAGGAGCGGCGCCAGTCGCTTCGGTTCCGGATCCGTGGGGCCTCGGATCCCCTCTTCGTTCTTGACGATGAGCGGGAGGAGCAGTATTGGGACGGGCTTCGTGAGTGTGCCGAGGCAATGGTGGGGTCTTTCCGGTCGACCTTGGAGGTCCTTTGCAGGGACGTTCCCAAGATTGTCCAGGTAATGATTTCAGGCATACCTTTCTCGTGATCAAGGCGTTCTTTGTGACGCCCACTTCCTTCCCTCAGGATCTGACGGATCTGAGCGCTGCCAAGTCATCGTGCATCCGCCGCGAGGTCGATGTCTGGGGTTCGCTGCGGTCCCTGAGGACCACGCTTGCCAAGGCTACCGCGCGCCTCTCCCAACAGAGCGCCGAGGTGGCGGACCTTCGGTTGCTTTGTGTCGATCTGGGAGCAGAGGCAGCAGCGGCACGCGCGGAGGCGCAGCGGCGGCAGTCGGAGCTTGACCAGGTCACCGGCGAGCGGGACCAATCTCGGGGCCGGGCTGCCGAGGCCGAAAGCCGGGCTGAGGCTCTTGGAGTCCAGCTAGCCGAGGCGTCTGCTCGGGCCAGAGCCCTTGCAGCAGACCTAGCCGTGGCCCAAGCCGCATCCTCGGAGCAGCGTGCCCGAGCCGGAGGTATGTCTTGGCTGTTTTAAGTTTTTGTTTCAGCTTGGTTTCTCAACTTGTGTTTGAGGTCTTCCGCTTTGGCTGTTCGCAGAGCTCGAGTCTGCCCTTGATAAGTCCACCAAGGCGCTTGCTCAGGCGGCCGAGCAGAGGGAGGCCGACCACGCGGCCATGTCCGAGGCCATCTCGGCCTTCTGCCGGGTCTTTGGCTTCGACGACGTCCCCTCGGGAAGCTCCCCTCAAAGTCGCCTGCAGGCCTTGGGCGACCATGCGCATGGCAGACTCCGCGAGGCGCTGCATCACGACGTCAGGCGGGCCTTCGCCGTGCTTGCTTCCCACTATGTCATGGATCTGGAGCGGGTCAGCGAGGGGTATTGCCTCCCTGACGAAGATGAAGCCGCCCTAGCGGAAGTCCAGAGGCTTGACGCGGCCGCCGTGGGCCCAAGCGCGGTGCTGGCAACCACCTTTGAGTCAGAGATCCTCCCGCTTGCACCGTCGTTCGAGACCGGGGCGGACTTTGCCGAAGGTGGGGACGAAGCCGAGGGCGCGGCTCCTTCTCTGGGCGACGCCTGACTCTGCCGAAGCAGTTTTCTTTGAATGCATATGTGTCTTTTGCACCCGCCGAGGCCCGAACACTTTATTATCATAGTATAAGGTTGTGCTCCTTTTCCTTCCGTTTTGCGTATCCGGGCCCGTTCGTCAGTAGCAGGGTAGCTTGCCCAAGTAATAGTCATTTTTCGTGGTAGGTGACAAGTGAGGTATCCGTATCCCAGAGGCGTAGGAGTCCCTCGGCTCGGTCGGCCTTGCCACTTACATGCGCCCTTATTCGTTTCTTGGGGTCCTGTTACTGATATAGCCGGGAGACACGGAAGCCTTTTTGATGGAAGACTTCTTTCGAGGAAAATTTTGACGCGGAGGGGGTTCCCCCCTTCTAGCCCCCGAGGGAGGGTCGGGCTTTGCCGAGGCAAGGCTGACCCTTCCTTGATGGTTAGACTTTGTATGTGAACGAGGTGTATGAACGACTTGAAAACATCTTAAGGGTAGAAGCGACATAGCTGTCAGATGTTCCAAGCGTTGCTGTAGACCTCGCCTTGACTGTTGGCCAGCTTGTACGTCCCGGGCTTCAGAACTTTGGCGATGACGAACGACCCTTCCCAGGGAGGCGTGAGCTTGTGCCGCCCTCGGGCGTCTTGTCGTAGCCGAAGCACCAAGTCGCCACTTGGAGGTTCGGGACCGAACCCCTCGGGCGTGGTAGCGTCGCAGGGACTGCTGATACCGCGCCGAGTGTAGTAGGGCCATGTCCCGAGCTTCTTCCAGCTGGTCCAGTGAGTCTTCTCGGTTAGCTCGACTGCTTTGGTCGTCGTAGGCCCTCGTCCTCGGGGAACCGTATTCCAAGTCTGTGGGCAAGATGGCCTCGGCCCCATAGACTAGAAAGAACGGTGTGAAGCCCGTGGCTCAGCTCGGCGTTGTCCTCAGGCTCCAGACCACCGAGGGGAGCTCCTTCATCCATCGCTTGCCGAACTTGTTGAGGTCGTTGTAGATCCGCGGCTTGAGTCCTTGCAGGATCATGCCGTTGGCATGCTCTACTTGCCCATTCGTCATGGGGTGAGCCACGGCGGCCCAGTCCACCCGGATGTGGTGATCCTCGCAGAAGTCCAGGAACTTTCTACCGGTGAACTGGGTGCCGTTGTCGGTGATGATGGAGTTCGGGACCCCAAAGCGATGGATGATGTTGGTGAAGAACGCCACCGCCTGCTCGGATCTGATGCTGTTTAGGGGTCGGACCTCGATCCACTTGGAGAATTTGTCGATGGCGACCATCAGGTGCGTGTAGCCCCCGGGTGCCTTCTGCAAGGGGCCGACGAGGTCCAGACCCCACACAGCAAACGGCCAAGTGATGTGTATGGTCTGCAGAGCCTGAGCGGGCAGGTGGGTCTGCCTTGCGTAGAATTGACACCCCTGGCAGGTGCGGACAATTCTAGTGGTGTTGGCCACCGCGGTCGGCCAGTAGAAACCTTGTCGGAAGGCGTTTCCAACAAGGGCTCGGGGCGCCGCGTGATGACCGCAAGCCCCCGAGTGTATTTCTTGTAAGAGCTCCTGGCCTTCGGCGATGGATATGCATCGTTGGAGGATGCCTGAGGGGTTGCGGTGGTAGAGCTCCTTCCCGTCCCCCAGCAAGACAAACGACTTGGCGCGCCGCGCCAACCGCCGAGCTTCGGCTCGGTCGAGGGGTAGCTCTCCTCGGTGGAGATATTGCAGGTACGGGGTCTGCCAGTTTCAATTAGGCGTGACCCCGCTCCGTTCCTCCTCGACGCGCAGTGCCTCACCCTCGGCCCAGCCCGGAGACGATGAACCCCAAGAGCATGCCTCGGGGGACTCCGAAGACGCACTTCTCAGGATTGAGTTTTACGCCTTTTGCCTTGAGACACCGGAATGTCGCTTCAAGGTCGGAAAGGAGGTCGGAGGCTTTCCTCGTCTTGACTATGATGTCATCGATGTAGGCCTCGACCGTTCGACCAATGTGTTCGCCGAACACGTGGTTCATGCACCTTTGGTATGTCGCACCCGCATTCCTCAAACCAAACGGCATGGTAACATAGCAGTACATGCTGAAAGGTGTGATGAAAGAAGTCGCGAGCTGGTCGGACTCTTTCATCCTGATTTGGTGATACCCTGAGTAGGCATCGAGGAAAGACAGGGTTTCGCACCCAGCAGTGGAATCCACAATTTGATCGATGTGAGGCAGAGGGTAGGGAACTTTTGGACATGCTTTGTTTAGACCAGTGTAGTCTACACACATCCACCATTTCCCTCCTTTCTTTCTCACAAGCACAGGGTTGGCGAGCCATTCGGGATGGAATACCTCTTTGATGAACCCCGCCGCCATTAGCTTGTGGATCTCCTTGCCTATGGCTCTGCGCTTTTCTTCTTCGAATCGGCGCAGAGGCTGCTTCACGGGTCGGGCTCCAGCTCGGATATCCAGCGAGTGCTCGGTGACATCCCTCGGTATGCCGGGCATGTCCGAGGTACTCCACGCGAAAACGTCGGCGTTTACGCGGAGAAAGTCGATGAGCACTGCTTCCTATTTGGGGTCGAGCTCGGAGCCGATCCGGATCTGCTTGGAGGCGTCGTTGCTGGGGTCGAGAGGGACGACCTTAATCGTCTCCGCTGGCTCGAAGTTGCCGGCATGGCGCTTCACGTCTGGCGCCTCCTTGGAGAGGCTCTCCAGGTCGGCGATGAGGGCCTCGGATTCGGCGAGGGCCTCAGCGTACTCCACGCACTCCACGTCGCATTCGTACGTGTGTCGGTACGTGGGGCCGACTGTGATGACCCCTTTGGGGCCCGACATCTTGAGATTGAGGTAGGTGTAGTTGGGGACGGCCATGAACTTGGCGTAGCATGGCCTCCCCAACACTGAGTGGTAGGTTCCTCGGAACCCGACCACCTCGAACGTGAGGGTTTCCCTTCGGGAGTTGGAGGGAGTCCCAAAGCAGACGGGTAGATCGAGTTGTCCGAGGGGCTGGACGCGTTTCCCGGGGATGATCCCGTGGAAAGGCGCCGTGCCTGCCCAGACCGAGGATAGATCGATCCGCAGGAGCCCGAGGGTCTCGACGTAGATGATGTTGAGGCTGCTGCCTCCGTTCATGAGGACCTTGGTGAGCCTGACGTTGCCGATGACGGGGTCAACAACGAGCGGGTATTTCCCCAGACTCGGCACGCGGTCGGGGTGGTCGCCCTAGTCGAAGGTGATGGGCTTGTCGGACCAGTCTAGGTAGACTAGCGCCGCCACCTTTACCGAGCAGACCTCCCGACGCTCTTGCTTGCGGTGCCGAGCCGAGGCATTCGCCACTTGCCCACCGTAGATCATGAAGCAGTCGTGGACCTCGGGGAACTCTCCTGCCTTGCGATCCTCCTTCTTATCGTCGTCGCGGGCCCTGCCACCTTCCGCAGGTGGCCCGGCCTTGTGAAAGTGGCACCGAAGCATGGCGCATTCCTCAAGGGTGTGCTTGACGGGCCCCTGATGGTAGGGGCACGGCTCCTTGAGCATCTTGTCGAAGAGATTGGCGCCTCCGGGAGGTTTCCGAGGGTTCTTGTACTCAGCGGCGGCGACAAGGTCCGCGTCGGCGGCGTCGCGCTTCACGTGCGACTTTTTCTTGCCTTTCTTCTTGGTGCCGCACTGAGTGGACGCCTCAGGGATATCTTCCGGCTGGCGGCCCTGGGGCTGCTTGTCCTTCCGGAAGATGGCCTCAACCGCCTCCTGGCCAGAGGCGAACATGGTGGCGATGTCCATCAGCTCGCTCGCCCTGGTGGGGGTCTTGCGACCTAGCTTGCTCACCAGGTCGCGGCAGGTGGTGCCGGCGAGGAACGCGCCGATGACATCCGAGTCGGTGACGTTGGGCAGCTCGGTGCGCTGCTTCGAGAATCGCCGGATGTAGTCCCGAAGAGACTCTCCCGGCTGCTGGCGGTAGCTTCGGAGATCCCAGGAGTTCCCAGGGTGCACGTACGTGCCCTGGAAGTTGCCGGCGAAGGCTTGGACCAGGTCGTCCCAGTTGGAGATCTGCCCCGGAGGCAAATGCTCTAGCCAGGCCCGAGCGGTGTCGGAGAGGAACATGGGGAGGTTGCGGATGATGAGGTTGTCATCGTCCGTTCCACCCAGGTGGCAGGCCAACCGGTAGTCCACGAGCCACAGTTCCGGCCTCGTCTCCCCCGAGTACTTTGTGATAGTAGTCGGGGTTCGGAACCGGGTCAGGAACGGCGCCCGTCGTCTGGCTCGGCTGAAAGCCTGCGGACCGGGTGGTTCGGGCGAGAGACTCCGATCCTCCCCGCTGTCGTAGCGTCCCCCACGCCTGGGGTGGTAGCCTCGGTGCACCTTCTCGTCGAGGTGGGCTCGACGGTTGTGGTGATGGTGCTCGTTGCCGAGGCGACCCGGGGCCGCAGGCGCTGTGTTGCGCGTGCGCCCGGTGTGGACCGAGGCTTCCCGTATGAATCGGGAAGTCGCAGAGTGATGCTCCGAGGGGTACCCCTGCCTTCGGGAGGCAGAGCTTTCGGCCCGTCGGACCGCGGCATCCTCTAGGAGATTCTTGAGCTCTCCCTGGATACGCCGCCTCTCGGTGGTTGATGGCTACGGCATCGCGTGGAGAAGTATTGCCGCTGCAGCCAGGTTCTGGCCGAACCCACTGGAAGCCGGTGGCGGCCTTGCCGTGACATCGTCGGCGATGCGGTGCTGGATGCCCTGGGGTAGATGACGCGCTTCTCCGGCCGGAGGTTGGCCTGCCCATTCCTGCCCGATGTCCGGTGGAACGGCTCAAGTGTTCCTGCTCCCTCGTCGAGCCTGGCCTGCATCTCGCGGATTTGCTCGAGCTGTGAGTCCTGACCCCCCGCAGGGACTGGGACCACAGCTAGCTCCCGAAGGATGTCAATGCGAGGCGCAGGCCTAGGGGGATCACCGTTTTCCGGTATACCAAGATGGTTGCCTTCACCGGGACCCCCTAGATCGACGTGGAAACATTCACGACTTGGGCCGCAGTCCTCGTCGCCGAAGCTGCGGCTACCGTCAGAACAATCGGAAAGGCAGTAGTCGCATGCGGTCATGAAGTCCCGCATGGCACTGGGGTTACCAAGTCCGGTGAAATCCCAACAAAAGTTGGGCTCGTCATCTTCCTCGGAACCCGAGGGCCCGTAGGTCGAGACGGCTGTCAGCCGGTCCCAAGGTGACCGCATACCGTACCCCGGAGGGTTTGGACTCGCCTCTATGAAAGCATCCACCGAAGCGAGGTCGCTTGGTGGGTCGAGGATGAATCCAAAAGGCACGAGATGGGAATCGGTCGGTACCTCTTGGTCGACGGGCGGTGACGAAGTCACGTCAGGGGCAGACTGCACCGTCGTCTCAGGTACGAGGGTGATGCCCAACAAGTCCTTTGCGAGCGTGCTGGCATCGTCCGTCCGCTTGGAGTTGGCGTGTTGCGGGGAAACGGCGCTCGTCTTCGTCTCAGACGCGAGGTCGATGCCCGATGTGTCCCCCGTTGGGGCGTCGGCGCCGTCGACTCGCTCGACAGCCGACGAGGTGCCGCCTCCTGCTTGGCCTTGGTTGCCCCGCCTCCTCCTCCGTCAGCGGGGGAGGCGACGGGACAAACCCTAATGTTGTTCTTCCGCCACGTGGGGAAGACGTCGTCGATTCCGCCACCGGCGGGCGGGTTGTCGGCCGCCATTGTCGCTGTCGCGCGGCGGGGGAAGGAGTATCATGTCGTAGCTGCCGTCGAGGGACATGAACTCAAGACTCCCGAAACGGAGCACCGTTCCGGGCTGGAAAGGTTGCTGGAGACTACCCATCTGGAGCTTGACGGGAAGTTGTTCGTCAACACGCAGCAGGCCCCTACCTGGGGCGCCAACTGTCGGCGTTTCGACCCTGGGGGTCCCTGGACCGACGAGTAAATTGTCGCCACGTGCCCCAGCCCAGATGGGTCGGCGCGAGATGGAGCGAGAAGGGGGGAAAAAGCCGGAGGGAGATAGGAGTAAAAGGGGAAACCCGCGGCCTTCGTGTTTGTCCCACGCCCAGGTCGGGTGCGCTTGTAGTAGGGGGTTACAAGCGTCCGCGCGGGAGGGAGCGAGAGGCCTGTGCGCGCGCCGTCCCGTCCTTCCCCGCACGGCCAACCCTCTGTAAGAGGGCTCTGGACCTTCCTTTTATAGGCGTAAGGAGAGGGTCCAGGTGTACAATGGGAGATGTAGCAGTGTGCTAACGTGTCTAGCAGAGAGGAGCTAGTGCCCTAAGTACATGCCGTCGTGGCAGTCGGAGAGGTTTTGGCACCCTGTTCATGAGATGTCGTGGCCGTCGGAGGAGCGCTGGAGCCTGGCGGAAGGACAGCTGTCGGGGCTGTCGAGTCCTTGCTGACGTCTCCTTGCTTCCGTAAGGGGGCTGAGAGCCACCATCGTCATGGAGCACGCGGGGCGCCATCATTATTTGCTTTGCCGGGGCGAGCCTGATGGGACGCCGGTCTTGTTCCCCGTAGCCAGAGCTAGCTAGGGGTAGGGTAATGATGGCCCCTCCTGCGACGTGGTCGGTCCGAGCCCTGGGTCGGGCGAGGCGGAGGCTCCTCCGAGGTCGAGGTCGAGTCTGTCTTCCGAGGTCGAGGTCGAGTCCGAGCCCCTGGGTCGGGTGAGGCGGAGACCGTCAGCTGAGGCCAGGGCCGAGCCCTGGGGTCGGGCGAGGCGAAGTTCGTCGTCTTCCGGGGCCGAGGCCGAGTCCGAGCCTTGGGTCAGGCGAGGCGGAGTTCGTCGTCTTCCGGGGCCGAGGCCGAGTCTGAGCCCTGGGTCGGGCGAGGCGGAGCTTCCTATGGCGCCTGAGGCCGGACTTGGCTGCTATCAGCCTCACTCTGTCGAGTGGCACAGCAGTCGGAGTGGCGCAGGCGGCGCTGTCTTCTTGTCAGGTCGGTCAGTGGAGCGGCGAAGTGACTGCGGTCACTTCGGCTCTGTCAACTGACAAGCGCGCGTCAGGATAAGGTGTCAGGCCATCCTTGCATTAAATGCTCCTGCGATATGGTCGTTCAGTGTGGCGATTTGGCCAAGGTTGCTTCTTGGCGAAGGCTGGGCCTCGGGCGAGCCGAAGGTGTGTCCGTTGCTTGAGGGGGCCCTCGGGCGAGACGTAAATCCTCCGGGGTCGGCTGCCCTTGCCCGAGGCTGGGCTCGAACGAGGCGAGATCATGTCCCTTGAGTGGACCGAGCCTTGACTTAATCGCACCCATCAGGCCTTTGCAGCTTTGTGCTGATGGGGGTTACCAGCTGAGATTAGGAGTCTTGGGGGTACCCCTAATTATGGTCCCCGACAGATGTGGTGCCAACCACAAGAGGCAGTTGGTGGATGACCTAAAGAATGATGGACCTAACCAGTGGATGCTCACCAAGCGAGTGTCATCTAGCAAACACTATCTAAGTGTTAAATTCTAGGCAAGCCCCGGTTTTATGCATAACCATTATATATACTATTTCACTGTACTTAATATTTGTAGGCTTGTACCATGCACTTAAGTGTAGGAGTTGGTTGAAACCCTAGTTGCATGAACTCAAGATTCCTTTTGAGATGGATACTAGTATGGTAGGTCGAGTAGCTGCTATGCTAAATCAGGATCTTGGTAGAAGTCGAGTGATTTTTCTAGCACTCGAGCGAGGTCAAGAATTGGTTGTATCCATTTTGATAACAGAATGATGTTGGTCTGTGGACACGGATCCATGGGGATGCATTGTCTATGTGACGAAATTGGAATAAGGATTAACGTGCGGATACCTGTGTCAAACGTTTGAACGTACTAAACACATGTCGGGAAATATGGTAACCGGTAAACCTAGTACCTGAGTGAAGCCGGGCACGGACTTTTCTCCTCACTTGTCCTGAGACTGGGTCTCCCATTCTAGATATGATGGGTACAAGTGCGGCCACTGCACGACGGCAGCCGGGGTCAGTGGAGCATTGTATGCCAAGGCGATGAGCCCTGGCCGCGAACGGCGGATCGATGGGGACGGTTGACGTGTGTGGGGACGGAGTGCCCTGACATGTCGTGTGTTTAGGTTTACCTTGCAAGGTTAAAACTCGATTCGAATCGTCTGCTTCTCGCAGCTAATGAGACTGCTTGATCCATTATACTGCATTGAGTAATAAGTGAAAATAAGGTTACTTACAAAAGATGTTGGTTGACTAAATTGTTTGCTACCATGAATGGATAGTTAGGTGCTCATCTAGTCTAAAATTTTTATTCTAGAACTTGAAAATCTAAAACTTGATTTTAGACTCAGCTAGTGCTTTTGGCAAACCAAACCCCTCAGCCAAACAACTTCATGGTCTAGAGGTGGAGTAGACTCCTCACACCGGGTAAGTCTAGCTGAATATTAGTATACTCAGCCTTGCTTGTGGCATAATTTTTGCAGGTACCTCCTTGATTTGGTTGATGGTGTGACTTGGCCTCCATCCCTGCCACCGGGATAGACGGTCGAGTGGGTTATTGCTTCCGCAGGAGAGGACCAGGAGGAGTAGTGTGGCCAGGCTTCACCATGTTACTCGGTTTTCTCCGTTAGTTATTTCCGCTGCATTAAAACTTATTATTATTATTATTATTATTATTATTATTTCTGAAACTACGATAATGTAATTACTACTGATACTTATTAAATTTGTGGTATTATGCTTTATTGTATTTCTCTGTGCCTCACCTTCGAGTGAGCTATTGGTATTCGATCCTGGATAAGTGGCTTTATCAGACTAGATCCGAGGGACTGACGGGTTATTCCGATTTAAGTGTGTTGTTGCCTTTAAGGGTGCGACTTAGGCACTTAAGCTGGAATAATTCGGGCGGTTCCGCCACTGCTGGCATCGGAGCGAATACCATTACAGAGAAGTCAATAAGTTATGAATACCAACTTTTCAAAAGTAAAACTTGCTTAGAAACCAATGTTGGATAGATGTAAGGACGATAAGGTTAGAGCTAGGATGTGAAGCCTTAGGAAATAGATGGGTAGCTAGGTGGCTATTTATATAGGCCATAAAGGCTATTACTACTACTATTAATAAGGATGCTATAGAAGCACCCGAAAAATTAGTTAGGTCTGAGAAGATGACTAGAATGAGCATGCATCATGATTGTCGCATTATAATTTTCTCTTGTGCATCACCATGCTTCTCTCACCTTTATTCCAATAATAATAACTTGTGAATAATGTGATGTATTGCTATGTTAAGAACTATAAGAAATGCCTTACCTCGTGTCAGATTGGTAAGTCTTGTTAGGTCGTGTTATGTGCTTCTCTTGTCTTGCTATCTAGGAAATGTTTTAGTTGTTCAACCCTTTTTGCCCCCCAACCAGCAAAAAAAATATATATAAAAATGTTGTTTGTTTCGCTCATGAAAAGACCCCCCAAACAACCATGAGTTTAGCAAGTGTAACCTCTTTAAAAAAAATTCATGCTTATGTTGGTATTTTCTGGCCCTTGAGTGTTTTACCCTTGAAGTTAAACCTGCACAGCTTATAGACTCCATGGTTTGACCCCTAAATCAACTAAAGCTTCCTTGTGCACTTGTGTATGACAAAAAATGGTTTATTGTCTGTTTTTGCAAAGCAATATCTAGTCACAAATTATTTTTGGAAACCTTGTCCAAAATCCTCATTAAATTCTCATCTGCTCAACCTAGAAGCCATCTAGGTTGATGACCTCTCCTTTCACCCGGATCTGGTCATCTTTTTCTTGTGAATCATGTTGCGACTTTATCATCCGAATCTCTGGATCCCTTAATGATTGTGCCCCGTTATTTGGTTATCTGCTATAACCTGTTCTCATGTATCAAATGTGGATCAGTCTAATATCTCATTATGATCGTTCTCATACTCTTCTCTGAGGATCATGACACTGTTTTATCGATTTTATTTATAGACAGTGTATCCATTTGGTTAAATGGATGTTGCTGTTGTCTTTAGTTCTCTCATGTCTCTAAAAACTCAACGATCTTGATCTCATGGTTGGTTCCCCCTCATATCAAATGCCGTATCAATCTTGGACAGATAATCCCCGTGTTGATCATAAAATAGTTCTCTGAGTTGAAGAAAATTCTCATGTGATGCTCTTTTGCCAATAATCTTTACTTCAACTCCAATCACATTCTTATTTTCTGAGCCATGCTCTCACGGGCTCCATCTACCTGTGCTATGTGGATTTCTTATTGGTTACGTTGGTAATGGTGTTATGACTAACGACCGATGGTGCCACGACGAAACCGAGAGCCTACTATAGTGCACACATGGTTGAGCTGCTCGGCACGCGCTGGTATCGCGGTTAATAGTTGTGATCCATTACGAGACTATACGGATGTGCTATCTTTTGTGGACATTCTCTCAAAGTGATCGCTGCATTTTATCTCAATATGTCACGATATTCGGTCCAAATCTATCTTTCGTGTCGTGTCAGATACCATCTCATGAAATTGCATCTATCATTAGCCTGGGAGTTACATGTTTCTCCACCCTTGAAGATCCTCATTCGAATCTCAGGACGAGATTCTTTTAAGGGGGGAAGGCTGTGACACCCCAGGTGTCTATTTTATGCTATGTCGGGAGATTTATCTTAATCTCGGATGCTCAGTGAAAATTTCTATCCCTTTATCACATTTATCTCCATTTATCAAGTTACTCATGAATGTTTCACCAAATTTTAGAATTATTCAATCTCAAGAACAGCCAAATTTGGAGCCTGTTAAAACTTTTATTTCTCGGAGCAAATGCAATTCAAAAGTCAATCTTGTCTCACAACTTTCGTCCAGACTCATTTATTCGGACTCTCGACAGTCGTGATGTTATCCGATCTATGTCTGAATCCGCTTTCTTGATATTCGGCCTATGTCCAAATACGTAGTCCGAATCCGCATTCTCCAGCGGAATCTCTGTTGTGCGAACCTCTAATTAATTCTTATGCAAATCGACTTGTTGTCTCTATATCATAATTCATCTTTATCTATCAACTGTATTCTACAGATTTCTCAAAGTTTGAACCAAATATTTGTATGAAATTATAAATCATATGCTTCCTTGAAACTGCTTGAATGAGTAAAAGCAAATTTAGAAATTCAAACAAGTCATGCCAACTTTCCCAAAACACTCTATATCAACTCTACAACAAAGTTATTAAGGGTTCATGTAGAGAAAATGCCAAGAAAATGTCGAGAAAATACCCCGATTGCCTTAAAAATATAATTTGAACCTTTATAATGATGCTACCTTGACCAAAGTGAAACTTTAATTTATATTCAAGATATGAGGTTTGACCTTCAATAAACGTTGTAGAACCTTTGTAATACAACAAATTTTATATTTAAACCAAGCCTTGATTCAATCTCTAAATATCTCAAACAGTGCCATCAAGACAGAATAAAAATCTGATTTCAGGATTCGAATTCTTCTAAGTCTGAAATCAGCGTCGTTCGGGTTGACGTCTCGCGTTCCCAAATTTTTATTGAACAACTCAAGTTTCCCCAAATATAAAAGTTGTTAATAACTAAGAGAGGCACAACATATTAAAAGATGGCATTCATCCGATTCCGTTTGACATACTTTGACACTCAGTTTTCACTAGTTTTCACTAATTTTTAACCCACTGACAAACCAATTTTTGTGGGTCTATAACTCTCTAACCAGTACCTGAATAACTTCATGTTCTGTACAACAATTGTAGAGTGTAGATCAAAGAAGATATTTTGTGCAGCAACCAAGATTCGAAAACAAGCAGAAAATGCCAAAAATGCCCGCCCAATGTCGACATTTTTCCACCTGCCACTGCTCACTGCCACCTGACATGTCCAGAGCTCTCTCTCTCCATTTATACAGCTCGCCATCTCCAGTCCGGCACTCAGAGCTCTGCCCCCTTCTCCTTCTAGCGCAGGGCGCTCCCCTAGCCCCGGGACAGCTCCTTCATTCGACGGCCCTTGCTCCAATACTCTCTGCTTCTCCCTCCATGGACGCCGAGACGCAAAGCCCCCATGGCCACTAGCCTCCATGGCACTTAGCCCCTTGAGCTCGCCTTCCTCAACTCCGGCAGCCCGGGATCCACTTCTCCCTGCCCCTGCATCTCCCATCGAGGCCCGGATGAGCAGCAGCCGCAACCACATGCAACAGCGGCAAATTTGCCCTGTGCATGCACATTCTAGAGGAAGAAGAAGACCTCCCTATGTCTATGACGAGTGGGCCCAAGGCCAAGTCTAAAGGTGCACAAAGTTGTAGATTTTGCTCTTCCTTCAAATATTCATATCTCGAGTTTTATAGCTCCTAAAATCGTGAAATTTATTTTGTTGGCTTCCTTATGAAATTATCTAACTATTGGATCTATATGTTGGTATGTTTTTAGTGGAAAAGTTTTTCTGTAAAAATTCGTATTTAGAAACTGGTTTTGAATATAAATGAACTTGCTTCTCTCCATAGTTTTATTTATAAAAGTCCAAAAATGATGAAACTTGTTTTGTTAGTTAGATGTTGTCATACTTCATCTAAGAAAATATAAAACTTATATGTTGTTCACTGTTTTCTTGGTGTTGAAATCAGTTATTGGTGGTCACAAGAAAGTTGTAGATAACTTTATTACCTTACTTTTTCTAAAATATTACAGCCATAAACCTGATCGTTTAGAAGTTATGCTTTTCATAAATTCAGTAACTGAATCTGTCCAATTCCTGTATAGATTTCAGAGATCACATTGTTTGCTTAAGTTCAGTTTAGAATTAGTCCTTATCAATTATAAAAAAGTTGTAGATAATTTCCTTATATTACTTGTGTTAAATTTTTATGACAATAAACCTGATAGTTTGAGAGTTATGAATTTTAGAAGAGGATTGCTGTATTCTGTCCACTGTCAGAACAGATTTCGAAAACTGTATTGTTTGATTTAGTTAAACATATAATCACTTCTTGGTGATTATAAAAGTTATGTAGTAAGTTTTCTAAGCTTTCCAAAAAGTCTTGGATCACCCTTTTTGTTGGTCTGAAGATTAAGTTATAGGCGTTTGAAGTGTGAAGTCAGAATCTGTCCAAATCTGGACAACAAAGCCTTTCTAGTGTCTTTTACTCTTGATACTTGTTAAATCAACCTAAGATGTTCATAAATGAATTGTATACAATTTTATTATCTTTCCAGAAAGTCTAAGATCAAATGAATTGGATGTCTAAGTGTCTAGTTATGAATTTTTGTAGTCGCAACCCTGAATCTGTCTAAATCTGAACAGAGTTGTCGTTTATCACTATTTAACCTTGTTAAGTGTCTAATCACCTTGAGATGACAATACCAAAGTTGTAGAGTGTTTCTTATGCTTTCTAAAAGGTATTTGATCACTATTTTTGGATAAATATCTTGTGAGTTATGACTGAAACAAGTAACTGCTATGCTGCTATCATAGTCATGTTGATTGTGATTGATTACTCTACTCTTTTGTGTTTGTCTTGAGTGACTGCTTGCTTGTTTTGGTTTTAAGTGTATATGAGTAACAATGATAATAACTAATATAATTGGGTTATGTGTAAGTAACTAGTCCCCGTCTCTCTAATTAGTAAATTAAATTGTTGAATTCTAGGAAGTAATCAGCTTCAAGTGTCGTTATATGGATAAGAAACACAATAAACGAGATGTTACCATTTTTAATACTTGCGTGGAAAATCTAATATTGCTAAATAACCAACCTTATTAGACTAGTATAAGAAACAGTGCGATTAGGCCATCATTTTCTGTGTGTTCTCTAGGTTGTATGCTTGCAGTAGAATGTTGTGAATAATTGTAAAACCCGATTAAGTGATTATTCTCTTTTAACTAAGTTTGTCTATATAGAAGCCATGGCAAATTGATGTGTACTTAAATAGTATAATAATAAAGGAACTAATGAAAAATTAGAGCAAATGTGATAAATGTTTGCACGTGTGATGCCGTGTTGCGCTGGTTAATTCTAGAAAATATTTGTCGTCTTTCTAATGGTATTGATTACGTATGCCCGATGACGTGTAGATAACTAATGCTAGCGTATGATCGTTTACGGTGTCGTACCAACTTAATGTTAGTTCGCTATCATGTATTTGGAGTATCTTGTGCTATTTCATCATATTCATGCATATGCATCCTGCATCTCATTTAGGAACGAGAGATGATGATCGTACAAGTGAAGTGGTGCCAACCACAAGAGGCAGTTGGTGGACGACCTGATGAATGATGGACCTAACCAGTGGATGCTCGCCAAGCGAGTGTCATCTAGCAAAAACTATCTAAGTGTTAAATTCCAGGCAAGCCCCGGTTTTATGCATAACCGTTATATATGCTATTTTACTGCACTTAATGTTTGTAGGCTTGTACCGTGCACTTAAGTGTAGGAGTTGGTTGAAACCCTAGTTGCATGAACTCAGGATTCCTTTTGAGATGGATACTAGTATGCTAGGTCGAGTAGCTGCTATGCTAAATCAGGGTCTCGGTATAAGTCGAGTGATTTTTCTAGCACTCGCACGAGGTCAGGAATTGGTTGTATCCATTTTGATAACAAAATGATGTTGGTCTGTGGACATGGATCCATGGGGATGCGTTGTCTATGTGACAAAATTGGAATAAGGATTAACGTGCGGATACCTGTGTCAAGCGTTTGAACGTACTAAACACATGTCGGGAAATATGGTAACTGGTAAACCTAGTACCTGAGTGAAGCCAGGCGCGGACTTTTCTCCTCACTTGTCCTGAGACTGGGTCTCCCATTCTAGATATGGTGGGTACAAGTGCGGCCACTGCACGGCGGCAGCCGAGGTCAGTGGAGCTTTGTATGCCAAGGCGGTGAGCCCTGGCCGTGAACGGGGGATCGATAGGGATGGTTGACGTGTGTGGGGACGGAGTGCCCTGACATGTCGTGTGTTTAGGTTTACCTTGCAAGGTTAAAACTCAATTCGAATCGTCTGCTTCTCGCAGCTAATGAGACTGCTTGATCCATTGTACTGCATTGAGTAATAAGTGAAAATGAGGTTACTTACAAAAGATGTTGGTCGACTAAATTGTTTGCTACCATGAATGGATAGTTAGGTGCTCATCTAATCTAAAATTATTATTCTAGAACTTGAAAATCTAAAACTTAATTTTAGACTCAGCTTGTGTTTTTAGCAAACCAAACCCCTCAGCCAAACAGCTTCATGGTCTAGAGGTGGAGGAGTAGACTCCTCACACCGGGTAAGTCTAGCTGAGTATTAGTATACTCAGCCTTGCTTGTGGCATAATTTTTGCAGGTACCTCCTTGATTTGGTTGATGGTGTGACTTGGCCTCCATCCCTGCCATCGGGATAGACGTTTGAGTGGGTTACTGCTTCCGCAGGAGAGGACCAGGAGGAGTAGTGTGGCCAGGCTTCGCCATGTTACTCGGTTTTCTCCGTTAGTTATTTCCGCTGCATTAAAACTTATTATTATTATTATTATTATTATTATTATTTCTGAAACTCCGATAATGTAATTACTACTGATACTTATTAAATTTGTGGTATTATGCTTTATTGTATTTCTCTGTGCCTCACCTTCGAGGGACTGACGGGTTATTCCGATCCTGGACAAGTGGCTTTATCGGACTAGATCCGAGGGACTGACGGGTTATTCTGATTTAAGTGTGTTGCTGCCTTTAAGGGTGCGACTTGGGCACTTAAGCTGGAATAATTTGGGCGGTTCCGCCACATGAAGATTGGGTCTTGCAAACCCAGTTTGGAAAGGGATCACGACTCATGGGTAAAGTGTGCAAACTCTGCAAAAGGTTAGAAACTGGTATATCAGTTGTGCTCACGATTAAGAGCAATCTTGGGATTGTAACACCCTTAATTTGGGGGTATAAAATTTCTTCTCTAATACCTACCAAATTCAGGTGTTACCTCTTTTCCTCTATCTATAGATTTCCCTCCCCTTTCTTTTCATAGAGTTTTGTCTATTTATTTGGAGATGTATTATTACTTTAGTAGGTGGAACCTACATGAGACATGAATTGTTGCATCATTGTGGGGGCAGATATCCCCCAGGTCCACTAGAAGGAGAAAGACCCTTGCATGGGGCCACGGACCAGTTGCCCCACAAGGTCGTCTCGTCGTGGGCCGAACATAGACTACAAGTGAAATGGGTCGACCCAAGAAGGCAATGGGCTCATGCCCGGATCGTCTGCGGGCTACGCACAATCTCAGGGGAATCGTCCATTTTTCCCGAGCCCGGCGCCCTCGAACGCCGGGGATAGATTGGGATGGAGTCGGCGGGTTTTCCTCAGGATAAGCTAAGTTGGTTCGCTATCTGCTAGGAGATGAGCTGGAAGAGTATGATCATCGTGTGTGTAGAGAGTATCCAACGGTCGTGTATATAAGGCCTAGGGGGTACCCCATCATTTTCATCTCATTAGCACCTCTCCATTCAGGAGACGCCACTTGTAAAACACCACGCATACAGGGCCACCCCAGGAAGTAGGGTATTATACCTCTCAAAGCGGCCCGAACCTGCAGAAAATCGCCTGTCTCTCTCTCTTACTCTCTCGTGCTCCTGGCACGAACCATCGAGTTACGATCAGCAACACCGTCCTACCCAAAAGCACCACGAGGGTATCCCTGGGTGTGCGGTCGGACACTAGACACCGACAATCATGCTGAGCTTAAACTTTGTTTCTGGTTGATGCACATGTTTGAAATATTCAAATTTGAATTTGTGGATTGATTGGATTTGAGTTCAAAAGAGAAAATAAAAAAGAAAAGGAATTAGAAATTCGGAATAAAAGGAAAAAGAAAACAGCCTACCCCCTTCCTTCGGTCCCCTTAGGCCCAGCCCGCGCCCGCATGGGCCTTGCCCTCTCTCTCCCTCTGCCAGGTGGGGCCGACCTATTGGTGCCACTCCCTTAGCGCGTGCCCTCGCTGTCCCTCTGTGCAGCGGTCCTAGACGGTCAGCGCCGCTGCCTGTTTCCCCCTCGTGCGCCCGTGCCTCTGCCCCACGGGTCCCACTCGCCAGCCACCTCGCGCACAACCACTAACACCACGACATCTCCTATCAACACTGTCTTCCCCACAATCACCGCTGACCCGCGCGTGCATGCACGCCGAGAAGTCCGGCCATGTCGCACCCCCACGTCCCCTGTAACACCTCTGGTGTTACGAGAACTAAAACTTTGGCATGACATCATATGCATTGGCATTTCATTCTATATGATACACCTAGGATGCATCCAATAGGCTAAAATTTCAACACAAACATGTGATGTGATGCTTTGACTTGGTAAAAGGGATTCTTGAACCTAGGTTAGAGTATCTCTCCTTAAGGATTAGAGACCTATGGCCTTGTGAGATTCGAACTAAGGTATGATCTCAACAAGTTGGTAGATGTAACACCCCTGGTGTTACTAGCACTAAAACCTGAGCATGACATCATGTGCATTGACATTTCATATTGTTTGTTACACCTAGAATGCATTCACTAGGTAAAAATTTCAAAGAAGTTGTGATGATAAGGCTTGGTGTGTCATAAACCCTAGGGTAGAGTACTTAACCCTGAATTAGGGCTTATGGGTGAAAGTGAAGCTTAAATGAGTAAAGATCTCAAAATTCACTAGAAATGTTTATAAGATATCAAAGTTGATGGACTTTAGTGGCACCAGAACCCTAATGTGCCTAAAACCCTAAAAACAAACCCTAGAAACCCTAATTGAAACCCTAGGGGGTAGATGTAAATTTGGTGCACTTTTGGACCAAAGTGCAAATACCAAAGTGATAGAACACCACAAATCATGTGTTTTCACATTTGAGAATTTGCAAGTTAAATAGTGGAATTTGGACTTATTTGCAAAAAGTACCCCATGAACCCTATATGCTTAAGTCTGAATTTCAGTAAATGGGGTCAACTTTGGAGCTTTATATTTCTAAATCTAGAAGGAATTTGCCCTGGGTCAACACATCAAATTTATAAAGCTATTTTAGGAGTATAACTTTGCTTATGTGACTGAGCATTAGTGCTGTACAAGAATAGGAGATAATTGAGCTTGGAGTTGGGCTGTCAGTCAGCTCTTAGACTGAATTATAACCACCAGAGATATTTGCAGAACTTTGGGATCGAATTTGAGCAGGATCCAATGAGAATTTGACTAAGGATGCTATAGTCGAATTATAGCTGGACTACAAGGCAACAACTTTGTTACAGATAGATTAATTAGTTACTACATGAAAATCAAAGATCTAGGCTCCTAAAATCGCTCTCTCAGGCGCCTTGATGAGAAGTCTGATGGTACAATGTCTGTAGAAATATCTCAGGTACAACCCCCTCGCCGCTGGTGACCTTGCGCTTGGATTCGCGCCGATTGCCGCGATTCGTGCCCGGCGGAGTGCAGATAACTATTCGAGGTAAGAAATATCGCGTTAAAGATGAACTTGGGCTACTGTTTCGCCCTGTCGCCGTGCCCACTTGCCCGACGACGTGGTCGCACGACCATCTCCGTCGTGACGCCATTCCTCGTGGTTATGCCACACCATCAGCCATCTTAGCACGTCGCAATTGATCACAGTAGACAACCCATCTATCGCCTAAGGCCTCACCACGGTGACAGCCACGGTCACCCGCGCCAGTACACTTCTCCTCTCTCCGGCCGCCAGCACCTCCCTTCCAAATTCGGAGCCGCCGCTCGAAGACTCTATAAATTTATGCCCCAGCTTGCTCCGCTAAGTAATTGTGCACCCAGTGAACCAGCCCTCACCTCCAATCGCCCCCCATAGCTCCCCAATTTGGGATTTCCCCCAATTCTGTTCTCTGCGCCACCGCGAACCACCGCGCCGTGGACTGTCGTTTCTAGGTCCGTTCATACCCTCTTGACCCTCGTTTTGCCACTCTTGTGTGCTATAGATGCTTATCGACCCAGCCAATTGAGTTAGACCCCGTCAGATTACCGGGAACACCTTAGATTGTCCTCGGTGTGCGCCATTACCGTGGACAGGGAGATGTTGAGCTAGAACTTTGCAATTGATTGGGGGGTTAAGGTCGTTATAGGTGGGATTCGGTGTCAACCAGGTTAGAGCTCTGACCATTGAGCATATCTGCCGGTACGAGTTCACCGGAAAGCATGCTCACCGGCGATCTCCATCGTGGACTTGACGTTGTAAAGAAATCAGACTTCGAGGGTCTTTATGCAAACATCACTGAGACAAGAAAATAGTGCCCAGGGGTTTTTACTGTTTGTTCAAAAAGTCAGGGTCGTCTGCGCAAAGTAAACATCGCGGGCACGTTTCCCTGGACGTGGGCCGAATTGGGCTCGTTTCAGCCCATTACTATTCATCTTTTTCCCTTTTCTTTTTCTACTAAACTTGGGAAATTCATAGAAAATTATAGAAAAACGATAAAAATATGAGACCAATTTTATTGGACTCCTAAATTTCTCTAGTATTTAATAAAAATAGTCCCAAGATTTTTAGCCCAAACCATAAATCAAGTAGTATTTAAGAAGGCCTAAACCTAGTCTCTTGGAATTTTAGAAATTATTTAATAACTCCACAAATCATAAAACTTTTTGGTACAACTTAATATAATAATTAGAGCCTTTGAGTAAAGTTTGGTATGCTTTGGACATTGTTTGACCCAAAACCCTAGCTTTCTAAGTAATAGTTGCCTTATTCTAGTGGGATACTGAGTCAGAAAACCCTAGTTTCCCTGGTGTACCATGAAGGAAAGTTGTATTCAAGATACAACTTGAAAAATCTCTATTACAATTGCATATTCATAGAATCACATGAGCATTCATGTATATGTATGGTTATGTATAGAAAACAAAGAAGAAGTAAGTGTTGAAGAAGAAGAGGCTGCACCACCAGCTGAAAATCCACCTGTCGAGAACTGCTTTTATTTTGATATCTGTGGAACAGATCCCGTATCCCCTACAACACAAGGCAAGCCTCGGTGCATTTGCCACCTCCTTGCTGTTTTAAACTTTTATCACTTGAATGATGCATTAAGTGATAGGAATTGAGTGTAAAACCAATTGCTGCATTTCCTTCCTTGGCACTGTTTACTATTCCTTGATTACCTGTTTTATTAAAGGTTTTCTGATCCTTAGTCATGCTTTAGAAAACAAAAAAATGTTTTGTTTTTAACAAAAGATGATGCTTCAGATGGAATGGGATGTTTTCAAAAATAAAACTTGATGGTGGATCCATCATGGCCGTGATGGGTTCAACATCGGACAAGATGTACCTCTGCCAGGTACCAAACTTTGGGTTTTAAATAATAAAGCTAAGACTAGGCGGGTGACTTGCATGAGAAGAGAGTCTCGGTGTAGTGTCTCCGTCTGAGTCGATTAAGGACCTTGTCGATGTAGGCTTGATGATTGAGGACCTTTTAACTGGCCACATGCCTCGTCATGGGTAAGCTTTGCCTTGGGAAAACTAATACCAGAAAGGCCAACACACAATGGGAGTGGAGAGATGGCGAGAGTAGCGTGTACCCTCCATGGCAAGAGGCTGGACCGTGGTGTATCTGTGCTCTCGGTTGGCGTGAACCCGGTCTGGTCTTAAGAAACCCTGTGGCGAGTTGACATATGCAAGGGTTAAGTGCTACATATGTCGTGTGGTTGGAGATCCCCAGCTAGGTATTAATCGATTCGGATCGCCCTTACTTCTTGGATATGAAGACTTGGTCACTGCCCTACACGTAGCAATCCAGTGAACCGAAGAGATGATAAAAAGACGGCTAGTGTAGACCAAGTGCTTGAACTAGGGTAGAAAGAACTCTAGATTCAGGTAATGACTTAACTTGACAATAAAATGAGATTTTTAAGGATCCACTATTAGTAAGCATTTTTGCAAACAGAGTCTTTGAATCTTTGAGATAGCCTTACCTTGACTCCCTCAAGCCAGCATATCCTTGAGAGTCTTTTCTTTTGTCGGGTAAGACTTGCAAAAGTACACTCCGTACTCAGGGTTTTCAAACCCATGTTGTTGTAGGTGAGGAAATAAAAAACTTTTGCTGTTTTTGTTCTATGGTGGTACCCAAGGATGAGCCCCAACAATGAAGTCCGTCGCGGGAGGATGTTGGCCTCCCACTTTAAAAACAATACTCTTTTATGTGGGAGGGTGTTTTGCCTCTCGGGTCTGTAATAATCATACTTTATGCACTCATAATACCCTGGTACTGTAATAACAATACCCTCTCTCATGGACGTAAATTAAGTTATTGTAAATTGCTTCCACTTATTCTTTTCTCCGATGTGATGTAATATCTGCGTGACGGGTGAAGCGCTCTTCGGAAAAATGATGAAGGTACATTACCGAACTTGTCGAGTGATTATGTGCATCTACAGGATTGTCCAAGGTCCTTAGGACAAGGACAATTGTACGTGGGCCTAATACCTTGGGAGGTTCCGTCATAGCTGGTATCGGAGCGAAGCCCATCTCTTCAGATATTACATAGAACTTCAAAAGTATTTTTAAACACTTACCTAAGGAATATTCTTTCATTCTTACCCTATCACTTTCTGGTAGTCTTTCCCCTTGTAAAGTCAGGGTAATAGAGTGAAGTATATAGGAAGTTGGGGATCAACGAAGGTTGATTCCATATTTACTAGGTTATACATGCATCATGTTTAAAATAATACTAATAAATCTTCCCCTCTTATGGAGACATGGCGCGTACAAGGAATACACAAATCTACTGGACCTTTTGGCGTGCCTCGCCATCAGCTAGCCCCTAGACATGAGGAAAGTAGTAGCGGCAACAATGACCAATCAGAGACTTGGAGACCAAGGTGGAACAACTTCGGACCGAGCTACGTCACCGGAACAGGATATGGGCGTAGGACAGCCAACATATAGCTGAATTGTCAGCTAACGTCAGCCGCTTGCAATACGAGATATCTAAACGGGATTCGGCCATTGATTGGGCCGTCAACTCACGTTCGATCGCTTGGGATCGTGAAGCAAAAGCTCGAGCTCGTGTGGCAGAGCTTAGCGCGGCCCTCGACAGCCTGCAAGTGTACTGTAATACTTTACATGAGGAAGTACATGTACTGTATGCTCGACTGCACCCAAACGTGCCTGCCGATGCAGTTGCAATGGGAGCCGGACCATCGGGGACAACAAATGAAGGACCTGATGGGGAGTTGGACCTTTTTAGGCCCCCTCCTTCCATGAACCTTGCTGATGAACGGTCTCCTGCAACAGGGAGTGAAGTCAAGTTGTACGCTGAAGTCTGTATAATTACATTTTGGTAATGTAATATGAGACTATATGTTGGCATGTTATATTTTCCCAAATGTTTCTTTGCCTCAGATGTCATCACGGACTCGTGCACACGATGGTGCGGGGACTTCCCGTGGTCAGGAAGATACTCCTAACCCGCCACTAGTGCCACCGACTTTGGCCGAGGCTATCGCTTCCTTGGTCAATGCCACTACGGATAATACACGCTTCTTGCGTGAGATGGCGGGTAATCAGTTCCAGCAGCATGGAGGCAGAGCTCCTCCACAAGGACCACGTGAAACTACATATCAGGAATTCTCTGAGACCCGACCCCCGCTCTTTATTAAAGCTGAAGAACCTCTAGAAGCGGATGAGTGGATAAGAGTCATGGAACAAAAGTTCGGGTTGATTCGCTGCACAGAGACACATAAGCCATTGTTTGCTGCCCAACAACTAAGAGGACCTGCCAGTACATGGTGGGCAAATTTTGTAGCAATTCAACCGGCTGGACACCAGATCACTTGGGAGGAATTCAAGCTAGCCTTCCGTGAGCACTATGTTCCAGAAGGAGTGCTCCATATGAAGCAAGAATAATTTATCCGGTTAAACCAAGGGGGAGATACTGTCATGAAGTATCTCCACAAATTCAACCATCTACCCCAGTATGCCATTGACCAAGTAAATACTGATCCAAAGAAAAAGAATTGTTTTATAAGGGGACTTAATGACATGCTTCAACGGAAAATAGCAACATGTCTGGATCTCACCTATAGTAGGGCTGTCAGTACTGCACTGGCAGTGGAAGCCAAAAATGCTGGGCATGGAAAATCAAAGGGATTTGGAGGTGAAAGGTCAAATTAAGGGCATGAGAAGAGAACCAGGTTGGTGATCCGACCTTTTCATCAGAATTGTTCTTTGCCTCGCCCACCTTCCTATCCCTTCAAGCAGCATGTTTTCATTCGTCCCAATACTGCCCCCGCCCCTACAAATCAGCCGAGTGCCCCTGGTGCTCATTTCCCTGCTCTTCCTAGTTCTTCTACTAGTTGCTTCAACTATGGGAAGTCCGGACACTTTATCAAGGACTGTCCATACCCGAAGCAGAATAAATTCAACGCTCAGTAGAACTCTGGGAGCTCCAATCAAGGCAAAGGGAACATGGCTAATAATTCAACGGGAAAAAATGTCAAGAAGACAGGGCGAATTTATTATACTCAAGTGGCCACTACACCGGAAGGCGAGCCGATAATGATGGGTACGTTCCTTGTGGCCAATTACCCAGCAGTCATTCTCTTTGATTCTGGTGCTTCACATACTTTCATAAGCAAGAATTTTTTGGAAAAGCATTGCATTCCTTGCACTGAATCAAGGGAAGGATTTATTATCCATTCACCTGGGGGACGGATATTTACTAAGGAAATAGTCTTCCATATACTAGTAACATTGGCCGGAAGGGAATTCCCTACCAACATGATTGTTTTAAAGGGCCAAGACATAGATGTAATCCTGGGCATGAATTGGTTAGCCCAGCATAGAGCTATCCTCAATACTAACTTAAGGACCATCAAATTGAGCCACGGTCATGAAGAAATTCATTTGTGCATCCCTGTAGCTATTCCAGCCAGACCACCCGGACAAGTTTATGAAGCTATCATACCAGAAATCCAGAATATTCCGGTGGTGTGTGAATTCTCGGATGTCTTTCCTGAAGATTTGCCTAGACTGCCTCCTGAAAGGGATGTAGAGTTTGTGATTGAACTAAAACCCGATACGACTCCTATTTCTAGAAGGTCGTATCGAATGCCACCTAATGAATTGGTAGAACTCAAGACTCAACTCCAAGATTTGCTTGAGAAGGGATTCATTAGGCCTAGTTCGTCACCATGGGGATGTCCAGCAATTTTTGTCAAGAAGAAGGATCAAACACTTCGAATGTGCGTGGACTACAGACCCCTTAATGAGGTCACTATTAAGAATAAGTACCCTCTTCCCCGGATCGATATTCTATTCGATCAACTTACTGGAGCTCGGGTATTCTCCAAGATTGACCTCAGGTCAGGTTATCATCAGATCCGTATTCGACCCGAAGATATACCCAAGACCGCATTTACTGTGCAGTATGGATTATTTGAATATTTGGTCATGTCCTTCGTATTGACAAATGCTCCAGCCCACTTCACAGATTTAATGAACTCGATGTTCATGCCTGAGTTTGATAAATTTGTGGTGGTATTCATTGATGACATTCTTATCTATTCCAAGAATGAAGAGGAGCATGCTAAGCATTTGAGGATCGTGCTAACACGCCTAAGGGAGCACCAGTTGTATGCTAAGTTCAGTAAATGAGCGTTTTGGTTGGAAGAAATCCAGTTTCTGGGGCATGTATTATCTGCTAAAGGAATTGCGGTCGATCCCAGTAAAGTTAAAGATAATCTAGAATGGAAACCGCCAACCACTATACATCAAGTTCGAAGCTTCCTTGGACTAGCCAGATATTACCGCAGGTTTATTCCGGATTTGTTCAAGATTGTTAAACCTATTACATGTTTATTGAAGAATGATACCAAATTTGACTGGTCCTCAAAATGTAATGAAGCCTTCGAGCAGCTGAAGGTGTTACTGACCACTGCTCCGGTATTGGCTCAACCGGACATTGAGAAGCCTTTTGATGTGTATTGTGACGCATCAGGCAGTGGACTCAGGTGTGTCCTAATGCAAGAAGGCCGAGTCATAGCCTATGATTCAAGACAACTACGTTAGCATGAGGAGCACTATCCAACTCTTGACATGGAAATAGCTACAGTTGTTCATGCCCTTAAAATATGGCGTCATTATCTGCTGGGAAATACTTGCCATTTATATACAGATCATAAAAGTCTGAAATATATTTTTACCCAGTTAGAACTGAATATGAGGCAAAGAAGATGGCTTGAGCTAATTAAAGATTATGATTTGGAAATCCACTATCACCCAGGAAAAGCCAATGTGGTGGCAGATGCATTGAGTCGCAAGGCTTCCTGCCATTGTCTTATAGTGAGAACCTCTGACACCACCCTATGTCAAGAAATGGAAAAGTTGAACCTAGGAATGATACAACATGGGACTTTGACCCAATTAAATCTTGAGTTAGTTCTTCTACAGAAAATTATTGATGCCCAAAGAACCGATAAGGGAATGAAACACATTCATGAGAAAATAGAAGCCAACAAAGCTAATTGCTTCAGAAAAGATGACCAAGGAATACTATGGTTCAATGATCGAATAGTTGTACCTAAAGATGTTGAAGTCCGCTAACAAATCTTGGATGAAGCTCATCTTAGTCGATATTCCATTCATCCTAGAAGTATTAAGATGTATCAAGACTTAAAGAAACACTATTGGTGGACGAAAATGAAGATTGAGATTGCATGCTATGTGGCAAGATGTGACACCTGTAGACGTGTCAAGGCAGTACACATGAAGACCGCTGGGCCACTGCAATCTTTACCCATCCTGACTTGGAAATGGGAAGACATTAGTATGGATTTCATTGTAGGATTGCCCAAAACAGCCAAAGGTTTTGACTCCATATGGGTCATAATTGATTGGCTTACGAAAATTGCTCACTTCCTACCCGTCAAGACAAAATATCCAGTGGTCGCATATGCGGAACTTTATATTGCCCGTATTCTCAATTTGCATGGAATTCCAAAAACGATAGTATCGAATCGTGGACCACAATTTGTACCCAAATTTTG
Source organism: Zea mays (assembly GCF_902167145.1). Taxonomy (NCBI): domain Eukaryota; kingdom Viridiplantae; phylum Streptophyta; class Magnoliopsida; order Poales; family Poaceae; genus Zea; species Zea mays. The sequence goes on along the minus strand of NC_050102.1, from coordinate 53,526,927 downwards.
GAGTGAACTGCATAAATTCTTGGGTACTAAACTGCTCCACAGTTCGTCATACCATCCTTAAACCAGTGGGTAAACTGAAAGAGTAAATCAAATACTTGAAGACATGTTACGGGCATGTGTCCTAGAGTTTCTGCAGAAATGGGATGACTGTCTGCCATTGGCGGAATTTTCTTCTAATAATAGCTATCAAGAGAATATCAAGATGGCACCATTTGAAGCAATGTATGGACGACGATGTCGGACACCCTTAAATTGTTAGAACCTAGAGAACGGTGGTATTTTAGGCCTGACTTAGTCAAGGAGACAGAAGCAAAAGTTCAACGGATAAGGCATCACTTGAAAGAAACTCAAACTCGACAGAAAAGTTATGTAGACAAACGACGCCGACCTTTGCTCTTTCAAGTCAAAGATTATGTGTACCTGAAAGTATTACCAATGAAGGGTGTGAATCGTTTTGGGGTAAAAGGGAAGCTAGCACCACGATTAATTGGCCTGTTTCCCATTCTTGAACAATGTGGACTAGTGGCATACCGACTCCAACTACCAGAAACATTATCTGCAGTACATAATGTGTTCCATGTATCTCAATTAAAGAAGTGCCTTTTGGTTCCTGATCGAACCATCGATGTGGTAGATGTTGCCTTGGAACCAGACTTAACTTATTCAGAACATCCCATTCAAATTTTGGATCAAAAGGACAAAATTACCCAAAAAAGGACTCCTAAATTTTATTAGGTACAATGGAACCAGCATACGGAAGATAAAGCTACCTGGGTGACTCAAGACTTCTTGGAAAAGAATTTTCCTAGGTTTTTAGCTTCCTATAACCTATAAGATATGTACAATTGTTTGTAAAGTTGGGATGAACCCCATACCACCCCCTACTCTGTAAAACAAAGAAGGAAATAAAGATGTGACGCGTTTCCTTTTCCATTACTTACCCTAGAACCTTAAATCTCGGGATGAGATTCTGTTATGGGGGGAAGGATGTAACACCCCTGGTGTTACTGGCACTAAAACCTGAGCATGACATCATGTGCATTGACATTTCATATTGTTTGTTACAACTAGAATGCATTCACTAGGTAAAAATTTCAAAGAAGTTGTGATGATAAGGCTTGGTGTGACATAAACCCTAGGGTAGAGTACTTAACCCTGAATTAGGGCTTATGGGTGAAAGTGAAGCTTAAATGAGTAAAGATCTCAAAAGTCATTAGAAATGTTTATAAGATATCAAAGTTGATGGACTTTAGTGGCACTAGAACCCTAATGTGCCCAAAACCCTAAAAACAAACCCTAGAAACCCTAATTTAAACCCTAGGGGGGTAGATGTAAATTTGGTGCACTTTTGGACCAAAGTGCAAATACCAAAGCGATAGAACACCACAAATCATGTGTTTTTCACATTTGAGAATTTGCAAGTTAAATAGTGGAATTTGGATTTATTTGCAAAAAGTACCCCATGAACCCTATATGCTTAAGCCTGAATTTCAGTAAATGGGGTCAACTTTGGAGCTCTATATTTCTAAATCTACAAGAAATTTGCCCTGGGTCAACACATCAAATTTATAGAGCTATGTTAGGAGTATAACTTTTCTTATGTGACTGAGCATTAGTGCTGTACAAGAATAGGAGATAATTGAGCTTGGAGTTGGGCTATCAGTCAGCTCTTAGACTGAATTATAACCACCAAAGATATTGGCAGAACTTTGGGATCGAATTTGAGCAGGATCCAATGAGAATTTGACTAAGGATGCTATAGTTAAATTATAGTTGTACTATAAGGCAACAACTTTGTTATAGATAGATTAAGTAGTTATTACATGAAAATCAAAGATCTAGGCTCCTGAAATCGCTCTGTCAGGCGCCCTGATGAGAAGTCTGATGGTACAGTGTCTGAGAAATATCTCAAGTACATCCCCCCTCGCCGCCGGTGACCTTGCACTCGGATTCGCGCCGATTGCCGCAATTTGTGCCCGGCGGAGTGCAGATAACTACTCGGGGTAAGAAATATCGCGTTAAAGATGAACTTGGGCCACTGTTTCGCCCTGTCGCCGTGCCCACTTGCCTGGCGACGTAGCCGCGCGACCATCGCCATCGTGTCGCCGTTCCTCGCGGTTATGCCACACCGTCAGCCATCTTACCACGTCACAATTGATCACAGTAGACAACCCATCTATCGCCTAAGGCCTCGCCATGGTGGTAGCCACGGTCACCCGCGCCAGCACACTTCTCTCTCCGCCCGCCAGCACCTCCCTTCCAAATTCGGAGCCGCCGCTCAAAGACTCTAAAATTTATGCCCCAGCTTACTCCGCTAAGTAATTGTGCACCCAGTGAACCATCCCTCATCTCCAATAGTCCCCCATAGCTCCCCAATTTGGGATTTCACCAATTCTGTTCTCTGCGCCACCGCGAACCACCACGTCGTGGACTGTCGTTTCTAGGTTCGTTCATACCCTCCTGACCCTCATTTTGGCACTCTTGTGTGCTATAGATGGTTATCGGCCCAGCCAATTAAGTTAGACCCCGTCAGATTACTGGGAACACCTTAGATTGTCCTCGGTGTGCGCCATCACCGTGGACAGGGAGATGTTGAGCTAGAACTTTGCAATTGATTGGGGGGTTAAGGTCGTTATAGGTGGGATTCGGTGTTAGCCAGGTTAGGGCTCTGATCATTGAGCATATCTGCCGATACGAGTTCACCGGAAAGCATGCTCACCGGTGATCTCCATCGGGGACTTGACGTTCTAAAGAAATCAGACTCCGAGGGTCTTTGTGCAAACGTGAGTGAGACAAGGAAATAGTGCCCAGGGTTCTTCACTATTTGTTCAAAAAGCCAGGGTCCTCTGCACAAAGTAAACATCGCGGGCGCGCACGGGTGCGTTTCCTTGGACGTGGGCTGGTTTCAGCCCATTACTATTCATCTTTTTCCCTTTTCTTTTTCTGCCAGACTTGGGAAATTCATAGAAAATTGTACAAAAACGATAAAAATATGAGACCAATTTTATTGAACTCCTAAATTTCTGTAGTATTTAATAAAAATAGTCCCAAGATTTTTAGCCCAAACCAGAAATCATGTAGTATTTAAGAAGGCCTAAACCTAGTCTCTTGGAATTTTAGAAATTATTTAATAACTCCAAAAATCATAAAACTTTTTGGGACAACTTAATATAATAATTAGAGCCTTTGAGTAAAGTTTGGTATGCTTTGGACATTGTTTGACCCAAAACCCCAAAACCCTAGCTTTCTAAGTAATAGTTGCCTTATTCTAGTGGGATACTGAGTCAGAAAACCCTAGTTTCCCTGGTGTACCATGAAGGAAAGTTGTATTCAAGATACAACTAGAAAAATCTCTATTACAATTGCATATTCATAGCATCACATGAGCATTCATGTATATGTATGGACGAAGAAGAAGTGTTGAAGAAGGAGGGGTTGCACCACCAGCTGAAAATCCACCTGCCGGGAACTGCTTTTATTTTGATATCTGTGGAACAGATCCCGTATCCCCTACAACACAAGGCAAGCCCCGGTGCATTTGCCACCTCCTTGCTGTTTTAAACTTTTATCACTTGAATGATGCATTAAGTGATAGGAATTGAGTGTAAAACCAATTGCTGCATTTCCTTCCTTGGCACTGTTTACCATTCCTTGATTACCTGTTTTAATAAAAGGTTTTCTGATGCTTAGTCTTGCTTTAGAAAACAAAAAAATGTTTTGTTTTTAACAAAAGATGATGTTTCAGATGGAATGGGATGTTTTCAAAAATAAAACTTTATGGTGGATCCATCATGGCCGTGATGGGTTCAACATCGGACAAGATGTACCTCTGCCAGGTACCAAACTTTGGGTTTTAAATAAAAAAGCTAAGACCGGGCGAGTGACTTGCACGAGAAGAGAGTCTCGGTGTAGTGTCTCCTTCTGAGTCGATTAAGGACCGTGTCGATGTAGGCTTGATGATTGAGAACCTTTTAACTGGCCACATGCCTCGTCATGGGTAAGCTTTGCCTCAAGCAGACTAATACCAGAAAGGCCAACACGCAATGGGAGTGGAGAGATGGCAAGAGTAGCGTGTACCCTCCATGGTAAGAGGCTGGACGGTGGTGTATCTGTGCTCTCGGTTGGCGTGAACCTGATCTGGTCTTAAGAAACCCGGTGGCGAGTTGACATATGCAAGGGTTAGGTGCTACATATGTCGTGTGGTTTGAGATCCCAAGGTGGGTATTAATAGATTGGGATCGCCGTTACTTCTTGGACATGAAGACTTGGTCACTGCCCTACACGTAGCAATCCAGCCGAAGGGATGATAAAAAGATGGCTAGTGTAGGCCAAGTGCTTGAACTAGGGTAGAAAGAACTCTAGATTCAGGTAATGACTTAACTTGACAATAAAATGGGATTTTTAAGGATCCACTATTAGTAAGCATTTTTGCAAACAGAGTCTTTGAATCTTTGAGATAGCCTTACCTTGACTCCCTCAAGCCAGCATATCCTTGAGAGTCTTTTCTTTTGTCGGGTAAGACTTGTGAAAGTACAATCCGTACTCAGGGTTTTTAAACCCATGTTGTTGTAGGTGAGGAAACAACAGACTTTTTTTGTTTTTGTTCTAAGGTGGTACCCAAGGATGAGCCCCAGCAATGAAGTCCGTCGCGGAAGGATGTTGGCCTCCCACTTTAAAAACAATACTCTTTTATGCGAGAGGGTGTTTTGCCCCCCGGGTCTGTAATAATCATACTTTATGCACTCATAATACCCTCTCTCTATGAATGTAAATTAAGTTATTGTAAATTGCTTCCACTTATTCTTTTCTCCGATGTGATGTAATATCTGCGTGACGGGTGAAGCGCTCTTGGGCAAAATGGTGAAGGTACAATACCGAACTTGTCGAGTGATTATGTGCATCTACAGGATTGTCCAAGGTCCTTAGGACAAGGACAACTGTAGGTGGGCCTAATACCTTGGGAGGTTCCATCATAGTAGAAGTGTTCAAGAAAGGTTATGCTTAGAGAGCTTATGTGCCACATGTACACTAGAACACTCAAAACCCAAATGTGGAACCCTAAAACCCTAATTAGTGCCCTATTCAGTGATTTCAATTTCTATGCACTTTTAGTCAAAAGTGTATACTTCAAGATGATAGAGTAACAAAAGTTAAGCAACTTTCATGTTTAGGGATTTCCATGTTTTGTGGTGAAAATTGGGGAAAATTGCAAAAGATCCAAGAGCACCCATGTTCTTAACTCTAAAAACAGTGTAACAGGCCAACTTCAAGCCTCTGTATCTCTTGATCTATGAAAAACTTGTCATGAGTCACCACAACAAAGTTGTAGAGCTACTATAGTAGTTTAAGTTTGATTAAGTGACCTAGCCCATGAATGGTACAAGAATTGGAGTAAAATGCCCTAGAAGTCGGCTGTCAGTCGGGTCTTATACTGAAAGCAGACTAACAGTGGTTTCTGATCAAATTTGGAACCGTATTATGCTTGATCTAGTGGGTAACTGTTCAAGATCCTTATGACAATGTTGAAGCTGGTTTATAGGAGAATAACTTTGATGTAATCGGATTAGTGACTCATCACATGGAAATCGAAGAGAAATGCCCCTGAAGTTGCTCTGTTAGACGTGTTGAATAGAAATCGGCATGGTACAGTAACCTGAAGAAGATCACGGGTGCAGGGAACCTGGCCGCCAGTGACCTCCGCGCGATGATTCAAGCTAGCCACTGAGATTCGTGCTTGGCTCGGGTGGGATATTACCGCGAATATGAAAAGATTAGAGGGGGATTGGATTGAGTCCGTCCCGCTGTACCCACTTGCCCGGTGACGTGGTCATGCGACCGTCGCTGTGGTGGTCGCCGTTTATCTCGGTCATGCCACACCATGTGTTGACTTAAAACGTCGGAGTAAGTCGTGGAGTATAGCCAATTGCTACTCAAGGACATTGTCCATTTGCGTGCCACTGTGAGCCTGCTTTAGTAGAAATATCTTATCGCCGCCGTGAACGTTCTCATCCCAAATTCGCGAAGCACATGAGTGATCACTATAAATTGAAGGCTCTCCCTGCTCCGCCTCCTTGTTACGAACCCAACACAACCCCAACCGCATCCTGTCATCCACCATATCCCGAGAATTCGGGATTTCTCCCAAATTGGTCACCGTTGCCGTCGCGAGGCATCACCCTGTGGCCAGCCGTTCATAGGTCAGTTCATGCCTCTCGGGCTCATGTTTTAGCATTCCTTGCTACCAATGAAGCTCCTGGTCTTGACCTATTGAACGCTACGACACCCTAGCTTAGGGAACGCGTGTTGTCGCCCGGGAACACCGTCATGGACATGGCTCATGACGACCGCCATTCCGAGTTGCCCCTGACCAAGATTGAGCAAGCACCATAGTCCTAGTAGGTCACTGATTCGTTTGAACTCCTTAGATTGATTGCGACCGGCTTGCACTACAGGAAACGCCTAAATTTTCGTGGGCCAAAAACCCACGAAAATAAGCCTAAACCGACGAAAATATAGTATTTTCGTCGGCCTGCCGACGAAAATAGCCGCCGAAAATAAGTTCGACGAAAATAGACGTCTATTTTCGTCGGTACCGACGAAAATAACCTATTTTCGTCGGTTTTCGCAAAACCGACGAAAATAGTGAGTCGCCCATTTATTTTCGTCGGCCGGGGGTGGCCGACGAAAATACGCCAGGATAGTTTCGTCAGCCTTGAGTGGCCGACGAAAATATCCTGGGAACATATTTTCGTCGGCCAAGTGGTGGCCGACGAAAATAGCCTGGGAACATATTTTCGTCGGCCACCACTGAGGCCGACGAAAATTGATGGTTCCCCCCCCAAAACAGATTTTTCTGCACCTATTAATAATTCACAGCAATATACACAATATCACATATACAGATTCACAAGCCTAATACATAATTCACAAAACACATTCACATATACATAAATAGTCAATTCACATAAGTTTAGAGTATCCATAAGTCCAAAAGTCCATTGTCCATTCAAATACACAATTCACAAAACTCTAGTCCATAAGTCTAGAGTCCATAAGTCCATAAGCTACTAACTACTCACTACTCACTCCTCACTGATCACTCCGGCGGGCTGTGGGAGTTTTGGCCACTCCCTCCTCCGCCACTAGGAAGGTGGCCACTCCCTCCAGCACCATGGACGAGGAAGTCTTGGACGTTGACACCACCCTCCGATCCATGAGCATGTGACGCTGAACCCTGCAATTCATCAATCATTCAAATAAGGCTGTATACATATACATTGCTGTGTTTGGTCAATATTTGCATAAAAGTAAACATGGAACGTCACCTGTGATCCATGGTGAGGAGGAGGCTGTGCATGCATCCACGGGTACTGTTGTGGTGGCCACCCCAGAGGTGGTGGCACCCACCCCGTCGGTGGCCACGCTTGAAATGGCTGAGAGCCCGCTGGTGGCTGGGAGACCGGTGGCACCCATCCCGGGACTGGCTGCGATCCTTGGGGTGGAGGCGTCCAAGTGCCTGGAGGTGCCTGCGTCCACCCAACACCAGTCCACTGTGGCTGCGACGCTGGAGCTTGTCCTGGCCACTGTCCCCATCCTTGTGCCTGCGAGCCATTTTTGATAATAAAGAAAGAGTTGCTATGGAATTGAAGTGTTCAGATAGTGTTACCTGGGGAGGGCGAAAAGCGGGCAAGTTCATATCAGGGCCGAGTCTAGTAGTCATTTCCTGCAAATGGATGCAACGTTAGAATCGCAACATTATACTTTGAATTCAATGACGACACGTGATGAGATAGACGAATTACCTGAAAATAAGAAGCCATATATTGCGTCAGCTGCCCAACCTGCTCCTGCGCTGCTCGAGCCTGCTCCTGTGCTGCTCGAGCCTGCTCCTGTGCTGCCCGAGTCTCCTCCTCCAGCTGAGCCTCTCGAGCAGACCTGGAGGAGCGAGAACTCCCTCCCGAAGACGATGCCTTCCCTTGACCTAATGTCCTGTTGTACTCCACAACGCCGGTGCCAAAGGCAAACCTGCATGATGCACATAGTTGAGCCATTAAGTGGACACATTCTTGTTAATGAAATCGTCGAATCAAACACAAACACCTCACCTGCCATGCTTTCTACCCCCACCACTGTGGTACAACGCCGAGGCATCTAAGTCTGAATGCATCCAGTCGAAGTCAGGCCCATGGCGTTGAGTCATTTCCTCCCCATATGCATTCTGCAAAGAAAGTTAGAGTTGGAGTTAAACACAAAACATGCAATTTAATTCGTAAATACAAACTTGTTTACCATTTTCTCCCTTGCCGCCTCACTGCATAGCACATCAGGGTTCGCCGGATCAGGGCCACGGTGACCACGGACGTAAACCTCCATAAAACTTGGAGAAACGCCACTTTCAGCTTCCTGCATGAAAAACAAGAGTTAAACCATATAATTTTCATAGATGTAACATACAAGTTTGATTTATATACTTACCATGCGGCGTGCGGTACCAAGGTGTCCATCGGCGCCGTACCTGTGCCCCGGTCCTTCAGTGCCACGGTTGGCACGGTGCTTGTTGGACTCTGCAATCCACTCAGGCGACGCCCATCTCTTAGCCAACCACCTCCAGGCTTCCATGTCCTTTGACAGCCAATCCACAACGCTCTCCAGGTACTGCTCCTCTGTGAGGTAGATCTCATTGGCCCCTAATGCTTTGCTCATTTTCTGACCCTTTATCTTCTTGTAGTAGTAGTTGACGGCCGCGATGCGAGCATTGTACATGGCATCCTTGATTATCTTATCAGCGCACTTCCGAAAGTGCCTCTTCACACGTGTCCACTGAGCCTGATCCTCCTCGATGTCATCCGGCAATTGGAACCTCCCCTACATATCAATGGAGAAGTTAAGTTAAAGTAAGATTAGGAGAAGTAATAATTCAATGAATTGCTTATATACGAAAGTAAACTCACCCAGAACTCGTCCCACACAGCCACCTGACAAGTCCTTCGTTTTTTTTCCGAACTTCCCCCTCCGCTACTGCTTTCCCCTGACTCCCCTGGCTCGACATAGTCCTTTAGACCCCAGTCAGCCCACTGCATAGCCGCGAACCTCTCGCCATTGAGCTCCACCATGCCAGGGTAGTAGAAGCGACAGAGGCTACCCAACACCGCGTTCACCTTGGGACGTCTGCCTGTACCGTCCCAAGTCAAGTCTTCCCATGACCTACAAAAATTAATAAAACAAGTAAACTAGTGCAATCACGTTCACATTAAAAAATTAACACAACAGAAATAAGCCCCACCATTCTCCATGCGGCCGGATGAGCCTCCTCTCGGCAGGTCTCGGACCAAGCGCATTGCTCTTCTTATACCTAAGTATACAAGTAAATTCAATATGATGGAATGATTAGAAACTAATATCAATTAAACTAATATGCATAATAATACCTGAAGGACGTAGAACCATCTGACGCGTCGCCCGCGCTGCCTGCCCCCATTGGGTCAACCTCCTCATCCTGCTCACCCTCGTCATCCTGCTCACCCTCCTCACCCTGCACATGAGCATCCTGCTGAGGAGTCTCCTGCTCACCCTCCTCACCCTGCACTTCGTCTAGACAGTCGAGAAGTTGCTGCTGCCTCTGTCGGCTCTGTGAGGTGCCCTGAAAAAGCCCACTGCCCGAGCTGTCCTCGCTGGCCGCGCTGCCCCCACTCCTCCTCGATCTCCTATGCTTGAACATGTTCAACTGTAGATAAATTAATGTCAAACCACAGTATATGAAACAAATAATATGAAAATTAATAATGTGGAAATTGGAATACATAGCTTAATTGATTAACTAAAAGAAACATACTAATCAAAAGTCATCCGCATCCGATGATGCTTCTTCGGCTCGTTGTTTATTCATACGCTCTTGAATTCGTTGGATCCTTACTGATCTTCTAACGACGACAGGTCGTTTGCGCTTTGACCTAGGTTCTTCAATTAAGTCGCTTGAATTGCAACAGAGATTTTCAAGTCCTTCTCCATTGGTCACATGGAATCGGTGAGCTATGTCTTGATTCGACGCCGCTTCTGGTTGAAAAACAGCATCATCGTTGTCCCTGCTTATACTCACGTAGTCAGCACTCTCTGGAGCGACGACTTGTGGGTTGACTTTGATTGCAACCCACCAAGCCTTAAGGCTTGGGTGAGGATATGGCAGGTAGTACACCTGTTTTGCCTGATTTGCAAGGACAACATCGCTCATACTGCTCGGAATCCTAGAGCTATGCTTCACCTCGACATTACCATACTTGTCGACACGAGTCCCATTATGAGCATCAAACCAGTCGCACTCGAAAAACACGACTTTAAGTTCTTTGGGGCCATCGAAAATCAACTCTACAATGTTTTGAAGAACACCGTAATAGTCCACTACTTTGTCATCGTCAACATATGAACTTGCCAACACACCACTATTGGTGGTGGCTGCCAATGGTCGACTCTTCTCCAATTTCGCGGTTCGGAAGCGATATCCATTTACATCATAGCGAGTATAGTTTCGGACGGACACAGAGGTATGTGCCATTTGTTGCAAGTCCGGGTGCACAGAGTTTTTGGAAACCTATACAAGTAATTAGTATATGCATTATATCTTCCAAGTCCAAAATTCAAAGATTAAGTATGGACAATGAGAGAACGACAATTACTAACATAATTACGAAACCACTGCACGAAGTTTGGTCCACCTTTCAACCCATCACGTCGAAGATTTTCTAATTGGATGGCCGTAGGTTTACTAGTAGATTTCCAACATTCTTCATCAAACATGCTGGTCATATTACAAACATGGAGATTACACACTATAGAAATTATGAGATGAGAAAATGGACGTAACTATGAGGAAAACTTACTCGAACGCCTCCTGTGTGCTGTCAATATTGCTATACATATATAACATTAGCGTGTTCAAATCTGATGCTTCAATGTGACGTACACTCCCTTTTCCAACTGCTTTACCCGGATTCGCAAAAATTTGAAGGGTGCTTTGGGGTGATTCATTATCGACATGAAGTCGCACTGAAGGCGCAAACAGATTGTTGGCTCGAGCGAAATACCTGGTTGAGAATTGAGATATCTCCTTAAGGGCAAAAGCCTCCGCAATACACCCTTCGACTCTAGCCTTGTTCCGAACAGACGCCCTGAGCTTTTTCAACGCCCTTTCTATAGGATACATCCACCTGAATTGCACTGGTCCGCCTACCAAAGCTTCCCAAGGCAAATGCACAATTAGATGTTGCATCACATTGAAGAATCCTGGCGGGAAAACCTTTTCAAATTTACAAATAAGAATTGGAATTTCTTTCTCAAATTTCTGCATCAACCTCTTCGATACCGTCTTTGCGCATACTTCCCTATAGAAGTAACTCAACTCTGCAAATATGCTCCAAAGCTCATCCTTAAAATAGCCTCGAAACATCACGGGCATCAGCCTCTCCATAATAATATGGTAGTCATGGCTTTTCAAACCGATCAATTTACCGGTCTTCAGATTGACTGCCCGTTTCAGATTTGCCGCATACCGATCTGGAAATTTCAGATTCTTCAACCACTTAAATATTTCTTTCCTTTCATCCGGCTTGAGGCAGTAATCAGCTCGCGGCCTACTTTCATGCCCTTTATCGCTTACTTTCAACTCGAGCATCGGCCTCTTACAAATTTCAGCCATGTCTTTTCTTGCCTTCATATTATCTTTCGTTTTATCAGTCACATCGAAACATGTGCTTATGATGCTTTCAGCAACGTTACGCTCTTGGTGCATCAAGTCTATGTTGTGCGGCATGATCAAGGCTTTTGCATACGGAAGCTCCCATATTGATGAAATATGGGTCCAATTATGGTCCTCCCCGTAGCCTTGGAACCTATCATTTTCTCCTTGCTTCAGACAAGCATGCCATGCCATTATCTGCGGTGCAGTTTGCCTCTTTGGTGGCCCATTTCTGATTTTGGCTCCACCTCTGAATGCAGTAAGCGAATTCCTAAAATCATGCTTGAATGGAGTCCAACGTCGATGAGCATCAAAGAATGACACTTTCCCACCATGCTTCAATCTGAATGCATCCGTATCATTCATACATATGGGACAGCACAACCGACCATGGACACACCATCCAGACCAATCTCCATACGCCAGCAGATCATGCACTGACCACAAATAAGCAGCGCGCATGGTAAACTCCTTTTCAGTATGGCTGTCATAAGCCTTCACACCTCTCCACAATTGTTTCAGCTCTTCGATTAAAGGGCGAACAAACATATTCAGCTTTGGCCCTGGATGCTCGGGGCCTGGGATGACTAGTGCAAGGAACATGAACTCTTCTTTATTGACCAACTCAGGAGGAAGATTATATGGCACAATGAAGACAGGCCAACACGAGTAAGGGCTTGCACTGGTATTGAAAGGTGTGAATCCGTCCGTCGATAGACCAAGCCGTACACTCCTAGGGTCGTTTGCAAATTCGGGATCAAACTCGTCAAATGCCTTCCACGCATCACCGTCCGACGGATGGACCATTATGTCTGGATCAGTGACGAGACGTACACCATTCTTTGGCCACGTCATATGCAGAGCTATTTCCTTGTTGAGGAAAAGCCTTGAATGCCGAGGAATGATGGGCAACCGACGAAGTTGCTTAGCTGCGACCTTCGTAACTATCAATTCACCCTCATCATTTGTCACCTCGACATATCTAGAAGCTTCACAATGGTTACAACGGTCCAGCTTGTCATCCTCCTCAAAGAATAGCATGCAACTGTTGGGACACACGTCGATCTTCTCATATGTCATCCCAAGACCAGCCAACATCTTCTTTGCGAAGTACATATTTTTTGGCAACTTATGATTCTCCGGGAGAACCTCGCCCATAAGTTGGACGATGTCGTTGTAAGCACTGTTTGAAATGTTGTGCTTCGACTTTATCGCCATTAGTCTTGTGAGAGTCCCAAGAACTGACATCGGAGTGTGCTCGTGCAGTCTCTCTTCTCCCGCGGCGAGTAGCCGGAAGAATTCTTGAGCATCGCGTGGAAGCTGCCCCGCCTCCTCAGCGTTCATTTCAACCTCCCTACCAAGATCATGCAACATATCGTCCATCCTATCATGATCGTCATCAAGCTCCACCTCCGCGTCAACGTGTCTAATAGACTCTCCATGCTGGTACCATACAAGGTAGTTCGGCATAAACCCACTTTTGCAAAGGTGTTTCTCCATTTCTTCCTTCTTCTGAGGCCACTTGTTCTCGCAGCGATTGCAAGGACACTTCGCTAGACGACCAGTTGCATCTTTGAAAGCGTGCTCAAGAAAAGCCTTTGTTACACCCATCCATGCATTCGAATGTGCCCCATCCTTTCTCCACCCGTCATACATCACCCTCCGATCACCGTCCATTTCAAAGGCTAAACAAAAGTAAAAAACATCAACGATCGTCCGTGGCTTAATTAGGTGAACTCCCTATTAGGTAAAGGCCCTAAACCCACCCAAGAGTGTAGGCCGATGCTTGTGATTTATGACGTGTAGCCTACGATTGCCGCGAAATTTCGGCAGCATAACCCCGCTGCTCTCCAAGCACACGCCTGAACATGGTGTGTTGGAGAACAACTGGGTTACACAACCGAAATTCCGCGTCAATCGTAAGGCACATGTCACAAATCACAAGCATCGGCTTACACTCTCAGGCTGTCCAAAATACGTGGACAATTCCGGAACGGCGAACCTCACAAGCCAATGTGACGTTCGCCGTTCCCGAACGGGTGACGCATAAGGTTCGCTACGGTTAACGATTAAAACTGAGAATAATGTATACATGATAAATTACGAAAACAATGTATACCTGAGAATAATGTACGAGTCTAGCTAACGGTGGAGAAGGTCAAGTCGGAAGAACACCTATATACAAAAAATATTATTGTCAATAAAAAATTCGGCAGCACCTCCCCTATAAAGTGATGTTTCTAAAACCTGCAAATAAACGACAACACGATGGTTGCCAAGAAAACTACATGATAGCTACATAATAAACAATATGCTGACCAGTATATACTAAACAATATGTTGACCAGTATATTATAGCACTGAAACAGTTGAAGGTCCAAGCAAGGAGGTGCGGCCAACAGAAGTGGGAGCCTGGGAAACAGTGAATAGCAGGCTGAACCTTTGCATGATCCTGAACCTGAAGAGTCAAGCAGGCTGTGTATGTATTGTATTGTCGAATGCTCTGCTTGTGCAATACTATCTGTTCCCACAAAAAGGTGTTCATTGTTACTCCAGTTGTGGAGTCTATTCTGTAGATTGTAGTATAGCACATATATAAACTAAAAAAACATAGAGCATTCAATTCTGAAGGGCAGGCCGGCATGATACGTAGTCTTGGTTTATCCCTTCTCCAGACCGTTTAAGGATTGGTGTGCTAGTCTAGTCAATTAGGTTTCTGTTTCTTCTTTAGTCATTGTCCACATTAAATCCATTGAACCAGAACCATCTATCCTGTCAGTTAGCTTTCCATTGCGTGTGCAAATTTAAGTATCAGTATTAGGTTATGTGGAGGGCCTAAAATGACAAAAAGGAAATCATAGCTCATGCTGTGTAGCTCCTTCTCAGGCAGCTATGCCAAGGCAAATAGGTTTGTGCTTCTCCCTCAGTCAAGACAAAACAGTTCATTCTGTTATTGAACTTCACGTCAAATGCCTTTATTGATCATTATTGTTGTTAATACATTGACTACTACTCGGGGTGGGCTACGAATGGCAAACATGTCAATCGTCTTGCGACTCACCGGTATGCCCTGTTACCCATCCATTGGCAATGGCCGCTTTTGGTGGCGGGGTGGTGACGCCGCCCATGCACTGACGAGCAATTAAGCTCCCACTTCTACCTAATCACGTGTTCAGCTAGGTGCTAGAGAATGCGAAGATGAAGGTGGACAAGATGAAGGATACCTCAATGGCGGTGGAGGCAGTGACAGAGATGGCGTCGAATTCCCGTCGGTGGAGCGCGGCGGGCGCGCAGAGCGACGGGCGCGCGCGCAGAGCGACGGGCGCACGGCACGGCGGGCGGCGTTGCGGCGTTCCGGCGTTCCGGCGAGGGAGGACGGCGGACGAGCGCGCGCGGGCGGCGAGGGCGCGCGGGCGGCGAGCGCGCGCGGGCAGGAGACCTCGGGCAGTGCGGCGGCGAGGGCAGGCGAGTGCGGCGGCGAGCGCGCGCGCGACGGACGGCGAGGGCAGGTGACGGCGCGCGCGACGGACGGAGTGCGGCGGCGCTCAAAACAGAGAAAGGAGCGAAAGGAGCGAGAGGGAGAGAGAAGGTGCGGTCGCGCGATTTAGGGCGTCTATTTTCGTCGGCCGCATTGAGGCCGACGAAAATAAATGCCGTATTTTCGTCGGCCCCCCTAAAGCCGACGAAAATGGATGGCGTATTTTCGTCGGCACAGCCCCGGCCCACGTAAATAACACCTATTTTCGTCGGTTACTAGGCCGACGAAAATAGCGTCCTTATTTTCGTGGGCCTGCCGACGAACATATGCTCGGGCCCACGAAAATAGGCTTCATTTTCGTCGGTCCCAAAGGCCGACGAAAATAACCTTCTATTTTCGTGGGCCGGCCAACGAAAATATATCGGCCTACGAAAATTTAGGCGTCTCCTGTAGTGTTGGGTGAACCGGGATGGGTTCGCCGGAGCGTTTGTTCCGTGGTGGTCGCGGACCGATAGAGATTAGTGGAGGATTGGTCAAATTAAACCCATAGATGTGTTCGGGTAGCGTCGGAGATGGAGCCCGTGTACTCGACACCACTGGAACAGGTCACCGTTAGCAAGTACACACGATTTTGGCCAAGTGTTCGATCGGTGCGCGGTCGAGGACCCGGGTCGTAAAGAAATGGAAATAAGAGGACTCTTATGTAACTGTCAGAGAGACATGTGAATAGTGTTCAAGGACTCTTTACTGGTTATTCAAATGCCTAGGGGCCACAGTGCAAATCCGCCAGCGCGGGCGCGGGCGCGGGCGCGTTTCGCCTGTTCGTGGGCCTATCGGGCTGAATTGAGCCCGTTACTATTCATGTTTTATTCTTTTTCTTTTTATGGTCAGCTTGGGAAATCTGTAGAAAATAGTAGGAAAACAGTAAAATTATGAAACCAATTTTATTAGATTTCTAAAATCAAGTAGTTTTAAATAAAAATAATTCCATGATTTTTATTCAAACTCGAAATTATGTAGCATTTAAAGGTGCTTGAATAAAGCCTTTTAGAATTTTAGTAATAGTTTAGTAATTCCAAAAATCATAAAACTTTTTGGGTATACTTAATATGGTGGCTAGAGACCCAGAGTGAAGTTTGAAATGGTTTGGACAATGTTTGACCAGAAAACCCCATAACTAGCTTCATAAGATTAATTATCTAATACAAATCCCAAAGGAACACCTAACTAGGAAATCTTAGTAATTGGTTCGTACTGTGAAGGAAAGTTGTATTCAAGACGTAACTTACTATATTTCTATTGTATGATTGCATATTCATAACATAGCATAAACATTCATGTACATGTATTATCATTTATAGAGCACGAAGAAGAATCCGTAGTAGAGGAAGAAGTCTCACAGACTGAGAATCCTCCAGTGGAGAACAACTTTTATTTCGATATCTGCACTGTGGAAATAGAAACTCCTGCAACACAAGGCAAGCCCCGGTGCATTATCCGTTTTTCTTGTTGTTTTAAAATCTTTATCACTTCATATGATGCATTAGGTGATAGGAATTGTGTGATAAACAATTGATGCATTTCCTTCCTTGGAAAATTTGGTTACCAATCCTTATTTACCGGTTTTATTTAAACAAGTTTTCTAATGCTTAGTCTTGCTATACAAAAAAATGTTTTGTTTTGGAAAAGGTGATGCTTCACACTAGATGGAGATTTTTACTAAGAAAAGACTTATGATGGTGAATCCATCACGGCCGTGATGGATCCAACATCTGAAAAGAGTACCTCTGTCAGGTACCAAACTTTGAGGTTTAAGTAATAAAGACGAGACCGGGCAGGTGACTTGCACGAGAAGAGAGTCTCAGTGTAGTGTCTCCGTCTGAGTCGCTTAAGGATCGAGCCGATGTAGGCTTACTGATCGAGGACCTTTTAACTGACCATATGCCTCATCATGGGTAAGCTTTGCTTTGTTGGACCAATACTAGAAAGGCCACCATGCAATGGGAGTGGAGAGATGGTGAGAGTAGCGTGTACCCTCCGTGGCAAGAGGCTGGACGGTGGAGTATCTGTGCTCTCGGTTGGCGTGAACCCATTCTGGTCTTGAAAAACCCAGGTGTGAGTTGACATATGCAAGGGTTAAGTGCTACATATGGCATGTGGTTGGAGATCCTCAGCTGGTTATTAATCGATTCGGATCGCCGTTACTTCTCAGACATGAAGACTTAGTCACTGACCTACACATAGCCACAAGTGAACTGAAGGGGTGATAAAAAGATGGCTAGGATAGGCCAAGTGCTTGATCTAAGAATAGAAAAGAATCTAGATGCAGGTAATTACTTAACCTGATAAGTAAAATGAATTCTTAAGGATCCACTCATAATAAGCTTTTCTACAAAAAGAGTCTTTGAATCTTGATAAGCTTTACATTGATTCCCTAAAGCCAATATATCCTTGAGAGTCTTTTTCATTTGACGGGTAAGACTTGCGAAAGTACACTCCGTACTCAGGGTTTTCAAACCCATGTTGTTGTAGGTGATGAAACTGCTGAGTTCTGATGTTTCTGCTCCAAGGTGGTTCCAAAGCAGGAGGAAGAAAACTAAGGCCTACCTGGGGAAGGTGTTTTGCCTTCCTATGATGTAATAATAAGTTTAAGCACTCAGTACCCAGTTATGTAATAATCAACTCTTTCTATATTTTACTTATGAATGTAAATTATGTTATTGTATTCCTTTCCGCTTACTCCGATGATGTGTAATGTCTGCGTTATGGGATAAGCGCTCTTGGGCGATATGATGGAGATACAGATAATTGGACTTGCCGAGCCATTGAGCGTACCTGCATGACTGTCTGAGGTCCTTAGGACAAAGACATCTGTAGGTGGGCCTAATACCGTGGGAGGTTCCATGACAGCTGGTATTGGAGCGAAGCCCATTTCTTCGGACATTACTTAGTGCTTCAAAAGATTTTAAAATACTTACCCTAGAATATTCTTTCATTCTTTCCTTGATCCTTTCTTATAGTAACTTATCTTTTGAAGTTGGGTAATAGAGTGCCAAATAATAGGTCATATATAGGAGGTATGGGATCAACAAGTGGTTGATTCGATAATCGTAGGTCATGCATGCATCATATTTAAACAATACTAAGTAATCTTCCCCTCTTATAGAGACAGGGCACGCACAAAGTTTACTAAGCGGAAGGCGACCGGACCTCAGGGTGTACCTCGACACCAGTTGGCTCCTCGACATGAGGGGAGTAGTAGTGGGAGTAATGATCCCATAGGGGATCTGGAGGCCAGAGTTGAACGTCTAACGATGGAACTATGGCATGGAAGCAGGGAGTATGCGCGTGTTAGCCGCCACATCGCTGAGTTTTTAGCAGAGGTTGACCATTTGCAGCGAGAGATTGTTGAGCGGGATAGAGCTATTGAATAGGCTGTAAATTCACGATCTATAGCCCGGGATTGCGAGGAGACTGCCCGAGCCTGGGTGGAAGAGCTAAGTGTAGCCCTAAAAAATCTGCAAGCGTATAATAATACTCTGCACGAGTAAGTGCACGTGATGTATGACCAGCTACATCCGAACGTGCCACCAGAGGTTGCGGCGATGGGAGCTGGTGCATCAGGAGCAGCTGGCGGAGGACCTTATGGTTAGTTGGATCTCTTTGGAGCCCCTCCTTCCATGAACATCACGGATGATCGTTCTCCCGAAGCTAGAAGTGGAGCTGGAGCAGCCAAGGACGTGGATGACTAGATTAGTATAGTAGTAGGTTGTTTCCTTATGTAATCTAAATAAGGAAAAGTGAGTTGTATAATGTCACACCCAGATTTAAGGGATAAAGCAGTTGTGTCTCATATGTGTGCCAAAGAAGAACATCGCATATAATGACAAAGTGTATGGAGATAAATGTCACAAATATCATTATTACATAGAAGAAGTCTTACAAAAATAAATGAGAACAATAAAGCAAACTAAACATTAATCCTTGGCGCCATAAAGTTGAACGGGAGACTCCACCTAGATGAGCTCGTACTCCTAGTTGTAAGGCTCCTCCTGGACCACCTATTCTTCTCCTATGGGGGGGTTTATATATCGCAAGGGTGAGCTCACAAAATATCATAGCTCAACAAGTTGTGGGGAATAATGTGCATGAACTCACCAAAGGTGGGAGCTCATGTGAAGTGTAAGGATGATCAACAAATAAGGGTTAAAGCTGAGCATTGCTTTTATTAAGTTGGTCAAGTTTTATTAGCAGTTACTAAATGTAAGTAGATACCAAACCAGAGTAATAATAGATCAAAATTAATAATAAACCATGATGCAATGCATATGACAGATTAAGTTTCATTCCATAAATTAATCATGCGAGAGTATTGAGCTGCTCATGACCGCGAGCACGGCTAGTATACTAGTTTTACACTCTGTAGAGGTTGTACCCTTTACCCACAAGTAATGTTACCCATTTGCCACGGGGTTGTATGGGCCCCATACACCTATACCAAGGAAGCAAGGCACGGTAACACTACGAGGCCTTTACAAACTTCCACTAGCTTCAGAAAACCCGCTACAGTTTCTAGGGAGCGCAAATGCAGGAATCCCCCGTCTGACCGCCATCGCAGAAAAATCAACCCGAGAACCTCCCTACATCGCCAACTCCCCTACTGCCCTTGCCCCTTTCGAGTAAGGTAGACCTTCACTAGCTTTCCTAATTAGTCAGCTAAGGGCGTCCCATTCCACCCTTGTGGTGGCACGTGTTTCTCAAGTTAAGCTCCATGTTCCAATTAACATAATAGTCTTATCATGAATAGAAATAGAACAATAATAATAAAGAATGATCATGTGTAATAGTTATCTCAACACCCAAAACCATATATTGCAATAGAAAAGACTACCCAAAAGTTCAGGGGTAAACAAGGTGTAAAGATGACCAAACTAGGGTGGCCTATTGGGTCCCATCAAAATTAAGCCTATGCATGCTAAAATGATTATAGAGAACATTATTGGGTAAATAAAAATGGTCAAGGGCACAACTTGCCTTCAATAAGCTCCCGCTCAACAACTTCTACTTGCTAAACACCTGGGTCCTCAATCACTTGCTCGTCTACTCGCCACAATACAAACAAACATGGTACAAGGGAATTAATCATCACACCAAACAGAGGAATGCAATGCATGATAATAATCTACGCATCGTAACGAGATCATAGGTTCGATAATCACTAAATTCGGAGTTACGATTAACAAGTTATGATTTTTCGAAGTCTTTATGTGTTTGGCACAAAAATAATTAAGTGATTAATTTTATTCTAGGTTTCATGATAAAATAGAGTTACCAAGTGATAAACAATATTAATACAAAATTAATGCAACTGGAATGGGTTAAAAAGGAGTTAAAATGAATTTTCTATGAATTAAACAAGTCCCTGAAATTATTTTTATACAGGAAAATCATTAAATTAGCTAATTCATTAAATGTGTGGATTGCGCGCATTAAATCAGAGGAGTGCATGGTGTATTCTGTAAAAATTCTGGGCCTCAACGTAATCATCTTATAACGGCTCGGGACTGCAGATTGGTTTCCATTTTCCCTAAGGACTTAACTGCAAAACGGAGCCAGTCACAGAGTGGCAGATGCAGATCGTCCATCCGATCTGAGTTCAACGCGCCAGATTAGACTGATACGTGAATGAACCGGTATACAATACCCTACGTTGAGGACATATCCTGTGCAATCACTCATTTTGGTGCAAGCATGCAATCAAACTATCCAGAGCATCCAATCCAGATCCAACGGTTTCATATGGAAGGGGTTAAAAGTAAAATAGGTACTATGTTTTAGGTGGAAGGGGTTAAATATAAAATAACAGTCATCATTAGATCTAGATCGGATGCACCAGATCGCTTGATTGCATGCTTGCACCAGGATAAGTGATTGCATAGGATATTTTCCCCCCTACGTTGGATCCAAAATCTACGACGCAGACCTTACTCGCACCGGGATTGTCCCGATCCGTTCGATCGGATCACAA
Organism: Zea mays; assembly: GCF_902167145.1. Classification (NCBI taxonomy): domain Eukaryota; kingdom Viridiplantae; phylum Streptophyta; class Magnoliopsida; order Poales; family Poaceae; genus Zea; species Zea mays. Next base: position 53,505,693 of record NC_050102.1, on the reverse strand, counting down.
CGGTTCTGATTCTCTCCCTGCCCAATCATTATGCCAGGATCAATCAGAGCCGCTCACTGATGATTCTATGGCCCGCACAGGTTTTCCCCCATACCAATGACGCACGGGCGCCGCCGCCCGCAAACACGGCGGCGACCATGGCCGTGGATGGCCAACTCGACACCCCAGGCCGTACCCTCCAATCTAAGACGTGCTACGTGGTAAGTAGATGAAGGCGATCTCCATGGGTTCAGTACTCACCGAGGACAAGGTCGTGCATGGGTTATTCACGGCGAGGTGCGGGCATGGCGGAAATCCCAACTCTAGCGAGGGATTCCAAAGGACTCAGCTAGGTCCCTTTCGATTAATCCCTCCTACGACTTCTATGCAATCCGCCCGAGCCTCGGTGACCACAATGGGGGCCAAACCCCACTGCAGATGGTTATCCGTGGTGGCAGTGAGTTGTCCCCGTGTGGAACGCGGCGGCACAATGGGTGGTGTGGAGTAGCGACAGCGAAGAAAGGGCACGGGTGAACGAGGCCCAAGCATGCGCTATTTATAGGCGAGAGGGGTGCGGGGATGGCATGCAAGCTCCAACGAGGATCTCGACATGGTCGGTACCCGCCCACGACCGAACTGGTGAGATAACCATGTGTACCGAGGGGCCCACTCGACAGTGAGATTGAAACACGCACAATGGGATGTTGGCTGGCCAGTGGGTCCACTGCGTCAGCGACAGCGGCCAAGGCGCGCGACGGCACCCGGCACCCGCCCCCACATGGCAGTGGTTGGTCACTCGCGTGCACGCCGCGGAGGCTGATAGGTGGTCCCACGTGTCGGCACGCTTTCACGAGATGGACTGCGTCGTGAAGGAGACAAGGCCGACCACGCCAGAATCGGCCCAATTCACCATTTTCTTTTATTTTTTTCCTTTTCTTTTTCTTTTCTGTTTTCTTTTCCTTTTTATTTTTGGATCCCAAATTTGAATCCAAGTTGTGTTGTGAATTTTTGTACTTAGATTAAATGTTCAAATTGAACATACCAGTAGGGAAAGAATATATTTATTTATACATTTATTTTCTTTATATTGTGTAGTATTTTCCTCTTTCCCTTTCTATGTTATTTCCACTTTTTAAATTGCAAATTAGGTTAAATTTCAATTTGGACATTAATGTATTTCTATTAATATGATCATTATTATTATTAAATGCACACACAAATAAAATCCAACATGATGCATAGATTATTTAGGTATCATTAGATAATTAATCACTTTAAATGTGGTTGTTCACATGTTCTAGTAAATAGAGAGAAAACATATAAGGGAATTAACTCCTTTCTAATCATTTACAAATTGGGTATTACAAATCCTACTCCCCTTAAAAATAATCTCGACCTCGAGATTAAGAGGAACTAGGGAAAAGATGGGGAAATTCTATCCAGATCTCTTCTTCTCTCCCCCAAGTAGCTTCATCCTCTCCATGATGACTCCATTGCACTTTGCACATTTTGATCACTTTGTTCCTTGTAACTCGAGTCAAAGTGTCAATGATCTTGATTGGATACTCCGTGTAAGTTAGATCACCTTGCATAGTGAGTTCTTCCATTGGTAAATGTTCCTCTGGAACACGAAGACACTTCTTGAGTTGAGATACATGGAATACATCATGCACATCAGATAGATGATCTGGTAGCTCAAGCTGGTAGGACATCTCCCCAACTCGCCTAAAGATTCTGAAGGGTCCAATAAAGCGAGGATATAGCTTGCCTTTAACTTTGAATCTCCTCATTCCACGAATTGGTGACACCTTGAGATACACATGATCACCCTCTTCGAATTCCAGTGGTCTTCTTTGATTATCAGCATAGCTCTTCTGTCGAGTCTATGCTATCCTCAAGTTCTCTCGGATCATACGAACTTGTTCTTCTGCCTCCTGAATAATCTAAGACCTAAAGAACTGCCTTTCACCGGTCTGATCCCAATACAGAGGAGTTCTGCACTTTCTGCCATATAAAGCTTCAAATGGTGATATCTTCAGACTGGCTTGATAACTATTATTATAAGAGAACTCATCATATGGTAGACTCTTGTCCCAACTGCATCCATGCTTAAGGGCACAAGCTCTTAACATATCCTCAAGTACTTGGTTAGTTCTCTCAGTCTGGCCATCAGTTTGGGGATGATAAGCCGAGCTGAAGTTCAACTTCGTATCCATATTCTCATGAAGACTCTTGCAAAATTTTGAGGTGAATTGAGATCCTCGATCAGAAACAATCTTCTTTGGTACTCCATACAGGCACACAATTCGAGCCATATATAACTCTACCAACTGAGAACCCTTGTAAGTAGTCTTGACCGGAATGAAGTGAACCACTTTGGTTAGCATGTCCACGATCACCCATATGGAATCATACCCTTTCGGGGTGCGAGGCAACCCGACAATGAAGTCCATACCAATTTCTTCCCACTTCCATTTAGGCACTTTTAACGGGTGTAGCAGTCCAGCTGGTCTTTGATGTTTAGCTTTGACTCTTTGACATACATCACACACAACCACGTGTGCAGCTATATCTCTTTTTTGCCCATACCACCAGTACTTTTGCTTCAGTTCCTGATACATCTTAGTGCTACCAGGATGAATAGAGTAATCAGAGTCATGGACTTCCTTCAGTATGGTCTCATGGAGGCTGTCAATCTCAGGAACACATATTCGATTCTTTTGAACCATATTGTGCCTTGCTCATCCTCCATGAAGTTTGGACCTCTACCTTCAGTCATCAGATCTTTGATGTCTTGAATTTTAGCATCGCCGATCTAACCCTTGCGTATTTCTTGTTCCAAGGTAGGTTCCACTTCAATAGTGATCCCTTCAGTATGTGCGACTATTCCCAGGTTGAGTCGTCTAAAATCTTCTACTAACTCATCGGGTAACTAGGCAACAATGGTTGCATGAACATGCTCCTTCCGACTCAAGGCATCCACAACCAGATTCACGGTGCCTAAGGTTGAGATCTTTCTGAGTGAAGGTATACTTTAAGCTCTTATGATCAGTGTAGACTTGGCACTTAGTTCCCATTATATAATGCCTCCAAATCTTGAGAGCATGCACTATGACTGTCTGTTCTAAGTCATGAGTGGGGTAGTTCAACTCATGTTTCCGCAACTAGCGAGACGCGTAGGCGATGACATGTCCCTCTTGCATAAGAACACATCCCAAGCCCTAGCGGCATGCATCACAATATATATGAAATGTCTTATGTAGATCTGGCATAATTAACACTGGGGGTGACATCAATCTTAACTTTAGTTGATTGAAATTATCTTGACATTCACGAGACTAATTAAACTCCTTTCCCTTCTCTAATAGCAAGGTCATAGGCTTAGCAATCTAGGAGAATCCTTCAATAAATCGTCGATAATACCCTCCGAGTCCCATGAAACTTCGGATTTCAGTAACTAAACTTGGTATTTTCCATCCTACTATCTCTCTCACTTTAGCAGGGTCCACTGATATTCCTCCATTAGAGATGATGTGTCCATGGAATGGCACTTCGTCAATCCAGAACTCACACTTGCTATACTTGGCATAAAGTTGATTATCTCATAACTTCTGTAGCACAATTCGCAGATGTTCTTCATGATCACTATCATTCTTGGAATAAATCAGAATGTCGTTGATGAATACCACGATGAACTTATCAAGATACTCCATGAACACCATGTTCATCAGATTCATGAAGTAGGCTAGTGCATTAGTTAAGCCAAACAACATGACTGTGAATTCATATAGACCATATCGGGTAGAGAAAGCCGTCTTGGGAATATCAGATGGCCCAATCTTCATTTGATGGTATCCCGATCTGAGATCAATTTTAGAGAATACCCTAGCACCTCTCATCTGATCAAATAAATCTTCAATACAAGGTAAAGGATACTTGTTCTTAATTGTGAAATCATTAAGTGATATGTAATCCACACTAGTGATTTAAGCTATGATTATAAACAAGTGTTGAAGGCCATGAATGTAATTTTACCCGGGCTGTGTCCTATGCCTATAAATAGATGAATAGTAGCATCGTACTGTTCACGATGGATTGTAATTTCTCTCTCGTGTCAACACCTTCAAGCAAGCCGAAGGTATCAATATAAAACAAATTCTGTTAATACTCTTGTGAATTTTAAAGAATGTTAATACGAATAAATATATGATTCATATCCATTATATTTATATTTATGTATTTTAATTTATTTATAAGATGATGAAGGCATGTCCTTCATAACCTTCGTCCGATGATCATTGAATCCGAGGGGAAACAATGCTTCAGAGGACGAAGGTCCTTTATCTTTAACAATTGTGTTGCCTTGTTCTTGATTCACATCATTTGAGAACAAGTGACCAATATTGGCGCCCACCTCCGGTGAACTCACTTCCACGACCGTGACAATGACTTCGCAAGGAACAAAAACCATTGCACCTTCGGCTACAAAGCTGGTGCTCTCAATCACGGACGGTTCAAGTTCTGAGCCAGCTAACAAGAAGCAGAAGGAGTCCCAAAGAAGGGTACAGCATGTTGAAGTACAAGGACCCTTCATCAAGTCCAAGTGGTCACACATACCAATCACCTTCTCTCAGGAGGACCTTCAGCTCAAGGACTACCCTCGTAATGATGCGATGGTCATATCTTGTGTCATCAAGGGGGTTCCTGGTACACAATGTCCTTGTAGACATAGGTAGCGCAGCAGATATCATCTTTGCAAAAGCATTATGTAGATGCAAGAGCAGGATGATAAGATACATGATGCAACACATCCCCTCTGTGGCTTCGGTGGAAGGCAGATAGTGGCACTTGGGAAGATAACAATGCCGATTACCTTCGGCTATGTTCACAACACAAGCACAGAGCAAGTTGTTTTTGACATTGTTGATATGGAATATCCTTACAATACAATCATTGGTCGAGGAACATTAAATGCCTTCGAAGCAATACTTCATCGAGCATATCTATGCATGAAGATACCATCTGATCAGGGTCCCATAGCTGTGCATGGAAGTCAAGAGGCTGCTAGAAGGGCCGAAGGGAACTTGACAGATTCAAAAGCTATCCATAACATAGATGAAGCCAAAGCTCATCAACAGTATAAGCATAAAAGAGATAAGGCTGTCTTAGTAGACCAGCCGAAGCCCATGCTTCTATGTGAAGACATAGCTAAGCAGAAGGTGTTGCTGGGTTCTTAATTGTCTGATGGATAATAAAAAACTTTGTTGAGGTTCCTGTTCAACAACAAGGATGTCTTTGCTTGGTCAGCCAATGATCTTTGTGGTGTCAACAGAGATGTCATTGAGGACTCACTTAATGTAGATCTGGCTATCAGGCCAAGGAAGTAGAAGCTTCGAAAGATGTCCGATGATGAAGCCAAAGTTGCAAGAAACAAAGTCAAAAGGCTCCTAAGTGCTGGAGTAATTAGAGAAGTAACATATCCAGAGTGGCTGGCCAATATTGTGATGGTGAAGGCTAATGGAAAGTGGTGGATGTGCATTAATTTTACAGATCTCAATAAGGCATGTCTGAAGGATGAGTTCCCTTTGCCAAGAATAGACTCCCTTATGGATGCAGCAGCTACCTCGGAGCTCATGAGTCTATTGGACTGCTATTTAGGCTACCATCAAATATGGATGAAGAAAGAAGATGAGCCCAAAACAAGCTTCATAACCCCTAGTGGGACCTACTGCTACCTTCGGATGCCCGAGGGGCTCAAGAATGCTGGAGGAAGCTTCAACAGGATGACTGCTAGTCCTTTGCTCTTAGATTGGTAGGAATGTTCTAACATATGTCGATGATATAATAGTAAAAAGTACCAAGCAAGAAAATCACATCGCTGATCTACAAGAAACATTTTCCAATTTTAGAAAGGCAGAGCTCAAGCTCAACCCAAAAAATGTGTTTTCGAAGTGAAGAAGGGGTAATTTCTTGGGTGTCTCGTGTCAACAAAAGGAATTGAGGCTAACCCAAACAAGATAGAAGCTATACTTCGGATGGAGTCACCGAAGTCAAGAAAAGGTGCCCAAAGGCTGACAGGGAGGTTGGCCTCATTGAATAGATTTATTTCAAGATCAACAGAAAGGAACTTGCCATTATTTGAAGTATTGAAGTCAGCCGAAGTCTTCAAGTGGGGACCAACTCAACAAAAGTCTTTCGAATAGCTGAAGCAATATTTAATAGAACTGACAAGATTAACCCGACCTTCGTTAGGAGTCCCATTGCTGCTGTATGTAGCTACTTCTCACGCTACAGCTAGTGCAGCGTTAGTGCAAGAAAAGCAAGATGGCCAAGCGAAGAAGCAAGTGCCAGTGTACTTCGTCTCTGAAGTACTTAGTACATCAAAGAAAAATTACACAGAGTTGGAGAAGGTACTATATGCTGTATTGATGGCCTCCAGAAAGCTTTGGCATTATTTCCAGTCATACCATATCATAGTACCTTCTTCTCAGCCTCTCAAGGATATAATAAGGAATAGAGAAGCCACGGGAAGAGTTGGAAAATGGACTGCAGAGCTAAATGAATTCACCATAGATTATGTTCATTGGTCTTCAATCCAATCTCAGGCATTAGCAAACTTTATTGTTGATTAGACGCCAGGGGCTCAGGACGAATAAAGAACAAAAGATAATGAAGCTTGGACAGTGTTTTTTGATGGGTCATGGGGAACCTTCGGTGCAGGAGCAGCTGCCATTCTAATTTCACCATCTAAGATCAGAACCTGCTATGCAGCCAAACTGGAGTTCAACTACACAAATAACATTGTAGAATACGAAGCCCTTCTCTTAGGGCTTCAAAAACTTAAGGCAATGGGAATAAGAAGGGAAACCCTCAAATCTGATTCACAAGTTATCACAGGCCACATCGACAAAAAGCAGCAAAGCAAGAGATCCGAAGCTTGAGAAATATCTCGATACAGTCCAAAGAATGGAAGCCTCTTTCGAAGGCTTCTCTGTAAAGAATATCCCAAGAGAAGAAAATGAACATGCAGACCTATTAGCCAAGTCAGCGGCACAGGGGCTCCCATTATCTTCAGAAGTATTTTTTGAAACAATAAAAGCACCTTCAGTCGAGCTCATGGAGCGAGCAGTGCTCACAATCTCACCAGTGCATAGTGAAGATTGGAGGACTGAGATTGTATCCTTCCTATATGGCAATTATCCTTCAGACGACGAAGCTTATATGAAAAGAATGGAAGCATGGACAAGGCCTTACATAATCATAGAAGGAGAATTGTATAAACAAGGAGTTTGCTCTCCATTGCTGAAGTATTTGTCCAGAACCGAAGGTCAGGAGCTAATGAAGAAAATACATGCTAGACTTTGCGGAGCTCATATTGGGTCCATGCCCTTACATGGAAAAGTTTTTAGACAAGGGTTTTATTGGCCGAAGGCAGCTTCAGATGCATCGGATTTAGTCCAAAAATGTGAAAGCTGTCAGAAGTGTGCCAGAGATAAAAAAACAACCTTCGTCTTTGACTCAGGTAATCTAGCCCACCTAGCTATTGCAAAGGTGGGGTCTAGATTTATTAGGCCCACTTCCACCAACGCAAGGAAATTTAAAATACGTTGTAGTAGCGGTGGAATACTTTTCAAAGTGGATTGAAGCTAAACCTCTAGCTACAATCACTTCAGCCACGGTTCAAAAGTTTTTCCGGCAGAATATTGTTTGTCGCTTCGGTGTGCCGAAGGCCATTACAGTTGATAACGAAACTCAATTTGGCGCTGAAACGTTCAAAGATTTTTGTGACCAAATCGATTCAAAAATACATTTTGCATCAGTGAGACATCCGAAATCAAATGGACTGGTGGAACGAGCTAATGGAATCATAATAACACGAATAATGAAGTCAATCTTCAATCAGCCAAAAGGAAAGTGGCCAGACGAGTTAATAAAAGTGGTATGGAACCACAACACTATTGTCTTAAGGTCAACAGGATTTACTCCATTCATGCTTTTATTCAGTGACGAAGCAATAACACCGGAAGAAGCAAGAACGGGTTCAATAAGGACCCTAGCTTCGGTAGAAAACGATGAGAATTGTAAAACAACAAAAGACACGATAGAAGGGACCAGACTTTAGGAAATAGATCACATCAATAAGTATCAAGCTGAAACAGTCAAGTGGCGTGATAGGAAGGTAAGACTAAAAACATCAAGCCAGGACACTTGGTACTTTGGAGAGTGGCCAACCCGGATACAGCGGGAAAACTTCAGCTCAAATGGTAAGGTCCTTTCTTGGTGGTATCTTCGTCAAGACCAGGGTCATACAAGTTGAAAGACATGGATGGCAACGACATTCCAAGATCTTGAAATGCAGATGAGCTTCGAAGATATTATGTATATATTTTGTAATTTTCTTATTTTTTTCCTTATGGCACCCTTTTCCTTTCAAAGAGGGGAGAAAAGTTTTTAATGGGGCCATATGTTGTAGTATTTATTTTTTTTGTGCAGCCCTGTGCAATACAAGGGCCAAATTCCCCCACATGTAAAATGTAAGGATTTGGGATTACACCATCGAGTGTATAAAAGTATGAAGAAGCTCCAAAGTCATCACTAAGGGGATGTAGAGCTAGAATGCCACCTAAGTGAAATGTGAAGAAGCTCCAAAGTCGTCCCTAAGGGGATGCAGAGCTTAAATGCCACCTAAGTAAAAGGTGAAGAAGCTTGAAAGTCATTCCTAAGGGGATGTAGAGCTTAGCTCCAAAGTCGTTCCCATGGGAATACAGAGCTGAATAACCACCTAAGTTAAAGGTGAAGTGACTTCAAAGTCGTTCCTAAGGGGATGCAGAGTCTGGGTGTGTATTCGCGTGAGTTTTTACCTTTGGCATACATTTGCATACTTTATCACATCATCTTTTGCATTCATACAAACATACATTAGGCATCTGTAGATTCATCATCATGACATAAAGCATAAAGCATTAATAGGAAAAGCGAGGGTTTCTGCCTTCAATGAGAGAACGCTTCGTATATACGAAGATGCTTCGTCTCAAATGAAATTTCATTGTATATGAGAGCTGATCTTTGATTTTGCTCAAGAGGTGCTTCGATGTGAACGAAAAGAAGGGAAGTTGTTTTTTTGCCTTCGGCTCAAAAAGCTACGAGCATTGGTTTCGTCCACAGCAAAGCAGACGACACACGAATGAAAGGTAAAATAGCATTACAAAGCATTTACAAATATTTACAACTATCCATTCACATTCAATTACAATTCTTTGTCAAATAATACACTTTTCTTGCACAAAGAATTTCCAAAAAGTGTTTCTACAAATATTAACAAAGGGAGCCTCTAAAGTCTTCTTCAATGGTCCAGACTTAGCTTCGGTTTACTAACTTTCGGCACCATCACCGTGAAGAATGACGAAGGTAAGGGTAATGAGGAGTATGGTAAGAAAAAAACGTAAAATAAAAGAATAGAGGTAAAGAGCTATACTTTGTTGAGCAGATTTTGAGCTACGTTTCCAGCCAACTCTCGGCCAACTCAGTTTTGTTATCACTCTCAGCTTCGGTCAGGGCTTGTTCAGCTTCGGCATTAGAGACACCTTCGACAATAGCTCCACCTGGCACAACCAGCCCTGACCGCCTCATCATTTCTGAGATGGGCGCTGTCTCAGTTGCTTCAGTTTCATCTCCCTCGTGGGACACCCTTGCAGTGGATCTTACTTTGGCCATTTCGTTATTCAGCTTCTTTCAGACGAAGTTGATCCTAAGCGATGAAGTGCCTGTTCGAAAGTACAACGCAAAGAGCTTTGGCTTCGGTTAAAATTTTCTACAGCACAACGATGCAATAGCAATGAATGTTGCGGTAACTTCTCACCAACCTGCCTGTTTATATAGCCTTGCAGGAGAAGAACGCGAACCGCCAAAGCGTGCATACTGGCTGAACGGTGGACTGGTAGGCGCTTGGAATATTTTAATCATTTTTTATAACAAGCTTAGGGAAGGTGTTTTCGGACCTTCGACATTCCAAAGCATGTGTGTTATTCGCGGATCGAGCTCGTTATGAAAAAACTATCTAGCACCGCGAAGGGGCTACTGTTGGGGGTCTTCTTCTCCACCGAAGGTCCTCAAAACAAAGACACCACCGACAAAGTGATCCTGAAGATTTCCTTCATTCTACCAAAGGTCGTCAGGACGAAGACCTCGCTTGAAAGCAACGGTGGCAAGTGACGAAACTGCCATCAGCTTCGGTTTAGATCAAGCAAAAGATGAAGAGACCTGATAGACCCTATCGATTTAAGCTATGATTATAAACAAGTGTTGAAGGTCATGAATGTAATTTTACCTGGGCTGCGTCCTGTGCCTATAAATAGATGAACAGTAGCACCATACTGTTTACGCTAGATTGTAATTTCTCTCTTGCGTCAACACCTTCAAGCAAGCCGAAGGTATCAATGTAAAACAAATTCTGTTAATACTCTTGTGAGTTTTTAAAGAATGTTAACACGTAGATGATTTATATCCATTATATTTATATTTATGTATTTTAATTTTTTTATAAGATGATGAAGGCATGTCCTTCATAACCTTCGTTCGATGATCATTGAATCCGAGGGGAAACAATGCTTCGGAGGACGAGATGTCCTTCTGTCAGGCCGGTCAGTGGAGTGGCGAAGTGACTGCGGTCACTTCGGCTCTGTCGACTGGAGGACGTGCATCAGGATAAAGGTGTCAGACCACCTTTGCATTAAATGCCCCTGCGATTTGGTCGGTTGGCGTAGCGATTTGGCCAGGGTTGCATCTTGGCGAAGACTGGGCCTCGGGCGAGCCGGAAGTATGTTCGTCGCTGGAGGGGGGCCTCGGGCTAGACGTAGATCCTCCGGGGTCGGCTGCCCTTGCCCGAGGCTGGGCTCGGGTGAGGCGTGATCGAGTCCCTCGAATGGACCGATCCCTGACTTAGTCGCACCCATCAGGCCTTTGCAGCTTTGTGCTGATGGGGGTTACCAGCTGAGAATTAGGAGTCTTGAGGGTACCCCTAATTATGGTCCCCGACAGTAGCCCCCGAGCCTCGAAGGGAGTGTTAACACTCGCTTGGAGGATTTTGTCGCACTTTTTTGCATGGGGACCAGCCTTTCTCGGTTGCGTTTTGTTCCGGTGGGTGCGCGCGAGCGCACCCGCCGGGTGTAGCCCCCGAGGCCTCGGAGGAGTGGTTTGACTCCTCCGAGGTCTTAATGCCTTGCGCAATGCTTCGGCTGGTCTGGTCGTTCCCTCATGCGAGCTGGTCGTAGCCCGGGTGCACGGTCGAGTCCCAAGTCCTCGGGCTGGTATGTTGACGCTGTCAACAGTTTGGCCGGAGCCGGGTTTGCGAGAGCAGCCCCCGAGCCTCTGCACAGGGCGAGAGGACGGTCAAGGGCAGACTCGACTTTTTTTACATACGCCCCTGCGTCGCCTTTCCACAAGGAGGAGGGGGGGAAAGCGCCATGTTGCCCTCGGAGGGCGCCGAACATGGTGTCTCCGGTGAGCTGCTGGCGGGTAATCCGAGTGGACGCACGTGCCCCATTTGTTAGGGGTCGGCTAGAGGCCCGGAGGCGAGCTCAAAAGTACCTGCGGGTGATCTGCCGGACCCGGTCCCCTGTCGACGGGGTCCGAGGGCTCGATGCCTCTCTCTGATGGGATTCCATTACAAGATCGTTCCCGCGGGTCTCGAAAATGTCGTAGGTGTCGGTGTTTTGGGTCCGACCGCACACCCGGGGTTGCCCCTCAAGGTGTTTTTAGGAGTAGGACGATGTCGACGACTGTAGCAAAATGGTTCGTGCCGTTCGCACGAGGGACAATGGACAAGATTTGCAGGTTCGGGCCGCTTAGAAGTGCGTAATACCCTACGTCCTGGTGAGTATATGAGCGTGGTTACAAGAGGATCCTCTGGATAGAGGGCGCAGAGAGTTTATGTGGGTGGCTAAGTAGAATAGGGTCGATCGATCTGAAGGGGTGCCCCCTAGGCCTTATATACTCGACCGTGGGGCAATACACGTGAGTATGATAACAACAAGTAGCTAAAAGATAGTGAACCTCTTGAGTTTATCCCTACGTAACCTTCGCCGACTTATCCTCGCATGGCTCTGTTGCATGGGGGCTTCAGCGCGGGAAAGTCGGGTCTCTGTTGCGATTCATTCGTTCGACATTTGTGGGCCGTCTGGGTTTGCACTAATCAGTCTCACGTCTTCTTTTCTTTGTTGGCTGTCCTTCCCTAGGCCCACGAAAGAATGACCTTACGAATTATTGGGCCCCTGGGCCTTTCGTGAGGCCTTTTACTTCTTTGGTGGACCCAGGGGATATCTATCTCCCACAAGCCCCCGATCTTTGGGTTGATTTAGAAGTAATCAACTTAAAGATCCAAGGTCCAAAAAATGACTTCCTGCTGTCTTCTCTAGCTCTGATCACTCGTTTGACCAAAGTTTGGTTTTGTGCTTGTGCCTTAGAGGTCGGCATTTTTGGATTGTAAGACTCTGGACTTCATTGGGTGCACCGGAGGTGCACCCAATGGGTGTAGCCCCCGACCTTTGAGTAGATTTTAGAGGATAATCTACTCGAAGGTCTTCTTCCAAAGATTATGTCCATTCGCGCTCCTGCATCTCGGTTGAGGATTGGTCTTTTCAATCTTGCTCTACGCCTTAGAAGTCGGCGCCATATCGGTTTAGAATAATACTCCATGGGGTGCACCGGAGGTGCACCCAATGGGTGTAGCCCCCGACCTTCAAATGGATTTTTTATGGATAATCCATTCGAAGGTCTTCCTTTCGCTTGTGGAAACTGGCGTGAAGCTACTTTGCATTATGCTTTGGAGGTCAGCATTATGTCATCAATATTTTGCTGCAGAGGTCAGCGTATATTTTGTCTTTAGCAGCCGAGTTTGCAATCCATCCATATCTTGCTAGGTAGTGCAATTTATTTGCTTCTGCGATTGATTGGACGTTTGACGGACGTTCTCTGTCTAGTCTTCACGTCGCTTCTGTCGGCCATATCTTGTACTTTGTTGGCTATATTTGGCTTTCCTCTGATCCTTACTGATATCTCATTTTTGTCTTGAGGTATTCACTGCATGCCCTGCACGGATGTGACCGTTTGAAAAATATACTGATAATTCCTGGGCGTCCCCCCCAATGGGTGTGGGCAAGGGACGGCTTGGTACGCTGAGTGTTTTAGCCGGTTGCCTCTGAGTAGTAATGCGATGGGACGGCTAGTGTAATCATATCCTTTGCGCTGTTGACTGGAGTCTCAATGGGTGTAGTGTTGCATGAAACGGCGTCCGCCGTCTGACGTGTCTTCAGATGGGTGGAAGTGCTTATTGAATGCCTTGCGACTGTTCAGTGACCGCGGTTAGAAGTGAGCGGTTGCCTTTCCCTTCTATAAATAACCTCTTTGCTTCTCTGGTTTCTCCACATCTCTTCGCTGCTCCTTACTGCCTTCTTTTCCTCCCCTCTGTCTGCTTCCGCCATGGGCAAGAACAACAAGCGCAAGCGCGAGCCGACTCCTCCATCGGAGGATTTCGGTGACTCGGAATACTCGGAGGAGGAGTTCTCCTCCGAGTCCGAGGGGTCTCCGGCTCCCGTCTCTCCCCCGGCGTCGTCCGATGACTCGGACGACTCCCAGGGGATAGCCGCGGAGGTCTGGACGTACATCCGGGCCGTCGAGCGCTCCGGGCTCGAAGGCTCGGATGAGTCGGAGTACTCCTCGGACGAGGAGGACTCGGACGGCGGCGACGAGGGTGAAGGCGACGACGACGACGACGACGACGACGACGACGGCGACGGCGACGGCAGCGGTAGTGGCAGGGGCGGCGGCGACGGCAGCAGGGGCAGCAGCAAGGGCGACAGCAGCAAGGGCAGCACCAAGGGCGGCAGCAGTAAGGGCAGCACCAAGGGCGGCGGCGGCGGCAGGGGCAGGGCCAGTGGCTAGACGCCACTAGTCTTCTTAGATGTTAGTATAGTTTAGTATAGTTAGAATAATGCAGTAGTAATTAGTGTAGTTTAGTAGTAGTAATAATGTAGAGTAGTATAGTGTAGTTTAGTAGTAGTAGTAATGTAGAGTAGAAGTAGGGAAGTACCAACTCGTGAAGAGCTGGTTTGTAAACTCGTTAACTTCCCTTTAATGAAGAACTATCGTTGATCCTCCCTTTTCGATGACTTGTCGTTGCTTTTCCTGAATGTTGAACTGATTCTTTTAATGTAGTAGAAACAACGCCGAGCGATGTGTAGGTTGTCATCAGCGTTTTAGAAGTAACACCAAGCAATCGAACACAAGATCTGCGTTTTAGAGGCAATGCCGAATGATAGAAGGTCGGCATCGGCATTTTAGAAGTAATGCCGAGCGACAGAATATAGGGTCGGCGTTTTAGAAACAACGCCGAGTGATTGAAGGTCGGCGTCGGCATTTTTAGAAGTAATGCCGAGCGATTGAACACGTGGTCGGCGCGTTAGAGGACACGCCGAGTGATTGAAGGTTGGCATCGGCATTTTAGAAGTAATGCCGAGCGATTGAACACGTGGTTGGCGTTTTAGAGGCAACGCCGAGTGATTGAAGGTCGGCATCGGCATTTTAGAAGTAATGCCGAGCGATTGAACACGTGGTCGGCGCGTTAGAGGACACGCCGAGTGATTGAAGGTCGGCATCGGCATTTTAGAAGTAATGCCGAGCGATTGAACACGTGGTCGGCGTTTTAGAGGCAACGCCGAGTGATTGAAGGTCGGCATCAGCATTTTAGAAGTAATGCCGAGCGATTGAACACGTGTTCGGCGCGTTAGAGGACACGCCGAGTGATTGAAGGTCGGCATCGGCATTTTAGAAGTAATGCCGAGCGATTGAACACGTGGTCGGCGTTTTAGAGGCAACGCTGAGTGATTGAAGGTCGGCATCGGCATTTTAGAAGTAATGCCGAGCGATTGAACACGTGGTCAGCGTTTTAGAGATAACGCCGAGTGATAGCCAGCTTTACAAGTTACTTTGAGGAAAATAACCGAGTGATGAGGTGGCACGTCGGCTCTCTTGGAAATAACTGTCGGATATCCACGTGGCATGCTGGAATTCCAATGGGTGTGCTCTACCTGCTGCTGACCCCAACGAGGATGCTGTTTGTGCTGTTACTGTGGAGGATGAGGAGGAAGAAAATGAAACTCCATTAACTCGGAAAAACAGTCGGCAATTCGTCGCTAGCGGTGGAAGTAGTGGAGTTCCTTCTCCTGCCTTGTCTGCCCTTATTGGTCTACAAGAACTGTCCATGGCCAATTTTGATCAAGCTCTAGAGGATATGGTCCCTGAGAACTTGTTGTTGGAACCTGCAGATGCTGATGCGACAGAAACTTGTGCAGCCGTGCCAGATGCTGGGTTGAGGTCATCCCGCGCCTCGTCGACCTTAGAGCATGATCTTGAGGGTCGGGATGCTGACCTGAATCGTCCTGATCCCATGGAAGTAGCTGAAGGCCCGTCAACCTTAGAGGTGGTTACGGCAGAGAGCTTGGATCCCTTGAATAGTGATGACACGTGCCCAGCCCCCGAGGATGTCGCCGGGGAGGACTCAGCTCGGGTGAGGAGTGTAGGCCACTACCCAGCCCCCGAGGGTGTTGCCGGGGATGACCCGGCTCGAGTGGGCAGTGCCAGCCTTGACCCAGCCCCCGAGGGTGTCCGAGCGAGGTCTCCTTCCTGCACTTCCATGGATGTTCATGTGGGTTCACCTCCACACTCTGGTGGCATGGTGGTGGCTCAAACTCCGGATCAGGGGGTCGCTTTAGAGGGCAGCATCCCCACTGGTCTGGCGTTAGGCTCTGCTGAATGTACTGAGCTCGTTCCTGCTGGTCTACTGCAAGCTGCTTCGGGTGGTGGTCTGGCTCCTGATCATCAGTTGATTTCTCCTGACTTGGGAATACCTTCGTTCTTCTCCAACCTCCAGGTATTTGTGCTGTATTGTAGCTTGATCCCCACATTACATGAACTGTTGCCATTATACTCATCTGTTCTTCTCATCAGGCTTTAGTGAGTTTGATGGCCAGCCAGCTGAGATTGCAGGGTGCTTCTCTCCCGGAAGTGGCTTCGTCTCTTGCGTGCTGGAATCCAGTGTCGCTTCAACGTCGTGTGTCCGAGTTGGAGGCAACAAATGCTGGTTGGTGCTCTTTTCCTTCTTCTTCTTTGCCTCTGTTCGTGGATTGTTTTACCTTCTAACCTTATTTCATTTGATTACCCCTTGATAGGAATGACTCGGCAGATTGCAGTTCTTGAAGAAAAACATTCCCAAGATCAAGCTGAAATGGCTCGACGATGCGCTGACTTCGAGGAGAAGTATTCTCAAAGTCAGATCGAGTTGAGTCAGGTCTCTGCGGCTTTGGATGATGCCAACGCTCTGAGTTCTTTTCTTCATGCTCAGCTTGACTCTGAGAAGGTAGCTTACGAACCCGTGCTTCGCCTTATCATGCTCTTGGATTCTGAATGAGTTGATTTTTGCTTGTAGGAAGAAAGACGCATCCTTGCTGCTTCTCGCGACAACTTGGACAGATTGTACCGAGATTCCAGCAACTCGTTGACCATCTTGGAGAGGAGCCACCGTTTTACGATGGAGGAGCTTGACAATCAGCGCCGTCAGCTGCAGGAATCCTCGGATGAAGTGACCCGCCTTACACAGCTGCTATCAGCAAAGGATGCCACCATCAAGGGACTCCGAGCTTCTAAGAAATCCATTGCTCAGGAGTTAGAAACTGCTCAGCAGGCCGTTAAAGTTGCCGAGGAAGCTGCTGTCACTTTCAAAGCTCAGCGCGATAAGGCCCTGGACAAGGCCATTCGGGCGGGACGAATCTTGATGAGAAGACCTGGCGTGGTTGTCCCTGAAGATATAAGAGCTGATGTGAATGCTGCCCCTGATTCCTCGAATCTCCCTTCTTCATCAGTCGTTCCAGTGTCGGAATCAGTTCGGGGGCTTGTGGGAGAGAGACTGGAAGTTGGCGGTGAAACGTCGACTGAAGTCTCCCCAGTCGTCGATGCAGTGTCGGGGTAGATGTCGTAGCCACTGCAGCGCGTCTTGCCCGAGGACGATGGGCAGATACGCAGTCATGACGTCTTCGGATGCCCCAGCAGCCCGAGCAGCGGTGGTGTAGACGGCTAACCAACCCCCTGGATCCTGCTTAGGTTCATATTTGTCGACATTGGATACCTTGAAGTTGGGAGGCCATTGGATGGCCCTAAGGCGCGGAGTAAGGGCGGATACTCCGCACGTGTCCTCCTGTCGTCGGGGATGTCGTCTGTCCCGGGGAGGGGAGTGGCGGTGGTGGTTCCTCGACCGTCCCCGGGTGGTACCACCAGTTGAAGCTGTTGCCGACTCAGTCCGGGTGGCCTGGCTTTGAGTCGGGAAGCCATGATCTCGGTCATATTCCTCCCGACGGCGAATTTCGTTCTCATGCCGCCGTTCGTGCGAAGCATTGATAGAGCTTCGCGCGTCTCGGCGACTGTTGATGGCGTGTCGCAAATCGTTCGGCGGGTGAGCGAGCGGTAGAAGATGGTTGGCTGCCTGAGTGAACAGGCGTCGGTATCCCTCGGCGTCGGTAGTCCGAGGAAGTCCGTCAGCTATCCGAGCTAGAACGCCTCCGACTTCGCTCGGCGTGTTCATAGCTCGGGCGAAGTCGGGGTTCAAGTTGCGCCCGAAGAGCGGATTCTCGCGTCGTTGCCTTGCATCTTGCTCGGCTTGCTCCTGAGTCCGACGGCGATCACGTCGTCGGGAGTTCCTTCGTTCCCTGAAGACGCGTTCTTCCGGAGTTTCTCCTATCTCTGAGACCTCGTCTCGCGAGACAGGCTGCTCCGGATCCCGTTCTCCAGCTGCGTGATGTCGTCGAACGTTCCTGCGTCGGTTCCTTCGTCGGCGGGATTCTCGCTGAGGTGGTTCTTCTCCAGGCGCGGTCGGTTCATCGTCAGAGACGGCGGGCGACTCTGCTCTCCCGATGAAGAGGACGTCGGGGTAGAACGGTACTGCTGTCGCGGCGACTTTCTTTCCGTTCTCCTTTGAGGCCGGAGGAACGGGAAGAACAACCTGCCTCTCCCTGGTCTCCTTCTTTCTCACGACCCGTGTCCATTCTTTCGTCGGGGAAGTAGACAGCGGAGTCTTCCGGGTCAGCGAGCTTCTAGCTCCAGCCTCCCCGGAGACGATCTTTTTCCGAAGAGCCGGAGGTAGCGTCTTTCCAACATTTTCGGAGTTTGTTGGGGGAGACTTCTGTTCCGGCAGGTCTGCGAGGCGGTGTAGAATTCCCTCTTCGTCCGCTACGGATGAGATTGTCCCGAAGCAGAATACAGATCCGGGACGCACGGCGATCTTACTGTGGAAGGTGACGGCCATTGAGCTAGCTTGGATCGTCGACACACCCCCTACCTGGCGCGCCAGCTGTCGGTGTTTTGGGTCCGACCGCACACCCGGGGTTGCCCCTCAAGGTGTTTTTAGGAGTAGGACGATGTCGACGACTGTAGCAAAATGGTTCGTGCCGTTCGCACGAGGGACAATGGACAAGATTTGCAGGTTCGGGCCACTTAGAAGTGCGTAATACCCTACGTCCTGGTGAGTATATGAGCGTGGTTACAAGAGGATCCTCTGGATAGAGGGCGCAGAGAGTTTATGTGGGTGGCTAAGTAGAATAGGGTCGATCGATCTGAAGGGGTGCCCCCTAGGCCTTATATACTCGACCGTGGGGCAATACACGTGAGTATGATAACAACAAGTAGCTAAAAGATAGTGAACCTCTTGAGTTTATCCCTACGTAACCTTCGCCGACTTATCCTCGCATGGCTCTGTTGCATGGGGGCTTCAGCGCGGGAAAGTCGGGTCTCTGTTGCGATTCATTCGTTCGACGTTTGTGGGCCGTCTGGGTTTGCACTAATCAGTCTCACGTCTTCTTTTCTTTCTTGGCTGTCCTTCCCTAGGCCCACGAAAGAATGACCTTACGAATTATTGGGCCCCTGGGCCTTTCGTGAGGCCTTTTACTTCTTTGGTGGACCCAGGGGATATCTATCTCCCACAGTAGGGTACCTCGGGAGCATAGCCCGAGCCTCGGTTATGTATCGAACGTACCCAGGGTCATCCCTCGCTCTATGTCTGAGGCGCCTGTGAACCCTTCGAGGGCCAGCCTACAAACCCCTGATCAGTAGTGGGCGCAGAGCCCGAGTGGCCTAAGGCGGCCGTTGAACCCTTCCGAGGGGCCGGCCTTCGAACCTCTGACCAGTAGTGGGTGTGGAGCCCACGCGCTCTGAGGCGGCTGTTAAACCCCTCCGAGGGGCCAGCCTTTGAACCTCTGATCAGTAGGGAGGCTCGGAGCCTGTTTCCTTCACGGAGAAGGATTCTTTTCGGGGTATCCCCCTTTCCCGGTCCCTGTTGTAAGAGAGAGAAAGAGAAAAAGGAAAAGGATACGAAATCGAATGACGTGGCGTACCTTTTTTGACGCGGTCATTATGGCGAAGGCGAAGCGTCGCTCGCTTCCCCTGCCAGAGGCGCCGCCTGTCCCGCCGCGGAGTTAATGCGACGGGGCGAGTGGTTTGCGGGGCGGCCGTTGCGCGTGCGAGAGCCGTTCGAGGAACGGAATACGGGCGCGCCGTGTTCACGCCGTAGGCTTGGCTGATGACGTGACCGCTGCTCCCGCCCGCCTGCCACCGCCATTACTGCCGGCCCATTTTTGGCCGTATTGACCGTCGCGCCTGGCTGGCACTGCTGGGTCGTACGCAGGGTTGCCTCGAGTCGCGGTACTGGTTCCGCAGTCGAGGAGGCGTGGCAGTGGTGCGAGTGGCGGTGCAGTTGCTTGCACGTAGCGACCGGCGCGCCGGTTGCATGACGCGTGGGCGTGGGCCCCCATGCTGGGTGCGTTGGAAGTCGGAGGGGCGCACCCACTTGGCGCGGTTGCATGCCGCCTGCATGGCTGTTCGCCCTTTCGCGCCGCTGGTCTGGGCGAAAGTGGAGGAATGCTCGTAACCGCTGGGCGGTTGCATGCACCGCGCGTGGCGGTTTGGCTTCTTCTGCTCTGGGCCAGCTTGCATGACGCGTGGGACCCAGCCCCCGCGCCGTAGGGGGAGGACCTTGGAGCGTGTTGGAGAAGACTCAGCCCACGACGGCTGGGGACGCAAGTAGGGAGAGTCGCCTTTAAAAGGAGGGTGACCCCCTTGAAAGGCGACCATGTCTTCACGCTCCCTTATGCATCGTGTCTTTCCACCTTCCGAGCCCCCGGATGGGGGACACCCGCAATCCTTCCGCCTTGTCGTTGGAGGAACGCAACTCTGTGGGAGTTGGTACCTTTCAGCCATCGTTCGGCTTCAAGGATTTTCATCATGCAGCCCGGCTGCACCCCTCCGTCGGCGGTCACCCAAGACGGTGACCACCAGCCCCTGGATGGGGAGAAGCAAGCCGGGCTACGGCCCCCGCCTCTCCCTCAGCTTCAAGGATGCTTACCATCCTTGCTGGGGCGGAGAGCGAGGCGAGCCGGGGCTCTACCTCCCGCACGGGTCGGCTGGCCACCTCCTCTTCCAGCTTCTGGTGGTGGAAACCATCCCCCAGCTCTACGGAGGAGGCGTCCTCCAGCCATGCCGGGGAAGGCGAACTGTTGCTGCCCAGCTAGGATGCAACATTTCGCCCTCTTCCTCGTTTTCGTGGTGAGGACGGGAGTGAGGACCTGCCGGTGCGCTTTGGAGCGGCCCGCTCTTTGGCTTTGATGTCTGGTTCGTGTCCCTTGAGCGGGGACGCGAACGAGAGCCTTCCGGTCGCCGCGTCCGTCCTGGGACCATAGCTACTGCTGCAGAGGTTGCTGGCGAGTCGCCCGGAACTTGTCGCCCCGCAGGCTCCCCGGTGTGGAGGTCGTTCATACCCGCGGGGACGGAACCGGAGTTCCGTTTGTAATGGCACCTTGAATGCCGGTCTTTTGTTCATTGTGGCTGTCGGGGCCTGAACGTGTATGTATTTTTGGCGCGGAGCCGTGTTTTTTCCTCATTTTTGAGCACTAAGACTCGCCTGTTGGTTGTCTGAACCGCTTCACCAAGCATGAGTCGCCCCGTGCAAAGGTGACGAGTGAGGTATCTGTATCCCGGAGGCGTAGGAGTCCCTCGGCTCGATCGGCCTTGCTGTCCGAGGCTTCTCTTGCTTAGTTAAAGGAACCCCTCGGCCGCTCTTCGATGAGCTGAAGCCAGGGGTAGCGGTGTCAGCACGGACAGAGGCAGAGTTGGCTCAAAAAGAAGACTTGGTCGGCCGGAGCCTGGCCGGGTCGTCCGTTAGCGGGACCGACGCTGGAGTTGATCTGCCGAGGCCTCGGGCCGGGCTAATGTCTTCGGGGGACAGCTGGCCGAGGCCTCGAGGTGACCAGCCGAGCCGCCTGCTCGAGCCGGATTCTTGGAGGAGACCCTGGCGGCGATGGCCCGGGCGTGATGATGACGTCGTCCTTCAGAGTGGAGATCCTCGGACCGCGTCGCCGTCCGAGGCTAGGTCGGACCTCACCGAAGGTGTAGTCGACGCCGAGGGTGCTGCTGCTCCCTTCAACTATCGAGATCCGAGCCTGCAGGATCGGATTATCTTGTAGCGTGTGTTTTCTGCGGCCACCGAGGCCCAAACACGCCATCGCCGTGTTGTAAAGCTGCATTTCTTTTCCTCTTGTTTCGAGTATCTGGACTTTTTCGTCGGTAACAAATTTGTCCGTGCGAGCGAGAGTTGCTTTTCACGGAAGGTGATGAGTGAGGTAACCGTATCCCGGAGGCGTAGGAATCCCTCGGCTCGGTCGGCCTTGCCGCTTACGCGCACTCTTGCCCGTCCATAGGGTTCTGTCACCGACGCAGTCGAGAAGGCTCGAAGAATCGCTTCGGCAGAGGAGCTTTCGAGCGCGAAGACTTGTTCGGTCCGCGGAATCACTTATCCGAACGCGAGTTACTTATCGCAGAAGGTGATGAGTGTGGTATCCGTATCTCGGAGGCATAGGAGTACCTCGGCTCGGTCAGCCTTGGCTGCTTACGTGTACTCCGTCGTTTTCAGGATCCACTTTCGAAGTAGTCGAAAAGCACGAAAGACATTCTGGCAGAAAGGATCTTTTTTCGAGGAAAATTTCGACGCAGAGGGGGTTCCCCCCCTTTTAGCCCCTGAGGGAGGGTCGGGCTTTGCCGAGGCAAGGCTGACCCTTCCTTGATGACTAAACTTTGCGTGGGAGCGAGGTATATGAACAACTTGAAAGCATCTTAAGGGTAGAAGCGAGGTAGCTGTTGGATGTTCCAAGCGTTGCTGTAGACCTCTCCTTGACTGTTGGCCAGCTTGTACGTTCCGGGCTTCAGAACTTTGGCGATGACGAACGACCCTTCCTAGGGAGGTGTGAGCTTGTGCCGCCCTCGGGCGTCCTGTCGCAGCCGAAGCACCAGGTCGCCCACCTGGAGGTCTCGGGACCGGACCCCTCGGGCGTGGTAGCGTCGCAGGGACTACTGGTACCGCGCCGAGTGTAGTAAGGCCATGTCCCGAGCCTCTTCCAGCTGGTCCAGCGAGTCTTCTCGACTAGCTTGGTTGCTTTGGTCGGCGTAGGCCCTCGTCCTCGGGGAGCCGTATTCTAAGTCTGTGGGCAAGATGGCCTCGGCCCCATAGACTAGAAAGAACGGCGTGAAGCCCGTGGCTCGGCTCGGCGTTGTCCTCAGGCTCCAGACCACCGAGGGGAGTTCCTTCATCCATCGCTTGCCGAACTTGTTGAGGTTGTTGTAGATCCGAGGCTTGAGTCCTTGTAGAATCATGCCGTTGGCACGCTCTACTTGCCCATTCGTCATGGGGTGAGCCACGGCGGCCCAGTCCACCCGGATGTGGTGATCCTCGCAGAAGTCCAGGAACTTTCTACCGGTGAACTGGGTGCCGTTGTCGGTGATGATGGAGTTCGGGACCCCAAAACGATGGATGATGTTGGTGAAGAACGCCACCGCCTGTTCGGACCTGATGCTGTTTAGGGGTCGGACCTCGATCCACTTGGAGAATTTGTCGATGGCGACCAACAGGTGCGTGTAGCGCCCGGGTGCCTTCTGCAAGGGGCTGACGAGGTCCAGACCCCACACAGCAAAAGGCCAGGTGATGGGTATCGTCTGCAGAGCCTGAGCGGGCAGGTGGGTCTGCCTCGTGTAGAACTGACACCCTTCGCAGGTGCGGACAATTCTAGTGGCGTCGGCCACCGCCGTCGGCCAGTAGAAACCTTGTCGGAAGGCGTTTCCAACAAGGGCTCGAGGTGCTGCGTGATGGCCGCAAGCCCCCGAGTGTATCTCTCGTAGGAGCTCCTGGCCTTCGGCGATGGGGATGCATCGCTGGAGGATGCCCGAGGGGCAGCGGTGGTAGAGCTCCTTCCCATCCCCCAGCAAGACGAACGACTTGGCACGTCGCGCCAACCACCGAGCTTCGGCTCGGTCGAGGGGTAGCTCTCCTCGGTGGAGATATCGCAGGTACAGGGTCTGCCAGTTTCGATTAGGCGTGACCCCGCTTCGCTCCTCCTCGACGCACAGTGCCTCACCCTCGGGGGCCGAGGGTACCTCGGGCTGAACCATGGGTGCCTCAGGCCGAGCTGAGGGTGCCTCGGGCCGAGCCGAGGGTGCCTCGGACTGAGCCGAGGGTACCTCGGGCTGGGCCGAGGGTGCCTCGGGCTCGGGCGAGTCGTCGATCTTGACGGAGGGTTGATGCAGGTCTCGGGAGAAGACGTCCGGGGGAACCGTTGTTCGTCCTGAGGCTATTTTAGCTAGCTCGTCCGCAGTCTCGTTGTAGCGTCGGGCGATGTGGTTGAGCTCGAGCCCGTAGAACTTGTCTTCCAGGCGCCGAACCTCATCGCAGTAGGCCTCCATCTTCGGGTCGCGGTAGTGGGAGTTCTTCATGACTTGGTCGATGACGAGTTGCGAGTCACCGCGAGCGTCGAGGCATCAGACCCCTAGCTCGATGGCGATGCGCAACCCGTTGACTAGAGCCTCGTACTCAGCCACATTGTTGGAAGCCGGGAAGTGGAGGCGTAGCACGTAGCGTAGATGCTTTCCGAGGGGCGAGATGAAGAGCAGGCCTGCGCCTGCTCCTGTCTTTATCAGCGACCCGTCGAAGAACATGGTCCAGAGTTCCGGTTGGATCGGAACTGTTGGGAGCTGGGTGTCGACCCACTCAGCCACGAAGTCCGCCAAGACCTGGGACTTGATGGCCTTCCGAGGGGCGAACGGGATCGTTTCGCCCATGATTTCCACCGCCCACTTTGCGATTCTACCCGAGGCCTCTCGGCACTGGATGATCTCCCCCAGGGGGAAGGATGATACCACCGTTACCGGATGAGACTCGAAGTAGTGTCGCAACTTTCGCTGCGTCAGGATCACCGCGTACATCAGCTTCTGAATTTGTGGGTAGCGGATCTTGGTCTCGAACAGTACCTCATTGATGAAGTAGACTAGCCTCTGGACGGGCAATGCATGCCCCTCTTCTCGTCTCTCAACCACAATCGCGGCGCTAACCACCTGAGTGGTCGCGGCGACGTAGATCAAGAGGGCTTCTCCGGCAGCGGGAGGCACCAAGATGGGCGCGTTGGTGAGGAGCGCCTTCAGGTTCCCGAGGGCTTCCTCGGCCTCAGGGGTCCAAGTGAAGCACTCGGCCTTCCTTAAGAGGCGGTACAGAGGCAGGCCTCTTTCGCCGAGGCGTGAGATGAAGCGGCTCAGAGCCACAAGACATCCCATGACTCTCTGTACGCCTTTCAAGTCCTTGATGGGCCCCATGCTGGTGATGGCCGCGATCTTCTCCGGGTTGGCCTCGATGCCCCGCTCGGAGACAATAAACCCCAAGAGCATGCCTCGGGGAACCCCAAAGACACACTTCTCGGGATTAAGCTTCACGCCTTTCGCCTTGAGACATCGGAATGTCACTTCAAGGTCGGAAAGGAGGTCGGAGGCTTTCCTCGTCTTGACTACGATGTCATCGACGTAGGCCTCGACCGTCCGGCCAATGTGTTCGCCGAACACATGGTTCATGCACCGCTGGTACGTCGCACCCGCATTCCTCAAGCCGAACGGCATGGTGACATAGCAGTACATGCCGAAGGGTGTGATGAAAGAAGTCGCGAGCTGGTCGGACTCTTTCATCCTGATTTGGTGATACCCTGAGTAGGCATCGAGGAAAGACAGGGTTTCGCACCCAGCAGTGGAATCCATGATTTGATCGATGCGAGGCAGAGGGTAGGGAACCTTCGGACATGCTTTGTTTAGACCAGTGTAGTCTACACACATCCGCCATTTCCCTCCTTTCTTTCTCACAAGCACAGGGTTGGCAAGCCATTCGGGATGGAATACCTCTTTGATGAACCCTGCCGCCATTAGCTTGTGGATCTCCTCGCCTATGGCTCTGCGCTTTTCTTCGTCGAATCGGCGTAGAGGCTGCTTGACGGGTCGGGCTCCAGCTCGGATATCTAGTGAGTGCTCGGCGACATCCCTCGGTATGCCAGGCATGTCCGAGGGACTCCACGCAAAAACGTCGGCGTTTGCGCGGAGAAAGTCGACGAGCACTGCTTCCTATTTGGGATCGAGCTCGGAGCCGATCCGGATCTGCTTGGAAGCGTCGCTGCTGGGGTCGAGGGGGATGGACTTAACCGCCTCCGCTGGCTCGAAGTTGCCAGCGTGGCGCTTCACGTCTGGCACCTCCTTAGAGAGGATCTCCAGGTCGGCGATGAGGGCCTCGGACTCGGCGAGGGCCTCGGTGTACTCCACGCACTCGACGTCGCATTCGAACGCGTGTCGGTACATGGGGCCGACGGTGATGACCCCTTTGGGGCCCGACATCTTGAGCTTGAGGTAGGTGTAGTTGGGGACGGCCATGAACTTCGCGTAGCATGGCCTCCCCAATACTGCGTGGTAGGTTCCTCGGAACCCGACCACCTCGAATGTGAGGGTCTCCCTTCGGAAGTTGGAGGGTGTTCCGAAGTAGACGGGAAGGTCGAGTTGTCCGAGGGGCTGGACGCGCTTCCCAGGGATGATCCCGTGGAAAGGCGCAGCGCCTGCCCGGACCGAGGACAGATCAACACGCAGGAGCCCGAGAGTCTCGGCATAGATGATGTTGAGGCTGCTGCCTCCGTCCATGAAGACCTTGGTGAGTCTGACGTCGCCGATGATGGGGTCGACAACGAGCGGGTATTTCCCCGAGCTCGGCACGTGGTCGGGGTGGTCGGCTTGGTCGAAGGTGATGGGCTTGTCGGACCAGTCTAGGTAGATTGGTGCCGCCACCTTTACCGAACAGACCTCCCGACGCTCTTGCTTGCGGTGCCGAGCCGAGGCGTTCGCCGCTTGCCCACCGTAGATCATGAAGTAGTCGCGGACCTCGGGGAACTCTCCTGCCTGGTGATCTTCCTTCTTGTCGTTGTCGCGAGCCCTGCCACCCTCCGCGGGTGGCCCGGCCCTGTGGAAGTGGCGCCGAAGCATAGCGCACTCCTCAAGGGTGTGCTTGACGGGCCCCTGATGATAGGGGCACGACTCCTTGAACATCTTGTCGAAGAGGTTGGCACCTCCGGGGGGTTTTCGAGGGTTCTTGTGCTCGGCGGCGGCGACAAGGTCCGAGTCGGCGGCGTCGCGTTTCGCTTGCGACTTCTTCTTGCCTTTCTTCTTGGCGCCGCGCTGAGTTGACGCCTCGGGGGCATCTTCCGGTGGGCGGCCCTGGGGCTGCTTGTCCTTCCGGAAGATAGCCTCAACCGCCTCCTGGCCAGAGGCGAACTTGGTGGCGATGTCCATCAGCTCGCTCGCCCTGGTGGGGGTCTTTCGACCCAACTTTCTGACCAGGTCGCGGCAAGTGGTGCCGGCGAGGAACGCGCCGATGACATCTGAATCGGTGATGTTGGGCAGCTCGGTGCGCTGCTTCGAGAATCGCCGGATGTAGTCCCGGAGAGACTCTCCCGGCTGCTGTCTGCAGCTTCGGAGGTCCCAGGAGTTCCCAGGGCGCACGTACGTGCCCTGGAAATTGCCGGCGAAGGCTTGGACCAGGTCGTCCCAGTTGGAGATCTACCCCGGAGGCAGGTGCTCCAACCAGGCGCGAGCGGTGTCGGAGAGGAACAGGGGGAGGTTGCGGATGATGAGGTTGTCATCGTCCGTTCCACCCAGTTGGCAGGCCAGCCGGTAGTCTGTGAGCCACAGTTCCGGTCTCGTCTCCCCCGAGTACTTTGTGATAGTAGTCGGGGTTCGGAACCGGGTCGGGAACGGCGCCCGTCGTATGGCGCGGCTGAAAGCCTGCGGACCGGGTGGTTCGGGCGAGGGACTCCGATCCTCCCCGCTGTCGTAGCGTCCCCCACGCCTGGGGTGGTAGCCTCGGCGCACCCTTTCGTCGAGGTGGGCTCGACGGTTGCGGTGATGGTGCTCGTTGCCGAGGCGACCCGGGGCCGCAGGCGCTGTGTCGCGCGTGCGCCCGGTGTGGACCGAGGCTTCCCACATGAATCAGGAAGTCGCGGCGCGATGTTCTGAGGGGTACCCCTGCCTTCGGGAGGCGGAGCTCTCGGCCCATCGGACCGCGGCGCCCTCCAGGAGATTCTTGAGCTCTCCTTGGATTCGCCGCCCCTCGGTGGTTGATGGCTTCGGCATAGCGCGGAGAAGCATTGCCGCTGCAGCCAGGTTCTGGCCGACTCCACTGGAAGCGGGTGGCGGCCTCACCCTGACATCGTCGGCGATGCGGTGCTGGATACCCTGGGGTAGATGGCGCACTTCTCCGGCCGGAGGTTGGCCCGCCCATTCCTGCCCGATGTCCCGGCAGATCGGCTCAAGTGTTCCTGCTCCCTCGTCGAGCCTGGCCTGCACCCCGCGGATTTGCTCGAGTTGTGGGTCATGACCCCCCACCTGAACGGGGACCACGGCTAGCTCCTGTAGGATGTCAACGCGAGGCACAAGCCTAGGGAGATCACCATTCTCCGGCATACCAAGATGGTTGCCTTCGGAGGGACCCCCTAGATCGACGTGGAAACATTCACGACTTGGGCCATAGTCCTCGTCGTCGAGGCTGCGGCTACCGTCGGAACAGTCGGAAAGGCAGTAGTCGCATGCGGTCATGAAGTCCCGCATGGCACTGGGGTTACCAAGTCCGGAGAAATCCCAACAGAAGTCGGACACGTCATCTTCCTCGGACCCCGAGGGCCCGTAGGTCGAGACGTCCGCCAGCCGGTCCCAGGGTGACCGCATACGAAACCCCAGAGGGTTTGGACTCGCCTCTACGAGAGCGTCCGCCAAAGCAAAGTCGCTTGGCGGGTCGAGGCTGAATCCAAAGGGCGTGAGATGGGAATCGGTGGGTACCTCTTGGTCGACGGGCGGTGACGAAGTCACGTCAGGGACTGACTGCGCCGTCGTCTCAGGTACGATGGTGACGCCCAGCAAGCCTTTCACGAGCGTGCTGGCGTCGTCCGTTTGCTTGGAATTGGCGTGTTGCGGGGAGACATCGCTCGTCTTTGTCTCAAACGCGAGGTCGATGCCCGACGTGCCCCCCGTTGGAGCGCCGGCGCCGTCGACTCGCTCGACAGCCGATGAGGTGCCGCCTCCTGCTTGGCCTTGGTTGCCCCGCCTCATCCTCCGTCAGCGGGGGAGAGGGCGGGGTGAGCTCGAATGTTGTTCTTCCACCACGCGGGGAAGACGTCGTCGATTCCACCGCCGGCGGGCGGGCTGTCGGCCGCCATTGTCGATGTCGCACGGCGGGGGAAGGAGTATCATGTCGTAGCTGCCGTCGAGGGACATGAACTCAAGACTCCCGAAATGGAGCACCGTCCCGGGCTGGAAAGGTTGCTGGAGACTGCCCATCTGGAGCTTGACGGGAAGCTGTTCGTCAACACGCAGCAGGCCCCTACCTGGCGCGCCAACTGTCGGCGTTTCGAGACCAGGGGGGTCACTGGGCCGACGAGTGAAATGTTGCCGCGTGCCCCAGCCCAGATGGGTCGGCGCGAGACGGAGCGCGAAGGGGGGGAAAAGGCAGCCAGAGCGAGAGAGAGGTGGAAATCCCGCGGCCTTCGTGTTTGTCCCGCGCCCAGGTCGGGTGCTCTTGCAGTAGGGGGTTACAAGCGTCCACGCGGGAGGGGAGCGAGCGGCCTCACGCGAGCGCCTGTCCCGTCCTCTTCCCCGCGCGGCCAACCCTCCGTAAGAGGGCCCTGGTCCTTCCTTTTATAGGTGTAAGGAGAGGATCCAGGTGTACAATGGGGGGTGTAGCAGAATGCTAACGTGTCTAGCGGAGGAGAGCTAGCGCCCTAAGTACACGCCATCATGGCAGCCGGAGAGGTTTTGGCACCCGGTTCGTGTGGTGTCGTGGACGTCGGAGGAGCGCTGGAGCCTGGCGGAAGGACAGCTGTCGGGGCTGTCGAGTCCTTGCTGATGTCCTCTTGCTTCCGTAAGGGGGCTGAGAGCCGCCGTCGTCATAGAGCGTGCGGGGCGCCATCATTACTTGTCTGGTGGAGCGAGCCAGATGGGACGCCGGTCTTGTTCCCCGTAGCCTGAGTCAGCTTGGGGTAGGGTAATGATGGTGCCTCCTATTGACGTGGTCGGTCCGTGCCCTAGGTTGGGCGATGTGGAGGCTCCTCCGAGGTCGAGGTCGAGTCTGTCTTCCGAGGCCGAGGTCGAGTCCGAGCCCCTGGGTAGGGCGAGGCAGAGACCGTCGGCGGAGGCCAGGGCTGAGTCCGAGCCCTGGGGTCGGGCGAAGCGGAGTTCGTCATCTTTAGGAGCTGAGACCGAGTCCGAGCCCTGAGGTCGGGTGGAGCGGAGTTCGTCGTCTTCCGAGGCTGAGCCCGAGTCCGAGCCCTGGGTCAGGCGGGGCGGAGTTCGCCGTCTTTCGGGGTCGAGCCCGAGTCCGAGCCCTTGGTCGGGCGGAGCGGAGTTCGCCATCTTTCGGGGCTGAGCCCGAGTCCGAGCCCTGGGTCGGGCGGAGCGGAGTTCGCGGTCTTCCGGGGCTGAGCCTGAGTCCGAGCCCTGGGTCGGGCGGAGCGGAGTTCGCCGTCTTCCGGGGCTGAGCCCGAGTCCGAGCCTTGGGTCGGGCGGAGCGGAGTTTCCTATGGTGCCTGAGGCCGGGCCTGGCTACCTGTCAACCTCACTCTGTCGAGTGGCACAGCAGTCGGAGCGGTGCAGGCGACGCTGTCCTTCTGTCAGGCCGGTTAGTGGAGCGGCGAAGTGACTGCGGTCACTTCGGCTCTGTCGACTGGAGGACGTGCGTCAGGATAAAGGTGTCAGGCCACCTTTGCATTAAATGCCCCTGCGATTTGGTCGGTTGGCGTGGCGATTTGGCCAGGGTTGCTTCTTGGCGAAGACTGGGCCTCGGGCGAGCCGGAAGTATGTTCGTCGCTGGAGGGGGCCTCGGGCGAGACGTAGATCCTCCGGGGTCGGCTGCCCTTGCCCGAGGCTGGGCTCGGGCGAGGCGTGATCGAGTCCCTCGAATGGACCGATCCCTGACTTAGTCGCACCCATCAGGCCTTTGCAACTTTGTGCTGATGGGGGTTACCAGCTGAGAATTAGGAGTCTTGAGGGTACCCCTAATTATGGTCCCCGACAGTCATGATGATGTCTTTAATTCTCATGCCATGTTTGCATCTTCAAGCTCTTCGCTTGCTCATGGTAGGTAGATCTAGGCGTCATGTTCACCATGTTGTTTCTCATGTGCCTAGAAATGCAACTAATGATCCAACTATGATTTATCATATTTATGATGCTTCATATGTACTAGCTAGTTTTTTAAAATGATAAAATTGTTGCTAGAACTGTGGTGCCTAAGTGCAAGGGAGGCAAGACATGCATTTGGGTTCCAAAGTCTTATGTAACTAACCTTGTAGGACCCAACAAGAGTTGGGTACCTAAATCCCAAGCTTAAATCACCTTACAGGTTTATGCATCCGGAGGAACAAGCTGGATTATTGATAGCGGATGCACAAACCACATGACGGGAGAGAAGAAAATGTTCACCTCCTATGTCAAGAACAAGGATTCCTAAGACACGAACATCTTTATAGATGGAAATCATGGCAAGGTCAAAGGTTTGGGTAAAATAGCCATCACTACGGAGCATTCAATTTCCAATGTATTCTTAGTAGAATCGCTTGGTTACAATTTGCTTTATGTAAGTCAATTATGTCATATGGGCTATAATTGTTTATTTACAAATATTGATGTATTTGTCTTTAGAAGAAGTGATAGTTCATTAGCTTTTAAAGGTGTATTAGACGACAAGCTTTATTTAGTTGATTTCACTAAAGAGAATGCCGATCTAGATGCATGTTTAATCGCTAAGGCTAATATGGGCTGGCTCTGGAACCGCCATCTAGCACATGTTGGAATGAAGAATCTTCATAAGCTTCTAAAGGGAGAACATGTGTTAGGACTAACCGATGTCTGTTTTGAGAAAGACAAACCTTGTGCAGTGTGTCAGGTAGGGAAGCAGGTGGGAACCACTCATCCAAGCAAGAACGTGATGACAACGTCAAGACCACTAGAACTCCTCCATATGGATCTCTTCGGGCCCATTGCTTATCTTAGCATTGGAGGAAGTAAGTATGGTCTTGTAATTGTTGATGATTTTTCCCGCTTCACTTGGGTATTCCTTTTGCAGGATAGCATTTTTCTTTTCTTCATATCCATTCCACTAAATCTCATAGTTACTCTAAACTTTGAAGCTCAGCTCTGCTCCCAAAAGAGAAAGGAGAATGAGATAGGGGTTGTCCTTGGTTTTAGAAACCCAAAGTACATTAAAGCACTTCCTAAAAAGATCCCAAAATGAGTTTGAGCTCAAGGTGAAGAAGATCAGGAGCGACAATGGATCTGAATTCAAGAACCTTCAAGTGGAATAGTATCTTGAAGAGGAAGGCATCAAGCATGAGTTCTCCGCACCCTACACACCACAACAAAATAGTGTAGTAGAAAGGAAGAACATGACGCTCATTGACATGGCAAGGACAATGCTTGGAGAGTACAAGACGCATGAGCGGTTTTGGTCGGAAGCTGTAAATATAGCTTGCCATGCCATAAACCGGCTCTATCTTCATCGCCTCCTCAAGAAGACGTCCTATAAGCTTCTAACATGTAACAAACTCAATGTGTAATACTTTTGTGTCTTTGGAAGCAAATGCTACATCTTAGTTAAAAGAGGTAGACATTCAAAGTTTGCTCCCAAAGTTGTAGAACGGTTTTTACTAGGTTATGATTCAAATAGAAAGGCATATAGGGTCTTCAACAAATCTTCGGGTTTGGTTGAAGTCACTAGTGATGTTGTAATTTGATGAGACTAATGGCTCTCCAAGGGAGCAAGTTGGTCTTGATGATATAGATGAAGATGAAGTTCCAATGAGAACTATGGAAATAGGTGATGTGCGACCTCAGGAACAACAAGAATAGGATCAACCATCTTTCTCAACACTGGTGCAACCCCCAACTCGAGATGAGGAGCAGGTACCTCAAGATGCAGGCATAAATCAAGGGGGAGCACATGAAGAAATGGATAAAGAGGAAGAAGAACAACAGGCACCCACCACTCAAGTCCGGGCCACCATCCAAAGGAATCATCCAATAGATTAGATTCTGGGTGACATCAGCAAGGGAGTAACCACTCGTTCATGTTTATCTAATTTTTGTGAACATTACTCCTTTGTTTCTTCTATTGAGCCTTTCTGGGTAGAAGAAGCCTTGCAGGATCGGGACTGGGTACTGGACATGCAGGAGGAGCTCAACAACTTCAAGAGAAATGAAGTATGGAGCCTGCTGCCACGACCAAAGCAAAATGTTGTGGGAACCAAGTGGGTGTTCTGCAACAAGCAAGATGAGCACGGGGTGGTGACAAGAAACAAGGCACGACTTGTGGCAAAAGGTTATGCCCAAGTCGCAGGTTTGGATTTTGAGAAGACTTTTGCTCCTGTAGCTTGGCTCGAGTCAATTCGCATATTATTGGCCTATGCTGCTCACCACTGTTTTAAGTTGTTTCAAATGGACGTGAAGAGCTCCTTCCTCAATGGACCAATCAAGGAGGAGATGTATGTGGAACAACCCCTGGCTTCGAGGATGATAGGTATCCCGACCATGTGTACAAGCTCTCTAAGACGCTCTATGGACTTAAGCAAGCTCCAAGAGCATGGTATGAATGCCTTAGAGATTTTCTTATTTCTAATGCTTTCAAGGTCGGGAAAGTGGATCCTACTCTTTTTACAAAGACTTGTAATCGTGATTTGATTGTATGCCAAAAATATGTCGATGACATAATATTTGGTTCTACTAATCAAAAGTCTTGTGAAGAGTTTAGCAGGGTAATGATGCATAAATTTGAGATGTCAATGGTGGGCGAGTTGAACTACTTCCTTCGATTTTAAGTGAAGCAACTAAAGGAAGGAACGTTCATATCCCAAACAAAGTACACTCAAGACTTGCTCAAAAGGTTTGGGATGAAGGACGCAAAGCCCGCTAAGACGCTAATGGGAACCGACAGACACTTGGACCTCGACAAGGGAGGTAAGTCCGTTGATCAAAAGGCATACCGGTCTATGATAGGTTCATTACTTTATATTTGTGCTAGTAGACTAGATATAATGCTTAGCGTATGCATGTGTGCTAGATTTCAATCTGACCCCAAGGAATGTCATCTTGTGGCCATGAAGCGAATTCTTAGATGTTTAGTTCATATGCCTTGCTTAGGGATCTGGTATCCAAAGGGGTCTACTTATGACTTAATCGAATATTTAGATTCCGACTATGCTGGGTGCAAGGTTGATAGGAAGAGCACATCAGGGACTTGTCAATTTATGGGAAGGTCCCTAGTGTCTTGGAGCTCAAAGAAACAAACATTCGTTGCCCTATCCACCGCTGAGGTCGAGTATGTTGCCACATGCCAGTGTTGCGCGCAACTACTTTGGATGAGGCAAACCCTCTGGGACTTTGGCTACAATATGAGCAAAGTCCCACTCCTATGTGATAATGAGAGTGCAGTCCGCTTAGCAGATAATCTTGTTGAACACAGCCGCACTAAGCACATAGACATCAGGCATCACTTTTTGAGAGACCACCAGCAAAAGGGAGATATCGATGTTTGCCATATTAGCATCGAGAACTAGCTAGCTAATATCTTCACCAAGCCTTTAGATGAGAAAAGGTTTTGCATGTTGCGTAGTGAGCTAAATGTCTTAGATTTGCGGAACTTAGATTGATTTATAGCATTCATATGTTTTATGCTTTTGATCATGTTCTTTTAAGCATTTATGTATTTACTTATTTTGGTGCTCAAGTTGTACAAGTCATCCTCGTACCTCACAAGTTCTTATGCACATGTTTAGGGGGAGGATGCACTACAACTTGACTCTTTGAGACTAATGTGTTTGCTTGAGTGATTTTGATATAGTCTCAAAGATGGATTGAAAGGGAAAAGGTGGATTTGGACAAAGAATAAGCTTCCACTGCATTTCAATATCAATGTATCTTGTTCCAAGCCCGTATCTGTGTTTTTCTCACTGCCCTTGATTTTACTTTAGATTTTTGTGAGGCAATGGGGTTAAAGGGCCAAATAGTTCTTCTGTTTTGGTGCTTAATGCCAAAGGGGGAGAAATTATGGCCAAAGCAATTGGATCAGCTACCACTTGCAAATTTTTCAAAATTTTATTGTAAGTGTATTTGGTTTTTTATCAAAACCCTTTTATCTCAAAAACTGCTCTCGTGTGGGGGATAAATTTGATTATGGGAAAAGGGGGGAGTTTTGGTGTTTGATCAAAACTAGTTTTGAAAGATATTTTGATTTGCCAAAACAAGTGTTTTTGACATAGAGATAGGAAAACGATTTTGTTTTGTGAAAACAAACCAAGTGGTGGCAAAAGTGATGCAAATATGCAAAATCCTATGAAAATTTAATTGGTCTTCAATTTGACATCAATTTGCACTTTTTAGCTCGCATTTGATATGTAAGTGTATTTTGAGTTGCTTTTGATGTGATGGTGTAAATCACCAAAAAGGGGAGATTGAAAGGGAAATGTGCCTTTGGGCCATTTCTGTATTGTTTTCGTGATTATATGCTCAACACATATTGTTTTGTCTAATATGAGCTTAGAGTTAAAGAGAAGCAAATTGGAGAAACAAAGGTATGATTCTAGCACTTAGTAAATTCTTTTTGGTACTAACTATGTTCTATTAAGTGCTAGGAATATTCTCAAATCGAGAGAAATTGAATTGGAGAAGTTTGGCTAAGTCCAGCCAAACTTGCACCAGCCTGTGGTGCACCGGACTGTGAGGTGTACACCAGACAGTGTCCGGTGCCAGGCTGGCGTCTTCGGTGAACAAGCCACTCTGGGTAAAAAGCTAGGGCGTAGCGGCTATAATTCACCATACTATCAGGTGTGCCCGCCGCGCGCCTAGCCAACGGTCGACAGGTGGCATCGGACTGTCCGGTGCGCCACCGAACTGTCCGGCCATGAGGCCAGTGTCTGGCAACGTTTGGCTTCACCATAAAAGGAAGGAAATCAGGCACTGTTCAGTGTCCGGTGGTGCACTGGACTGTCCTGTGCGCCCACGGATAGAAGGCAACCAAAGCCTACCAAATGGAGCTCCAACGGCTCCTAGGGTCCTTGGGGCTATAAAAGGGACCCTTAGGCACACAAAGCTCCACACCAAGCATCCCTTGAGCATTCTGCAACACCGAGATGCTGTGATCATGCCATTGCTTTGCTAGTTAAAGATTTGTGCACGTGTTTTGAGTTGTAACTCTGTTGCGCCGTCTTTTGTGATCTTCTCTTGGATTGTGTGCCTGTGTTGTTGTGACTTTGTCTCGTGTGTGTGTTTCTATTCCCCCTTACTCTTGTGTTCATTCGATATCATTTGTGTATGGCATGAGAAACTCCAAATTGTGGAGTTTCCTCACAACGGGATATTATTGAGATAAAGAGACCCCCTCGCGCACGCACGGCGAGCAGTTCGACCACGTCGCACCCCCACGTCCCCCAGCTCCCTTTTGAGCCCCACATGCACCCGCTCTGCCTCCCCTGCCTCATTTCACCTTCTCTCTGCCCCTCTCGCGCTCAGCTGCCGCCGCCCGAGCTCGCCGGAGAAGCATGCCCACCTAACGTCCACCCAGAGCTCCAGACACCGCGCCGAGCATCGTTTCGAGGTGAGGAACCTTTCCATGTGCTCTATTTGCCCCAATTCTACCTTGTCGTAGTGAATTTGCGCTCGCTGGAGCTCTGCCTCGCCGGTCCACCGCACCCGCACGACGTCCAATCGATTTAGCCCCACCTCATGCCTGTGCTTTGGCTCTAGGTGTTGCCCATCCCTCACTGGAGCTTGTGCTGGCCTCGGCGCACATGATTGTCCATCCCTGCAGTCGAGATTGCTCGCCGGAGTAACCCCGACCCGCCCGAAGCGCCCCCTCTGCCATCCACTTGCATCCATGTGGCAGAACCGCCCGAATTATTCTAGCTTAAGTGCCCAAGTCCCCCCTTAGAGGCAGCAACACACTTAAATTGGAATAACCCGTCAGTCCCTCAGATCAAGTCTGATAAAGCCACTTACCAAGGATCAAATACCACTAGATCACTCGAAGGTGAGTCACAGAGAGAATGCAATAAACATGAAACCACATGTTAAGGTACTAGAGTTATTACAACAATCGGAGTTTTAACAACAGAAAAGCAAGTTCGTAATTAAAGTGCAGCGGATAATCGATAACGTCGAATGCTGAGGGATAGGGCAAGGCCTAACCCACTACTCCTCCTGATCCTCTTCTGCCGGAGCAGCATCCCACTCAACTGTCCAACCTGGTGGCAGGGTGGAAGGCAGTCACACCATGAACCATGTCCTATAGCGTACTTGGAAAAATTGTGCCACAAGCAAGGCTGAGTATACTAATACTCAGCTAGACTTACCCGGTGTGAGGAGTCTACTCCTCTACCTCTAGACCATGCAGTTGTTTGGCTGAGGGGTTTGGTTTGCCAAAAGCACTAGCTGAGTCTAAAATCAATTTTAGCTTTTCCAATTCTAGCATAATTAATTTCGGCTAGGTTTGCTCCATTCTGAGCATACATGGTACCAATCATTTAGTACAATCAACATGTTATCTCAAGTAAAACCTCATTTCACTTTTTACTCAATGTAGTACAAGGGGTCAAGTAGTCTCATTAGCTGCGAGAAGCAGACGATTCGAATCGAGTTTTAAACCTTCCAAGGTAAACCTAAACACATGACATGTAGGGGCACTCCGTCCCACACACGTCAATTGTCCCCATCGATTCCTTGGCAATAGAACATGGCTCATGACCTTGGCGTAGAATGCTCCAATTGTCCCCGGCTGCCGCCATGCAACGGCCACACTTGTACCCACCATAGCTAGCATGGGAGAACCCGTCTCAGGTCCCGTGAGGGGTAAAGTCTGCGGGCAGGTTCAATCAGGTACTAGGCTTATCGGTTACCATATTTCCCGACATGTGTTTAGTACATTCAAATGCTTTACTCAGGTATCCGCACATTAATCCTTAATTCCTTTTCCGTCTCATAGACAAGGCATCCACCCTGGATCCAAGTCCATAGACCATCATAGATGTGGCGGAACCGCCCGAATTATTCCAACTTAAGTGCCTAAGTCCCGCCTTAGAGACTAGACCACACTTAAATGGGAATAACACGTCGGTCCCTCGGATCTAGTCCGACGAGGCCACTAACAGGATCAAGTACCACGTACTCACTCGATGGTGAGGCACAGAGAAAATACAATAAAGCATAAAACTATACATTAAGGAGTATTAAATTTATTACATCATCATCGGAGTTTTAGCAAAAGTAGTAATCATTGTTCGTAATGCAGTGGAAATAAACTAACGATAAATGGAGGGATGGGGAAGCCTGTCCCATCACTCCTCATGCTCCTCCTCAGCCGAGGTAGGGTCCCACTCGACTGTCCAACCCGGTGGCAAGATGTACAGCCAAGTCACTCCAGCAACCATGTCCTCCAGAGAACCTGTAAAATTATGCCACAAGCAAGGCTGAGTATACTAATACTCAGCTAGACTTACCCGGTGTGAGGAGTCTATTCCTCTACCTCTAGACATGCAGCTGTTTGGCTGGGGGTTTGCTTGCCAAAAGCACTAGCTGAGTCTAAAAAATCAAGTTTTAGCTTTTTCAAGTTTTAGTGTGACTCTCTTAAGACTAAATGTGTACCTATCTAATCATACATGGTATCAAACATTTAGCAATCAACAACTTTTGCCATAGCATCACATTTCCACTTGTTACTCAATGCAGTACAATGGATCAAGCAGTCTCATTAGCTGCGAGAAGCAGACGACTCGAATCGAGTTTTTATCCTTGCAAGGTAAACCTAAACACACAACGTGGCGAGGCACTCCATCCCCACACACATCAATCGTCCCCATCGATTCCCCGTCAGCAGATCAGGGCTCACTGCCTTGGCGTACAATGCCTCACTGACCCCGACTGCCGTCGTGTAGTGATCGCACTTGTACCCACCATAACCGGAATGGGAGACCACGTCTCAGGTCGCGTGAGGGGCAAAGTCTACTGCCAGGTTCAATCAGGTACTAGGCTTATCGATTTACCATATTTCTCGGCATGTGCTTAGTACATTCAAACACTTGACACAGGTATCTGCACGTTAATCCTTATTCCAATATCATCTCGTAGACCACACATCCCCATGGATCCGTGTCCACAGACCAACATCATTATGATATGAAAGTGGATACAACCAATTTCCTGACCTCGCGCGAGTGCTAGAAAATCACTCGACTTCTACCGAGATCCCTAATTAATAAAGCAGCTACTCGAGCTAGCATACTAGTATTCATCTAAAAAGGAATCCTGAGATCATGCAACTAGGGTTTCAGTCAACTCCTACACTTAAGTGCACAGTACAAGCCTACAAACATTAAGTGCAGTAAAATAATATATAGAACTGGTCATGCATAAAACCAGGGCTTGCCTTCCAAAGCTGGGGCAGGCAGATCCTCGATGGCAGGTTCTGGTGCTGGATCCTGGGCTACCTCCTAAGCAACTCCTTGTCCGGCACGAGGATGTACTCTCCGTCAGCGAGGTTGCAATCTATCGAATGCAATGAATAAGAAATATGTATGCTATGATATGCAGTATTCTAGTAACCATTATGCGCAGTGAAGAAAAACTAAGTTAGTTGATAACTTAGGGTTTCCTTGTTATCAGAAGCTCTTAGTGGTTTATGCTTATCAATTTAGGTATGAGGTTTTGCTTAGAGGTAAACATAGTGGATTAAGATTTGGATTTCCCTTTAAAGGTTCTATTAGGTATTCAAGGGTTTTGTTGTTTTGGTTAGGGCAACATTAATCTCCACTACTAATCTCTCTTTTTATTGTCTTTTTATGCTCTTAAGGGGGGGGGGGGTTGAACTACAACAATGGTTTTAAATTTTCCAAAAATTTTGTAAAAAATACAGTGGGTTAACATTGGTCACCCTAGTCTGTCCTATAAATTTGAGGTCAAAAATAAATAAAATATGCCCTGGACAAAAATAAAAAAAGTTGGGGCAGAGGGGTCACTTTGCACTACATCTCTGATCTAGGTGTGGGTTCGGTACTAAGAGTTATTTTTGCTGGTATCTATGGGAAATAACATGCTTCTGTGCCAAAAATCATAAAGGGTTACTTAGTGATTATTCAGTTATGATTTTCTAAAGTCTAATGCCAGAAAGACACTTATAACTAACTTGCTATTTGAAAAATATCAAACAACAGAACTTGTATTTTTCCTAGGTTCTTCCTAGCACAAGAATAGTCATTCCTAAGGTAGGGGTGTTTTCTCCTTAGGATTATTTTCTTATGACTTTTCAAAGTTTTCTCTGTTTTTCATGAATAATTGTGAGTGCAATTTCCTTTCACTGGACTATGGTTCAATAGATTTTTCTTGTAAACTACATAACTTAGGCATGCTAGGAAAAATATGGTTGCCCCCTGGTTTCCCTTTTTAATCCCCTTTTTTAATGTTTCTAAGTTTGAGCATAAACAAGTTTCAGTGAATAAACCTTCCTTAACCTTGTATACTGGGGTGTTTATTAATTTTAAACAGTGTAACTACTAGGTTAGTGTCTCCACTATTTTTCTTAACCCTGGTCTAACAGTATTTCTATTTTTCCCTTTAATATTAAGTTTTGGGCAGCTTTCTTATTTAATTCAAAACTCTAGAAAATATCACAGGAACTATGGGGTTTCTTATTTTTGCTTGATAGTTCATATTTCACAAAGTCTAGCAAAATTGGTTTGACTAATTTTGGATGATTATTCTTCAAGTTATGCATTTATTAAGTTCTCTGCAATATTTAAAAGAAAAGTAAATTCGAAATGGACAAGAAATACAGATTTGCGCTGAAGTCCCTGGGTTTTTCTCCCCCTTTTCTGTCACAAAACAGCCCTCGGTCTACTATTTGCATGAGTCACTGACCTTGCACAAAACCCCCTGGACTTAGCCTAAATCTAACCTGTGCTCCCTGGCTGGCTTAAATAGTACCCACGACAAAGATTATGGCGGCGAGGCTTACCGGCGGCAGTAGAGCTCCGGCGGGGTGGTCAGTGGTGTCAGGGAGGTCATGGCGGTCACGTCGGTGTGCGGGTCGGCGTCAGAGGTGGTCGGAGCTGCCCTGGCCACGAGCGCAGGCGGCGGAGGTCGGCGGCGGCTCCTGCTCCGACCAAACCACGACGGTAAGGTTCAATTAAAGTGCACGAGGAGCTCCATGGGGTGATGTAGAGGCCATGCGCACAACGAATTGAGAAATGGTGCAGAGGGTTACCCGGTCCACGTGCTCCGGTGGGTTCACGAACTCCGGCGAGCGCGATTGCACTATTCCGGTGGGGCTGGTCTTCAGCTCAAGCTCGAGCAAGCTTCACGGCCTCCTGGGGAAGCTATCTAAGGGCTCGGATCGAGCAGAGGTGGGCGGGAAAGGGGTTGGCCACGGTGGTTGCCCTTAGGCGGCTCTGGCGGGTCGTGGGGAGGTCACCGGAGCTGCGGGCGAGCTCGGGAGGGTTAGGCGCGGTGCAGGGGGAGGCAACGGGGAAGATGGTCGTGCACTAGGGTGGGCTTTATAGCCGTGGCGCGGGTGTGGGCATGGGGCAGCCGAGGGCGCGTGGGGGTTCGCGTGCGGGCGTTCTCTGGACGCGCCCCGAGTGTCAGCCCACGTCGAACACGTGAGGGTTTACTTCTGCTAGGGTTCAACATCCGATTTGGTCAACTTAGCGTGCAGATCTTGACAAAAACCCCGTGTACGGTCTCTTCTCTGCACCAAATCCTACCTTTTCGATGTGAGTTCCAAGCAAAGATATGGTCGGGGTAGAGATATATGGGGGTGAGAAGTTGGCTCTGTCCGAGCTGTCCACATCGATAAAAAAGCCATGCCAAGTCATGTCAAATGGCTTAGGGTCGGGTTCAAACTTTTCCAGGGTGTTCTAGGGGTCTTTGGGTGCCATTTTGTCAATTGGGCCATAAGGTTTTGAGTTTGGGAACAAGGTGAACATGTTTGATCTTTGAAAGAGGGTCGGTTTTCAACTTGAGAAAAACCTGATTTTTCTTTTATGTCTTTCTCTTTGGTGACCTTTTTGGGGTTTTTCTGAATCCTTTTTGGGGTCACTCTCTTTCTATGTTTTGTAGGGTATTAAGTGTACTACAACTTTTATAATTAGTCCAAGGCATGACAATGTGATTTACATAGACTTTTTGCCATAATCCCCTCTAGGGCTCCATTTGCCTACAAGGGATTTGAAATAGGGTTTGAGTCATTCTCTTCTCTTTAGTGCATGATAAGGCCAAGGCATGACTTCCAAGATGGGTTACACCTACTTAGGATCCTGATCCCCAAGTTTGGTGTCTTGTGCTCAAACTAAACCACATGTGATGATGGGTTCAACAGTGTAGGCTTGAGTGAAAACCCTAAGTAACACCTGGGGCGTTACAGCCCTCCCCCCTTAAAATAATCTCGTCCTGAGATTTTAGGTAGGGTCCATTAGAGGGGGTACCCAAAAGGTGTACTGGGGTGTTGCATTTTCCTTTATCCAAGTTCCTCTAGTTAACTGCTCTTCGAATGTCATTCTCTTTGCAACTTCAGAAGGAAGCCCTTTTAAAACCATTTTTCAAGTTTACAATACCTTTAACATCTAAGTTTTTCTTATATTTAGTTTCAAAGGGCAGGTGGGGGTGGGGTTTTTGGGGTTACGTACCGATTCCTTTGGGCAGAAAGTCGGGGAAGCGAGATCGTAGAAAATCCTCAGTCTCCCACGTAGCCTCTTCTACTGAATGGTGACTCCACTGAACCTTATACATTTTGATCGACCTTGCCCGCGTTGATCTCTCCTTTTGATCCAACACCTTGACGAGGTGCTCTTGATAGGACAAGTTTGGTTCTATCTCCAATTCTGGTTCAGGCAGCACTTCAGTGGGTAAACAGACAAATTTCCGTAGCTGAGATATGTGGAACACATCATGAACTGCTGACATGTGGGGTAGCAACTTCAATTGATATGCTACGGGTCCACAATTTGCTTTGATCTCATAAGGCCCGATGTAGCGGGGAGCTAACTTGCCCTTGATTCCAAATCTCTGAACACCCTTGGTGGGTGACACCTTAAGATAAACATGATCTCCCGCTTCAAACTGTAGAGGCTTCCTCCTCTTGTCATGATAGCTCTTCTGCCTGGCCTGAGCAGCTTCTAAGTTCTTCTTAATGACTCTGACTTTCTCCTCTGCTTCAAGTACCAAGTCAGGTCCAAATATTTCCCTCTCTCTCGCTTGAGACCAATTTAGCGGTGTCCTACACCTTCTCCCATACAAGGCCTCGAAAGGTGCCATCTTTAGACTGGACTGGTAGCTGTTGTTATATGAGAACTCCGCCAAGGAAAGGCACTTGTCCCAATTTTTACCATAGTGTAGCACACAGGCTCGCAAGATGTCTTCGAGGATTT
This sequence comes from Zea mays, assembly GCF_902167145.1. Classification (NCBI taxonomy): domain Eukaryota; kingdom Viridiplantae; phylum Streptophyta; class Magnoliopsida; order Poales; family Poaceae; genus Zea; species Zea mays. The sequence continues at coordinate 53,462,830 of NC_050102.1, read as the reverse complement.
GATTCACTCTTTCTGTCTGACCATCTGTCTGCGGATGGTATGCTGAGCTTCTTATTGCATGGGTCCCAAGTGACTCTTGGAGCTGCTCCCAAAAGCGTGCCACAAACAGTGCTCCCATGTCAGACACAATGGTCTTCGGAATTCCATGCAAACGTACTATTTGATCAATATGGATTTCTGCATACTTCTCTGTCTTGTGGGTGGTATGCACTGGCAAGAAATGAGCTGTCTTGGTCGACCTATCCACGATGACCCAAATAGAATCATGGTGTCGGGAGGTATTGGGCAATCCCACGATAAAATCCATGCAAATATCCTCCCATTTCCAAGATGGTATGGGAAGGAGCTATAAGGTGCCTGCTACCTTCAAATGGCTGGCCTTGACTCTGTAGCAAGTGTCGCATTCAGATATATACTTAGCAATTTCCCTTTTCATTCTAGTCCACCAGTACAAGGATCTGAGATTATGATACATCTTGTTACTGTCGGGGTGCATGGAAAATTTGGAAAGGTGAGCTTCATCCAATATTTTCTTTCTGAGCTCGGGGTTCTTGGGAACAACCAATCGGTCTCCAAACCATAGAATCCCTTTGCTGTCCTGATGGAGACATTTGTACTTGTCCACCTTCTGTTCGATCATTTCCTTAATAACTTGAACACCCTTGTCACCAATCTGTGCCATGACTATTTGCTCCTGTAAGGTGGGCTCCACTGAAATATAACTTAAAGCACCGGAGGAAACGACTTCTATGTTCAGCTTGCACAACTCATCACATAGGGTGGTGATTCTTGCATCCATATTCATACAATTGCACTGGGCTTTCCTGCTTAAGGCATCTGCCACAACATTGGCTTTGGCAGGATGGTAATGCACCTCCAAATCATAGTCCTTGATTAATTCTAACCATCTTCTCTGCCTCATATTAAGATCAGCCTGGGTGAAGATATATTTGAGACTCTTATGATCAGTGTAAATATTACAGTGAGCTCCCATTAAGTAATGTCTCCAAATCTTGAGGGCGTAAACCACGGCTGCTAACTCCAGGTCATGTGTGGGGTACTTCTGCTCATGGGGTCTGAGTGCTCGGGAGGCATAAGCAATGACTCTGTTGTCTTGCATCAAGACACATCCAAAACCAGTACCGGAAGCATCGCAATAAACCTCAAAGGGTTTGGTGTTGTCAGGCTGAGCTAACACGGGTGCTGTTGTCAAATGTTGCCTTAGTGCATGAAAGGCATCCTCACACTTCTGGCTCCATTCATACTTGACTCCTTTCTTCAATAATTCAGTCATTGGCTTGGCAATCCTAGAGAAATCCGGAATAAATCGTCGATAATACCCTGCCAATCCTAGAAAACTACGGATCTGCCGTACTGTGGTAGGAGGTTTCCAATTCATCACTTCTTGTACTTTTTCAGCATCAACTGATACCCCATCCTGAGAAATGGTGTGATCCAAAAACATGATTTCCCTCAGCCAGAAATCACATTTGGACAACTTAGCATATAGACGATGATCGCGCAGTCGCTGAAGTACGATGTGCAGATGCTCAGTATGCTCGTCTTCATTCTTGGAATAGACCAGAATATCATCAATGAAAACCACCACAAATTTGTCCAGCTCTGGCATGAATACCGAGTTCATCAAATACATGAAATAAGCCAGGGCATTGGTTAGCCCGAATGACATCACCAGGTAATCATACAGCCCATATCTGGTAGAGAAAGCCGTCTTCGGAATATCACTGGCCCTGATCTTGATTTGATGGTAGCCCGAGCGAAGGTCTATCTTGGAGAATACTTTGGCTCCCACCAACTGATCAAACAATACATCAATGCGGGGCAATGGATACTTATTTTTGATGGTCGCCGCATTGAGAGGGCGGCAATCGACACACAATCTCAGACTCTCATCCTTCTTCTTCACAAATAAGGTTGGACATCCCCATGGTGAAGTACTTGGGCGAATGAACCCATTGTCCAACAATTTTTGCAACTGCTTTTTCAATTCCACCAACTCTACTGGAGGCATCCTATAGGGTCTTTTGGATATAGGTGCAGTCCCGGGTTGTAATTCATTCGCGAACTCTATGTCCCTGTCGGGTGGCATTCCTGGTAATTCATCTGGAAAAACATCTGGGTAGTCACAGACCACTGCGATTTTCTCAACAGGCGACTCTATCATAGTGAAGGCACAGGAAAGGGTACATCCCTGGTCAGGTAGGTACAAGGTGATCTCGCCATCCAGTGGGGAGTGCTGGTCACCACATTCAGAGAGCGGTAATCGACACACAATCTCAGACTCTCATCCTTCTTCTTCACAAATAAGGTTGGACATCCCCATGGTGAAGTACTTGGGCGAATGAACCAATTGTCCAACAATTCTTGCAACTGCTTTTTCAATTCCACCAACTCTGCTCGAGGCATCCTATAGGGTCTTTTGGATATAGGTGCAGTCCCGGGTTGTAATTCATTCGCGAACTCTATGTCCCTGTCGGGTGGCATTCCTGGTAATTCATCTGGAAAAACATCTGGGTAGTCACAGACCACTGGGATTTTCTCAACTGGCGACTCTATCATAGTGAAGGCACAGGAACGGGTACATCCCTGGTCAGGTAGGTACAAGGTGATCTCGCCATCCAGTGGGGAGTGAATTTCTATGGCTTTGGCTGCGACATCAATTACCACATGGTGTCGCGATAAGTGCATGAAAGGCATCCTCACACTTCTGGCTCCATTCATACTTGACACCTTTCTTCAACAATTCAGTCATTGGCTTGGCAATCCTGGAGAAATTCAGAATAAATCGTCGATAATACCCTGCCAATCCCAGAAAACTACGGATCTGCCATACTGTGGTAGGAGGTTTCCAATTCATCACTTCTTGTACTTTTTCAGGATCAACTGATACCCCATCCTGAGAAATGGTGTGATCCAAAAAACTTGATTTCCCTCAGCCAGAAATCACATTTGGACAACTTAGCATATAGACGATGATCGCGCAGTCGCTGAAGTACAATGTGTAGATGCTCAGTATGCTCGTCTTCATTCTTGGAATAGACCAGAATATCATCAATAAAAACCACCACAAATTTGTCCAGCTCTGGCATGAATACCAAGTTCATCAAATACATGAAATAAGCCGGGGCATTAGTTAGCCCGAATGACATCACCAGGTACTCATACAGCCCATATCTGGTAGAGAAAGCCGTCTTCGGAATATCACTGGCCCTGATCTTGATTTGATGGTAGCCCGAGCGAAGGTCTATCTTGGAGAATACTTTGGCTCCCACCAACTGATCAAACAATACATCAATGCGGGGCAATGGATACTTATTTTTTATGGTCACCGCATTGAGAGGGCGGTAATCGACACACAATCTCAGACTCTCATCCTTCTTCTTCACAAATAAGGCTGGACATCCCCATGGTGAAGTACTTGGGCGAATGAACACCTTGTCCAACAATTCTTGCAACTGCTTTTTCAATTCCGCCAACTCTGCTCGAGGCATCCTATAGGGTCTTTTGGATATAGGTGCAGTCCCGGGTTGTAATTCAATTGCGAACTCTATGTCCCTGTTGGGTGGCATTCCTGGTAATTCATCTGGAAAAACATCTGGGTAGTCACAGACCACTGGGATTTTCTCAACAAGCGACTCTATCATAGTGAAGGCACAGGAACGGGTACATCCCTGGTCAGGTAGGTACAAGGTGATCTCGCCATCCTGTGGGGAGTGAATTTCTATGGCTTTGGCTGCGACATCAATTACCGCATGGTGTCGCGGTAACCAATCAGTCCCCAGGATGATATCCACACTATCCAAACCCATGATCAAGAGAGTGGTTTTAAATATGAAACTACCCAACTTTATCGGTACGTGTCTATTGATCTGATAGGTGGCAACCCTGCCTCCGGGTGTAGAAATTGTAATACCCCCATTGGTGTGGTGAAAAGGTAACTGGCACTTGGCACTAAATTTGGTACTGATAAAACTGTGTAATGCACCAGAATCAAAAAGAATAATTGCAGGATAATTCAAAACTGAAAAGATACTAGTAAAGACGGGTGCTCCCTCTGGAATATCAGCCATGGTGGTGAAGTTCAGCCCGCCCTGCCTCACTTGCACCTTCTGCCTCTTGCCTTGGTTCTGGTTGGAATTTTGTCCCTGCCTCTGCTGGTTCCTAGGGCAATTCTTGGCATAGTGCCCCGTGTTACCACAAGTGAAACACCTATTGTCATTGGCCTGACGGTACTGCTGCTGCTGTGGCTGATTGTTGTTCCTCTGAATTGGGGGCTGAGAGCGGTTGGGTGCCTGCTGCTGCTGCTGGGGTCGGATTACCCAATGTCCTTGCTGCTGCTGAGGTCCCCTGTTCTGAGTGTCAGATACAATTCGGAAGCGCTGCGGCGGAGCTGATGATCCTGCCACAGGGGTCTTCCTCTTCTTTTCTGCCTGACGGGCTGTGATGCAGTCCTCCTGAGAAATAGCCATGTTGACTAACTCATTGTAATTGTTAGCCCTGACGGTGTTGAGACGGTCGCGGAGCTTAGTGCTGAGCCCCCTCCTGAACCTGTCCATCTTCTTCTCATCAGTGTCTGCATGATATCCGGCATACTGGCATAGGTCATTGAAGGCCTGAGCATACTGTAACACTGTCTGATTTCCCTAAGTAAGTGCCAAAAACTCATTGAGCTTGCGGTCCATAATGCCTGCTGGTATATGATGCCCCCTGAAAGCTGCCTTGAACTCTCTTCTTTCCACCTCATGGTCAACTGGCTGCATAGCAAGAAAGTGGTCCCACCATGTCCGCGCGGGTCCTCGAAGCTGCTGGGTGGCGAACCTAACCTTAGTCACATCTGAACAAACTCCGTTGAGTAGTGGGAATTTGGATTCCACTACCCTAAGCCATACATCAGCATTCAGTGGATCCTCAGCCCGAGTGAACAACGGCGGCTGTGTACTGAGGAACTCCTGATAAGTGGCTGCTGCAGGGTGACGCTGATGATCACCACCACCATAATGCTGAGGTGGCGGCTGACGCTGAGCCAACTGTCGCAGAATCTCATTCTGCTGAGCCATCAGCTCTTGCAGGGTAGGAGGCGGTGGCGGAGGAATGCGTTAATTCTGTCCACGACGCGCTCTTCCTGCCATCTAAAAAATTAAGAATGTTCTCAATATCACATTTCTGATGACAAGGTTCATACGCGGTGAAAGATTTGCAAGGTTAAACCACTATTTTCTTGCATAAATCATAAAAAGATTCCACATGGCATAAAACTTTCCTTCATAAATTAAAACTGACATCATTCATCATCCATACTCCAAAAAGAGTTTGCTAAGATTACATCAGTGACCCAAAAGACTCAACTCTGTCTAGCCTAGTACCCCAAGGGTGCAAAAGCTAAGCTAGCTTCAAGGAGTTCTACCTCCACACACTTCTAACTCTATCCCGGCGACCTAGTGAGCAAACGAGGCAACGCTCGACTCGGGGGAAGGTAGTCTCCCTAAGCCAGCAGTGTCCAAACTAGAGGCAGGCTCCGGCTCCTCTCCTCCCTCGATGTCTACATCCTCCTTGGCCTCCATATCCTGGATCTCCTGGTGGTGCATATCCAAATGTTGGTTAGCTTCCGCAAGTTGTTGCTGAGTGTTGATGAGCTGATCCTCGAGAACCTCGATGGTGTTCTCCCTAGTTCCCACTAATTCCTCAAGCTCCTGGATCTCATTGGACATCTGTTCCACTTGTAGGTCCTTTTCCACCATCTCAGTGGATAGGTCTACCACAAGTTACTCTCTGTTATCCAAGGTAATCTTGGTAGCTTCCAATGATGCCATCAGATGAGACATTGCCTCTCCTCACCTCACCTGCAGACGATACAGAGCATCCATGCATCGCACCGTTAAGTGCGCAGTCTGCCCTAGGTAAAGAGCCCATATATCCTTGGCATGCTCCACTCGGTCTTTCCACATTGGGTCGTCCTCCTTTTTAGCAGGAAACAAGCCAATGTGATGAGTAGTGTCAGGGACCATAATTAGGGGTACCCTCAAGGCTCCTAATTCTCAGCTGGTAACCCCCATCAGCACAAAGCTGCAAAGGCCTGATGGGTACGAACAAGTCAGGGATTGGTCCATTCGAGGGACTCGATCACGCCTCGCCCGAGCCTAGCCTCGGACAAGGGTAGCCGACCCCGGAGGATCTCCGTCTCGCCCGAGGCCCCCTCCAGCAACGAACACATTTCCGGCTCGCCCGAGGCCCTGTCTTCGCCAAGAAGCAACCCTGACCAAATCGCTGCGCCAAACGACCAGATCGCAGGAGCATTTAATGCAAAGGTGGCCTGACACCTTTATCCTGACGCGCGCCCTTCAGTCGACAGAGCCGAAGTGACCGTAGTCACTTCGCCGCTCCACTGACCGGCCTGATAGAAGGACAGCACCGCCTGCGCCGCACCGACTGCAGTGCCACTTGACAGAGTGAGGCTGACAGGCAGTCAGGCCCGGCCTCAGGCACCATTGGAAACTCCGCTCCGCCTGACCCTGGGCTCGGACTCGGGCTAAGCCCCGGAAGACGGCGAACTCCGCTCCGCCTGACCCAGGGCTCAGACTCGGGCTAAGCCCCTGAAGACAGCGAACTACGCTCCGCCCGACCCAGGGCTTGGACTCGGGCTAAGCCCCTAAAGACGGCGAACTCCGCTCCGCCCGACCCAGGGCTCGGACTCGGGCTAAGCCCCTGAAGACGGTGAACTCCGCTCCGCCCGACCCAGGGCTCGGACTTGGGCTAAGCCCCAGAAGACGACGAACTCCACTCCGCCCGACCCAGGGCTCGGACTCGGGCTAAGCCCCTGAAGACAACGAACTCCGCACCGCCCGACCCAGGGCTCGGACTTGGGCTCAGCTCTGGAAGACAACGAACACCGCTTCGCCCGACCCCAGGGCTCGGACTCAGCCCTGGCCTCAGCCGACGGTCTCCGCCTCGCCCGACCCAGGGGCTCGGACTCGACCACGGCCACGGAAGACAGACTCGACCTCGACCTCGGAGGAGCCTCCACATCGCCCAACCTAGGGCGCGGACCGACCACGTCGACAGGAAGCACCATCATTACCCTACCCCAAGCTGACTCAGGCTACGGGGAACAAGACCGGCGTCCCATCTGGCTCGCTCCGCCAGATAGGCAATGATGGCGCCACGCACGCTCTGTGATGACAGTGGCTCTCAGCCCCCTTACGGAAGCAAGAGGACGTCAGCAAGGACTCGACAGCCCCGACAGCTGTCCTTCCGCCAGGCTCCGGCGCTCCTCCGACGGCCACGACACCACACGAACCGGGTGCCAAAACCTCTCCGGCTGCCACGACGGCATGTACTTAGGGCGCTAGCTCTCCTCCGCTAGACACGTAGCACTCTGCTACACCCCCCATTGTACACCTGGATCCTCTCCTTACGCCTATAAAAGGAAGGACCAGGGCCCTCTTACAGAGGGTTGGCCGCGCGGGGACGAGGACGAGACAGGCGCTCGCGTGAGGCCGCTCGCTCCCTCTCCCGCGTGGACGCTTGTAACCCCCTACTGCAAGCGCACCCGACCTGGGCGCGGGACGAACACGAAGGCCGCGGGATTTCCACCTCTCTCACGCCTGTCTCCGGCCGCCTTTCTCCCCCCTTCGCGCTCGGCCTCGCGCCGACCCATCTGGGCTGGGGCACGCGGCGACATTTCACTCGTCGGCCCAGGGACCCCCCGGTCTCGGAACACCGACAGTTGGCGCGCCAGGTAGGGGCCTGCTGCGTGTTGACGAACAGCTTCCCATCAAGCTCCAGATGGGCAGTCTCCAGCAACCTCTCCGGCCCGGGACGGTGCTCCGTTTTGGGAGTCTTGAGTTCAAGTCCCTCGACGGCAGCTACGACATGATACTCCTTCCCCCACCATGCGACAGCGACAATGGCGGCCGACAGCCCGCCCGCCGCCGGCGGAATCGACGACGTCTTCCCCGCGTGGTGGAAGAACAACATTCGAGCTCACCCCGTCCTCTCCCCCGCCGACGGAGGAGGAGACGGGGCAACCAAGGCCAAGCAGGAGGCAGCGCCTCGTCGGCTGTCGAGCTAGTCGACGGCGCCAGCGCCCCAACGGGGGGCGCGTCGGGCATCGACCTCGCGTTTGAGACGAAGACGAGCGCCGTCTCCCCGCAACACGCCGATTCCGAGCAAACGGACGACGCCAGCACGCTCGCGAAAGGCTTGCTGGACGTCACCCTCGTACCTGAGACGACGGTGCAGTCAGTCCCCGACATGACTTCATCACCGCCCGTCGACCAAGAGGTACCGACCAATTCCCATCTCACGCCTTTTGGATTCAGCCTCGGCCCGCCAAGTGGCTTCGCTTTGGCCGGCGCTCTTGTAGAGGCGAGTCCAAACCCTCTGGGGTTTCGTGTGCGGTCACCCTGGGATCGGCTGACAGACGTCTCGACCTACGGGCCCTTGGGGTCCGAGGAAGATGACGAGCCCGACTCCTGTTGGGATTTCTCTGGACTTGGCGACCCCAGTGCCATGCGGGACTTCATGACCTCATGCGACTACTGCCTTTCCGACTGTTCCGACGGTAGCCGCAGCCTCGGCGACGAGGACTGCGGCCCAAGCCGCGAATGTTTCCACATCGATCTAGGGGGTCCCTCTGAAGGCAACCATCTCGGTATGCCGGAGGATGGTGATCTCCCTAGGCTGGTGCCTCGCGCTAACATCCTACGGGAGCTAGCTGTGGTCCCCGTTCAGGCGGGGGGCCATGACCCACAGCTCGAGCAAATCCGCGGGGTGCAGGCCAGGCTCAACGAGGGAGCAGGAGTGCTTGAGCCGATCCGTCGGGACGTCGGGCAGGAATGGGCGGGCCAACCTCTGGCCGGAGAAATGCATCATCTACCCCAGGGCTTCCAGCACCGCATCATCGACGATGTCAGGATGAGGCCGCCACCCGCTTCCAGTGGGGTCGGCCAGAACCTGGATGCAGCAGCAATGCTTCTCCGTGCGATGCCAGAGCCATCAACCACCGAGGGGCGGCGAATCCAGGGAGAACTCAAGAATCTCCTGGAGGGCGCCACGGTCCGGCGGGCCAAAAGCTCCGCCTCCCAAAGGCAGGGGCACCCCTCGGAACATCGCGCCGCGACTTCCCGATTCATGCGGGAAGCCTCGGTCTACACCGGGCGCACGCGCAACACAGCGCCTGCGGCCCCGGGACGCCTCGGCAACGAACACCATCACCGCGACCGTCGGGCCCACCTCGATGAGAGGGTGTGCCGAGGCTACCACCCCAGGCGTGGGGGACGCTACGACAGCGGGGAGGATCGGAGTCCCTCGCCCGAACCACCCGGTCCACTGGCCTTCAGCCGGGCCATACGACGGGCGCCGTTCCCGACCCGGTTCCGACCCCCGGCTACTATCACAAAGTACTCGGGGGAGACGAGACCAGAGTTGTGGCTTGCGGACTACCGGCTGGCTTGCCAACTAGGTGGAACGGACGATGACAACCTCATCATCCGCAACCTCCCCCTGTTCCTCTCCGACACCGCTCGCGCCTGGTTGGAGCACCTGCCTCTGGGGCAGATCTCCAACTGGGACGACCTGGTCCAAGCCTTCGCCGGCAATTTCCAGGGCACGCACGTGCGCCCTGGGAATTCCTGGGACCTCCGAAGCTGCCGACACCAGCCGGGAGAGTCTCTCCGGGACTACATCCGGCGATTCTCGAAGCAGCGCACCGAGCTTCCCAACATCACCGATTCAGATGTCATCGGCGCGTTCCTCGCCGGCACCACCTGCCGCGACCTGGTGAGCAAGCTGGGTTGCAAGACCCCCACCAGGGCGAGCGAGCTGATGGACATCGCCACCAAGTTCGCCTCTAGCCAGGAGGCGGTCGAGGCTATCTTCCGGAAGGACAAGCAGCCCCAGGGCCGCCCACCGGAAGATGCCCCCGAGGCGTCAACTCAGCGCGGTGCCAAGAAGAAGGGCAAGAAGAAGTCGCAAGCGAAACGCGACGCCGCCGACGCGGACCTTGTCGCCGCCGCCGAGTACAAGAACCCTCGGAAACCCCCCGGAGGTGCCAACCTCTTCGACAAGATGCTCAAGGAGCCGTGCCCCTATCACCAGGGGCCCGTCAAGCACACCCTTGAGGAGTGCGCCATGCTTCGGCATCACTTCCACCGGGCCGGGCCACCCGCGGAGGGCGGCAGGGCTCGCGACGACGACAAGAAGGAAGATCACCAGGCAGGAGAGTTCCCCGAGGTCCGCGACTGCTTCATGATCTACGGTGGGCAAGCGGCGAACGCCTCGGCTCGGAACCGTAAGCAAGAGCGTCGGGAGGTCTGTTCGGTGAAGGTGGCGGCGCCAGTCTACCTAGACTGGTCCGACAAGCCCATCACTTTCGACAAAGCCGACCACCCCGACCACGTGCTGAGCCCAGGGAAATACCCGCTCGTTGTCGACCCCATCATCGGCGACGTCAGGCTCACCAAGGTCCTCATGGACGGAGGTAGCAGCCTCAACATCATCTACGCCGAGACCCTCGGGCTCCTGCGTGTCGATCTGTCCTCGGTCCAGGCAGGCGCTGCGCCTTTCCATGGGATCACCCCCGAGAAGCGCGTCCAGCCCCTTGGACAACTCGACCTTCCCGTCTTCTTCAGAACGCCCTCCAACTTCCGAAGGGAGACCCTGACGTTCGAGGTGGTCGGGTTCCGAGGAACCTACCACGCGGTACTGGGAAGGCCATGCTACGCGAAGTTCATGGCCGTCCCCAACTACACCTACCTCAAGCTCAAGATGTCGGGCCCCAACAGGGTCATCACCGTCGGCCCCACGTACAAACACGCGTTCGAATGCGACGTGGAGTGCGTGGAGTACGCCGAGGCCCTCGCCGAGTCCGAGGCCCTCATCGCCGACCTGGAGAGCCTCTCTAAGGAGGTGCCAGACGTGAAGCGTCGTGCCGGCAACTTCGAGCCAGCGGAGACGGTTAAGTTCGTCCCCCTCGACCCCAGCAGCGACGCCTCCAAGCAAGTCCGGATCGGCTCCGAGCTTGATCCCAAATAGGAAGCAGTGCTCATCGACTTTCTCCACGCGAACGCCGACGTCTTCGCGTGGAGTCCCTCGGACATGCCCGACATACCAAGGGATGTCGCCGAGCACTCGCTGGATATCCGAGCCGGAGCCCGACCCGTCAAGCAGCCTCTGCGCCGATTCGACGAAGAAAAGCACAGGGCCATAGGCGAGGAGATCCACAAGCTAATGGCGGCAGGGTTCATCAAAGAGGTATTCCATCCCGAATGGCTTGCCAACCCTGTGCTTGTGAGAAAGAAAGGAGGGAAATGGCGGATGTGTGTAGACTACACTGGTCTAAACAAAGCATGTCCGAAGGTTCCCTACCCTCTGCCTCACATCGATCAAATCGTGGATTCCACTGCTGGGTGCGAAACCCTGTCTTTCCTCGATGCTTACTCCGGGTATCACCAAATCAGGATGAAGGAGTCCGACCAGCTCGCGACTTCTTTCATCACGCCCTTCGGCATGTACTGCTATGTCACCATGCCGTTCGGCTTGAGGAATGCAGGCGCGACGTACCAGCGGTGCATGAACCATGTGTTCGGCGAACACTTTGGCCGGACGGTCGAGGCCTACGTCGATGACATCGTAGTCAAGACGAGGAAAGCCTCCGACCTCCTTTCCGACCTTGAAGTGACATTCCGATGTCTCAAGGCGAAAGGCGTGAAGCTCAATCCCGAAAAGTGTGTCTTCGGGGTACCCCGAGGCATGCTCTTGGGGTTCATCGTCTCCGAGCAGGGCATAGAAGCCAACCCAGAGAAGATCGCAGCCATCACCAGCATGGGGCCCATCAAGGACTTGAAAGGCGTACAGAGAGTCATGGGATGTCTTGCGACCCTGAGCCGTTTCATCTCTCACCTCGGCAAAAGAGGCCTGCCTCTGTACCACCTCGAGGCGAATAACGGTTCCCCCGGAAGCCTTCTCCCGAGACCTGCATCAACCCTCCGTCAAGATCGACGACACGCCCGAGCCCAAGGCACCCTCGGCCTAGCCCGAGGTACCCTTGGCTCGGTCCGAGGTACCCACGGTTCGGCCCGAGGTACCCTCGGCCCCCGAGGGTGAGGCATTGCGCGTCGAGGAGGAGCAAAGCGGGGTCACGCCTAATCGAAACTGGCATACCCCGTACCTGCAATATCTCCACCGAGGAGAGCTACCCCTCGACCGAGCCAAAGCTCGGCGGTTGGCGCGGCGCACCAAGTCGTTCGTCTTGCTGGGAGATGGGAGGGAGCTCCACCACCGCAGCCCCTCAGGCTTCCTCCAGTGATGCATTTCCATCGCCAAAGGCCAGGAGCCCCTACGAGAGGTACACTCGGGGGCTTGCGACCATCGCGCAGCACCCCGAGCCCTTGTTGGAGACACCCGAGGGCTACACGCACCCCTGGGAAGGGCCGCTCGTCATCGCCAAAGTTCTGAAGCCCGGAACAAACAAACTAGCCGACAGTCAAGGCGAGGTCTGCACCAACACTTGGAACGTCTAACAGCTACGTCGCCTCTACCCTTAAGATGCTTTCAAGTTGTTCGCATACCTCGCCCCCACGCAAGTTTTAGTCATCAAGGAAGGGTCAGCCTTGCCTCGGCAGAGCCCGACCCTCCCTCGAGGGCTAAAAAAGGGGGAAACCCCTCTGCGTCAAAATTTTCAATCAAAAAGGCTTTTGCTTTCCCCCGGCTATGTCGGAAGCAGGACCCCAAGGAGCGAACGTGGGTGCATGTAAGTGGCAAGGCTGACTGAGCCGAGGGACTCCTACGCCTCTGGGTTACGGACACCTCACTCGTCACCCACCACGAAAAGTGACTCCTACTTGGGGAAGCCACCCTGCTACTGACGGGCGGAGCCGGACACGCAAAATGAAAGGGAAAGGAGCACGACTTTATGCAACGGTAATAAAGTGTTCAGGCCTCAGCGGCCGCAGAAAGACACACGTGCATCCAACAGAAACTGCTCCGACAGAGTTAGGCGTCGCCCGGGGAAGGAGCCGCGCCTTCGGCTTCGTCCCCGACCTCGGCAAAGTCCATCCCGGCTTTGGACGACGGCACAGGCAGGAGGATCTCTGCCTCGAAGGTGGTCGCCAGCACTGCGCTCGGACCCACGGCGGCCGCGTCGAGCCTCTGGACTTCTGCCAAGGTGGCTTCATCTTTGTCAGGAAGACAATACCCCTCGCTGACCCGCTCCAGGTCCACGACGTAGTGGGAAGCGAGCACGGCGAAGGCCCGCCTGACGCCGTGGTGTAGCGCCTCGCGGAGTCTGCCGCGCACATGATCGCCCAAGGCCTGCAGGCGACTTTGAGGGGAGCTTCCTTAGGGGACGTCGCCGAAGCTAAGGACCCGGCAGAAGCCCGAGACGGCCTCGGACATGGCCGCGTGGTCGGCCTCCCTCTGCTCGGCTGCCCCGGCAAGTGCCTTGGCAAGCGCCTTGGCGGACTCATCAAGGGCGGACTCGAGCTCTGCGAACGGCCAGAACGAAAGATCTCAAACACAAGCGGAGGAAACAAGCTGAAACGAAAACCCAAAATGGCCAGGGCGTACCTCCGGCTCGGGCACGCTGCTCCGAGGCTGCGACCTGGGCTACGGCTAGGTCGGCTGCAAGGGCTCCAGCCCCGGCTTTTGGCCTCGGCAGCCCGGCCCCGAGATTGGTCCCGCTCATTGACGACCTGGTCGAACTCCGACTGCTGGTGTCGCACTTCTGCGCGTGCTGCTGCCGCCTCCGCTCTCAGATCTGTGCAGAGCAACCGAAGGTCCGCCAGCTCGGCGCCCTACTGAGAGAGGCGCGCAGTAGCCCCGGCGAGCGAGGTCCTCAGGGATCGCAGCGAGCCCCAGACGTCGACCTCGTGGCGGATGAACGATGACTTGGCGGTGCTCAGATCCGTCAGATCCTGAGGGAAGGAAGGGGGGCGTCACAAAAGACGCCTTGGTCACAAAAAGGTATTACCTAGAGGATTTTGGGGACGTCCCTGCAGAAAACCTCCAGCGATGACCGGAGCGACCCCACCGTTGCTTCGGCACACTCGCGGAGCTCGTCCCAAGACTGCTCCTCCCGTTCATCGTCAAGAACGAAGAAGGGATCCGAGGCCCCACGGGTCCGGAACCGGAGCAACTGGCGCCGACACTCGGAGCCCCGCCGCACAGCGACAAGACTGCCGCTGGGCGGGACGGATCGCGTTTCCACTCCCCCCTCCTCCGAGGCACCAAGTGCCCACGCCTCGGCCATCTCAGCGTCGGCAGCAACAGGTCGCTCCCCGACTGGGACGGCAGCGGCTTTAGTAGCAACAGGTGCCAGCACCGCCGGCACGTCCGGTGGGGCCGGGGCCACGTCCGCGTCGGCCGCCTCCTCTAGCACGATGGCTGCCTCAGCAGAAGAGCCGGCCTCGGGAACTCGCTCCACAGCGACTGGTGCCGCATGAGCCCCCTGCTGTGGAGCGCCTTGCGAGAAGGTCAGCTGAACAGCAAGGCCCGGAGCGGCACGGGCTGCGGAGGCCGACGCCATCTTAAGGGCCTTTCGGGGAGCCAGATCGGTCAGGCCATGGCTTCGCTTGCTGAGGAGGAAAGAAAGGTCGCGATCGGGACATACGAATGAAAAGACAAGACGAAGACGTTCCAAGATACTTACCCGCTCCGGGCCATGATCAACCATGCCTGAGGGGAGGTCTCTCGAATCTCGACCCCCGAAGGCGCCGCCGGGGTCCGCCTCGCTGGCAGCTTCGGCACCACCCTTGCTTTGGGCGCCTTGGACGCCCGGGAGACGGACTGCCCAGGCACTGCCGCGGTGACCTAAGGGTCGCTCTCCTGCGCTGCCGGCGTGGGCGACGGCTCTCGGGGAACAGACGCCTCAGCCTGACTCCCCGGGGTCACCTCAACTCCCCCGGCCGAGGGGTCAAGTACCCTCTCGGTCTGCCCCCGCTCTTCGGGCCGGGACCTCGGCGTCCCGACTCCGGGGACTGACGGCACCAGCCCACTCGGGGGCTGGCTTGACGGCTCCTGGCCTAACTTCAAGCCCGGGCTGAAGCCAAGGCGGGCAGCCATGCCGTCATCCTCGTCATCATCTTCATCATCGTCGTCGTCGTCAGGCGTTTCCGGCGACGGCTCCCTCGGGAGCCCCTCCCTCTCCTGCCGACGACGGAGCTTTTCCAAGGCGTCTCGAGCCCGCATCCGCTCGCGGGCCCGGGCTTTCTCCGCGTCCTTCTTTTTCTTCTTCTCCTCCGCGGCAACCCGCCGCGCTGCTCGGTCCACCGCATCCTCCAGGACTCGCGGCAGGGAAGGCTTGTGCCACCCTACCTCCTGGAGACGGATGGAGATCCCGACCGTAAGAACCAAGGGCAACCCGACGCAAGAAGAAGGAAGGAGCGGACACTCACCAGAGTCACGCACCCTTGGTCGGGGCGCATCAAGGGCTGGGAAAGGGCGCTAGCGTCCGGTTTCCCCAACGCGGCGGCCACCCTCCCGTAGAGAACGTCGACGGGAAGAGGATCCGAGGACATCCGCGAGCCCTCCAAGTCAGCCTCCGGTGTCATCTCCCAAAGCGGCAACCGCCGCTCCGCCAAGGGAAGCACCCTACGGCGGTGAATGGCGGCAATCACTCCCGCGGCAGTAAGTCCTCCTTTTCGCAACACCTCCAGGGCCTTGAGAAGGGGCTCGAGGTTTTTCTGCCTGTCGTGCGGGGTCCCGTAGCGCCAGGTATCGGCAGCGGCGGTGACCACTCGTTGGGAAAACGGCGGAAGCATCTCGCCGTCATTCCGGAGGTAGAACCACCGCCGCTGCCACCCTTTGTTCGAGGACGCGAGGATGGCGGGGATGTACAGCGATGCCCACGACTGTCTCAGCTGGAGAATGCAACCGCCGGCCCGCACCGCCGCGCGAACCCTTCTCTCTCCCGTCGGCGAAGCAAAAAGCTCCGCGGAGAAGAGATGGGTCCACAAGTCCCAGTGGGGGGCGATCCCCTAGTATCCTTCGCACAACGCTACGAAGATGGCGGCCTGCGAAATGGAGTTGGGACTGAGGTTGTGTAACTCCACCTCATAGTTGTACAGGATCGCCCGCATAAAGCGGCTTGCCGGCACGCCGAACCCCCGCTCGTGGAAGGAGACGAAGCTCACGACGTACCCCGGCGGCGGGGACGGGGCGGTTCCGCTCGCGGGAGGAATCCACTCCGGCTGCCTCTCATCAGAGAGAGGGCGAAGTAAACCCTCGGCAACAAGATCCTCCAGGTCCTCCGCTGTGACTGTGGAGAAGGGCCATGGATCGCGCGGCGAGATGATGGTCACCCGGTCGGCCATCGCCGAGCGAAAGGGGTGGCGGCGGAAAAGACTGGGTGGATGGTTCTCCTTTTCTCCGGCTAAACCTCTCAGGTTGTGAAAACCTAAGAAGGAGGCAAGGAGCGGAGCAAAGGACCGTCGCCAGGCCCTCCCCCGAGTATATAAAGACTAAGGCGAGACCCGTTCAACGCTTCGTCCGGACCCGCCGCGGGATTCAAAAACCCAAGGCGAAACAGCCGTTCCTCGAATGGCTCGCTCACGCGCAACGGCCGCCCCGCAAACCGCTCGCCCCGTCGCATTAACTCCGCGGCGGGATAGGCGGCGCCTCTGGCAGAAGAAGCGAGCGACGCTTCACCTTCGTCATAATGACCGCGTCAAAAAAGGTACGCCATGTCATTCAATTTCGTATCCTTTTCCTTTTCCTCTTTCTCTCTCTTACAACAGGGACCGGGAAAGGGGGATACCCCGAAAAGGACCCTTCTCCGAGAAGGAACCAGGCTCCGAGCCTTCCTACTGATCAGAGGTTCAAAGGCTGGCCCCTCGGAGGGGTTCCACAGCCGCCTCAGAGCACGTGGGCTCCACACCCACTACTGGTCAGAGGTTCGAAGGCCGGCCCCTCGGAAGGGTTCAATGGCTGCCTCGGGCCACTCGGGCTCCGCGCCCACTACTGATCAGGGGTTCGTAGGCTGGCCCTCGAAGGGTTCACAGTCGCCTCAGACATAGAGCGAGGGATGACCATGGGTACGTTCGATACATAACCAAGGCTCGGGCTGCGCTCCCGAGGTACCCTAGGACATTTCCGAGACCAGCGGGAACGATCTTGTAACGGAATCCCATCAGAGGGAGGCATCGAGCCCTCGGACCCCGTCGACAGGGGACCGGGTCCGGCAGATCACCCGCAGGTACTTTTGGGCGCGCCTCTGGGCCTCTAGCCGACCCCTAGCAAATGGAGCACAGACGTCCGCTCGGATTACCCGCCAGCAGCTCACCGGAGACACCATGTTCGGCGCCCACCGAGGGCAACATGGCGCTTTCCCCCCCTCCTCCTTGCGGAAAGGCGACGCAGGGGCGTATGTAAAAAAGTCGAGTCTGTCCCTGATCGTCCTCTCGCCCAGTGCAGAGGCTCAGGGGCTGCTCTCGCAAACCCGGCTCCGGCCAAACCGTTGACAGCGTCAACATACCAGCCCGAGAACTTGGAACCCGACCGTGCACCCGGGCTACGGCCAGCTCGCATGAGGGAACAATCAGACCAGCCGAAGCATTACGCGAGGCATTAAGACCTCAGAGGAGTCAAACCACTCCTCCGAGGCCTCGGGGGCTACACCGGAACAAAACGCAACCGAGAAAGGCTGGTCCCCTTGCAAAAAAAGTGCGACAAAAGCCTCCAAGCAAGTGTTAACACTCCCTTCGAGGCTCGGGGGCTACTATCGGGGACCATAATTAGGGGTACCCTCAAGGCTCCTAATTCTCAGCTGGTAACCCCCATCAGCACAAAGCTGCAAAGGCCTGATGGGTGCGAACAAGTCAGGGATCGGTCCATTTGAGGGACTCGATCACACCTCGCCCGAGCCTAGCCTCGGACAAGGGCAGCCGACCCCGGAGGATCTTCGTCTCGCCCGAGGCCCCCTCCAGCAACGAACACATTTCCGACTCGCCCGAGGCCCTGTCTTCGCCAACAAGCAACCCTGACCCAATCGTTGCGCCAACCGACTAGATCGCAGGAGCATTTAATGCAAAGGTGGCCTGACACCTTTATCCTGACGCGCGCCCTTCAGTCGATAGAGCCGAAGTGACCGCAGTCACTTCGCCGCTCCACTGACCGGCCTGACAGAAGGACAGCGCCGCCTGCGCCGCACCGACTGCAGTGCCACTTGACAGAGTGAGGCTGACAGGCAGTCAGGCCCGGCCTCAGGCACCATTGGAAACTCCGCTCCGCCCGACCCAGGGCTCGGACTCGGGCGAAGCCCCGGAAGACGGCGAACTCAGCTCCGCCTGACCCAGGGCTCGGACTCGGGCTAAGCCCCTGAAGACGGCGAACTCCGCTCCGCCCGACCCAGGGCTCGGACTCGGGCTAAGCCCCTGAAGACGGCGAACTCCACTCCGCCCGACCCAGGGCTCGGACTCGGGCTAAGCCCCTAAAGACGGCGAACTCCGCTCCGCCCGACCTAGGGCTCGGACTTGGGCTAAGCCCCAGAAGACGACGAACTCCGCTCCGCCCGACCCAGGGCTCGGACTCGAGCTAAGCCCCTGAAGACGGCGAACTCCGCACCGCCCGACCCAGGGCTTGGACTTGGGCTCAGCCCCGGAAGACGACGAACACTGCTTCGCCCGACCCCAGGGCTCGGACTCAGCCCTGGCCTCAGCCGACGGTCTCCGCCTCGCCCGACCCAGGGGCTCGGACTCGACCATGGCCACGGAAGACAGACTCGACCTCGACCTCGGAGGAGCCTCCATATCGCCCAACCTAGGGCGCGGACCGACCACGTCGACAGGAAGCGCCATCATTACCCTACCCCAAGTTGACTCAGGCTACGGGGAACAAGACCGGCGTCCAATCTGGCTCGCTCCGCCAGATAGGCAATGATGGCGCCCCGCACTCTCTGTGACGACGGCGGCTCTCAGCCCCCTTACGGAAGCAAGAGGACGTCAGCAAGGACTCGACAGCCCCGACAGCTGTCCTTCCGCCAGGCTCCAGCGCTCCTCCGACGGCCACGACACCACACGAACCGGGTGCCAAAACCTCTCCGGCTGCCATGATGGCGTGTACTTAGGGCGCTAGCTCTCCTCCGCTAGACACGTTAGCACTCTGCTACACCCCCCATTGTACACCTGGATCCTCTCCTTACGCCTATAAAAGGAAGGACCAGAGCCCTCTTACAGAGGGTTGGCCGCGCGGGGACGAGGACGAGACAGGCGCTCGCGTGAGGCCGCTCGCTCCCTCTCCCGCGTGGACGCTTGTAACCCCCTACTGCAAGCGCACCCGACCTGGGCGCGGGACGAACACGAAGGCCGCGGGATTTCCACCTCTCTCATGCCTGTCACCGGCCGCCTTTCTCCCCCCTTCGCGCTCGGCCTCGCGCCGACCCATCTGGGCTGGGGCACGCGGCGACATTTCACTCGTCGGCCCAGGGACCCCCGGTCTCGGAGCGCCGACAAGTAGATAGCTCCAAGGGGTGAAAACCATAGAAGGTGGTCAGCCCGTGGAGAGCAATCGCCTTGATAGTATCCTCAGCCCAGTATTCGAAAGACTCGGGGTCCAACGAACGCCAGCCTGGCTGTAAGGGGTGAGGCTCTAGGGTCATCCTCACCCTACAGCGGGGCACTCGGTGCTTCTCGAACAGCTGCACCGCGTACTGGAGAGGCGTCGTGTAACCGGCTCCCTGAAGTACCTCCCATAAGATACGGGGAAAACCCTCTCGTGCAAGTTCGTCCGTGTAGGACTATGCGTTCCCTTCGTCCGAGGATCCGTGAGAAGTCATTTGTGTAGCGTTAAGTGTAGGTGAAAAAGAAAAAAAGAAGTATAAAATAAAAAGGGGATCAAAACTCGGCCTCTCTCTGGCTACAAAAATGTTATAGAGTGTACTTAATCTGTCATCATCAGGTATTAGAAGTTCTCACTTAATTATTAATAGTTTAAGTAAGGTTGCATGCATGCTCGTCCTAAACGAACTCATTTCAACTTAGGGGGATAGGAAAGAACTCCCATCCCTCATAGTAGCCTGTAGGGCTTACTCAAATAGCCACCTAGCTATCCCTCTATCATCCTAAGGCTTCACATCCTAGGTCTATCCCGATCGTCCTACGATCTATCCAACATTTGTTTCTATCAAGTTTTACTTTGAAAAGGATGGTATTTACATTTTATTGATTCCTCTGTGGTGGTACAAGCTCCGATACCAGCTGCGGCGGAACCGCCCGAATTAATCAAACTTAAGTGCCTAAGTCCCGCCTTAGAGACTAGACCACACTTAAATGGGAATAACACGTCAGTCCCTCGGATCTAGTCCGACGAGGCCACTAACAGGATCAAGTACCACGTACTCACTCGATGGTGAGGCACAGAGCAAATACAATAAAGCATAAAACCATACATAAAGGAGTATTAAATTTATTACATCATCATCGGAGTTTTAGCAAAAGTAGTAATCATTGTTCGTAATGCAGCGGAAATAAACTAACGATAAATGGAGGGATGGGGAAGCCTGTCCCATCACTCATGCTCCTCCTTAGCCGAGGTAGGGTCCCACTCGACTGTCCAACCCGGTGGCAAGATGGACTGCCAAGTCACTCCAGCAACCATGTCCTCCAGAGAACCTGTAAAATTATGCCACAAGCAAGGCTGAGTATACTAATACTCAGCTAGACTTACCCGGTGTGAGGAGTCTATTCCTCTACCTCTAGACATGCAGCTGTTTGGCTGGGGGTTTGCTTGCCAAAAGCACTAGCTGAGTCTAAAAATCAAGTTTCAGCTTTTTCAAGTTTTAGTGTGACTCTCTTAAGACTAAATGTGTACCTATCTAATCATACATGGTATCAAACATTTAGCAATCAACAACTTTTGCCATAGCATCACATTTCCACTTGTTACTCAATGCAGTACAATGGATCAAGCAGTCTCATTAGCTGCGAGAAGCAGACAACTCGAATTGAGTTTTCATCCTTGCAAGGTAAACCTAAACACACGACGTGACGAGGCACTCCATCCCCACACACATCAACCGTCCCCATCGATTCCCCGTCAGCAGATCAGGGCTCACCGCCTTGGCGTTCAATGCCTCACTGACCCTGACTGCCGTCGTGCAGTGACCACACTTGTACCCACCATAACCGGAATGGGAGACCACGTCTTAGGTCGCGTGAGGGGCAAAGTCTACTGCCAGGTTCAATCAGGTACTAGGCTTACCGATTTACCATATTTCTCGGCATGTGCTTAGTACGTTCAAACGCTTGACACAGGTATCCGCACGTTAATCCTTATTCCAATTTCATCTCGTAGACCACGCATCCCCATGGATCCATGTCCACAGACCAACATCATTATGATATGAAAGTGGATAAAACCAATTTCTTGACCTCGCGCGAGTGCTAGAAAATCACTCGACTTCTACCGAGATCCCTAATTAATAAAGCAGCTACTCGACCTAGCATACTAGTATTCATCTCAAAAGGAATCCTGAGATCATGCAACTAGGGTTTTAGTCAACTCCTACACTTAAGTGCACAGTACAAGCCTACAAACATTTAGTGCAGTAAAATAATATATAGAACTGGTCATGCATAAAACCGGGGCTTGCCTTCCAAAGCTGGGGCAGGCAAATCCTCGATGGCAGGTTCTGGTGCTGGATCCTAGGCTACCTCCTGAGCAACTCCTTGCTCCGGCACGAGAATGTACTCTCCATCATCGAGGTTGCAATCTATCAAATGCAATGAATAAGAAATATGTATGCTATGATATGAAGGATTCTAGTAACCATTATGCGTAGTGAAGAAAAACTAAGTTAGTTGATAACTTAGGGTTTCCTTGTTATCAGAAGCTCTTAGTGGTTTATGCTTATCAATTTAGGTCTGAGGTTTTGCTTAGAGGTAAACATAGTGGATTAAGATTTGGATTGCCCTTTAAAGGTTCTATTAGGTATTCAAGGGTTTTGTTGTTTTGGTTAGGGCAACATTAATCCCCACTACTAATCTCTCTTTTTATTGTCTTTTTATGCTCTTAAGGGGGGGGGGTTGGAACTACAACAGTGGTTTTAAATTTTCCAAAAAAATTTTAAAAATTATAGTGGGTTAACATTGGTCACCCTAGTCTGTCCTATAAATTTGAGGTCAAAAATAAATAAAATATGCCCTCGACAAAAATAACAAAAGTTGGGGCAGAGGGGTCACTTTGCACTACATCTCTGATCTAGGTGTGGGTTCTGTACTAAGAGTTATTTTTGCTGGTATCTATGGGTAATAACATGCTTTTGTGCCAAAAATCATAAAGGGTTACTTAGTGATTATTCAGTTATGATTTTCTAAAGTCTAATGCCAAAAGGACACTTATAACTAACTTGCTATTTGAAAAATATCAAACAACAGAACTTGTATTTTTCTTAGGTTCTTCCTAGCACAAGAATAGTCATTCCTAAGGTAGGGGTGTTTTCTCTTTAGGATTATTTTCTTATGACTTTTCAAATTTTTCTCTGTTTTTCATGAATAATTGTGAGTGCAATTTCCTTTCACTGGACTATGGTTCAATAGATTTTTCTTGTGAACTACATAACTTAGGCATGCTAGGAAAAATATGTTTGCCCCCTGGTTTCCCTTTTTATTACCCTTTTTTAATTTTCCTAAGTTTGAGCATAAACAAGTTTCAGTGAATAAACCTTCCTTAACCTTGTATACTGGGGTGTTTATTAATTTTAAACAGTGTAACTACTAGGTTAGTGTCTCCACTATTTTTCTTAACTCTGGTCTAACAATATTTCTATTTTTCCCTCTAATATTAACTTTTGGGCAGCTTTCTTATTTAATTCAAAACTCTAGAAAATATCATAGGAACTATGGGGTTTCTTATTTTTGCTTGATAGTTCATATTTCACAAAGTCTAGCAAAATTGGTTTGAATAATTTTTGATGATTATTCTTCAAGTTATGCATTTATTAAGTTCTCTACAATATTTAAAAGAAAAGTAAATTCGAAATGGAAAAGAAATACAGATTTGCGCTGAAGTCCATGAGTTTTCTCCCCCTTTTCTCTCACAAAACAGCCCTCGGTCTACTATTTGCATGAGTCACTGACCTTGCACAAAACCCCCTCGACTTAGCCTAAATCTAACCCGCGCTCCCTAGCTGGCTTAAATAGTACCCGCGGCAAAGATTACGACGGCGAGGCTTACCGGCGACAGCAGAGCTCCGGTGGGGTGGTCAGTGGTGTCGGGGAGGTCACAGTGGTCACGTCGGTGTGCGGGTCGGCGTCAGAGGTGGTCGGAGCTGCCCTGGCCACGAGCGCAGGCGGCGGAGGTCGTCGGCGGCTCCAGCTTCGGCCAAACCATGGCGGTAAGGTTCAATTAAAGTGCACGAGGAGCTCCACAGGGTGATGTAGAGGCCATGCGCGCAACGAATTGAGAAATGGTGCAGAGGGTTACCCGGTCCACGTGCTCCGGCGGGTTCACAAACTCCAGCGAGCGCGATTGCACTATTCCGGTGGGGCTGGTCCTCGGCTCAAGCTCGGGCAAGCTTCAAGGCCTCCTGGGGAAGCTATCCGAGGGCTCGGATTGAGCGGAGGTGGGCGGGAAAGGGGTTGGCCATGGTGGTTGCCCTCGGGCGGCTCTAGCGGGTCGCGGGGAGGTCACCGGAGCTGCGGGCGAGCTCGGGAGGGTTAGGCACGGTGCGGGGGAGGCAACGGGGAAGAAGGCCGTGCACTAGTGTGGGCTTTATAGCCGTGGCGCGGATGCTGGCACGGGGCGGCCGAGGGCGCATGGGGGTTCGCGTGCGGGCGTGCTCTGGACGCGCCCCCGAGTGTCATCCCACGTCGAACACGTGGGGGTTTACTTCTGCCAGGGTTCAACGGCCGATTTGGTCGACTTAGCGTGCAGATCTTGGCAAAACCCCCATGTACGGTCTCTTCTCTACACCAAATCCTACCTTTTCGATGTGAGTTTCAAGCAAAGATATGGTCGGGGTAGAGAGATATGGGGGTGAGAAGTTGGCTCTGTCCGAGCTATCCACACCGAGACAAAAGCCATGCCAAGTCATGTCAAATTGCTTAGGGTCGGGTTCAAACTTTTCCAAGGTATTCTAGGGGTTCTTGGGCGCCATTTTGTCAATTGGGCCATAAGGTTTTGAGTTTGGGAACAAGGTGAACATGTTTGATCTTTGAAAGAGGGTCGGTTTTGAACTTGAGAAAAACCTGATTTTTCTTTTATGTCTTTCTCTTTGGTGACCTTTTTGGGGTTTTTCTGAATCCTTTTTGGGGTCACTCTCTTTCTATGTTTTGTAGGGTATTAAGTGTACTACAACTTTTATAATTAGTCCAAGGCATGACAATGTGATTTACATAGACTTTTTGCCATAATCCCCTCTAGGGCTCCATTTGCCTACAAGGGATTTCAATTAGGGTTTGAGTCATTCTCTTCTCTTTAGTGCATGATAAGGCTAAGGCATGACTTCCAAGATGGGTTACACCTACTTAGGATCCTGATCCCCAAGTTTGGTGTCTTGTGCTCAAACTAAACCACATGTGATGATGGGTTCAACAGTGTAGGCTTGAGTGAAAACCCTAAGTAATACCTGGGGTGTTACAATAGATCCCATTATCAAGATGAATACAATCAATGCCTGACCTCGCGCGAGTGCTAGAAAAATCACTTGACTTCTACTGAGATCCTGATTAGCAAAGCAGCTACTCGACCTAGCATACTAGTATGCATCTCACAAAGGAATCCTGAGTTCATGCAACTAAAGGTTTCAAGCAACTCCTACACTTAAGTGCACATTACAAGCCTACAAACACTAAGTGTGGTCAAGTAGCATATATAAACGGTTATGCATAAAACCAAGGCTTTCCTTCAAAAGCTGGGGCTGCGGGGATATCCTCCGTGGCAGGCTCGGAAGTTGGCTCCTGTTCTTCCTCTTGGATAGCTCCTTGCTCGAGAACAAGCACGTACTCTCCGTCAGCGAGGTTGCAATCTAATGAATGCAATGAGTGAGATACATATATGCCCTGATATGCAATGTAGTAGTAATAAAAATGATCAAGTTGATAAGGTAAAGCTAAATCTTAATTTTGGGAGATCTAGTGGTATACTTAGCCATTTAGGGTCAAGTATGGTCAAGTTTAAGTGGTCAGATTATTTTAGTGTCCCACTGATTTCTTTTTAGTGTCTTAGTGAAAAGTTTAACTGTTACAGAACCTCCCAAGTCAATAGGCCCACCTACAGTTGTCCTTGTCCATCGGACCTCAGACAACCCTGCAGGTGCACCTGATCACTTGATAAGTTCGGTATCTGAATTCCTTACCTTGCCCAAGAGCTTTTCACCCGTCATGCAGATATTACAACACATCAGGGGTACGAGTATGCGGAAGCAGTTATAGCAACTTATTTCATATTAAAGTATAGAAAGAGTAGTATTATTACAGACCAGTAAAATATAAGAGTGCTGGAGTAATATTACAACCCTAGGAGGCAAAAACCCCTCCCGATTAACAGTAAAAAGTTTTTAAAGGAGGACACTTCCTCCCGAGGCTTCAGTCTTGGTTTTCTTCCTTAGGCACCAACTTGGAATAGAAGCAACAAAAATTTGCTACTTCCTCACCTACAACAACATGGGTTCGAAAACCCTGAGTACGGAGTGTACTTTAGCAAGTCTTACCCGTCAAAATAAAAGACTCTCAAGGGTATGCTGGCCTTTGGGGATCAAGGTATGGCTTATCAAGAATCAAAGACTCTGTTTGTAGAAATGCTTACTAATAGTGGATCCTTAAAAATCCAATTTTACTTATCAGGTTAAGTAAAAATTACCTGCATCTAGAGTTCTTTCTACCCTAATTTAAGCACTTGGCCTATATTAGTCGTCTTTTCATCATCCCTTTAGTTCACTGGATTGCTACGTGTAGGTCAGTGACCAAGTCTTCATGTTCAAGAAGTAACGACGATCCGAATCGATTAATACTCAGCTGAGGATCTCCGATCACATGACATATGTAGCACTTAACCCTTGCATATGTCAACTCGCCACCGGGGTTCTTAAGACCAGATCAGGTTCACGCCAACCGAGAGCACAAATACACCATCGCCAGCCTCTTGCCACGGAGGGTACACGCTACTCACCATCTCTCCACTCCCATTATGTGTTATCTTATTCTGGTATTAGTCTACCCGAGCAATGCTTACCCATGATGAGGCATGTGACCAGTTAAAAGGTCCTCGATCATCAAGCCTACATCGACAAGGTCCTTAATTGACTCATACGGAGACACTACACCGAGACTCCTTTCTCATGCAAGTCAATCGCCCGGTCTCAGCTTTATTATTTTCAACCCAAAGTTTGGTACCTGGCAGAGGTACATCTTTTCCGATGTTGAACCCATCACGACCATGATGGATCCACCATCAAGTTTTATTTTGAAAACATCCCATCCCACTTGAAGCATCATCTTTTATCAATACAAAACATTTTGTTTTTCTAGAGCAAGGCTAAGCATAAGAAAAACCTTTTTGTAAAACAGCGAATCAAGAAAAGGTAATCAAATTCTCAAGGAAGGCAATGCAGCAATTTGTTTAGCACACAACTCCTATCACCTAATGCATCAAGCAAGTGATAAAGATTTTAAAATAGCAAGGAGGTGGCAAATGCACCGGGGCTTGCCATGTGTTATAGGTGAGTCGGGCTCTGCTCCACAGATGTCAAAATAAAAGCAGTTCCCGGCCGGAGGTTCTTCAGGTGGTGGTGTAGCTCTTGCTTCTTCAACTTCTACTTCTTCTTTGTTTTCTATATATGACCATAAATAATCATGAATGCTCATGTAATGCTTATGAAATGCAAAGATAATAAAATTACATTATCTTAGGTCTTGAATATAATTTTCCTTCACCGGACTCCAGGAAACTAGGGTTTTTGGAGTCAGAAGTGTAGTTCCTAGGGCAGACATTACTTAGGAAATTAGGGTTTTGGGGTTTAGGTACCAAACATTGTCCAAATCATGCCAAACTTTACCCATGGCTTCTAAATAACATTTAAAGCTTACCTTAAAAGTTTAGTGATTTTTGGAGTTATTAATCAATTTCTAAAATTCTAGGAGTATAAGTTTTGACTATTATAAATACTTTATAATTCCCTATTTGGACTAAAAATAATACCACTATTTTTATTAAATACTATAGAAAAATAGGAGCCTAGCAAAATTGGTCTTGTA
This sequence comes from Zea mays, assembly GCF_902167145.1. Lineage (NCBI taxonomy): Eukaryota > Viridiplantae > Streptophyta > Magnoliopsida > Poales > Poaceae > Zea > Zea mays. The sequence continues at coordinate 53,435,627 of NC_050102.1, read as the reverse complement.
TTTTTAGCATTTTTTTACAATTTTCTAGAACTCACTAAACCTGGCAGAAAAAGAAAAAGGAAAAACTAGGAACAGTGTTGGGCTGAATTCAGCCCAACCGACCTGCAGAAGGGGGAAAGCACACGTGCGTCCGCGCCCGCACTGCCAACTTTGTGAAAAGGCCCCCGATGTTTTAAATAACTTAATAAGCGTTCCACGGACTATTCCTAGAGTCACTGACATCTTACAAAAACATCCCTCAAGTTCTATTTCTTCTCCAAATTGATCCAAAACTACGGCGTGCTCACCGTCGACGACTCTGCTGCTCGGACCGGCCAAGATTGGTGGTGGCTGCCCAAATTAATTACTGGGCAAGCATTACGAACATGAGAAAACACTAGAACGAGCTTTAATTGAGTAGTTATGGCACTGGCTTAGCCTGACCACGGCGGCAGGGAATACCGAACACAAGTTCATGTGTTCCGGGTGATTGAGCGTGGCCAAGCAAGGAGGGTGGAGCCGATGAGTATCATGAGCGTATATGGGTGCTGAAACACGATTAAAAAGAGTAGCAGACCTAGGAGTAGCTGGCCACGGAGCGCGGAGGATTTTCGCTCGCCGGTGACAAAAAAGGGGAAAACGGCGCTGCGACGGGTCCGGGCAGAATTAGGAGGGGAGGTTGGGGCTACACAGTCGCAAAGGACTATGGTTTCACCATGCACTACCAATTTTGAGAGAGGTGGAGAGGATTCCGCGAATTTGTGCTTCAACCGAGTTCACTGGTGAAGATGTGAATACCTCGCCGTGGGTGGCGGGGCTATTTAAAGGCGCGGTGGTTCGGCTAGCGATCCACGGCCGTGGATTACACCGTCCGTGCATGGTTACCACGTAATGAAGGGACACAGTGAGGGAGGAGTTAGGCATGGATGACATGGCAGCGGAAATGAACGAGTCACGTTGGTCGCCGGTGAATTATCTTCGACTAGGCTCGGGCTAGGTCCGCGAGATCGCGACACATCCAAAGCTACCTCCCCGCGAATATCCACGGTGTGCCAAGCACGAATCACGGCGATCGACGCGAATCCGGGCGCGTGGATCACCAACGGCAAGGGGGACTGAAGCCTGGGATATTTCAGGGTCCTGTACCATTGGAAGCTTCGTCAGTTGTTCTGACCGAGGATCTTCAGAGGCATTTTTCTTAAATTTTTGCGTGACAACTTGCTAATTTGTCTATAGCAAACTTGTAGCCCTACATACAAACTACAATTCTACTATAGAGATCATGCTCAGTTGCTTACTCCTTTGAGCATGAATCAAGCCTAAAGTTCTTCAAAACTCAATGATAGTCCATATTCAGTCTCTGTATTATCTGACAGCCAATTATCTCCATTTTTTGTATAACACAATGCTCAATACCTTAAGCAAAGTTGTACCCCTATAGTAGCTCTAGACTTTTGATGTGTTGACCCTAGGCAAAATCTTTGTATTTTTGGATCTACAGAGTTCCAAAGTCAGCCTGGCTCATCAGGTTTTAGACTTAGTCATGTGAGAGGAAGTGAGTGGCTTTTTACAAATAAGCCCAATTCATACCTTTTGACTTGCAAATCTTCAAATATGTGAACCATATGACTTGAGGTTCTCTAACACCTTGGTTTTTGCACTTAGATCCAAAAGTGGTCAAAATTTACATATAACCCCCTAGGGTTTCAACTCAGGGTTTTTACTAGTCTTTTTAGTTTTTTTGGCACTTCTAGGGTTTTGGTGTTATCAAATCCCATTAAAGGTGATATCTTATGACCATTTCTAATAAGTTTTGTGAATTTATCTCATTTAGGCTTTTTTAACACCCTAAGCTCAGTTTAGGGTTAAGTACCCTACCCTAGGGTTTTACCCATGACCAGTCACATCAATACAAATTGTTTGAAATTTTTGCCTAGTGAATGCACTCTAAGTGTAACAATCACATGATATGCTAATGCTCATGATGTTATGCTCAAGTTTTAGTGACAGTAACACCAGGGGTGTTACATCCTTCCCCCCATAAAAGAATCTTGTCCCGAGATTTTAAAAGTCCTAGGGCAAGTAATGGAAAAGGAAACACGTCATATTTTTATTTCCTTATTTCATGTACAAGGCAGGGGTGGTATGGGGTCTATTCCTTTATTACAAGTGTACATATCTCACAATTAACATGAAGCTAAAAATCCTGGAAAATCTTTTCTAAAAAGTCTTGAGTTTCCCAAGTAGCTTCTTCTTCTGTTGTTGGTTCCATTGTATCTTATAAAACTTGAGATTGCACTACAGACAATGTTTTGGGTAATTGGAGTAGGTATGCCACTGGTCCACGTTGCTCAAGAATAGGAAAAGGACCAATGTACCGAGGTGCAAGATTCCCTTTTACCCCAAAACGAGATACACCCTTCATTGGTGAGACTTTCAGGTAGACATAATCTTCAACTTGAAAGTACAAGGGTTGGTGTCGTTTGTCTGCATAACTCTTTTGGCGAGCTTGGCTTCTTTTAAATTATGTATTATTAGTTGAACCTTCTCTTCTATTTGTTTTACCATATCAGGCCTGAAAAACCATCTTTCTCCTGGTTCAGACCAGTTTAATGGAGTACGACACCGTCGTCCATACAAAGCTTCAAAGGGGGGCATTTTGATGCTCTCTTGATAGCTGTTATTGTATGAGAACTCCGCTAATGGTAAGCAATCATCCCATTTCTGTGGAAACTCCAGAACACATGCTCGCAACATGTCTTCAAGTATCTGATTTACTCTCTCAATCTGCTCACTGGTTTGAGGATGATAGGCCAAACTATGAAGCAACTTAGTACCCAAGGATTTGTGAAGTTCTTCCCAAAATTTGGATACAAATTGAGGTCCACGATCCGACACTATTGTCTTCGGAACACCGTGCAAACTGAGGATGTGAGCGATATACATCTGAGCATAAGTGATGACCGGGTAATATGTCTTGGCTGGCAGAAAATGAGTGATTTTTGTAAGCCGATCAATTATAACCCAAATAGAGTCAAATCCTTTTGCTGTCCTGAGTAATCCCATAATAAAGTCCATGCTTATATCCTCCCATTTCCAAGTCGGGATCGGTAAAGATTGCAATGGACCAGCAGTTTTCATATGTATGGCCTTGACACGTCTACAAGTGTCGCACCTTGCCACATAGCGTGCAATTTCAATCTTCATCTTCGTCCACCAATAATGTTGCTTTAGACATGATACATCTTAGTGCTTCTAGGATGAATAGAATAGCGACTAAGATGTGCTTCATCTAAAATTTGCCGGTGGATTTCATCATTCTTGGGCACAACTATGCGGTTGTTAAACCATACAACGCCTTGATCATCCTTTCTGAAACAGTTGGCTTTACCGGCCCCTATTTTCTCATGAATGTGTTTCATACCCTCATCGCTTCTTTGTGCATCAATTATCCTTTGCAGAAGAACTGACTCAAGCTTCAAGTGATTTAAAGTTCCATGTTGAAGCATTCTCAGGTTCAACTTCTCCATTTCTTGGCATAATGTAATGTCAGAACTCTTCATCGTAAGACAATGACAGGAAGCCTTGCGGCTGAGTGCATCTGCCACTACATTAGCATTGCCCGGGTTATAGTGAATTTCCAATTCATAGTCCTTAATCAGCTCAAGCCATCTTCTCTGCCTCATATTTAGTTCTGACTGGGTAAAAATGTACTTCAAGCTTTTATGATCTGTATAAATATGATAGATATTCCCTAGTAGATAATGACGCCATATTTTTAGGGCGTGAACCACAGCAACTAATTCCAGGTCATGAGTTGGATAATGTTCCTCATGCCGATACAACTGTCTTCAAGCATACGCTATAACTCGGCCTTCTTGCATCAAGACACAACCTAAACCACTGCCTGATGCGTCACAATACACATCAAAAGGCTTTTCAATGTCTAGTTGAGCTAATACCGGAGCAGTGGTTAATAACACCTTCAGCTGCTCGAAGGCTTCATCACATCTTAAAGACCAGTTAAATTTCGTATCATTCTTCAATAAACATGTGATTGGCTTCACAAGCTTGGAAAAATCTGGAATAAATTGGCGGTAATAACCAGCCAGTCCAAGAAAACTTCGGACTTGATGTACAGTGGTTGGTGGTTTCCACTCCAAAATATACTTGACCATGCTGGGATCAACCGCAATACCCTTGACAGACAATACATGTCCTAGAAATTGGATTTCCTCCAGCCAAAACGTGCACTTGCTGAATTTAGCATATAGTTGATGCTCCCTTAAGTGCGTTAACACGATCTGTAGATGTTGAGCATGCTCCTCTTCATTCTTGGAATATATCAAAATATCATCAATGAAGACCACCACGAATTTATCTAACTCAGGCATGAATACCGAGTTCATAAGATATGTGAAGTGGGCAGGAGCATTTGTTAATCCGAAAGACATAACCAGATACTCGAATAATCCATACCGCGTAGTAAATGCGGTCTTGGGTATATCTTCGGGTCGGATACGGATCTGATGATAACCCTACCTGAGGTCAATCTTGGAAAATACATGAGCTCCGGTAAGCTGATCAAATAAGATGTCAATCCGGGGAAGAGGGTACTTATTCTTGATTGTGACCTCATTAAGGGGTCTATAATCCACGCACATCTGAAGCATTTGGTCCTTCTTCTTGACAAAGATGGCTAGACAACCCCAACGTGACGAGCTAGGTCGGATGAATCCCTTTTCCAGTAGATCTTGTAATTGTGTCTTGAGCTCTGCCAACTCATTCGGAGGCTTTCGGTACGACCTTCTAGAAAGAGGAGCCGTACCAGGCTTTAATTCAATCACAAATTCTACATCTCTCTCTGGAGGCAATCCAGGGAGATCTTCCGGAAAAACGTCCGGAAATTCACATACTACCGTAATATCTTGGATTTCCGGTATGATGGCTTCATAGACGCTGCCAAATGGTTTAGCTGTAATAGCTACAGGGATGGACAAGAGAACCTCTTCCTGGCCATAGCTCAACCTGATAGTTATCAGATCAGTGTTGAGGATAGCTTTGTGCTGGGCTAACCAATTCATGCCCAGAATTACATCTTTTCCTTGGCCTTTCAGAACAATCATATTTGTGGGAAAGTCCCGTTCAGCCAATGTTACGGGCACATGGAAAGCCACTTCTTTACTAAATATTTGTCCCCCAGGCGAATGAATAATAAACCCTTCCCTTGATTCAATGCAAGGAATGCAATATTTCTCCACAAACTTCTTGCTTATGAATGTATGCGAAGCACCAGAATCAAAGAGAATGACTGCAGGGTGATTGGCCACGAGGAACGTACCCATCATAACCGGCTCTCCCTCCGGTGTAGTGGCCACTTGTGTATAATAGATTCACCCAGTTTTCTTCACATTCTTGCCCACTGCATTATTTGCTGTGTTTCCCTTGCCTTGGCTTGAACTCCCCAGGTTCTACTGATTATTGGAGTTGTTCCGCCTCGAATATGGGCAGTCTTTGATGAAATGTCCAGACTTCCCATAATTGGAGCAGCTAGTTGATGAACTCGGGAGTGCAGGGAAACGAGCACCAGGGGCACTCGGTTGAATTGTTGAGGTGGGGGCAGTGGCAGGGCGGATGAATACAGGCTATTTGAAGGGGTATGAGGGTGGACGAGGCGAAGAACGGTTTTGATTGAAAGGTCTGATCACCAACCTTTGTCATTTTTCAGGCCCCTGATTGGACCTGTCACCTCCAAAGCCCTTTGACTTCACTGGGCCTATGTTCTTTGCTTCAACTGCCAGCGCTGTGCTGACAACCCTGCTGTAGGAGAGATCGAGGCAAGTGGCCATCTTTCGCTGTAGCCGGTCATTGAGGCCTCTCATAAAACAATTCCTCTTTTTCAGGTCAGTATTGACCTGGTCAATTGCGTACTGGGACAAATGATTGAACTTGTTGAGATAATGCATAACAGTATCTCCTCTTTGTTTGAGCTTTATGAATTCTTCTTTCTTCATATGGAGCACTCCTTCTAGAATGTAGTGCTCGCGAAACGCCAATTTAAATTCGTCCCATGTGACTTGATGTCCGGCAGGTTGAGTGGCCACATATTTTCCCCACTAGGTGCTGGCAGGGCCTCTTAACTGCTGAGCCGCAAATAATGGCTTCTAGGTCTCCGTGCATCGGATGAGTCCAAACTTCTGCTCAATGACCCGAACCCATTCGTCATCTTCGAGAGGATCCTCAGCTTTGATGATAAGTGGGGGACAAGTTTCCGAGAAATCCAAGTAAGAAGTTTCGCGAGGTCCCTGCATATAAGCCCTCCCTCCTTGTTGCTAAAGCTACTGTCCCACCATTTCACGTAGGAAGCGGGTGTTGTCAGCGGTCATGGTGACCAAGGCAGCGATAGCCTCGGCCAGCGTGGGTGGTACTGGCGGTGGATTGGGTGTATCTTCTTGACCACGGGATGTTCCCACGCCGTCATGTGCACGAGTTCGAGATGGCATCTGAGGCAAAGAAATATTTGGAAAATATCACATGCTGATACATACCATCATTTTACATTACTTGAGCTGTAATGTTACAAACTCAATGTACAACATGACTACATTACCTATTTTACATTAACATTATTTCTAAACTATACTACTACTACTATTTATCATACTTAGTAGCTTCATTGTCGGGTGTAGGAGACCATTCATCAGCCAGGTTCATTGAAGGAGGGGGCTTGAAAAGATCCAGTTCCCCACCAAGTGCTTTACCTGCTGTTCCAGAAGGTCCAGCTCCCATTCCGACAGGGTCGACAGGTACGTTGGGGTGCAATCACGAATACAATTCATGAACTTCCTCATGCAATGTATTGCAGTACACATGCAAGTTATCAACGGCCGTGCTAAGCTCCTCCACACGGGCTCGAGCTTTGGCTTCTCGGTCCTAAGCAATGGAACGTGAGTTGATGGCCCAATCGAGTGCCAAATCGCGTTTGGCAAGCTCGTCTCGTAGATGTCGGATGTCAGTTCTTAACTGATTTATGCACTGACCATCCTCGACCCACACACTGTTCCTGTGATGTAGCTCTGTTCGAAGCTGCTCCACCTGGGCTTCTAGATCTCCAATGGGATCATTGCTGCCGTTGCTGCTCTCCTCATGCCTTGGAGCCAGCTGATGGCGAGGCATGCCAATCGGTCCAGTGGACTTGAGCGCGGTTTTCCTCATGCGCGGCGGCATATCTTCATAAGGGGGAAAATCTTATTAGTATAGTTTTTAACATGATGCATGCATAATTATAGAATCAACCTTAGTTGATTCACAACCTTCTATACATTGCACCCTACTATCTGGTCTTAATATAAGTACTTCAAAAGGTAGTTAGATAAGAAGGAAAGAAATTTTCTTAGATAAGTCTTTGAAAATTCTTTTTGAAAATGCCTCATAACATCTGCAGAGATGGCTTCGCTCCGATACCAGCTGTGACAGAACCTCCCAAGTCATTAGGCCCACCTACAGTTGTCCTTGTCCATCGGACCTCGGACAACCCTGCAGGTGCACCTGATCACTTGACAAGTTCGGTATCTGAATTCCTTACCTTGCCCAAGAGCGTTTCACCCGTCACGCAGATATTACAACACATCAGAGGTATGAGTATGCGGAAGCAGTTATAGCAACTTATTTCATATTAAAGTATAGAAATAGTAGTATTATTACAGACCAGTAAAATATAAGAGTGCTGGAGTAATATTACAACCCTGGGAGGCAAAAACCCCTCCTAATTAACAATAAAAAGTTTTTAAAGGAGGACACTTCCTCCCGAGGCTTCAGTCTTGGTTTTCTTCCTTAGGCACCACCTTGGAACAGAAGCAACAAAAAATTGCTGCTTCCTCACTACAACAACATGGGTTCGAAAACCCTGAGTACGGAGTGTACTTTTGCAAGTCTTACCCGTCAAAATAAAAGACTCTCAAGGACATGCTGGCCTTTGGGGATCAAGGTATGGCTTATCAAGAATCAAAGACTTTGTTTGCAGAAATGCTTACTAATAGTGGATCCTTAAAAATCTAGTTTTACTTATCAGGTTAAGTAAAAATTACCTGCATCTAGAGTTCTTTCTACCCTAGTTCAAGCACTTGGCCTATATTAGTCGTCTTTTCATCATCCCTTTAGTTCACTGGATTGCTACGTGTAGGTCAGTGACCAAGTCTTCATGTCTGAGAAGTAACAGCGATCTGAATCGATTAATACTCAGCTGAGGATCTCCGATCACACGACATATGTAGCACATAACCCTTGCATATGTCAACTCTCCACCGGGGTTCTTAAGACCAGATCAGGTTCACGCCAACCGAGAGCACAAATACACCACCGTCCAGCCTCTTGCCACGGAGGGTACACGCTACTCTCGCCATCTCTCCACTCCCATTGTGTGTTATCTTATTCTGGTATTAGTCTGCCCAAGGCAAAGCTTACCCATGATGAGGCATGTGACCAATTAAAAGGTCCTCGATCATCAAGCCTACATCGACAAGGTCCTTAATCGACTCAGATGGAGACACTACACCGAGACTCCTTTCTCGTGCTAGTCAACCGCTCAGGCTCAGCTTTATTATTTTCAACCCAAAGTTTGGTACCTGGCAGAGGTACATCTTTTCCGATGTTGAACCTATCACGGCCATGATGGATCCACCATCAAGTCTTATTTTGAAAACATCCCATCCCACTTGAAGCATCATCTTTTGTCAAAACAAAATATTTTGTTTTTCTAGAGCAAGGCTAAGCATAAGAAAAACCTTTTTGTAAAACAGGGAATCAAGGAAAGGTAATCAAATTCTCAAGGAAGGCAATGCAGCAATTTGTTTAGCACACAACTCCTATCACCTAATGCATCAAGCAAGTGATAAAGATTTTAAAATAGCAAGGAGGTGGCAAAATGCACCGGGGCTTGCCTTGTGTTATAGGTGAGTCGGGCTCTGCTCCACAGATGTCATAATAAAAGCAGTTCCCGACCGGAGGTTCTTCAGGTGGTGGTGTAGCTCTTGCTTCTTCAACTTCTACTTCTTCTTCGTTTTCTATATATGACCATATATAATCATGAATGCTCATGTAATGCTTATGAAATGCAAAGATAATAAAAGTACATTATCTTAGGTCTTGAATACAATTTTCCTTCACGGGACTCTAGGAAACTAGGGTTTTTGGAGTCAGAAGTGTAGTTCCTAGGGCAGGCATTACATAGGAAATTAGGGTTTTGGGGTTTAGGTACCAAACATTGTCCAAATCATGCCAAACTTTACCCACAGCTTCTAAATAAAATTTAAAGCTTACCTAAAAAGTTTAGTGATTTTTGGAGTTATTAATCAATTTTTAAAATTCTAGGAGTATAAGTTTTGTCTATTATAAATACTCTATAATTCCCTATTTGGACTAAAAATCATACCACTATTTTTATTAAATACTATAGAAAATTAGGAGCCTAGCAAAATTGGTCTTATATTTTTAGAATTTTTCTACAATTTTCTAGAACTCCCTAATCATGGCAGAAAAAGAAAAAGGAAAAACTAGGAACAGTGTTGGGCTGAATTGAGCCCAACTGGCCTGCAGAAGGGGGAAAGCACGCACGCGCCCGCGCTGCCGACTTTGCGAAAAGGCCCCTGATGTTTTAAATAACTTAAAAAGGGTTCCATGGACTATTCCTAGAGTCACTGACATCTTACAAAAACATCCCTCAAGTTCTATTTCTTCTCCAAATTGATCCAAAACTACGGCGTGCTCACCGTCGACGACTCTGCTGCTCGGACCGGCCAAGATTGGCGGTGGCTGCACATATTAATTACTAGGCAAGCATTACGGACATGAGAAAACCCTAGAACGAGCTTTAATTGAGTAGTTATGGCACTGGCTTAGCCTGACCACGGTGGCAGGGAATACCGAACACAAGTTCATGTGTTCCGGGTGATTGAGAGTGGCCAAGCAAGGAGGGTGGAGCCGATGAGTATCACGAGCGTATATGGGTGCTGAAACACGATTAAAAAGAGCAGGAACAGAGCTGGCCACGGAGCGCGGAGGATTTTCGCTCGCCGGTGACAGAAAAGGGGAAAAACGGCGCCGCAACGGGTCTAGGCGGAATTAGGAGGGGAAGTTGGGGCTACACGGTCGCAAAGGACTATGGTTTCACCGTGCACTACCAATTTTGGGAGAGGTGGAGAGGATTCCGCAAATTTGTGCTTCAACCGAGTTCACTGGTGAAGATGTGAATACCTCGCCGTGGGTGCGGGGCTATTTAAAGGCGCGGTGGTCTGGCTAGCGATCCACGACCGTGGATTACACCGTCCGTGCATGGTTACCACGTAAAGAAGGGACACAGTGAGGGAGGAGCGAGGCATGGATGATATGGCGGTGGAAATGACCGAGTCACAGTGGCCACCGGTGAATTATCTCTGACTAGGCTCGGGCTAGGTCCGCGAGATCGTGACACGTTCAAAGCTACCTCCTCGCGAATATCCACGGTGTGCCGAGCACGAATCACGGCGACCGGCGCGAATCCGAGCGCAAGGATCACCGGCGGCGAGGGGGACTGAACCCTGGGATATTTCAGGGTACTGTACCATTGGAAGCTTCGTTAGTTGTTCTAACCGAGGATCTTCAGAGGCATTTTTCTTAAATTTTTGTGTGACAACATGCTAATTTGTCTATAGCAAACTTGTAGCCCTAGATACAAACTACAATTCTGCTATAGAGATCATGCTCAGTTGCTTACTCCTTTGAGCATGAATCAAGCCTAAAGTTCTTCAAAACTCACTGACAGTCCATATTTAGTCTCTGTATTATCTGACAGCCAGACTTTAGGGCCAATTATCTCCATTTTTTTCTATAACACAATGCTTAATCCCTTAAGCAAAGTTGTACTCCTATAGTAGCTCTAGACTTTTGATGTGTTGACCCTAGGCAAAATCTTTGTATTTTTGGATCTACAGAGTTCCAAAGTCAGCCTGGCTCATCAGGTTTCAGACTTAGTCATGTGAGAGGAAGTGAGTGGCTTTCTACAAATAAGCCCAATTCACATCTTTTGACTTGCAAATCTTCAAATATGTGAACCATATGACTTGAGGTACCCTAACACCTTGGTTTTTGCACTTAGATCCAAAAGTGGTCAAAATTTACATATAACCCCTAGGGTTTCAACTCAGGGTTTTCAGTGGTCTTTTTAGGTTTTTTGGCACTTCTAGGGTTTTGGTGTTATCAAATCCCATTAAAGGTGATATCTTATGACCATTTCTAATAAGTTTTGAGAATTTATCTCATTTAGGCTTTATTGACACCCTAAGCTCAGTTTAGGGTTAAGTACCCTACCCTAGGGTTTTACCCATGACCAGTCACATCAATAAAAATTGTTTGAAATTTTTGCCTAGTGAATGCACTCTAAGTGTAACAATCACATGATATGCTAATGCTCATGATGTTATGCTCAAGTTTTAGTGACAATATCACCAGGGTGTTACAAACATGATCCTTGCTGAAATCATCATGGATGCGATTTATCACTCTTATCAATTCTCTCTCTTCTCCTTTTCTATTATACTTTTTTTAAAGTGGGTTTGATCTACAACATAGCTTTAAAAATTTCCAAAAATTCTGTAAAAATTACAGTAGTTTCTCGTTGGTGTTTAATTCTCAGTCTCAAAAGTTGGGGCTTAAGATGTCAAGGGTTCACTCTGTACAAAAATATTAAGTTTTAGGACAGATGGGGTGCTTTGAACTATAACTCTCTTTTAACAGTGTATTATTCCCTAAGGCTTATTTTTGCTGACCTTTAAGTGCAATAATATGACTTTGTACCAAGTTTTAGCCAATGATACCCACTGGTCATTTTATTGTGATTTTCTAAAGTTTTAGGGCCTAATGGTGCTTTCTACTATTACTATATTTGAAAAATGTCAAACAATGGATTTCCTAATTTTTCTATCTTCTTCTTTGTGCAAGAGCAATCATTCTAGAATTTGGCTAATTTTTCTGAAAGGGAAGGGGTGGTAGCATTTCTTGGAATATATGGTCTTTCACATGGAATAAGAAGTAAGGTGTATTACATCATGTTCTTACCTTAGTTTCATATTTTTCCCTGGTCGTTTACATCATAAGTAATTGGGTAAAAATTGGTTTGCCCACTGTTGCACATTTTTAGGCTTTCTCATGATTTATTTAAAGCATGGGCCAATTTCAAGTTTTAATTGTTCAACTCACTCATTGTGATGGGTTGGGGGTGTTTATCATTTTTGTAGTGGTGTTCTAGTAGTTAGAGGCCTACTGAATTTTTCTTGTCTTTATTGTATTTGTCCTTATAATTTAATCATGGATTTTCTTGATTTCTTAATGCCAATTAAAATTATAACCTTGGATTAGCACAAAACTCTGGTTCCATATATTTTTCCTAGGTTTTGTGTAACTGAGGCATACTAGGAAAAATATGGTCATTCTCTGGTTTTCATTTTCTACTGCCTTTTTCATTTTCTAAGGTTTGAGTAGAAATAACCTTTAATGGACATTCCTGGTTTATTTTTGTATACTAGGGTGCTCAGTATTTTTAAACAGTGTATATACCAGGTAAGTATCTCAACAAATTTTCTTTAGCTCAGTATAGAAATATTCCTATTTTTTCCTTGTATTAATAAGGTTTGGGTAGTTTCCTAATTTAAATTTAAAGTCTAGAAACTAGTACAGAAAACATGGGGTTCAATAACTTTGTCTGATAGTTCATAATTTTTAGAATCCAGTAAAATTGGTTTGACCAATTTTTGATGTATAAAACTCAAGTTATGCCCTTTTGAAGTTATTTTTTGTTATTTAATTCAAATTTTATTTATATTCGAATGGGAAAACCAGTTTGCGCTGAGACCCCTGGGGTTCTTTACTGCGTTTATTACAACTAGGTCCTAAGGGCACTATTCATCCGGGTGACTAACAATGCTAAAAACCCCTTAAGTTCTACCTTAATCTAACCCGGGGTCCTTCCTCTATCGGAACAGTACTCGCAATAGAGAAAAGGGCGGAGGAGCTTACCGGCGGCGAGATAGCTCTGGTAAGGTGGTTGATGGCGTAGGGGAGGTCGAGGCGGTCACATCGATGTGCGGATCGTCGTCGGAGGTGACCAGAGTTGGCAGGTCCACGTGCACAAGCGGGGGAGTTCATCGGTGGCGAGGACTCCGGCCTAACCAGGACGGCAGGGTCCAATCGAACCGATCAGCAAGCTTCACTAGGTGTCAGGGAGGGCATGGGCGCGAGTAATCGAGCTGTGGCTTACCGGTCAGGCGTGGCCACGCGCGCGGGTGGGGAGAACAACTCCGACGAGGGTGGAACGGCTTCTCTTGTGAGGCAGCGCTCGGTTTCTTACTTCGGGGAGCTCTACGGTGCTCTAGGGAAACTAGTCGAGGCACGAGATTGAGCGGGGATGGACGGAAGTGGCCTGGTCACGGTGGCCGATTGCTCGGGTGGCTTGGCGGGCGGCGCAGAGCTCGCCGGAGCTAAGGACTGGGCCGGGACAGTGAGGGCAAACGTGGAGTGAAGTGTGGCGCGTCTGGGGGTGGCTTTTAAAGGCGCGGGCGTGGTGTACAGGGGTGGCTTTTAAAGGCGCAGGCGTGGTGTACAGGCGGGCGTGGACCGAAGCGGGCGCGCGGGCTCGCACGGCTCGGCGCGGGTGCGCGGGCTGGCGTGCACCGGTCATGTCAGCCGGGGTCGAGGACGTGGCACCATTTCTTCTGCCCGTGTTATAATGCCGATAGGGCGTATATCTTTGCGAATTTGGGCAAGATCGTCATGTAAGATTTGTTCCCTGATGCAAGCTTTGTCATTTATGTGTGGAAGTCGAGCGGTTTCCGGCAGTGTACAGGGAGTAGACGTGTCAGCAAGATGGCAGTGTCAACCTGCTGCGTCCCGAGGCAAAATTGTGTCAACCCATGTCCAACGGTGGAGATTTGCCCCCAAACTTTTCCAGGATGTGCCTAAGGTAATTTGGTGCCAATTTGGTATTTGGACTTTGTGGATTTGAGCTTTGGAAAACAGGGACCGTAGCTGAACTTTGGGAAGGGTTAAAAATTCAGATTCTGAATTTTCTGAATTTTCTATGGAGTTCTCACTTGAATGGTTATTTTGAGAATTTTGGAGAGCCTTTCTTATAAATCTTTCTTACTATGCTTTGTAGCTTATTTAGTATACTATAACTTTATTATCTGGTCCTCATCTTGATTTTGTGTTTTTCATGATTTTTCACAACCTTTTCCTTTTTGTGCTTAAATGGCTCATTTAGGGTCATTTTAAGTTTTGTGCATTTTTCTTACCTTGGGGTGTATGATATGGTTAATATATGATTCTTAGGATGAAGAGACTTACTCAAGTCTTTGTTCCTAAATTTTTGGTGTCTTTTGCCCAATTGGGTTCACATGTGGTAATGATCTTGAGGTTAGCACTGAGAAGAACCCTAGGTAACACTGGGGTGTTACAATCCAGCCCCGCTCTCACGGCCGAAACCCTGCCATTGAGCTCTCTAGGTCCCCCTCACCGGTCCTAGACTGCTCCGGCGACCTTAGACACCCCGAAGCCCGCACCTGCCTCGTCTCCAGCGACTCCACCACCACGGACAGGAGCAGCGCCGGCCGATGTGGCGTTAACCCCCTGGGCGCCTCATCTCAACCGTTCAACCCCGATCCAGCAGTCTAGATCTCAAGATACTGCTTCACGTGAGCACCCCTACCCTTGGGTCTAATTTGTCAGTTGCCTGCGCCCCTGGCGCTGGGCCCAACTGGTCAGCCTGCTCGCACCCCGAGTCGCTGACCGCCTTGGCCCATCTGTCAACGCTCGCTCTCGCCCACAGATCTATTCTCGACCGTTGATCTGAGATCAGATGGCCGAGAGCGCCTGATACCCCTTCGCTAGTCTTTTTGTTAAAGAGCCCCTCGGGTTTCCGAGAATCAACCCACAGTCCGTTTTTCTTGTGCCTGAGTCCCTGGTTTCTTGTAGAGAGACCCCTAGACTTTATTTAATCACAGAAATAGGTTTAAATTAGGGTTTTGAATCCCAAAACTTATAAAATTCATAACTTTGTCATATGAACTCCAAATGGGATGGTTCAAATTTCAAAATGTTCATTATAATACTTTCTATCTATTTAAATTATGATCATCCACTATTTCCATGTCTCGATTTTGTGGTTAGTCTCTAGGTCAGTGGAAGGTTATAGAACCTTTATTAGAAATAAAAATAAAGGTAAAACCCTAATGAATGTTCAAATGCCTAACTTTGTAGACTTAATCCCATTTAATGTATGACCCATCCCTAGAATAAGTTTACGTAAGTAAGTAATTTACTGAGATAGACTTAGTTAGAGAACAATAGACCACTAGGCATAATGTTCTACCCCAAAACCTAGATTGCACCTTTGTGTCTTTACCCCTTTTATTGCACTTGTGTTCACTCTGTTGCATATGTTTGGGGTACTTCCCTGAGCAGCAACCTGGTGAAGGCAAGTGTCCTCTAACCCATTATGTCCTATTTACTTTATAATTCACTGTCCCGCATACCATGATCAACCTAAGGATTAACTAGTGTTCTGTTTTCCTGTCCTTATTTACCCTTTGGGAATTGGTTACAATGATTATTATCATGTTATTGCTTTACTTTAATCAATGAACATGATGAGAATATTTATGATATGGGTATGATGATGAACTTGTGATACTTCAGGGGACTCAGGTTGTTTCCCGACTACCTCTCCGTAAGGACCTGTTCGTTGGATGACCACCCGGGAAAACAATACAACCATGAGCGTGGAATGGGACGCCCTTAGCTCATTAATTGGATGAATCTAGGGGTGTAGTTTGTTTTGCTGTCGTGCTGTCAATGGGGGCCGGGGCATAGTGCTTGCTCTGCTAAGGGTGGGTGTCGAGGTTCATTTGATTTTGGTTTTGTTAGTCACCCACCTTAGGGAGGAGTAATGTGTTTGTACGACTGGCGAATCCTAACGGGCGACTACTCAACAGGGGAATCATTGTAAAGGCTACGTAGTGTATCCTTGTGTTAGTGTTTGTTACCCGACTTCGCTCCATGGGGTTACCCATGTGATGCTTTTGGGAAGGACGACATCATTGATCGTGAGTCGATGGTTCGTGTGGTGACACGATAGGAAAACGCATAGGCTTATATAGGTTCAGGCCGCGAGAATGGCGTAACACCCTACGTCCTATGATGATCTTGGTATTGGTATGAGATTACAAGCTATGAACTATGAGTATGGTGGGCTGAGGGTGAGATGAAAATGGTAGGGGTGCCTCTTGGCCTTATATACACGACCAAGGATAGCTATCCCCGCACAAAACGTAATCCATTCTCCTATCTCCCGGTTTGTAGTGAACTACCTTACTACATATCTGGAACCCTCTTCGCTCATCCTAGCATGTAGGATGAGCGCAACTGTTCCGCCCAATATACTCATGCTCTTGTGGTGCCTAACTCGGGCGTTGGCCTTTGCTAGTTCAGAATGGGCTTGCTTTGCCTGGTTACCATCGGCCGGCCCACCTGCTGGACGTCCCAGGAGGAAACCTGCTAGGTGGCCCAGGACACATTTCCATGTGTGTGTGGACCCAGGGGATATCCATCCCCTACAAGGCCCTGAGGTTCGAGTCAATTTTTGAAGATAATTTACTTAAGACTTTAAGATAAAACCCAATCTCGTGACTCTTCCTTGTTCCTTTAGTGATTGCTTTGTCCTTACGCTCTGTCCATTGGGTGCACCGTGCAGCCCCCGAGCTTTGAATTGATTTCGAGTAATCAATTCAAAGGTCATTACTATTCGCTTT
Source organism: Zea mays (assembly GCF_902167145.1). Classification (NCBI taxonomy): domain Eukaryota; kingdom Viridiplantae; phylum Streptophyta; class Magnoliopsida; order Poales; family Poaceae; genus Zea; species Zea mays. The sequence continues at coordinate 53,418,813 of NC_050102.1, read as the reverse complement.
TGAATTTAGCGTTCTTCCCTAGGCCTTCGTGTGACCATTGGGTGCACCAAAGGTACACCAATGGGTTTAGCCCCTGTGCTTTGAGTTGATTTTGATTAATCAACTCAAAGGTCATTACTATTTGCTTTTGAGTTTAGCGTTCTTCCTTAGGCCTTCATATGTCCATTGGGTGCCTCGAAGGTGCACCCAATGGGTGTAGCCCCCGAGCTTTGAATTGATTTTGAGTAATCAACTCAAAGGTCTTTTCAACCTGCCCTCAGAAGATTTTGTTGTACCCCAACGGTGATGCTTGTCCACCCCTCGCTTAGTTTCAGCCCACTCCGACTGGATTTCTTGAGGATTAGGAGGCCTGGTCGGTTGAGCCTGAACCAGGAGAGGTTCGCTTGGACGACACTTGACCAGGGCCTTCAATGCTTCTACTGATTAGACTTTGCTCAATAGAGCCTTGGCTGCCTTTAGTTTGGTCGATCTTTCCTTTTATCATTAGGTATTCATTGCGTATATGTTGTAGGTCATGCTGCTTTAGAAAATCTCGAAAATCCGGATTACACCCAATGGGTGTGCCCAATGGGTGTCTATCTGTGGCAGAACCGCCCGAATTATTCCAGCATAAGTGCCCAAGTCACGCCTCAGAGGCCGCAACACACTTAAATCGGAATAACCCGTCAGTCCCTCAGATCTAGTCTAGCCTCCACCATGCTGCTGAGAGTGGGGCTGGCGCTGCAAGAGCTGTCGCAGAATTTCGTTCTGCTGAGCCATCAGCTCCTGCACCGTGGGAGCTGGAGGAGGTGGCGGGGGAACTTGCTCGTTCTGCCCGCGACGCTGCCTAGCTGCCATCCAAAAACAGAGATTTTGCCATCGTTATCCCAATTCATAATTCCGAACAACATGCTTTGTATCATATGGAAAGAAAATGTCTTAACATAACATTAATTCAAACGAGGATAACATGGTTACAATCACTTCACTGATCTCAAAAGTTCTCATGGGTTACATCGTTTTTAGGGGACAGTACCCGTAAGCCTAGTCCAAAATCTGACGTCAACTAAGCTCGTGTGGGTTTCTATCCTCCTAAAGCATCAAAATGACTCATCAACCCTGAGTAGTGGAAGCGACACTGGATACGGGTGAAGGGGGCATCTCAGAGGCAGTCGCATTGGTACCAGGGGCTGGTCCTAACTTCTTGGGAGCCTCTTCTCCCTCGCTTCCGGCCTCATTGGCCTCCATTTCCAGGTGGTGCATGTCCAGGTGGTCATTAGCTTCCTCAAGCTCCTGCTGCACATCGTGGAGCTGGTTTTCCAGGACATCAATGGTGTTGTCCCGGATCTCCACCTGCTGCTCCATGGTGGTGATGCGCTGGCTCATCCGTTCCACCTGTAGGTCCTTCTCCACCAACTTTGAGGACAAGTCGACCATGAAGTCCTCTCGGCTGTCGAGGGTGAGCTTGGTGGTCTGAGCGAGGTTAGCAAGATGTGCGATAGCGTCGCTCTGCAGGGCCTGTAGGAGATACAGTGCGCTCATGCACTGAACAGTGATCCTCCCAACCAAGTCAGGATACATAGCCCATACGTCCTTCACATGGCTCACATGGTTGTACCACATGGGGCCATCCCTCTTCTCAGCGGGGAAGAGTCCCAAGGGGTGCATCACCATCTCCAGGGGATGGTAGCCACAGAAAGTTATCAGGGTCTTCATAGCTGCCGCTTTGGTGGTGTCGTCCGTCCTGAAGCCAACAGTCTCAGAATCAAGGGAACGCCAACCCGACTAAAGGGGATGTGCCTCCAGAGTCAGCCAGACTCGGCAACGTGGCACCCGATGCTCCTCATACAGCTGCACTGTGTACGAAGGGGGCGTAGGGTAACCGGTGGAGTTGAGCACTTCCCACAATATGGAAGGAAAACCATCGTGAGAAAGGAAATCAAAACTGAAACGAGTGTCTCCTCCATTGGTGGGGGTGGGTGAAGTCATCTGTGGAAGGGGATCAGATGTAAAGATTATGGTGGAAGAAAGAAAAAATAAAAGAGCCTGGGTGGTTTAAAAGGAAGCGGGTTAGATCAAAAATTTTACTCCTTTAATTTCTAATCCTTTTAGTTTTATAATGCATGCATGCTAAAAATAATGTCTCCTCTCTGAATCAGAAGGGTGCTTTTTAGGGCATCCCTTAAAAATCCTAAGACTGGCCCATAGGGCCTACTTAATTAGCCACCTATTTCTCCCACTATTTCTAAGGCCTTTCGTCCTAGGTCTAGCGTTCTAGTCCTGATGATTCAAATACTGGTTTCTAAGCAAGTTTTAGATTTTTGAAAGTTGGTATTCATGGTTTATTGCTTTCTCTGTGGTGGTATTTGCTCTGATACTAGCTGTGGCAGAACCGCCTGAATTATTCCAGCTTAAGTGCCCAAGTCACGCCTCAGAGGTCGCAACACACTTAAATCAGAATAACCCGTCAGTCCCTCGGATCTAGTCTGATAAAGCCACTTATCCAGGATCAAATACCACAAGCTCACTCGAAGGTGAGTCACAGAGGAAATACAATAAAACAGGAAACCTCAAATTAAAGTACTGGAGTTATTACATAAATCGGAGTTTTCCAAGTAAAATGAAACAAGTTCATGATTTAAATTACAGCGGATAGTCGATAACGTCGAATGATGAGGAATCAGGCAAGGCCTAGCCCACTACTCCTCCTGCTCCTCTCCTGCTGGAACAGCATCCGATCCCACTCGACCGTCCAACCCGGTGGCAGGGTGGTAGGCCAAGTCACACCATCAACCATATCCTGAAGCATACCTGCAAAAATTATGCCATAAACAAGGCTGAGTATACTAATACTAAGCTAGACTTACCCAGTGTGAGGAATCTACTCCTCTACCTCTAGACCATGCAGCTGTTTGGCTGGGGGTTAGGTTTGCCAAAAGCACTAGCTGAGTCTAAAATCATTTTTAGCTTTTCCAATTCTACTATCATTACCTTTAGCTAAGTTCGCTCCTTCTAAGCATACATGGTAACAATCATTTAAAACAATCAACATGTTATCTCATGTAAAACCTCATTTCACTTCTTACTCAATGTAGTACATGGGGTCAAGCAGTCTCATTAGCTGCGAGAAGCAGACGATCTGAATCGAGTTTTTAACCTTGCAAGTGAAACCTAAACACACGACATATAGGGGCACTCTATCCCCACACACGTCAACCGTCCCCATCGATTCCTCGTTCGCTGCCAGGACTCACCGCATTGGCATACAATGCTCCACTGACCCCGGCTGTCGCCGTGGAGTGATCGCACTTGTATCCACCATAGCTAGCATGGGAGACCCAGTCTCAGGACAAGTGAGGGGTAAAGTCTGTGCCCGGCTTCACTCAGGTACTAGGCTTACCGGTTACCATATTTCCCGACATGTGTTTAGTACGTTCAAACGCTTGACTCAGGTATCCACACATTAATCCTTAATTCCTTTTCCCGTCTCATGGACAAGGCATCCACCCTAGATTCAAGTCCATAGACCATCATAGATCCCATTATCAAGATGAATACAATCAATTCCTGACCTCGCGCGAGTGCTAGAATAATCACTCGACTTCTACCGAGATCCTAATCAACCAAGCAGCTACTTGACCTAACATACTAGTATCCATCTCAAAAAGGAATCTTAAATTCATGTAACTAAGGGTTTCAAACAACTCCTACACTTAAGTGCACATTACAAGCCAACAAACATTAAGTGTAGTAAAGTAGCATATATAAATTGGTTATGCATAAAATCGGGGCTTGCCTTCAATTGCTGGGGCTGCGGGGACATCCTTGATGGCAGGCTCGGGAGCTGGCTCCTGATCTTCCTCGTGGACAGCTCCTTGCTCAGGAATGAGCACGTACTCTCCATTAGCGAGGTTGCAATCTAATTAATGCAATGGATAAGATATATGTATGGTATGATATGCAATTTTAGCAATTAAAATTGTATGGTGAAAGATTAAATAAACAAGGTAGAGCTAAATTTTGCTACTAGAGATTTATGTGGTGTACTTAGTAAATTAGGGTCAAGTTTGGTTACTGGATGGTCAGACTATTTTGGTGTTCCACTGATCTTTCCCCTTTTATGTTTTAGTGAAATTTTAATAAGATTCCTAGTTGAATTCATTGGGGTGAGATTCATTATTCTTTCTAATTTATTTCTTCCTTTCCTTTTCTTTTATGCCTTTAAGGTGGGTTTGAACTACAAGATAGTTTTATAAATTTCTACAAATTCTGTAAAAATTACAGTAGCTCCTCATTGATGTATAACTCTATGTCTCCAAAATTGGAGCTTAAAAAGTAAAGGGTTCTCTCTATACAAAATTATCAAGTTTTAGGGCAGAGGGGGTGCTTTGAACTACAACTCTCCTTTAACAGTAGGTTATTCTCTATGGCTTATTTTTGCTGGCATTTAGGTGTAATAACATGACATTGTACCAAATTTCTGCCACTAACACTTATTAGTTAATTTACTAGGATTTTCTAAAATTTTTGGCCAATGGGGTGCTTTCTACTATCACTATACTTGAAAAATATCAAACAACAGATTTCTAAATTTTTCTATCTTCTTCTTTGTGCAAGAGCAATCATTCTAGAATTTGGCAAGTTTTTGCTTAAGGGAAAGGGTGGTAGAATTTCTTGGATTATGTGACCTTTTTCATGGGGTAGGGGTAATGGGTGTTACCTCATATTTTTGAATAGGTTTTGTAGTTTCCTCTGGTGTTCTACTTCACTAATAGTTGGGTAAAAATTAATTTGCCTATTGTTGCACAAGTTTAGATTTTCTTAGGATTTCATTAGAATATGGCAAAAATCAAGTTTTAATTGTTCAACCCACTTATGATTATGGGTTTGGCTGTTTATTATTTTTGTAGTGGTATTCTAGTAGTTCGGAGTCTACTGAATTTTTATTACCAATTTTGAAATGGTCCTTATATTTTTAATTATGGCCTTTCTGGTTTTATTAGTGCCCAAATAAATAATTAACCTTGGATTTGCTCTGGACTTGGGTTCTTTGTATTTTTCCTAGGTTCTTCATTACTTAAGTGGACTAGGAAAAATATGTTCATCCTCTAATTATTAATTTCTATTGTCTTTCTTATTTTCCTAAGTTTTGGGCAGATATGGTCTTTAATAGATAATCTTGAGTTAACCTTGTATACTGGGGTGCTCAATATTTTTAAACAGTGCTTAAGTTGGGTATGTACCTCTATGAATTTTCTTAAGTCCAGTACAGAAGCATAACTATTTTTCCTTATTTTAATAAGGTTTGGGCAGCTTCCTTGTTTAATTCCAAACTCTAAAACTCAATACAGAAATCATAGGGTTCAGTATTTTTGCTCAATAGTTCATATTATTTGGAATCCAGCAAAATTGGTTTGACTAAATTTGGTTAAATATTTCTTTAGTTATGAATTTCCTAAGTTCTCTGCTCATTAAAAGAATAAACAGAAATAGCTAAAGGAAAATCGTTTTGCATAGGGGTCCCTGGGCTTGTTTCTAACTAAGTCATTTAAACCGTGCCCTTGAAGCACTATTCACAGGAGTCTCTGACTACGCAGAAAACCCCCTGGGATGACTCTAAATTAAACCTGCAGTCCTTCTCCTAATGAAACAGTAACCACGGCGGAGGAAAAGGGCGAAGGGGCTTACCGGCGGCGAGATTGCTCCGGTGAAGTGGCTGAGGGTGTAGGGGAGGTCTTGACGGTCACGTCGATGTGCGGATCGTCTCCGAGGATGGTCAGAGTAGGCCGGTCCACGTGCGCAGGCGGGTGAGCTCGTCTGTAGCGAGTATTCCGGCCTGCTCACGGCGCGATAGTCCAATTGGTTAGCTCGGGAGGCTCGACCTGGTGACGTAGAGGCGGTATGCGGAAGGAATTTGAGAATGGCGCAAAGACTTACCCGGTCCACGTTCGCCAGGGAGCGGAAGAAGTCCGGCGAGGGTGATTCGGGGTTTCCGATGAGGCTCTGCCGGGTCCGAGGACTTGGGGAGCTTCACGGATCTCTGGCAAAGCTAACTGAACAGCTGGCGCAGACTAGGAGTGGCTAGAGTGAGCTGTCCGCAGTGGCCGAGGCTCGGGTGGCTTGGCGGGTGGTGGCGCGTCGTGCTCAAGGCAAGGTCCGACGAACTCTGGCTTGGGCAGGAATGAGAGCGTGCGAGGGAGTACGGTCGAGGCCTTGGGGCTACTTTATAGGCATGGCGCGGGCAAGGGCGTGCGACGGACTTGACCGGGCACTGGGGCGAGCGCGCGCGGGATGGGTGAATGCCGGCGTGCCGACCAGGGTCGAACATGTGTGCACGTTCATTCTGCCCAAGTTCTGGCGCGTATTATCACTCATCGGAGCCTGCTCTTGCCTTGGTCAGTGCACAAAACCTCTTCTCCTCCCTATAAGCTACCGATCTTGTGTGGGGATCATAGGATTTGGCCTACTTGTTCCAAAGATATGGAGCTCTCAAGTTGGGTCCGTCTCTCAGCCCGAGCCCGAGGCAAATCTTCAGTTTTGTCATGTCTAGGGTTCGAATCTCAATGTCATCTTCAGATATGTGGTAGAGGGGTTAGTTTAGCACATTTTTGTTAATGTGAGCTTAGGGTTTTCAGATAGGGATTAAGGTGAACGCGCTCTGGTTTTGAGTTAGAGGCTGAAATTCAGAAATCTAAATTTCAGATTTCTCTAGGAAGCCTCCAATTGAATGGCTTGTTTGGGGTTTTTAACAAATTATTTTGGCCAAACTTTTATAAGCTTTATTGTAGCTTAGTTATTGTTTTTCAACTTTTATGATTGGCCTAAACCATGATTCCATGTTTTCATGGTCTTTTTCCCCATTTCTTCCTCTCTACTTAAATGGCCTACTTTGGGTTGTTCTAGGGTTTTAACATGCTTCCCCTTTTTAAATGCATGATATGATTTAGGCATGATCCTTAAGATAAAATACTTTATTGATTTTTAGCTCCTAAGTTTTTGGTGTCTTTTGCTCAATTGGATTTACATGTGATAATGATCTTGAGTTAGCACTAAGAAGCACCCTAGGTAACCCTAGGGTGTTACACTATCCATTGAAAAGTGCCCATTTGTGGGGGAACCGCCTGAATTATTCCAGCTTAAGTGGCCAAGTCCCGCCTCAGAGGTAGCAACACACTTAAATCGGAATAACCCGTAAGTCCCTCAGATCTAGTCTGATAAAGCCACTTACCAAGGATCAAATACCACTACCTCACTCGAAGGTGAGTCACGGAGAGAATGCAATAAACATGAAACCATAATTTAAGGTACTAGAGTTATTATAACAATCGGAGTTTTAACAACAAAAAAGCAAGTTCATAGTTAAAGTGCAGTGGATAATCGATAACGTCGAATGTTGAGGAATAGGGCAAGGCCTAGCCCACTACTCCTCCTAATCCTCTCCTACCAGAGTAGCATCCCACTCAACCGTCCAACCCGGTGGCAGGTTGGAAGGCCAAGTCCCGTCAACCATATCCTGTAGCGTACCTACAAAAATTGTGCCACAAGCAAGGCTGAGTATACTAATACTCAGCTAGACTTACTCGATGTGAGGAGTCTACTCCTCTACCTCTAGACTACGTAGTTGTTTGGCTGAGGGGTTTGGTTTGCCAAAAGCACTAGCTGAGTCTAAAATCAATTTTAGCTTTTCCAATTCTAGCATACTTAATTTATCTAGGTTTGCTCCTTTCTAAGCATACATGATAACAATCATTTAGTACAGTCAACATGTTATCTCAAGTAAAACCTCATTTCACTTTTTACTCAATGCAGTATAAGGGGTCAAGCAGTCTCATTAGCTGCGAGAAGCAGATGATTCGAATCGAGTTTTAAACCTTGCAAGGTAAACCTAAACACACGACATGTAGGGGCACTCCGTCCCCACACACGTCAACCGTCCCCATCGATCCCCTGGCAACATAACAAGGCTCACGGCCTTGGCATACAATGCTCCAATTTTCCCTGGCTTCCTCCGTGCAACGGCTGCACTTGTACCCACCATAGCTAGCATGGGAGAACCCGTCCTAGGTCCAGTGAGGGGTAAAGTCTGTGGGTAGGTTCAATCAGGTACTAGGCTTACCGGTTACCATATTTCCCGATATGTGTTCAGTACATTCAAACGCTTGACTCTAGTATCCACACATTAATCCTTAATTCCATTTTCGTCTCATAGACAAGGCATCCACCATGGATCCAAGTCCATAGACCATCATAGATCCCGTTATCAAGATGAATACAATCAATGCCTGACCTCACGCGAATGCTAGAAAAATCACTCGACTTCTACCGAGATCCTGATTAGCAAAGCAGCTACTCGACCTAGCATACTAGTATCCATCTCAAAAGGAATCCTGAGTTCATGCAACTAAGGGTTTCAAGCAACTCCTACACTTAAGTGCACATTACAAGCCTACAAACTTTAAGTGTAGTAAAGTAGCATATATAAATGGTTATGCATAAAACCGGGGCTTGCCTTCAAAAGCTGAGGCTGCGGGGAGATCCTCGGTGGCAGGCTCGGGAGCTGGCTCCTGGACTTTCTCTTGGACAACTCCTTGCTCGGCAATGAGCATGTACTCTCCATCAACGAGGTTGCAATCTAATGAATACAATGAGTGAGATACATGCATGCCATGATATGCAATGTAGTGGTTATAAAAATGATCAAGTTTATAAGGTAAGGCTAAATCTTAAATTTGGGGGTTCTAGTGGTATACTTAGCCATTTTAGGGTCAAGTATGGTCAAGTTTAAGTGGTTAGATTATTTTAGTGTCCCAATGATTTTTTTAGTGTCTTAGTGAAAAGTTTATCATGATCCTTGCTGAAATCATCATGGGTGAGATTTATTATTCTTACCAATTCTCTCTTTTCCCCTTTTCTATTATGCTTTTTAAAGTGGGTTTGAACTACAACATAGCTTTTAAAATTTCCAACAATTCTGTAAAAATTACAGTAGTTTCTCACTGGTGTATAATTCTCAGTCTCAAAAGTTGGGGTTTAAAATGTTAAGGGTTCACTCTGTACAAAAATATTAATTTTTAGGACAGAGGGGGTGCTTTGAACTACAACTCTCTTTTAACACTGGATTATTCCCTAAGGCTTATTTTTTCTGGCATTTTGGTGCAATGATATGACTTTGTACCAAGTTTTAGCCAATGGCACTTACTGGTCATTTTATTGTGATTTTCTAAAGTTTAGGGCCTAATGGTGCTTTCTAATATTACTATATTTGAAAAATGTCAAACAAAAGATTTCCTAATTTTTCTATCTTCTTCTTTGTGCAAGAGCAATCATTCTAGAATTTGGCTAATTTTTCTGAAAGGGATGGGATGGTAGCATTTCTTGGAATATATGGTCTTTTCATGGGATGAGGAGTGAGGTGTATGACATCATGTTCTTACCTTAGTTTCATATTTTTCCCTGGTGGTTTACATCATAAGTAATTGGGTAAAAATTGGTTTGTTCACTGGTGCACATTTTTAGGCTCTCTTTTGATTTATTTGAAGTGTGGGCCAATTTCAAATTTTAATTGTTCAACTCACTTACTGTGATGGTTTGGGGTGTTTACCATTTTTGTAGTGGTATACTAGTGTTGAGAGGCTTCCTGAATTTTTCTTGCCATTAATGTATTTATCCTTATACTTTTAATCATGGTTTTTCTTGATTTCTTAATGCCAAATAAAATTATAACCTTAGATTAGCACTAGACTATGGCTCCTTATATTTTTCCAAGGTTCTGTGTAACTTAGGCATGCTAGAAAAGATATGGTCATTCTCTGGTTTTCATTTCCTAACCTTTTTTATTTTTCTAAAGTTTGGGCAAAAATAATCTTTAATGGACATTCCTGTTTTATTTTTGTATACTGGGGTGCTCAGTATTTTTAAACAGTGTATATGCTAGGTAAGCATCTCTACAAATATTCTCCACCCTAGTATAGAAGTATTCCTATTTTTCTCTTTATTGATAAGGTTTGGGTAATTTCCAAATTTAAGTCCAAACTCTAAAATTTAGTACAGAAAACATGGAATTCAATATTTTTGTCTGACAGTTCATAATGTTTGGAATCCAACAAAATTGGTTTGACTAATTTTGGATGAGTATTTCTGAAGTTATGCATTTAACTAATTTACTGCTGATTTAAAGAATTGAAATTCAAAATGAAAAGGAAAATCTACTTTGCTCTGGGGTCCCTGGTATTTTCTTCCTGGGTTCCTTACAAACAGGTCCTCGGTTTCCTATTGCACTGAGTCTCTGACAGTGCAGAAAACCCCCTGGGGTAACCCTAAATCTAACCCGCAGTCCTTTCTCTAATGGAACAGTACCCACGGCGAAGAAAAGTGCGGCGGAGCTTACGGGCGGCGAGATAGCTCCGGCAAGGTGGTCGATGGCGTAGGGGAGGTCGCGGCGGTCACGTCGATGTGCGGATCATCGTCGGAGGTGACCGGAGTTGGTGGGTCCACGTGCGCAGGCTGGGGAGTTCGTCGGCGGCGAGGAGTCTGGCCTAACCACGGCGACATAGGACAATCCAATGAGTCGGGGAGCTTCACGGGAGGTCAGGGAGGTCATGGGTGCAAGGAATCGAAGAATGGTTCACCTAGTGGCCCGGTCTATGAGCGGTGGTGGGCGGCCGAAGTCCGGCGATGGTGATCCCATTGGTCCGGTGAGGCAGTGTCTCGATCCTTGCTTGGACAACCTTCACAGCTCCATGGGGAAACTATCCAGAGGCTCGGGTGAAGCTAGAGGTCTCTGAGAATGGCTAGCCGTGATGGCCGGCGTTTGGGTGGCTCGGGCAGGCGGCGCAGAGCTCGCCGGAGCTAAGGACTGGGCCACGACAGTGAGGGCAAGTGTGGAGTGAAGTGTTGCGCGTCCGGGGATGGCTTTTAAAGGCGCGGGCGAGTACGACTGAGGGCTGCTTTGACTTGCACTCGAGGCATGCGCGGAGGAGCACCGGTGCGCGCTCTGCCGCCTAGGCACGGCATCGAGCACGAGGCAGCGCTGAGAGTGGTCACTTTCAGGTGCCCATTGGCTCCAAATCTTCATGATTATGGCCATGATCCCTTTGAGAGATCTCTTCACCTGACCTTCATTTGTCGTTTGTGTGTGGCGACCTATGGATTTTGTTGATTGGAGCCGAAGATTGGGGCACTCTAGTAGGGTTTGTCTCACTGCATGAATCCGAGATAAAATCCTTGACTCGACGTGTCTAGGGCACGGATCTCGATGCTATCTTCACACACATTGCTGAGGGGTTAATTTAGCACGACTTTGTCAATGGGAGCTTAGGGTTTTGAGTTAGGATCAAGGTGAACGTGCCCGATTTCTAGGTGAGGGCTGAAATTCAGAAATCTGAACTATACATAGCTCCCACTTGCATGGCCTTTTTGGGGATTTTGAACAATTATTTTGGCCAAACTTTTCTAGTAGTTTTTGTAGCTTACCAAGTATATTTCAAGCTTTATAATTGGTTCTGGCCATGATTTTACATTTTTCATTCCCCTTTTTCCAATTTCCCTTTTGCACTAAAATGGCTTAATTAGGGGTATATTAGGGTTTGGGCATGTTTCTCACTTTGAGGTGCATGATATGGTTAAGGTATGATCCTTAAGTTAAAAGGACTTAGTTAAATCTTTGCTCCTAAATTTTTTTGGTGTCTTTTGCTCAATTGGATTCACATGTGATAATGATCTTGTGGTTAGCACTGAGAAGAATCCTAGGTAACACTGGGGTGTTACAACCTTCCCCCCTTAAAGGAATCTCGTCCTGAGAATCGAGTCGGAGTCCTCCAGGGTGAAGAGAAGGTCATGGTTTGCTTGTATGGTGTGGGTTTGTTTATTAAGGTTCTTTAGTAAACTGCTCTTCGAATGCCATTCTCTTTACAACTTCAGAAGGAAGTCCTTCTTAATTTTGTTTTATAGATTACTCAGTTTATGTTAAGCCATCTTTCTTATATTTGGATTTAATGGGCAGGGGAAGGGTTGGGTCATGTTTACATACTGATTCCCTTAGGTAGACAATCGGGGTAGTTTGAACGCAGAAATTCCTCAGTCTCCCAGGTAGCTTCTTCCTCTGAATGGTTGCTCCATTGGATCTTATACATTTTGATCGTCTTCGCACGAGTTGATGTTTCCTTGCAATCTAGAACCTTGGAAGGGTACTCTTGATATGAGAGATCTGGCTCTATCTCCACTTCTGGTTCTGCTACGACCTCGGTTGGTAAACGAACACACTTCTTTAATTGGGATACATGGAATACATTGTGGATGGCAGACATTTTTGAAGGTAGCTTCAATTTGTATGCCACGGGTCCATATGCTTCCATGATTTCATAAGGTCCAATGTAGCGAGGGGCTAACTTACCTTTGATCCCAAACCTTTGCACTCCTTTTGTGGGTGATACCTTCAGATATATGAAATCTCCCACTTCAAACTGGAGGGGTTTTCTTCTCTAGTCATGGTAGCTCTTCTGCCTGGCCTGAGCAGCTTCTAGATTCTTCCTGATCAATTTGACTTTCCTTTCGGCTTCTGTCACTAGGTCAGGTCCAAAGATTTCTCGTTCTCTAGGCTGAGACTAATTGAGGGGTGTTTGACACCTCCTTCCATATAGGGCTTCAAAGGGTGCCATCTTTAGGCTGAATTGATAATTGTTGTTATAAGCAAACTCTACCAAAGAGAGGTACTTATCCTGGTTCTTACCACAATTGATCGCACAAGCCCTTAGCATATCTTCAAGAATTTGATTTACCCTTTCGGTCTGACCATCTGTCTGGGGGTGGTAAGCTGAACTTCTCATTAGCTTAGTTCCAAAGACTCTTGCAATTGCTCCCAAAATCTGGCAACGAATTGGGCTCCTCGGTCAGAGACAACTATTTGGGGTAACCTATGCAAACACACGATTCGGTCAATATACAATTCTGCATACTTCTAAGCCTTATCGGTGGTGTGCACTGGAAGGAAATGTGCCACTTTTGTCAATCGGTCCACAATGACCCAGATTGAATCATGATGTCGACAGGTATTGTGCAGACCCACAATGAAATCCATACTGATTTCATCCCATTTCCATGAAGGTATCGATAGGGGTTGCAAGGCACCAGCTGATTTTAAGTGTCTTGCCTTTATCCTCTGACATGTGTCACATTCTGATACATATTGGGCTATTTCCCTCTTCATTCTGGTCCACCAATATAGGGGCTTCAGATCATGGTACATCTTGGTGCTTCCCGGGTGCATGGAGAATTTGGAGAGATGAGCCTCATCCAAGATTTTCTTCTTGAGGTCTTTATTTTTAGGAACCACCAATATGTCTTCAAACCATAATATCCCCTTGCTGTCTTGGCGAAAACACTTATACTTCTTCGCTTTCTTATGAAGATTCTCCTTAATGATTTACATTCCCTTGTCACTGAGTTGGGCCATAATAATCTAATCTTGCAAGGTTGGCTCAATGGAGATGTGAGACAAGGTACCAGAAGGAATTACTTTGATCCTCATCTTACTCAACTCGTCACACAGGGTATTGATGCGAGAATCCATCGTCATACAATTGCATTGTGACTTTCGACTTAAGGCATCCGCTACCACATTGGCTTTCCCCGGGTGGTAGTGTAGTTCCAAGTCGTAGTCCTTGATCAATTCTAGCCATCTCCTCTGCCTCATGTTGAGATCAGCTTGAGTGAAGATGTACTTGAGGCTCTTGTGATCTGTATAGATGTTGCAGTGGGTTCCCATCAAGTAGTGCCTCCACATTTTTAATGCATGAACCACGGCGACCAATTCTAAGTCATGAGTGGGGTAATTTTGCTCATGAGGTCTGAGTGCTCTTGACGCGTAGGCAATGACTCGGTTGTCTTGCATAAAAACACACCCCAGTCCAGTGCTAGAGGCATCACAATACACATCAAATGGCTTATTGTTGTCGGGTTGCGCTAGCACAGGTGCTGTGGTCAGATGTTGCCTCAAGGTGTGCAAAGCATCTTCGCATTTCTGACCCCATTCGAACTTGGCTCCCTTCTTCAACAATTATGTCATGGGCTTCGCAATTCGGGAGAAATCTGGAATGAATAATCGATAATACCCGGCCAATCCCAGAAAATCCGAATTTGACGAACAGTTGTTGGTGGCTTCCAATTCATCACCTCTTGCACTTTATCTGGATCAACAGCTATTCCTCCCTCAGAGATAATGTGACCCAAGAATTTGATTTCCTTTAGCCAAAAATCACACTTGGACAATTTGGCATAAAGACGGTGCTCTCTCAGATGTTGGAGTACCGTGTGCAAGTGTTTGGCGCGCTCCGCTTCATTCTTCGAGTACACCAGAATATCATCGATGAAGACCACAACGAATTTGTCCATTTCAGGCATGAAGACTGAATTCATCAGATACATGAAGTATGCTGGCGCATTTGTCAACCCAAACGACATCACCAAGTACTCATACAGCTCATATCTGGTTGAGAAGACAGTCTTCGTTATATCACTTGCTCGTATCTTGATCTAATGATAGCTGGAGCAAAGGTCTATTTTGGAAAACACTTTAGCTCCGACCAATTGGTCGAAAAGAACGTCAATATGAGGCAAAGGATACTTGTTTTTGATAGTCACCGCATTGAGTGGGCGGTAATCTATGCATAATCTCAAGCTTTCACCTTCTTCTTCACGAACAAGGCTGGACATCCCCATGGTGAAGTACTTGGGCGGATGAAACCCTTTTCCAACAACTCTTGCAGTTGTTTCTTCAATTCTACCAATTCAGCGGGTGGCATCTGGTAGGGCCTCTTGGAAATAGGTGTCGTTCCCGGTTGCAACTCGATAGCAAACTTAATATCCCGATCTAGCGGCATTCCTGGCAACTCATCAGTAAAAACATCTGCATACTCATAGACCATTGGAATTTTCTTCAAGGGTAACTTTATCATAGCAAAAGCACATGACCGGATAGTTTCTTGGCTGGGAAAAAATAAGGTGAATTTTCCACAGATTGGGGAATGGATTTCAATGATGCGGTTGGCTACATCAAGCACCACTTGGTGCCGGGTCATCGAGTTGGCTCCCAAAATAATATCCACATTATACATCCCTAGAATAAGGAGGGTGGTTTTGACAATGTTGCTTCCCAGCTGAATAGGCACACTTCGATTTAATTAGTTTGTTGCAATTTTGCCCCTAGGCGTTGCTATCATAAAAGACCCTTGGGTATGATAGAAAGGCAGTTGGCATTTAACGCTGAATTTCCGGCTAATGAAGATATGTGATGCACCAGAATCAAAAAGAATTAATGCAGGTTGATTAAAAACTGAAAAGGTACCAGTCATGACGGGTGCTCCTTTAGGTAGCTCCTCCAGAGTAGTGAAATTGAGCTTCCCTTGTCTGACTTGCACCTTCTGCTTTCTTCCTCTGTCTTGGTTTGGTGCTTGCATCTGCCTTGGCTGATTCCTCGGGCAATTCTTGGCATAATGGCCCACATTGCCACATGTGAAGCATTTGCTTTCATTCCCTTGGCGGAACTGCTGCTGCTGCTGCGGAGGTTGATTGTTCCTTGGGGCGGGAGCTGGAAAATGGTTGGGCACTTGCGGCTGCTGAGGCCGCCTGATAACCCATCTTCCTGCCTGCTGCTGAAATCCTCTGCTCTGACTTTTGGAGATAATCTGGAATCTTTGGGGTGGAGCTGAGGGTCCTGATATTGGTGCCTTTCTCTTCTTTTCTGCCCGGTGAGCTACAATATAGTCTTCCTATGATATGGCCAGGTTGACCAATTCATTAAAGATGTCAGCCCGAACAGTGTTGAGGCGCTCACGCAGCTTGGTGTTGAGACCTCTACGGAAGCGGTCTCTCTTATTTTCATTAGAGTCTGCATGATAGCCCGCATACTGGCACAAGTCATTGAAGGTCTGGGCATACTGCAACACAGTGTGGGTTCCCTGAGTTATTGCGAGAAACTCATTCAGCTTGTGATCTAGAATCCCTGCTGGAATATGGTGTCCCCTGAAAGCAGTCTTGAATTCCTCCAATGTCACTCCATGATCAGCAGGTAACATGGCACGAAAATGGTCCCACCATGTTTGAGCAGGTCCACGAAGCTGCTGTGCGGCGAAGCGAGACTTGGTGTCGTCAGGGCAAGCTCCCGTGAGGAGGGGAAACTTGGACTCCACGACCCTTAGCCACACATCGGCGTCTAGCGGATCCTCTGCCTTGGTGAACAAGGGCGGCTGCGTGCTCGGGAACTCTTGATAGGTTGCCGCGGCCGGAGGACGCTGCGGTTGGCCTCCACCATACTACTTAGGGTGGGGCTGGCGCTGCAATAGCTGCCGCAGAATCTCATTCTGCTGAGCCATCAGATCCTGAAGCGTGGGAGCTAGAGGAGGTGGCGGGGGAACCTGCTCGTTCTGACCGCGATGCTGCCTAGCTGCCATCCGAAAACAGAAATTGTCGCCATTGTTATCTCTATCCATGATTCCGAACAATATTATTTATATCATATGGAAAAATGTCATAACATAATATTTAATCGGACGAGGATAACATGATTGCATTCATCTCCTTGCTCATAAAAGTTTTCCCTGAGTTACAACAATTTAGGGGAAAGTACCCATAAGCCTAGTCCAAAATCTAATGCCAAACTAAGCTCGTGTGGGTTTCTATTCTCCTAATGTGTCAAACTAACCCATCAACCCTGAGTGGTCGAGGCAACGCTGGATGCGGGTGAAGGGGGCTTCCCAGAGGGAGTCGCATTGGGACTAGGGGCTGGTTCTAGCTCCTCAGGAGCTTCCTCTCCCTCGCTTCCTGCCTCATTTGCCTCCATATCCTAGTGGTGCATCTCCAGTGGTTGTTGGCTTCCTCAAGCTCCTCTTGCACATCATGGAGCTGGATCTCCAGGATATCAATAGTGTTATCCCGGATCTCCACCTGCTGCTCTAAGGTTGCGATGCGCTGGCTCAACTGTTCCACCTGTAGGTCTTTCTCCACCAATTCTGAAGACAAGTCGACCATGAAGTCCTCTCGACTGTCGATGGTGAGCTTAGTGGTCTGAGCAAGGTTAGTGAGGTGTGCCATGGCGTCGCTTTGCAGGGCTTGAAGGCGGTACAATGCGCTCATACACTGAACAGTGATCCTCCCTACTTGGTCAGGATGCATGGCCCAGACGTCCTTCACGTGGCTCACTCGGTTGCACCACATGGGGTCATCCCTCTTCTAAGTGGGGAAGAGTCCCAATGGGTGCATTACCATCTCCACAGGATGGTATCTGCATAAAGTTGGCAGGGTCTTCATAGCTGTAGCCTTGATGGCATCGTCCTTCCTAAATCCAATAGTCTCAGAGTCAAGGGAACGCCAACCCGGCTGTAGAGGGTGAGCCTCCAGAGTCAGCCAGACTCAGCAACGGGGCACCCGATGCTCCTCGTACAACTGCACCGTGTACAGAGGGGGTGTAGGGTAACCGGCGGAGCTGAGCACCTCCCACAAGATGGAAGGGAAACCCTCGTGGGAAAGGTAGTCGAAACTAAAACGAGTGTCTCCTCCACTGATGGGGGTGGGTGAAGTCAACTATGAAAGAAGGTTAGATGTAAACGTTATGGTAGCGGAAGGGAGAAACATGTGCCTAGGTTGTTAAAAGGAGGTAGGTTAGATTAGATTCTACTTCTTATGTTAGTTATTATTAACCCTATTTGCCACATTCGCACTGTGTTAGTTATTTTTTCCTTAAATTCTAATCCTTTCATGTTTTATAATGCGTGCATGCTGAACAGAACGTCTCCTCACCGATCAGAAGGGTGCTTTTAAGGCATCCTACAATTCTAAGACTAGCCTATATCGCCTACTTCATTAGCCACCTGTTTTCCCACTATTCCTAAGGCCTTTCGTCCTAGGTCTAACGTTCTAGTCCTGACGATTCCAACACTGGTTTCTAAGCAATTTTTATTTTTGAAAAGTTGGTATTCATGACTTATTGATTTCTCTGTGGTGGTATTCGCTTCGATACCAGCTGTGGCAGAACCGCCCAAATTATTTCAGCTTAAGTGCCCAAGTCCCGACTCAGAGGCAACAACACACTTAAATTGGAATAACCCGTCAGTCCCTAAGATCTAGTCTGATAAAGCCACTTACTAAGGATCAAATACCACTAGCTCGCTCGAAGGTGAGTCACAGAGAGAATGCAATAAACATGAAACAACAATTTAAGGTAATGGAGTTATTACAACAATCGGAGTTTTAACAACAGAAAAGCAAGTTCATAGTTTAAGTGCAACGGATAATCGATAAGAAAATTCCCAAAAAAAAATTAGCCTTTTATGATTATATTGGTAATAATCCGGCAAAGGGGGGATTATTCAGAGCAGGCTCAATGGACAATGGGGATGGCATAGCTGTTGGATGGTTAGGACATCCCGTCTTTAGAGATAAAGAAGGACGCGAGCTTTTTGTACGTCGTATGACTACTTTTTTTTGAAACATTTCCGGTCGTTTTGGTTATAGTACTCAAAAAAATCGCCACAATACGCCGGGACAATTAGAATTAAGAAAATTTTGTCGTTATTGTCGCAAGCATACCACTCATAATGAAATAAAGAAATAGGAGCATCGTGTGTTCGATTTTTCCAAAGAACAGAAAGAGTAAGAACTTCTTATTAAATATATAGAACATAGATAGAATACTAAATACAAATCAACTCATCTGATTTTAGGTAGATATTATTTCATATGTATAGAGGGTTTTTATTTTTATATATTTGGATTTTTTATATTTTTATATAGTATATTTTGATTTAATCAATTTATATAGTATATTTTGATTTAATCAAATAATATATGGACCAAAGAAAGACTACTGTCCTAAACTAAGGACGGGAAGGAAGAGGGCGAGCATATCCTCTAAATTGATCATGCTCAAATCAGTCCTTCTTGGGGTTCCTAGGGTATTTTCTGTCCCGATAAATACAAAATTTCCAGAATAATATAAAAAAGAAATAATATAATAATTAGGAGTAAAGTAAAGTATTGATATACTTAGAATTACATAAGCAAATACCAATGTACTAAAAAAAGAAAAAATATCTAATCTAAAGGACTCATTTTCTTTTTTAGGATTAAACAAAAGGGTTCGCAAATAAAAGCGCTAGTGCATCAACCAGTCCATCGTCAAATGCTGAGGAATATGCAAGGCCTAGCCCACTACGCCTCCTGATCCTCTCCTGCCGGAGCAGCATCCCACTCAACCGTCCAACCTGGTGGCAGGGTGGAAGACCAAGTCACACCGTCAACCATAACCTGTAGCGTACCTGCAAAAATTGTGCCACAAGCAAGGCTGAGCATACTAATACTCAGCTAGACTTACCCGGTGTGAGGAGTCTACTCCTCTACCTCTAGACCATGCAGCTGTTTGGCTGAGGGGTTTGGTTTGCCAAAAGCACTAGCTAGGTCTAAAATCAATTTTAGCTTTTCCAATTCTAGCATACTTAATTTAGCTAGGTTTGCTCCTTTCTAAGCATACATGATAACAATCATTTAGTACAATCAACATGTTATCTCAGGTAAAGCCTCATTTCACTTTTTACTCAATGCAGTACAAGGGGTCAAGCAGTTTCATTAGCTGCGAGAAGCAGACGATTCGAATCGAGTTTTAAACCTTGCAAGGTAAACCTAAACACACAACATGTAGGGGCACTCCGTCCCCACACACGTCAACTGTCCCCATTGATCCCCTGGCAATAGAACAGGGCTCACGACCTTGGCGTACAATGCTCCAATTGTCCCCGGCTGCCACCGTGCAACGGCCGCACTTGTACCCACCATAGCTAGCATGAGAGAACCTGTCTCAGGTCCAGTGAGGGGTAAAGTCTGCAGGCAGGTTCAATCAGGTACTAGTCTTACCGGTACCATATTTCCCGACATGTGTTTTGTACATTCAAACGCTTGACTCAGGTATCTACACATTAATCCTTAATTCCATTTCCATCTCATAGACATGGCATCCACCCTGGATCCAAGTCCATAGACCATCATAGATCATGTTATCAATATGAATACAATCAATGCCTGACCTCGCGCGACTGCTAGAAAAATCACTCGACTTCTACTGAGATTCTGATTAGCAAAGCACCTACTCGACCTAGCATACTAGTATCCATCTCAAAAGGAATCCTGAGTTCATGCAACTAAGGGTTTCAAGCAACTCCTACACTTAAGTGCACATTACAAGCCTACAAACATTAAGTGTAGTAAAGTAGCATATATAAACGGGTATGCATAAAATCGGGGCTTGCCTTCAAAAGCTGGGGCTATGGGGAGATCCTCGGTGGCAGGCTTGGGAGCTGGCTCCTAGACTTCCTCTTGGACAACTCCTTGTTCGGGAATGAGCACATACTCTCCATCAGCGAGGTTGCAATCTAATGAATGCAATGAGTGAGATACATGTACGCCATGATATGCAATGTAGTGGTAATAAAAATGATCAAGTTGATTAGGTAAGGCTAAATCTTAAATTTGGGGGTTCTAGTGGTATACTTAGCCATTATAGGGTCAAGTATGGTCAAGTTTAAGTGGTCAGATTATTTTAGTGTCCCACTGATTTTCTTTTAGTGTCTTAGTGAAAAGTTTATCATGATCCTTTCTGAAATCATCATGGGTGAGATTTATTATTCTTACCAATTCTCTCTTTTCCCCTTTTCTATTATGCTTTTTAAAGTGGGTTTGAACTACAACATAGCTTTATAAATTTCCAAACATTTTGTATAAGCTACAGTAGTTTCTCACTGGTGTATAATTCTTAGTCTCAAAAGTTGGGATTTAAAATGTTAAGGGTTCACTCTGTACAAAAATATTAAGTTTTAGGGTAGAGGGGGTGCTTTGAACTACAACTCTCTTTTAACAGTGGATTATTCCCTAAGGCTTATTTTTTTATGGCATTTAAATACAATAATATGACTTTGTACCAAGTTTTAGCTAATGACACCTAATGGTCATTTTATTGTGGTTTTCTAATGTTTTAGGGCCTAATGGTGCTTTCTACTATTACTATATTTGAAAAATGTCAAACAACAGATTTAGTAATTTTTTTATCTTCTTCTTTGTGCAAGAGCAGTCATTCTAGAATTTGACTAATTTTTCTTAAAGGGAAGGGGTGGTAGAATTTCTTGAAATATATGGTCTTTTTCATGGGATGAGGAGTGAGGTGTATTACATCATGTTCTTACCGTAGTTTCATATTTTTCCCTGGTGGTTTATATCATAAGTAATTGGGTAAAAATTGGTTTGTTCACTGTTGCACATTTTTAGGCTCTCTTTTGATTTATTTAAAGTATGGGCCAATTTCAAATTTTAATTGTTCAACTCACTTACTATGATGGTTTGGGGTGTTTACCATTTTTGTAGTGGTATACTAGTGGTGAGAGGCTTTCTGAATTTTTCTTGTCATTAATGTATTTGTCCTTATATCTAGATTTCTTAATGCCAAATAAAATTATAACCTTAGATTAGCACTAGACTATGGTTCCTTATATTTTTCCTAGGTTCTGTGTAACTTAGGCATGCTAGGAAAAATATGGTTATTCTCTGGTTTTCATTTCCTATTACCTTTCTTATTTAAATTAGGACATTCCTGGTTTATTTTGTATACTGGGGTGCTCAGTATTTTTAAACAGTGTATATTCCAGGTAAGTATCTCTACAAATTTTCTCTAGCCTAGTATAGAAGTATTTCTATTTTTCTCTGTATTGATAAGGTTTGGGTAGTTTCCTAATTTAAATCCAAACTCTAAAATTTAGTACAGAAAACATGGGGTTCAATATTTTTGTCTGACAGTTCATAATGTTTGAAATCCAGCAAAATTGGTTTGACTAATTTTGGATGAGTATTTCTGAAGTTATGCATTTAACTGATTTACTGCCGATTTAAAGAATTTAAATTCGAAATGAAAAGGAAAATCTACTTTGATGTGGGGTCCCTGGTATTTTCTTCTTGGGTTCCTTACAAACAGGTCCTCGGTTTCCTATTGCACTGAGTCTCTAACAGTGCAGAAAAGCCCCTAGGTAACCCTAAATCTAACTCGCAGTCCTTTCCCTAATGAAACAGTACCCGCGGCAGAGAAAAGGGCGGTGGGGCTTAACAGTGGCGAGATAGCTTCGGCAAGGTGGTCAATGGCGTAGGGGAGGTCGCGACGGTCACGTCGATGTGCGGATCGTCGTCGGAGGTGACCGGAGTTGGCGGGTCCACGTGTGCGGGCAGGGGAGTTCGTCGGTGGCGAGGACTCTGGCCTAACCACGGCAACATAGCACGATCTAGTGAGTTGGGGAGCTTCACGGGAGGTCAGGGAGGTCGTGGGTGCAAGGAATCGAAGAATGGTTCACCTGGTGGCCCGGTCTACGAGCGGTGGCGGGCGACAGAAGTCCGGCGATGGTGATCCCACTGCTTCGATGAGGTAGTGTCTCGATCCTTGCTTGGAGAACCTTCACGGCTCCACGGGGAAACTGTCCAAAGGCTCGGGTGAGGCTAGGGGTCTCTGGGAATGGCTGGCCGCGATGGCTGGCGTTCGGGTGGCTCTGGCGGGCGGCGTAGAGCTCGCTTGATGTAAGGCCCAAAATCTGTATAAAAAATTTAATAAATAATGAAATAAATACATGAAGAGATAAAATAGTAAATTCAGAAATCTCGAATTAAACTTGAGTATTGAAAATTGAGAATTGAATTTTGAAAACCAATAATTAAGTTAGAAAAGAAGTAGTAGAAAGGTTTTCAATTCAACTAAACGACTATTCATTTCATTAAATGAAGCACTATAGGCATTTTATACTTATGAATATGTGGTGGAACATGTTAATAAAGAGTCATAATTTAAACTTAGGATCTCAAAGTATAAATGAAAATAAAATAAAAAAATAGGAAAGGGGATTTGATGGAACTATTTATTTCTCCCATAAATAAATAACAAGGAAAAGAGTAAATAGTAATATGATAAATAGTGGATGCTATAATCACATTAGTGTTAACCTTGACACTTGGAAAATTGAAGTTCAAATGGGAGTTGAATTTGAATTGAATTTGAATTGAATTTGAAGTGGGAACTTTAAAATAGAAAGAAAATTTTAGAATTTGAGAAAAGAGGAGTAAGAAAATATTATTTGAGTAAAAATAAGTACAAAAAATATATATATATATAATAAAATACATTATTTCTATATTGGGATTTGAATGTGTGTGTTGGGGACTTGTTCTCAAATGCTATAAGTTAAGAGCAAGGCAACACAAAATATTAAATGTTAATGTCCTTCGTCCTTTGAAGCATTATTTCCCTTAGGATATAACGATCTTCGGACGAAGGTCATGAAGGACGTACCTTCATCATCTCAGAATACGTTAATGAAAGGCAAAGCATATGAAACATGAAAGATAACATGAATAATCATATAATATCATTCATATATCTTTTTTATATAATCTTGAATAGATAAAGACAATATTTAATTACATTTGTACCTTCGGCTTGACAGAAGGCAAGAATCCAAGCGTGGCGCACGAGCAAATACAAGACAGCGTGAACAGTACAGGGGTACTGTTCATCTATTTATAGGCACAGGACGCAGCCTGTGAGAAATTACATTCATGCCCTTTACAAATGATTACAATCATAATACAAGTTATCATGGACCGATTGGTCATTTCATCTTTAAGTTGGTGCATCTGGAAGTACGCTACGAAGCTCTCTGATTGGTAGCTTCGGCTTTGCTTCTGTGTCGATCTTCCGATGGTGTTTCTTCTTATGGGACCATCGGCGACGAAGCAGACCCCCAACAGTAGCCCCTTCACGGTGCCAGATCATTTTTTGTAACGAGCTTGACCCGTGAAAAATTCTCTTAGACTTCGGAATGCCGAAGGTCCAAAAAACGCCTTCCCTGAGCTCGTTGTCGAGAAACGATTTAAATATTCCGAGTGTAAGGTGGTCCCACCATACGACGGGTACGCGCGATCTGGTGATTCGCCTTCTTGCGCACTATGGTCCACCGTTCAGTGGGTGCGGGCGACTGTTCAGCGGGTGCGAGCGGCTTGACGATTTACCTTCCCACCTGCAGCACTATATAAACAGAGAGGTAGGTGTGAAGTTAGCACAGCA